>NC_081413.1:239345909-240033409 GCF_030272615.1 Cryptomeria japonica | reverse complement strand
GTTGGGAAAGGATTGATTTGTACGTGTCCTTGAAAAGTGATTTGAGACAATGAGATGATAGAATTTGAGTTAAAATGCAAATTTCGCTCCTGACCCTTCCAGAGGGTCTAGAGCGAAATTCCTAGGTCTAATGTTTTGCCTAGGTCCTTGAGCAAAGCCTATTCCTAGGCAATTTTGGAGGCGAATGATTTGATCTTGGTAAGGTAAGGTTGAAAATGAGGTCTAATTGAGCAACTTTGTCAAATTTCGCTCCTGACCCTTCCAGAGGGTCCAGAGGGAATTTCGTTATAGGGCTTGTCCTTCCAGAGGGTCCTGAGCGAAAATATCATTATAGGTCTTGTCCCTGGAGAGGATCTAGAGCGCATTTTATTATAGGTCCTGTCCTTGGAGAGGGTCCAAAGCGAGTTGATCTTAATGCTTTCTTGTTGATGATTTAAGGTGAGAAAGATCATGTTAGAATGAATATATCATGTATTCTTAATCATCGTTTGTTTGTTTTGCAGGTCATCAAAATTAAGATGGAGGAAGATCAGGCCAGGACAAGGGCGACCTCTTCCAGCTCCATCATCATTAAAGATGCCTCAAACGCATGGAGGGGGACTCAGAGTGCTTCAAAGTTGGAAGACTTCAAGTGTTCAAAGAGTTGCACGTAATAGACCAAACTATCCTCAAAGACCTCATTTCTACCACATGGAGAAACCACAGGATGTCAAAAAGAGGAATCTTGCAAAGAGAGATATGCTACCAGAGGAGTTCTTGACTGTGAGGAGCCCTCATTAGGCACAAAGAGAGTCAAGGGGAGGTACATCTTTCATCTAGTACATCAAGGACAAAGAGGGATCGACCAAGGTCTGTGCAAGGGTACGTTGAAAGAAGCAGATAGTTTTAGAAGAGTTAATCAAAGTTAGCTTCTCATCATCATTGAGTATCAAGAGATATTGCTCAACATTCCTTGATTAACCAATGGCATCCTAGTCACTGTTCCTCCAGTCAGATAGGTCCACATCAACATGTCTAGATTCAATGTACCTGACTCACCAATGATGGCACAAACTTCGAGACACCTACCCCTGCTTCCTATTGGTTCACAAATATTGAATGCAATTATTTCATTGGCTAAAGGAGTTTGTTGTAACAAACCCTAATTAGGGTTTTCATCTTGTAATCCTAGCCATTGATTGTAAATCAATTTGAGCCATTGAGATGTAAAGAGCTCTCTATTTAAAGCTCTGGCTCTTCTTTTGTAAAGGTGAATAGTTAGTTAATAGTTAATAGCTAAGAATTAGTTGCTAGAATGGTGAATAGAATAGCAATTAGAGTAGATTAGGAAGAGGAGGCAAGGAATTGTTGCCTTGATTATAAATGAACTCCATTTTCATTGAAGTTATGATGAAATGTGTCGTTTCTTTGCAATATGCATGGTCTCTTGTTGAATCTTCATTTTAAATGATGGTTAATTAGATTGAATGAAGGAAATTATTGAATGCACTCGCGTAGAATCCGCCTAGTCCAAACCACTAGCCTCTTGCTGATTGTAAGGGCACCTTGCGTGGTCAACTGGCATAAAATAAGCTTAATCTCGAGTTGTTACACGTCTATTGTTCATTCATTAACTTGAATGGTGATTAGTGTTTGATGGTGTAACAATTTGAACATCTTCAAAATTCCCTTAGAAAATCGTACTGAGTTGGTGTTGGATTGTTCAATCTAATGGTGAGACCCTGCCCAGTAGGACTCCATCTAGTCGTTCATCCATCTTCTTGCATTCTAGGCCTTAGATTAGATTCTCCAAACCATGTACCTTTTGCTATTTCTTTATTATCCTGGTGAGTAGATAGGACTTAAGTTCCAACAAATCAGGCAATCAAACGTAAGTCCCCTTATGATTCCAGCATAATCACATCATACCACAAGAGCTTATCCACACGTAGAGACCCTACATACAAGAACCTTGGAGTTGCCTCGATTAATCCTTAGGCGAAATCTTTAGCATTCGGGGAAACTTTGTTCAAGAGAGGATAAGATACCTTGGTATTTTTTTCTGTGTTCGCATGTGCATAATAAACACATCAACAGTCATGAGCTCATAGGTCCAAAAGCAATATGCAAGCATCAATTAATGTTATTTTAGCCATAAATAGAATGTGTCAAGTTGTACCATTACTAATTGAGAGAATGTTAGCTGAGAACTTTTAAGGTGTGTTGTATCATAGCTCTGCAGATAACAAATTTTTTATTTGATAAATTTACCTTTCTTATTTGAACTCTATTATGTTTTGGTATTCAAATTTACTGGGTTTGGAAACTTTTGAATATACTCTTGGAACTGCTTTCTTAGGAAATAATTCATGGGAAAGAGCTAGACTTGGGAAACCATAATAATAAGGAGCATTGTTCAAAGTTTCCTAGAATGGAAAAGTCTTTGGAAATGATTGCAGAGTACGGAATCTGCTTGCTCTATTCTTTCAGGTTTCCAGAAGATATAATGCCATAAAGGAGGCAACTACTCCTTTTTGAATCTGAGGTTGGTATTTTCCTATTTTTAATTTTATCAGTATTACATTGTCAATTTGAAAATGTGGGCTTAATGAGAGGTAAATTCAATCATTCTCTGCTTTTGCATTACTTAGCCCCCAAAATTAGCTTTTTTTTCACTTTGTTGGTGATCCTTCTGGAATTACACTTGAGTGCAAGAGGAATCACATCAGCCTTGCTAATGGTGAAAACCCTATATTCTCACGTTTTTGCCATGCTTAACAATAATTAATTAAAAGTTATGGCCATTTTTCCTAAATTTGGGTATTAAATTTTAATGGGGAATATTTAAATTATTTTTCAAAAAATAATTTAATATTTTAAATTGGTTTCAATATTGTGATCATTTTGGGGAAAAAGTTATTTAAAAATACCATTATTTTCATTTCCCCGTTCTCCCACTTCGTGGTCAATGGCTCCTAAAGGTCAAAATCATAACCCTTGAGAGAAAATGGTTAGGAATGCTTTGTTTTCGAGCATTCTTAACCCAAATTTATAACCTCTAAAATTAAAAGGTTAGGATTGCTCCAAAATGGAGCATCTCTAACCTTATTTTCTAACCTTGTGTGGAAAGGTTAGAAATGCTCCGTTTTGAAGCATCCCTAACCTTTTTCTTTTTCACAAGATGAATAAAGGATGCTTCAAAGAAATGTGTTCTCTTGACGTGCCGTGGTGATAAGCTATACACAAATGGATTGTTGGGGAGGCTTTAGAAATATTTGAATTAATGTGACCTGCAGGTGTGAAGGCATGACAAATCATTCCTAGGTATGCATGCGAAATGTAGAATCATTTACTCGCACCCAAATTGTATGACTGGATGCCTCAGATTGATGTCATCCCATTAAGTGCAAATTAATGCGAGGGAAATATTGGTTGTTGCAACCATTGTAAGCATCTTCAGTATCCGCATGATGATTGAATCTTTAGACAAGTTATGACATTGGTCGATAGATAAGAATATGGGATTCTCACTGCAAGTGCTCTGGTAAACATACATGAGAAAGGTGAAAGCTTTGACTGGCAAGTAAACCGGTTGAGAAATGACTCAAAAGGAGACATGATCGAGTCCAAGATCACGTCACTTTGGGACGATGTAGGAGATACCAACTTGGGTTAGATCAACATGAAGAAATTCCAAGGACCACTATACACCACCAAGCCTTCTGGATATTCCTATTTGATGATGGAGAGTGGCATTGTGAAGGCAGCATGCTTCCTTCCTGCAATATAGTGCAATGAGTTGATCATTGAGTGTGCTAGACACTACGATGCAAGCAAGAGGATGATAGTGGCACTTGATGGTCGTGAACTTGCCTACCTTGCCGAGGAAGCTATTCATGAAGCTTTCTATATACCTAAATTCAGCGGCATGATCTAGAAGACTAAGGAAGCAACACAAGATGTTTATGATGATGATCCCGACAAATGCTTGGAGATAATCAACAAATATTGGCTATTGAAGAGTAGGCCAAGATTATCCAAGATGCCCACCAAGCTTCACAAAATCAATTTCAAGGAAGAGTTTGGGGATCTAATCACATTGCTTAACCAAATCATGGGAACTCATTAAGCCTATTAGTTTGAGAGATGGATGTTCTACTTTATGGAGATTATGCCAAAAGAAAAATTCAATTGGGCAAAGATTATCAGTAACACCATTAATATAAAACTTAAGAGGCTTCAGTGAACTAAGACTTTCTACATGAGTTCATACGTCATATATTCGCTTGCCAGTGCCCATTAATATGCAGGTTTGACTTATAGAGGTCTGGTTGATACGAGATCCGGAGAATTGAAAGTGTGTGAATCATACATATAGTTGCACTACCATAACAAGACACATTATCAAAGGGTGAATGATGCCTTTACAATGCACATCACGAGAACATTGCAAGGTGGCATCCATCAAAGACTATCCCAACGAGCGAAGGAGCTAGTATAGAAGTTTGGTGCTTGGTTTATTCAATTTCCCAAGTTTACCTACATACGAGTGCAAGGATGCTCTTGCCCACTGTACATGGTACCCAGGTATCCTACTAACAAGTTGATATTACTTGAATTAGTAAGACAGTTGACTGCATACAACAAAATACAAAAGAATCATCACAAGACAAGGATTCCATTCCCTTTTTTAGTTGGATAGTCAATAGAAGTGTGCCCATCTCTATAGGCAACTTAGAAGGTTGATGAAGAATTGAAGTCTCTTCTTCTAATCCAATACTTCACTACAGATAGCATTGACCCTTATGGCAACATCCTTGTTATATGAGCTCATGTTTGTGGAGTTGTCCAAGATTCTACATTATATGTGCCTTTTGTTTTGTGCACCTCACTGCCCTAAATAACAACTCTACCTAGTTATAGACTTTTTTCGTCATGATTCCATTCATGAGTTTCAACATCCATACAGCTATATCTCAAGCCTTGTTGGCTTCTGTGAGTCAACTCTTTACCATGTCAAGAATGCACCTCCATTCTGCATTTGTGATGAAAGATTTTTTGACCCCTCGACTTGCTACTTCTCCATAGACTATCCCACTGTTTCGTCAAGAGGTCGCTTCAACATACCAGTGTGTGCAACCTGTCTTTCTCCTCTATGAGCGTCCTTGTCGAGGGCTTGGCCACTTTGAAACCACTAGATGGGATACCGAAAACCCTTGTGAATTCCTTTGGCTCTAATGATATCACAACTGAATTTCGCTAGAATTGCATGAGGGACTTGTGCGAGTTTCAATCATATCTTGCCACCATAGTGTGCAATATTGGCACAAACTCCTGTATGTTAAACACACGCATCAAAATGGCTTTGTCTAACTCCGCCTTCTCCAACAAGGTTTTCATTGGGTGGTCGTCTGTAGTGCTATCGCACCATGTGCAACAATCGCTATCAGTGACACTCTCAAATGTTAGGGTATCCATTGTCACCTTCTCGTCCTTCTGTACCCTCGGTCTTATTTTCTTCTTTACATTGTTGCTTGCCATGGCTACGTGATGTGACATCTTTCCTTTGGCTTCTCTGGTTTTATCCTTCGTCAAATAACTGCCTCTACTAGGATTCCCATAAGTAACTTTGACGATTACCTTCCGTGGATCTCTTCCTTCGGCTGCATGGATCTCACATCCAGCCATACCAATCTCACCTTCGGCCATACTGTCCACCTCTGGCTCCTCTACAATTGCTGTCGGATCTGCAATTTCTTCTTTTGTATGGCAGAGTATGGTCTCAAAATTCACCTTGCCTAGTTTTTGTTCGTAATGATGTGATTTCGTATGGTGCTGCTCCATATGGTTGGTGACCCTCCTTGTGTCCATACGGTGTATGGATTTAAAAGTTTGCCAACCTGTGCGTATAATGTGCTCTGCGTCTGTATGGCATACAATTTCAATAGCTCACCAAGACTTCCGTTCAGTGTGTTGTGACCGTTTCACACATCGCCACATTGCAAATTGGGACCCCCTCTTTCCTACTTTCCTGTTTTTGTTAGTTTAGGGTTTTTGCAGTATGGTGCTGCTCCATATGGTTGGTGACCCTCCTCGTGTCTGTACGGTGTATGGATTTAAAAGTTTGCCAACCTATGCGTATAATGTGCTCTGCGTTTGTACAACATAGGGTTTCAACAACTCACCAAGGCTTCTGTGTGGTGTGTTGTGACCTTTTCACACATCGCCACATCACAAATGGGGACCTTCTCTTTCCTGCTTCCTTGTTCTTATTAGTTTAGGGTTTTGATAGTCAAGCGACAATTTTGAGCCGTAAGTGTTCGAGTCTCGTCCTTTGATATGGTCATGGTCTTAGGTCTCCATGATGCAAATAATGATAAATCTTTGAGTTTTGAACAAAATAGGATCAAAGTGTTGAAAAGGATGTTAAATTTGCTGAAATGATCCTAAGCGTCAAGTTGCCTTAGAGTTTTGATTTATTCCCTCTAAGTGTTGAATTTCAGTTTTGCCTTAAAATGTGGGCGAGAAACAATGGAAATGCTGCAAATTGATGTGAATTTTGTGTGAAAATGTTAGAAGTCCCTATAGAAGTCGTTTTTCCACTCGTAGGAGGTGAAATAAGTCAAAATGCATAGTCTTGATGGAGGTCTAATTTCAACCCTTCAAATCTTGGGAAAATTCATAAAGTCTGATGGAAATAGAATTTCCATTGCATAAACTGATAAAATTGGGTAAGTTTGGGCTTTAAATGCATGAAAATCAACAAGGTCCCAATGAAAGGTGTTTTTCCACTGAGCAAAAGGTGAAAATCACCAAAGTCCCAATGAAGGATGTTTTTCCACTCCATTTTGAGCGTGAACGTACCAATTTAATGTTAAGGACAAGAAAAGTCTTGATGGAGGTCGAATTTCCATTACAGGGCTAAGTTTACAAGCAAATGAAGATGTTTTTGTGGAAAGTCCTGTTGACTAGAGAATTTCTTCTCAAGACAAAAACAAAGGAAATGATGAGTCCTGGTGCAGGTCATTTTTCAACTAGGGCTACAAGACTGAAAATACATAAGGAAAATGAGTCTTGATGACCCATGTGTTTCCACTTTAGGGAAAAATGACCAAGATAATGTGAATTTAATGTGTGCTGATGAGGATCGATTTTCCACTTGAAGGAAAGGTGATTGAATGATGCAAAAACAACATGAATATTGAGTCTTGATGGAGGTCGATTTTGCACTTCAGGTTAAATTGCAAGGATTTGAACAAATTTAAGTGTCTTGATGACCATTGAGTTTCCACCAAGGGGCTGGGGATGAAAAATAACATGAGATTGTTAAGGACAACCAGTCTTGAGGACTAAAGGGTTTCCATTTGAGAGTAAGTATGCAAGGAAAAGTGAATTTATGGTGAAAAACAAAGTCCCAATGGCCATCGATTTTCCCCCTTACAAGATTAAATGAGTTTTAAATACAAAATGAATATGATTTGAATGGAAAATCAGTCCCTATGAAGTGCATTTTTCCACCATTCCATTTGGTGGATGAAATGAAGGGGAAAATCAAGTCAAATTTAAATGTCCCAATGCTGAATAAGAACGCAGGCTAGCAAGCAGTATTTTATCATTAAGTCGTTGATTTGACTCCAAGTGAGCTGGAGGAAAGGAGGGATTGGAATCGCCTAAGGAGGAAGAGGTGCCATTTTTGCCTAAGGCATTAATAGCGCTACCTCTGGAGGTATTCACAGCATTATCAAAGGCGCCATTGCTAGCTGAGACCACCATTTGCAGCCATCATTTCAAACTAGAAACGTATCATTTCCAGCCAAGCAAATACAGATTGCACCTACAACATGAATTGCACCATGAAAGGGATGATTTCTAGGTGATATAATGTTATTTTTAGAGGTATTTTCAGACCTTTATACTTAGAAATCAGACTTGGACAGCGAACTGGGTTCGAATACCTTTCATTTTCTGAGTTGGACATTTTTAGACTTACAGATTAAAATCAGATCTATCTTAAGTCTGAAAATGAGTTTTCTTTCAGGAAATTTTTCGAGATTTTGATCCAAACATTTGTATTTCACAGATTTATGTTTCATAACTTCGAATTTCTAATTTTAGAAAGCTCATAAGTCTGAAAATCATTTAAAATCCGAACTTAAGTCAATTCTGGAAAATTAATTATTAGAGTAATCTTTGCAAACTTATTGACTTCTAGCTTTGTACAGGTACCATGTCAAAGGAATGGATAGCTGCAAGTAAGACTTAGTTGAAGAATGTGCTTAAGGGTTACTATCTTGAGTTGTAGATATCTTCCGAATGGAAGAACGTTGGAGATACTAACATGGAGTACCTAGATAGGAAGAGGATGAAGCAGAGGATGTATGGAACGAAGAACTGGCTATCCTCTCCTTTAGCAGTCAACATTATGAAGAGTGAAATCTACCACGCATTTGGCTTCCCACCATCAATACAATGCAGCAAGCTTATGGTTGAGTGTGACAAGTACTACAACCTACAGTCAAGATGAAGCCAAACACCTAAGGGGTTGGTGCTTGCGTATCTCGCTGAAGTGTCAATAAGAGAGGCATTTGGGATTCCTCACCATCAAAGCATGCAAACAAGAACTAAAGAGGATGCCCAAGCTATGTTCGAGAAGGGATCAGATGCATGTATGACGCTCATCAACAATGAGTGGGTCCTTTAAATAATGCATCACCATTCTAAGTTATCTAAGAGACTCCTATGTTCAGATTTCAAAGAGGAGTATAGTGACATGATATTTTTGTTGAACACAATGTACCACTGAGAGGGGGGTGAATCGATGGTTCCTAAAAATCTTTTCTCTTTAAACCAAGCTTTAAGTACCGGTTCACAACCTAAACACTAAGCAATCAAACCGGTAATATATGAGAGGATATCAAAAGAGGCAAACACACAAATGCATAACCCACAACAACAGATGTACAAGGAAAACCCAATATGGGAAAAACCTCGGTCAGAAATGCTGCTGGAGTCTACTGCTCCAATCCAGCCTCACAGTAAAACAACAGGTTACAAATGATTTAGGGCACCAACCCCTGCACCAAGCACCAAGTCGGTGTAATATAATGAAATACAATTTTAATGCAATGATAGCACCTAGTTGCAAACGAGTTCTGCAACACCTGATCAACTAATGTATGACGGTTATCAACTTCCTTTGTTTCACTAGTCCTTCTTCTGTCGGTTATCAGATTGCTCTCTCTGATCTCTTACCAGTTACTCTTTGCCTCTCTTCTCTTTCTCAGAATCTCACCCTCCACAGTATTACACTTGGATGCCATCTTAACCATACAATCTCTACTGGTATGTTTGACTGTTAAGAGTATAATAGTTTACCAGTTGCTCTGTCTCTGCCGATTAGAGCCTCACACTGGTTGAGCCTGCTAACTCCACACTCTGACTCTTTGTGAAGGAACTCTAAGACAAATAGTCTCTTTTCTTTCTCAAGCTCTCTTCTCTCTCATAACTCGCATCCAACATCATCATCTTTAGTCTTAAGTTCACATATTTATATGTGAGGGTTCCCGCCAAAAGCAACATTCAAACGGTGGCATGCTAGGGTTTTCCTCTACCAACTCAATTTGTATCCGATCTGATCAGATCTACTTTTCTGGAAAGATGATCTGCATCATATCAAACATCACTGCCATATCCTTGCCTTCCAATGCACGTTTTCTATTTTTAGATGTCTGCAACATGCTTTTCGGTGTTGCTCTGTCAAGCACCTTTAATGGCTCGACTGTTTCCTTCAGCCAATGAGTACAAGGATCGGATCGTCCTGCAAGGTTAGTTCAATCACCTTGCCACTCTCTCTCCCTCGAGCTGCAACATCCTGCCATAGTCCCATGATTTGTGGGTTCTTCATTAATGCCGACCTACTCATAAAACTACTAGGTCGATGAATACTTCACCAACCTCTGCGTGCTCGTCACCTGGTGTACAACTGTCATCCTTGTTGACATCCACCTCTCCTCAGATTGCAAAGTTGGTTTGACATCCTTCACTGACTAAGACTCACTACCGGCTCAACACACCTTACCGGTATAACCTAACTTCACCGGTGGACCTTCATACCTGCTGACCTCTTCTCTTCCGGTGGATCAACTTGGCCTTCCATCAAAAATGCTGGTCCATCCACTGAATCCATTTACCGATTGCATTATACGTCTCTTTGTCTATCGGTGATCACATCCCTCTGTTCTTCTTTGCTTTTTTGCTTGCTTGCCGGTGGTCCTTGTTTACCGGTAGATGCTGCACTTCATGTATATCGGTAACATACCTTTTCTGTCTACTTACACACTCCATCCTTCATATCGGTTGACATCATTACTTACTTCACCCATAACGGTCACCACTACCTACTCATCGATGACTATTCCATACCGGTTGACATCAATCACAACATAATGCCAACAATTTCTACTCAACAGGATCATGGCAGCACCTCAAGGAGCTTTATTTGACACATGGACATTCTATTTCATTGAGGAGATATAAGCTGGGATAGTGCTGATACATTGGGCAAAGATTATAAGTGATAACTTAGATATCCAATTGAGGAATTTGGAGAGCTCAAAGTCTTTCTACATGACTTCTTACTTAGTCTACATGCTAGCAAGACACATCGACATGGTGTACGATCTTCCGTACGAGGTTCTTTCAGTGATGATTCTCTATCCATACATGTGCAGTCTTCTTCACGAGATTTTCTTTGTTGGCGCTCTGCTTTGGATTTTGGTTCCCGTTTCCTGCGTTTTGGGATTAGATGGCTTGTTTGTGAAGTTTAATTACCCTTGGGTGTTAGGGTTAGGTTTAGCAATAGATATCTAATTAACTTGTTATGAAATAGTCCCTTATTTATTTTATCTATTGTTTCTTTTTGAGTCTTTTATCTTTTTTCTCTCCTTTATTTTTTCCTTCCATTTCATCATTTCCATTTTCTTTTCCAGCATTTTTTTAAATTTCTTTGAAGCATATTTTCCGCGTCCTTTTCATTTTTAACTTTTTGACCTTCAATATTTTATAAAAAGTTATACCTTTTAATTTTTTCACTTTTAGGAGACTTGGGTTTACCTTCTTCCCTTCTTGCTTTTTCGTCCTTTTTCCCTTTGAATTGTCGACTCTTCACATCTCGGTAGCAATTCTTATAGTTATATCATAAGATCCTAAGGGTGCAACATAGAGATTTACTTGGGTCTAAAAGTTTGGAAGTTTTAACTTGCTACAAAAGAGACATAAATCCACCTTTTTCTTTGCTTGATTTGCATACTGGACTGACCAAGCATTTTGCATATGGTTTGGGCTAACTGGTAATTTTGATACTATTTTAGGATCTATAAAACATTTCGTAGCTCCAATATCTAGTAATACAAAAACAGTTTGGCCATAGAGCTTGCTCGAAAGGTGGATTAGTGTGGCGTGGAATTCAGCTTGTCGATTATCAACCACAACATGGATTTGGTGCTGAGGTGGCTCTTGCTAATTCTGTCCCTTTTGTCATCCTGCTTGCTGAGGATAACTGTTGGCATAGTGCTCTCCACCACACACATATCCACCACAAAGTGCCTTTTTCTCACCAAGCTTGCCCTCATTGAGGTTACTTTTGTTATTGTTTGCTCGTTTTTGACTTTTGTCATTCCCACCTTCTCCCTTATACTGATAATCATTGTTGCGTTTCAAATTCCTGACTTGGCAGTTGCCCCCTTGTTGGTTGTGATTTTGGGGTTGCTTTCTCTTGAACTTAGTATCTTTGTTTTTGCTATAAGTGGCTGCTTGTTGTAGCTTTTTCTCTTGTTTAAGAGCATTCCCAAAAGCCTCATCCATGGTTTGTGATTCATGGAGGTCTACCTCCGCTCCCATTTGAGGTCGTAATCCCAAAATAAACTTTTGAATACTAAAATACTCATATTGTTGATATTGAGGAGCATACTTGAGGAGGTGAGAGAACCTCTCCCAATACTTAGTAATTGTCAATCCTCCTTTGATTAAATTCTAGAATATTGTTACCTTCTGTTGTGACATAATCACACATTGCCCCATTGCAAATGGGTACCCTTGTGCTTTCTCTTTTTAGGGTAGTGTTTTGGCGTCTTAGGTTTTGTGTATTGTCTCTCGCCTATGCAAAGGAGTCATCAAATCAATAAGGAGACATTGATCAGAAAAACGTTCTGATGCTTCAGATGTGCTTAGATAGGTTGAAGGAGTAAACGTGCAATTTTTTGTGATCAATTTTGACAACTTCCTATTTTTTAGGGAAGTTACCTTTCCTACATTTTTCTTTTTCAAAAAGTTTATTTTTTTGAATTTTGGAGCCACACTTGGGAACCTGCTTTTTTCTAAACATAGAAAGTTGTTTTTTTCTTTTCCCGGGATCATGGGTAGTTCTGAGTTAGAGGAAGGGTTATTGTCAAGAATGTTAATGGAAGATCACATGAAAAATGGCTAAGTATGGAGTTTGGACTAAGAATCCTCAGTTCTAGGCAAAGTCCGCCTAGACATGGAAGAAAATTCTTGATTCAAAGTAAAGTCCGCCTTGGACATGGAAGAAATTCTTGATTTCATACAAAGTCGGCCTTGACATTAAAGAAAAATCCCGTTTCCAAGCAATGTCCGCCCTCCTAGCATTCAAGGAAATTCCTCAAGCAAGCATGAAGTTCACAAGCAAGAGAAGGTTCGACTTGGTGTTCAAAACAATATTAGATTTATTTCCAAAAACACAAAAGGTTAAAATAAGTAAGAGTTCGCCTTCATTATTAGCATGAGCATTGGCATTTCATTTTCTCACAGTTCGCTTCTTAATGCTGAAAGTTGAAGCTTAGGTAATAATTTCTTTCAAACTTCAAAGCAAATTTCGAACTAAGTTGCAGGCACAAGGCAACTTCTAGGAGAATTTCAAGTCAATTTCTACACTTCGAGACAAAGTTGAAGGCGATTCCTTAAAGCAATTTAAGGAATTTTATCGAAAATTCTGAGGTTAACTAAGGATTGAAGGCAGATTTTCATTCAGAATTCCAATTTCTTTCAGACTTAAAGACAACTTTCAGTCAGAATTTCTAATTTTTCAAACTTGCAAGAGAATTTTCATTTCAGATTCTTCAAATTTTACTCAAGACCATCTTGCTTTTTGCATATTTTGGAGGCAAAGTTTTCACAATCAGACAATTTCAATTTCCAAAATTTCACCAACTCTGATTTTTAGTTACAATTTCAATATCTAGAATTGGATAAGTCAAATCAGAATTATCCTTTGTAATTTCAACAAACTTTGCACTTTAGGTTGGAAACAAACATCAAACCCCCCCTTCTTTTTAACTTAGAAATTTTCATGTTTTTCAGGTGGAAGATGTCGACTCAAGAAGGGATTTCTAGAAAGGTGCAGATGAAAGCTCAGTAACAAAGGACCGCAACTAGAGTGCAAGATTGCGACAAAATGGAAAAAGGTTGGAGATACGAACCTTGGCCATGTGGACCTTGAAGACTTCAAGAAAAGTAGAAGGCAAAGAACTATTCCTTAATCCATAAAGATGGCATAGGATCTCATTTAGTACAGGTGGCCATTTCAAAAATTGACAAAACAAAAGAGGACATCACTCCTAAAGATTATGAGCTAATGACTGTGGACTTAGGTCCTGCTACAAAGGAGCAAGAAGTCTAGGAGTTATGTGATTTCGGCACATGGTATCATGCCTTGGTGACTAGAGGAGAAGTCTTGGAAAAGATGAAGATTGATGGTGCTAGAGTGGAAGAAACAATCAAAGCAATCCAAGACTAGGTCTTCGTCACAGTCTTCGATGTGCTTGAGCAAGAAATAGCGCGAGATAAGGACATGGATGTAGAAAACCCGAAAGGGCAGAGCTCAGAGAGACTTCTTCATTTCTACAAATCCAACCCAGAAGCAACATTTTAGTATAGTGTCCTCATTTCTGCCCATTGAGGATGGTTTTTGAAAACTGGAAATAGATTGGACAGCCACTTTTGCCACATGTGAAGATGAGATGGACCTGATGGAATACAAGATTGATACTATGCCAAGTGTCTCAATGGAAGAGCTCAACCCCATAGTGACGAGGTTCATTGAATTTTTTGCCAAAGAAAAGGATAAGGGATGCTCACTTCTAGAAGAAAGCTGGATTTAATAGTTGTTTATCTCTCATTGGTCCACTTGTTCGTTAGTCCTAAATTGATCCTAGCCCTTAATTTATTTTGTACTCCTATTTAAGGCTCCTCCCTCTCATTTGTAAAGAGAGATTTTGAAGAAATTGTTGTAGTGATACTTCTTAAGTAATAGACATAATTCATTGTTCAATATGTTGGTGAATCTTTGTCTACTTGTGCAAGTTAGCATGGTTTCTTGGCTCTCATTAGAATAGATTTAATTTCCAAGTTGTAGATTGAATGAAGGATTTGATAAAATTGCTAAATGTGGAGTTGATGCATTCATACTTTTTATAATTGGATGATTTTCAATTTTTTTGCAAAGCTAGGCTGAACAAGTAAATGAAAACTTAACTTCTATTACTATATTCGTTGTTCAATATGTTGGTGAATATTAGTGATATGAAAATCTTTTGAGCTCCCTAGAAGATATCACTATTCTTGTGTAGTTGTTGAATTTGGCGAAACAAGAATTGGTTTGAATTCCACTTTTACAATTTCTGTCTCCAAAGTTCATAGGATTAGCTTAGGATTAGAATTATCCCCCTAAACCCTCACCCTTTTTTCCTTTTTTTCGAAGTCTTAGTAGAAGCAGGATTGGAAAGAACTTGTTGCAAAATAATTTCAAGAAAAAAAAGAAGAGAGTTGCAAGTGTCAGGAATAATCAAAATTTAAGATTGATTAGCTCCTCGAACAATTACATAAGTCCCGCTTGAGATTACCAGCAAATCTCAATGAACCAACTGGGACTATCCATACGCATTTGGGAACCTTGGAGTCGTCTTTGTGATCACACAGTTCAACTGTTTAGCGCATGAAGATTTTGATCAAGAGAGAATAGGATATCTTTGGGTATTTTATTCTATGTTGAACATGCATAAAATCACGCCAACACCTTCCTATCAAAGAAAAGTTGAGGCAACCAACTTTTCCTGAAGAGTTTCAAGAATCGTTCCCACGTGAGTTCTTTTGGCAAAAATTTCTTTTCAACTTCTTCATTTTCTCACCAGAGAGCTACTTCCACAGTGAGTTGGTAGGTTGCCCACATTTTCTTAGTGTCATCAGAAACATTTCAAAGCTTAAAATATTGTTCCATTCCAATTATCCATGATTTAGCTTCATCCCCAATGGTCTTTCCATCAACTTTAGGTGGTGAGACCTTTCTTAGATCCTTATCCAACTCTTCTATGATTCTTCGTCGATTATTATCTCCTAGGTTCTCAAGTCTCTCATTTGATGGTCCATTTATGAGATTCTTATTCTTACTCTGCCCTCCATGAATCCCTCAAATCTCTTGCTCTAGGTTTTCCATATGAGTGCCTTGTTGGTTTAGATTATTTAACATTTGGTGCATCCTCTCATTCAATTCATTACTCCGACCAATGCGAATAACATTTCTAGAATACATGATGATGACTTAAATCATCCTGCATCAGTGTTTGTAGTTCTAGTGTTATTATTTTTAAGTTTTAGAATTAGACATCTTCTATCGCAATAATAATAAGATACAACACATTTTTTTAGCAAAAGTAAAATCTCATTATTTATTCATCACTATTGTTTCTAGAATATGACACTTCTATGGCTCTTCTTCACGATTAGATGAAATCATTATAAATTAGGAACATTTAGGCTTATTCTCCTCTCCCTTTCCTCTCCCTTGGAAGTGGTTTCAATATTAGGAATATCTATCTTGTTATTATTAACCACCGATTGAACAGGAGGAATGGAAATTGGCTTATTGCTATGAACCACTTCGATATCTTGTTATTATTAACCACCGATTGAACAGGAGGAATGGAAATTGGCTTATTGCTATGAACCACTTCTTCGGCAGAGGGAATAGAAACTTTTTCTTTTGGCTTATTGGTACAATCCATTGATTGGGCAAAATGTACTGCTTTCTTGATAGGGGTAGGCCATTCCATAAGATCCCTTCGAAGACGATTGGTGACTAAGGCCAATGTATCGTCATTTGCTAAAAGAGCACAACATGAATAATCATACTTGGTGGGACGACTTTCATTAGCTCGCAAATGGGGCAAAGACAAGTATACAGACTTCCGTGTAGTTTGTTTAACGCTCATCCTGTCATAACAATCATAGATGTTTTTACTAACCGTTAGCTAAATTTTGTTGTTATGAATTTCCTTCCTAGTAGTGAGCTCATAGGTGTAAGTATTGAACCTTTGTTTTGATACCAAAATGTAAGGACCTGCATACCTTACAAGCTTTTCCATCAAAATTGATAATAATAAGTTACATGATTAGAATTTACCAATTTAAAATTGCAACTTCCCTTGTAATTTCAATAACAAAATCTAATAGAACACATTACATTATAGTATTCAATACAATACAAAAGTTCTTGATGAAGACCATAATGATATCATAAGTCCTCCGATTGTCAAGACTACTTAGTCTTATGTAGATCAATGGACGAGATCATGGTTGAGGTGCTCTCTTCGACCAACCACTTAGCCTCAGCTTCCTCGGAGTCTTTCCTAGCTCAAATACTTATCGACCCCGCTCGTAACGCCTAGCAATCTGGAAGTATGGGGTAGGGGGGAAATCCCAGTGCAAGCTTGACTACATGCAATCCCTACTCGAATATGCAAAAATGCAATCAGGATGTTGTGGAGAACTAATCATGGTAGGCGATAAATTTGACTTTGGCCAAAGTACTTGTAATGACTGTGAATTACTATGAATTCACTTCCTCGAGTCCAACATTCGACACCCTCTACCTAGAAGATAAGCTTTCCATACAAAATGCATACACAGAAAAATTAAAAAAAGCTCAACAATATTCTAGGAAGCACATCATGCATTTGCTTTTCTTGTATGCAAAAGTGATTAATTAATGCATGATCGAGTATGGATATTTACATACATCCACTCTCAGTTTGTGGTATATGTAGACACATATGTTTATGTACATATCAATTTAACAATGAGATTACTGAATCCAATATCTCAGGATGTATCTCTTATTATCTATTTTTTAAAAAGAAATACTAAGACGTGCATGAATCCTTCATAAACATATATGCTGGAATATAGGCTCTTGAGGTGTGAACTAACCCTTTATGTTATTGACTTTAGGTCTATTAGTAAGTGGCATTACACACGTACAACATGTTACATTGTAACACTAATTTTGCTTTTTTTTTTTTTTGATTCCCAAGGGTATTTGACTCCAATATCTCTGTTTCATTGTAGAACATGAATATATTCTTAGCCATGTAATATCAATTTACTTATTCGCACATAAGGATATTTCTTGGAAAACTTTTTATTCAAATCATTTAGGACTCATATTCCAAAAATGGATCATGACTGCTCAAGAGGGAGGTGTGTAACAGAGTGTTCAGAGATCAGATCACCTTGTGTGGCTGGATCAATTTTAAGCTCTGCAAGGATGATATAATTGAAATTAGACCCTATCTTTTGAGTGTTATCCGCAGGGTCAATAAACCTTTTTTTGTTGAAGAGAACTTGATGTAGTTAAGAGGTGGTTCCAGTATTGTACAGAGCAGGTCTCGGTCTGAAGATAATCATTTGTAAATTTTCAACAGTTTTCGGAGTGGGGAGGACACAATGAAATGCTTTATCATATCTTGGTAACTTAGTGATTTTGGTATTTTCCTCTGCACTTTCTTCCATGGTTTTTAAAGAAAGGTTATGGTTTCAAGGAAAAACGTAGGTACATTCTAGGGCTCTAACAATGGAGTGCAACTTTCTGTTAAATAGATATCATAAGTCGGATAAATCAAATGTCTAATTGGCCTTACGGCCTTAGACATTTGTTTTGTAGCCATCCGTAAATCTATTCGGCTTATTCTGATCACATATAGATGTACATTTATCTGTCTATGATTATCTATCGGTTTGTCTTATGATTAATATCATAATCAATACTATGAATGATTAGTAACAACTTTGTGTTACTAATCATTCTTAATATTAATTATGTTATATTATTTCATTAGAGACTCTAACCGATTTGTTGTGTTTGACTGCATATAACTAACGGTTTAAATAACTGATTAAAATATTTAAAGAACCCGACGATACTATCGTGGGATATGCATCGGTCTATAAACACCGACGTGACTCCACATGGGAGTGATGACTCCTTAGGGAATCATGTCGGTTCCACAAGGAGTCGTGACTCCTTTGTGGATCACCACTTGTTTTAAATACTTTGCTATCGTTGGAAGCAAATACGTGAAACATGAAAAACTCTGCAGATTGGAATTATATTAAAAGGAAATACGGACTGCTGTTGATATCAGAATCCTATTCAGATAAAGAGAGAGACAGCGTGGAAGAGATAACAGCCTGTGTATGAATTGCATTCACTCTGTACATTGTAATCTGCAGTTGATGTTATAAGCAGAATAAGTCAATATTGTTTTGTTAACATTCAGCAGTACTTATCAATATACATACAACAGTTGACATTCTTGTTCATTATTACTGTATTAAAATTTATAATTTACCTACATACCAATCTGATCCACTTTAACATGGTATCAGAGCCAGCATAACGAAAAGATCAGATCAGAATTTTTTAGGCAAGACTATGCTCTATATTTTCTCGAATTTCTCAGCTCTCTTCTATACATCAAAATGGTGAATGGTGTTAGATTTGAGGATCGTCTTGAAGGAGCTTCCAACTTTGTATCTTGGAAGTTTAGGATCATGCTTGCCTTGAGTGAAAACGAATTAGATGGATTTGTGAAGAAAGCCATACCGGAACCAGAAGAAGAAGATGTAAAGCTTCGATGGATGAGAAAGAACAATAAAGCCATGAAGATGTTAGTTGACTCAGTGAAAGATCATATTTTGCCAACTATCTCCAAGATGGAGACTGCCTATGGTATGTTCAAATTACTAGAGAACGTGTATGAGATAAACAACACAAGCCGAGCTTTTGCTCTAAAGAAACAACTCCATCATGTCAAAATGACAAATGGCGAATTCATCACCTCATACTTCATGAGGATTACTGAATTAAAAGACCAACTCTCTACTATAGGTCACACAATAGAGAGCAAAGAGTTAACCATGCTGGCACTAAATGGTCTCCCTTCTTCATGGGAGGCATTTATTCAAGGGATAAGTGCAAAATCAAAACTTACTAAGTTTGATTGACTAAAGCAAGATTGCATTCAAGAAGAGTCTAGATTGGCTATCAGAGGCATTGGCCAAAACTCCATAAAGGAAGATATTCATGTCCTTGCCTCCCACTCCACAAAGATGAAAAGTAAGAAAGGACATTTCAAAAGGAAGAAAGATAAGGAATCTAATGGTGCTCCTATATTAAGAATGAGGATATTTCAGAAATCCAGTGCTTTAGATGTGACAAATATGGTCACTATGCAATGCAATGTCCAACCAGGACTATGCCTTAAGCTTCCATTACGGATGTTGGTGAAACTCCTCCACAAAAGGATTCAGATGGATTCATATTCTGATTTGAAAGAGATAAGTTTTCTTTTTGGTTGAATAATGTCCATGAATTTAATATGTAGTTTTTTGTTAATTCATGTAATTACATTATGCGTGTTATTTGTGAAACAACTTTGTCAATAGATGTTCGCTTACAACAACTGCATTTGGATATCTTGTGTTTTAAATTTCTTCAATTTACTATGAGAAATTTGTCCCTTACATTTAGGACATCTTTAGAATCATAGTCTATTGCTTTTCAGGCTATAGAGTTTTGAAGTTCTATTTGTGATGAAGAGATTAAAATTTAGGAATATGCAGAGGACTTTAGTGAAGATTCTGAGATTTTGCATTCCCATTTTTTTATAAAACAAATATCTACCTACAGAGGTGCAATAGTTCACTTGTGAAAGTCATAGAGGCACTTGTGCTGGTAATGATAGCATCTAGGGTTCAAAGCCAAGATTGAGACAAGAGGGCTCTCTTAGTGACAGGGAGCATACTGAAAGGGGATTTTGTTCTAAATCTCAAGATGATCATATTCCTACCTAGGGCTTGATCTTATAACAATAGATCCATGTTGGTTTTGGATCTAGCACTTCCACCCGTATGAGGATCATACCAGATGATGAGAGTCTCCTAAAGAAAGATATTTTCTATTATTGGGTCCATGTGAGCAAGGGATGCTTCCTTGACAGAGGGAGAAACTAAGAAGATATGCTTCGATTGATATCCGAGAATCTTGGTCATATTGATTCAAAGGCAGTGGACTATGTCGAGATGATTTCTCTAGTGATCAGTCTAAAGATTATGATTCATGGGATGGAGTCCCATGTAGACTAAGAGGCCCTTTATGCTAACTCCTAAGTCATGAAATTTCTGGATAGATGAATACTTGATGAGCTTGGAATACACCAAGAGTGTAGACTCCAACCTTGTATTTAATGAAAGGTCAAAGCATGTGGAGGTCAAGTGGAAAGGTATGTTATTCAGTTAAGAAATTTTTGTACTAATGAATCAATGAACAAATTGCAGATATCCTCACCAAGCCTCTTGCTAGATTAAAGTTTGCATACTTTCGAGGTAAGCTTGCTACGGTAGAAAATGTAGCTCTAGCTGAGATTGAGTCTCTGCAACATTGATTTGTTTCAATAGTACTAATGTATTCTTTTAAGATGTTTAAAGTATAAACTCTAATTTTATTAATCTGATATGGTTCATGATTAGTGTCGTGTGTGACTCCATGACTACATTGGTTCAGTGCTTGTTGAGCCCCTGTGAACATTATTTGGAGGTGACGATCTCTCAATGATGGACACATGTATTTCTGATCTTTATTGTAAGATGACTATCTAACAATATTGATCTTACCATCATGATGGATCTCATGGAGACGTGATATCCATGGACATGTCATCTCTAAGTAATATCTGTTCATGGTGGATGTCATGAGACATGATATCCATGGATATGCCATGCTAGATGATGTTACTAATAGAGATGTTCATGGTGGATATTATGTGACATAATATCTGTGGACGTGCCATGAATCAATATCCTTAAATTTGCCATTAAGGTGGATATCATAAGACATGATATCCGTGGACAAGCCATAATGGTGGGTATTACATTATGAGATCATGGTGGATATCATGAGATGTGATTTCCGTGGATATGCCATATCTCCTAATATCACAGTGAGGCGATCTCTCTCTCTCTCTCTCTCTCTCTCTCTCTCTCTTATAGATGAATCTATTGTGATCACAATAAAGTATTTTAGTATAGAAGATTATCCTCCCTTGCTAAGAGGGAGTGTTAAAATAGATAGCATCAATCGGATAAATCAAATGACTAATTGGCGTTACGGCCTTAGACATTTGTTTTGTAGCTATCTGTAAATCTATTCGGATTATTTTGATCACATATAGATGTACATTTATCTATGTATGATTATCTATCGGTTTGTCTTATGATTAATATCATAATCAATGCTATGAATGATTAGTAACAACTTTGTGTTACTAATCATTCATAATATTAATTATGTTATATTATTTCATTAGAGACTGTAACCGATTCATTGTGTTTGACTGCATATAACTAACGGTTTAATTGACCGATTAAAATGTTTAAAGAACTTGGCGATACTATCATGGGATATGCATCGGTCTATAAATACCGACATGACTCCACATGGGAGTGGCTACTCCTTAGGGAATCATGTCGGTTCCACAAGGAGTCGTGACTCCTTTGTGGATCACTACTTTGCTATCGTTGGAAGCAAATACGTGAAACACGAAAATCTCTGCAGATTGGAATTATATTAAAAGGAAATACGGACTGCTGTTGATATCAGATTCCTATTCAGATAAAGAGAGAGACAGCGTGGAAGAGATACCAGCCTGTGTGTGAATTAGATTCACTCTATACATTGTAATTTGCAGTTGATGTTATAAGCAGAATAAGTCAATATTGTTTTGATAACATTCAGCAGTACTTATCAATATACATACAACAGTTGACATTCTTGTTCATTCTTACTGTATTAAAATTTAAAACTTACCTACATATCAATTTAAAATTTATGTACATATTGAAAATTTACTGTATTAGGGCATCCTTATAAAGAGTTTTGTAGGTTTGTTAAATTAAACATGTTCTTTAACATGTGATAAATAGAAAGGAATATAGATATATGTTTTATTGATATTCAATTAGATATTTGTGCGAAGAAGGTTTCATTTAGCACTTTTACCTATTGGTTTCTCAAATGACTTAGACTTGTAATATAATCTTGTTATTAGCTTTTGGTTCTTGATAGAATCATATTCTTTTGGTACATTTCCTTCTCAATTAAAACTTCATTAATGAAAAACCAACTTGTTGAACACATTTCTTTTTGCTTTGCAATACAAATAATGTTGTTGGGGTTAGTGATTGATTTATATTTGATTTGTAGGTCAGCCCAAGAGACATCTGCTCACAACAGGCTGGAGCATGTTTGCTAGTGCCAAGAGACTTATTGCTGGTGATTCTGTGCTTTTCTTTAGGTAACATTTTCATTGGTGGAGTTGCAGATTCTGTTTTCTCTAAATTTGGTACAATGATGGAGATAGACATGCAATAATGTTTCAAGGTTGCCATTTAAACCAATTATAGTGAGCTAGTTATCAGTATTAATGCTGTGTATTTTTGATGATTTATCCAATAGAAATGAGAAAGGACAGCTGTTTTTGGGAATAAGAAGAGTTAAACGAGCTCAGACAATCATACCTTCATCAGTTTTATCCTCAGATAGTATGCACATAGGGATCCTTGCAGCAGCAGCTCATGCTTATTCAACAAATAGTCCATTCACTGTTTTTTACAATCCAAGGTAGTGCACTGCAGCTGAATGCATTCAAATAGTCTATAAGTTGTTTGAATACCCAATATGACTACTTGCATAACAACATTGTGTTAGTGCAGGGCATGTCCTTCTGAGTTTGTGATACCTCTGTCTAAATATGAAAAGGCAGTTTATCATATGCACGTTTCAATTGGAATGCGTTTTCGGATGCTTTTTGAGACAGAAGATTCTAGTGTCCGAAGGTAAATCTTATAATTTTTCACATCATTATGAACTTTCTTTGATTAGAGTATGGAAATTGCAGTGATATTGATCATGGTTTTCTAATGAAGAAGTGTACCAAATGTGACAAATATTTTGCTTAGTTGTGCCTATCTTTCATATATGTTGGCAAATAGTACTTCTTTGAGAAACATTGATCATGTGAATAGTTATCTTTTCTTGTTATGTTCACAATTTATAAAACTCAAATTCTTTGTTTAGTTTGAATGGATGAGTATTTGGTTTGTATAAAATATTTTATTTTAAATAAAATTGGGCCTATAACAGGCATTTGTGTTTGAGAGAGAGAGAGAGAGAGAGAGAGAGAGAGAGAGAGAGAGAGAGATTCCTTCTTTAATATCGATGGGTAAGTATTCAAAACACCAACTAATAGCATACAAATCGGATAACCAAATTGAGATAGAGACCGGAAGTGACAAATGTTGGAAATGCTTGGAAATATTCGAGCTAATGAAATAATACTGAAACTATATATAAATAGATCACTTACAAGATTAAAAGATAAGTCAATGAAGATTTTGGCCTATAGCTAGTTGTAAAAGATGTATGATAGCTGAAATGAACATAGATTAATATTAAAAAATTTCAAACTTCCTTTTATATGAAATATGGCGGCTCCTTCAAATGCTTCACAGCCTTCAAATATTACAGCTAGCCAAAAAGTACTATGGCAGCCAAGAATAGAGTTTTCAAATATTAAACTTGCAAATGAAATCATATGCCACCCCTATTTATGTCATTAGCATTCAAGATTTAGAACAATACTTGCTACCTTGACAAAGGGAATCGGTACAGCTGTAGACAAGGAAAATATGTAGTTGATAATATGGATAGTATGGTTGCATTTAAGAGTATAAATTGCTAGGGAGAATGTAATGTCCCTTCTCACAAATTAAGTTTATGTAGAGAAGTTTATATTAAAGATTTAATATTACTGTTTTAAATAAACATTATTAAAGTAATATTATATAGTTAATTAATATGACTTTAAGACAAATTAATCAAAGTCACAAATAAATCATAATCCTGTGGGAACTGTCAGAACTGGCAAAAATAATACTATAATAGTAGCCTTCGGATTGAAGAAAAGACATGGAGTTGATAATTATCTGGGAATTTCCTAAATTTTGTATCCTTCGGTTTGGATCCTGACAGAGGCCATTCTTCAACAGTGAAACGACCTGCTCTAGAAGGTTTGACAGAGTTAGTTAAAATGATTTCTTTACTGAAAAATGATTGTAAGGATCGATTTTAAGTTCCCGAGTATTCATGCCAGCCAAACATTGGAGCCGCTTAGTTATTGGTAGCATGTTCTAATGAATGTTTATTTAATCTGTGGCACCTTCAAGTCGTGAATGAACCATCTGCACTCAGATATATTAATCAATTTCCCTTCTAGTGTGACAGGAATGCCCAACACAACTAGACATCATACTAAGCCATGATGGGAATACTGAACGAAAGATGGAATAGAAAATAGGGCTCAAGTTATTGAACTGGATTGTGTTAATTTAGAGAAATATTGTAAGAGAGCATTATTATCATTTATAAAGCTGGAAAAGCCCAACACACCTGATATTGGATGTTTGCATTGTTGGAGGGAATAACACAAAACCATATTGTGGACGTGGGAAGCAAGTTTATCTGGAACGGTATGATTTCCCAGACAATCATACAAAGACGAAATGTGCCTTACAGATCTGAACTATAGTGGTACCCGAGTTTGAAGAAATAAAAAGTCAACTTGTTTCTAAACTATGTGAATCGGGAAAAATTTAAGGTGCACACAACAATTTCTTTAAGAGATTTATTTCTATGTGAAACATATTGTTATGTATTCCTTGCAATAAAATATCTGTTCAGAATTTACATTGTTGCAATCATTAGTTTCCAGTGAAAATTTGTATCCTTTACTTATTATATAACTATGAATGCAAACATTGAAAAGAAATCATGAAACTCATCCATTAGCAGAACTGGTTTTACACATTTAGTAAGAGAATTCAGAGGTCCATTTGAGCGGGTTTCTTATAGTGGTATCAAAGTTGTGCATCCTGTCAGCCTGGGGAAGTTGGGAACTTAAACATAGTATGAGCAAACAACCACATCACTATTACCTTAGGAAGAATAAATCGAATTCAGACTTTTAAACTGGGAAGAAGGAAGTCAAATAAACATGGGTGTTCAAGAACTTCAAGATTCAAGCACTAGAGATATGTTGCATCACTTAGCCAGGGGACAACATGAGTTACAACAGAACTATGTCCAGATGTGTGCAATGATGAATCAACTCATGGTGAACAATCTTAATCAAAATAATGGAGGAAATAATTGGGGTCGCAACGGGGGGCCGAATGGTAGAGGAGACAATTTGGTCAACAATAGAAACACCAATCAAAATGATAGAACTGGATCAGCCAATTCGAGGCTATTCATACCTAATTTTCGTCCTAGAAACCAACACATGGAAAATGACCCTACCTTACATGAACTTCAGGATCAGATTCTTCAAGATTGGAGAATGTCAGGTGCCAAGCTCCAATCTGAAATGAATTGTCAAGAATATGTAATGTTCCCTGTTCTGTATTGCCCTAAAATCACATTTGCAACCAATTAATGTTAGGATATCATCTTACCAAATAAATATCTTTAAATGGTGCAGACCAAGGTCTGAAACCTGCTATCATAATTAAAACAACATATGCAAGTATACACATAGATATATTCAATATTTAGATAACTTGTCATATTCATAAACATGTAAGAATATTGAGGTTGAGAGAAGAGACATGGAGGGTCCACTCGAAGCACTTTTCTATACCAAGCCTAAGGGGGTTGTCTACAACAACCCTCTCCCTTGGTGGCTTGTATTCTGCATTCTGCATCCACATGTCATCTCCCTAAAGACACTTGCTACCTTGTGGGATTGGGCGGGGGTCATAAGTGGAATACTTGGCCCTCTAATTAAGTGCCGTCTTGTTCTAGGGACCCTCTTGATCCACTCTAGAACAGCTTCTTACCAGCCTAGTACATCTTTTTTGCTTACACCCCAGGCCCCTACCTACAAAGTGGGTTTCAGTCACTTGTCATGTTTCATATTCTATCATAAAGTTATAAATTCTTACATTCTTGCATATGCAGAAATAACATGTAGACATTTAATGCAATAAATGAGAGTGATATCTAATTTACCAGTCTCAATTACTGTTAGTAGTAATTCTGGAATAAGTATCGTTCTGCTGTGACAAATGGGACCGATCCTTCTTGGGGTTGCTGTGCCTGTCCTACGGAAAGATACTTCCTTTTTATACTGTAATCTGCTAGGGATATTTAATCTCTTTCAGAAGTTTGAAATGCTGGAAGGCTACCCTCTCCTCGCTTCATTCCATATCGTTTTATACTATCCTATATAATTGAGGAGTCACATCTCTTGGAAATGAGACATCCATTTAAGGGGTCATGCCTTGTTATTGTTGTCGTGTCAGATCTGCACTTCTGATTCCTTCCCTATTCCCCACTCAAATGAGGTTCTCTTCTCCCTTTTATATCTCATGTTTGAGGGAGTCACAACTTTTCATCTCATGCTTTTTGACCATTCATTAACTTAATTAAATTTTAGTTATATTTAATTATATTCTTCTATTAGTTTAATTTTTATTTTTTATTCTTTTGTATTTGAATTTATTATTATTAAATTCTTTCAGAGTGGGGACATTACAGTCTGCTCCACTCAACATTGCTTGTCCTCAAGCAATGATCATGGAGTGTTCAAAATGACTTCAAAAATGAAATGGCTTTGGAAACACACATGGAATCTGGAAGCACATCAGATATGAACCAAACATAGAGCATACACATAAAAACACAAAGCATACAAATGGATACATGCAAACACAGAGCATACAGGCAAATGTACATATTGTTAGGTCCCTTCTCATTGACTAGAATGATTCATTGATTCATCTTTACCCTACAGGATGGGGGGGCCATGCTCTGATACCATTTGTAATGGCCCCTCTTCTATATTGCCCTAAAATAACATTTGCAACCAATTAATGTTAGGATGTCATCTTACTAAATAAATATCTTTAACTGGCGCAGTCCAAGGTCTGAAACTTGCAATCATAATTGTAACAACATATGCAGATATACACATAGATATATTAAATATCTAGATAACTTGTCATATTCATAAATATGTAAGCATGTTGAAGTTGAGAGAAGGGACATAGGAGGGTCCGCTGGAAGCACTTTCCTATACCAAGCCTAAGAGGGTTGTGTACTGCAGCCCTCTGCCTTGGTGGTTTGTATCTGCATTCCTCATCCACATCTCATCTCTCTAAAGACAATTGCCACCTTGTGGGATTGGGTTGGGGTCGTAAGTGGAATGCTTGGCCCTCTAGGTAAGTGCCCTCTGGTTTTAGGGACCCTCTTGATCCACTCTGGAACTGCTTCTTTCCAGCCTAGTACATCCTTTTTGCTTGCACCTCAGGCCCCTTCATACAAGGTGTATTTCAGTCACTTATCATGTTTCATATTCTATCATAAATTCATATATTCTTACATATGCAGAAATAAGATGGGGACATGTAATGCAATAAATGACAGTGATATCTGATTTAGCACAGTCTCAATAACTGTTAGTAGTAATTCTGGAATAAGTACAGTTTTGCTGTGACAAATGGGACTGATCCTTCTTGGGGTTGCTGTACCTGTCCTATGGAAAGATACTTACTTTTTATACTGTAATCTGATAGGGATATTGAATCTCTTTCAGAAGTTCGAACTACTGGAAGGCTACCCTCTCCTCTTATCATTCCATATCCTTTTATACTATCCTATTTAATTGAGGAGACACATCTCTTGGAAAAGTGACATCCATTTAAAGGGTCATGCGTCTTTATTGTTGTCTTATCAGATCTGAACTTCTTATTTAAATGTAATGTTCCCATTCAGGATTTACCATAATTTAGCCCCGGGACATCAATTTTAAATTGTAATGAGAATTGATATATATTAATAAACAACTTTATTAAAACTGAATACATTTCATTATAATGTTGAATTTAAAATTTAAGAATAATTTAGAGAAAACTTATCTTGATGGCTCTAAAACATATGCAGGATGATTTAGTCTACTCAATATAATAATGATAAGATTATCTTGCTGTCTCAGATATGAAAAATTGATAAATACGTAAAGAAGATCTTCACTGGCTGACGGAGTTCACTTGATGTAAAGCTCTGTCTGATCTAATTGCAATGTACGTCATGTTATTCTTGCTGTGTCTGATCTTGGCCAGTGATGAGTTGTTGTCTCTGATGTGAAAGTATATGCTTGCAACAATGATTAATATGCTGTTTCTGACATGCTCTTAAATTTATGCAATCCTTTCTGATCTGTGCTATGTATGCTTGCACCAGTAATGCCTTCAGGCAATTCGCTCTAGGTAGAGCAGATCTGATGAGGATAATTAAAACAAAATAAGATGTATGTCCTCCCCAGGAGTGATCAAATTGAGTGACTATATATATCCTTGTAAAGAGTGATAGGTTACATGACAGGAGACACATCCGGTGTATGGCTTCCTTTCAATTGCATCACTCGAAGGCTAATATCAGTATCGATTAGTCTCCTCCTTGCTAATCGCTACCATTAGTCTTCTAACTCGTGTCCCTTCATAGAACCATTCTAATCGCTGCCCATAATACTGATTACCTTTGTTGTTACTAATTAATGATTAGTTAGATTGATATGCTTGAGAAATCATTACTGATGGCTAAATGTTTGAATAAGGATTCTTATTGGTTTTCTATCCTCTTTGCTCTTAAATTGATAGGGCTTAGGATGGTCGAATCCACAGAGGATGAATAAGAAAATGAAAGATGTCCTTAATCGATATTCTGGAGTCGGCATCTGTGATCGATCTTCAGGGGACTTCCTCAGTGATAATATTAGTTGGTTTTGTCCCATAACTGGTTCGTCTTTATTTTGGCTTGTATCGCTTCCGATTCCGTGATACAGATTGAATTCTAATTTTTTGATATTAATATCTTATATCAGCCATTGTTAATGCATCATGGCATGTATATCACCGATATCCTCAATACTTTGTAGTCTCAACCGAACCTTTGATGATTAGCACTACTTGTATTAATCGCTTGACATTAGCATAGGCGATTGTTGGTTCTCATGAATACGGCGGCACTCTTCAAAAATTAATGCAAGATATTCAAATGACGT
Organism: Cryptomeria japonica; assembly: GCF_030272615.1. Lineage (NCBI taxonomy): Eukaryota > Viridiplantae > Streptophyta > Pinopsida > Cupressales > Cupressaceae > Cryptomeria > Cryptomeria japonica. The sequence continues at coordinate 240,003,905 of NC_081413.1, read as the reverse complement.
AATCCATGAATCTTGTAAATAAATCACGGTAAGGATGCTTCATTTCCTCGTTCACTTAATTGGATCAAACTTCTCCATACCTGGACACCATGTATCTACTGTTCTAATAAACATAACTTATTAGAATTTAGATTAAACTTTTCCATACCTGGACACCATTCAGGATTTACCATAATTTAGCCCTGGGACATCAATTTTAATAAATAATACTTATATTATTAAATTTATACAATCCTTTCTAATAAACATAACTTATTAGAATTGGATCAAACTTCTCCATACCTGGACACCATTCAGGATTTACCATAATTTAGCCCTGGGACATCAATTTTAAATTGTAATGACAATTGATATATATTAATAAACATAACTTTATTAAAACTGAATACATTTCATTATAATGTTGAATTTAAAATTTAAGAATAATTTAGAGAGAACTTATCTTGATGGCTCTAAAACATATGCAGGATGATTTGGTCTACTCAATATAATAATGATAAGATTATCTTGCTGTCTCAGATATGAAAAATTGATAAATATGTAAAGAAGATCTTCACTGTCTGACGGAGTTCACTTGATGTAAAGCTCTGTCTGATCTAATTGCAATGTATGAGATGGTATTCTTGCTGTGTCTGATCTTGGCCAGTGATGAGTTGCTGTCTCTGATGTGAAAGTATATGCTTGCAACAAGGATTAATATGCTGTTTCTGACATGCTCTTAAATTTATACAATCCTTTCTGATCTGTGCTATGTATGCTTGCACCAGTAATGCCTTCAGGCAATTCGCTCTAGGTAGAGCAGATCTGATGAGGATAATTAAAACAAAATTAGATGTATGTCCTCCCCAGGAGTGATCAAATTGAGTGACTATATATATCCTTGTAAAGAGTGATAGGTTACATCACAGGAGACACGTCCGGTGTATGGCTTCCTTTCAATTGCATCACTTGAATGCTAATATCAGCATCTATTATTCTCCTCCTTGCTAATCGCTACCATTAGTCTTCTAACTCATGTCCCTTCATAGAACCATTCTAATCGCTGCCCATAATATTGATTACCTTTGTTGTTACTAATTAATGATTTGTTAGATTGATATGCTTGACAAATCATTACTGATGGCTAAATGTTTGAAGAAGGATTCTTATTGGTTTTTTATCCTCTTTGCTCTTAAATTGATACGGCTTAGGATGGTCGAATCCACAGAGGATGAATAAGAAAATGAAAGATGTCCTTAATCAATATTCTGGAGTCGGCATCTGTGATCGATCTTCAGAGGACTTCCTCAGTGATAATATTAGTTGGTTTTGTCCCATAACTGGTTCGTCTTTATTTTGGCTTGTATCACTTCCGATTCCGTGATACAGACTTAATTCTAATTTTTTGATATTAATATCTTATACCAGCCATTGTTAATGCATCATGACATGTATATCACCGATATCCTCAATACTTTGTAGTGTCAACCGAACCTTCGATGATTAGTACTACTCGTATTAATCGCTTGACATTAGCATAGGCGATTGTTGGTTCTCATGAATGCGGCGGCACTCTTCAAAAATTAATGCAAGATATTCAAATGACGTAATCCATGAATCTTGTAAATAAATCACGGCAAGGATGCTGCATTTCCTCGTTCACTTAATTGGATCAAACTTCTCCGTACCTGGACAGCATGTATCTACTGTTCTAACCAAGGAAAGGTATCGGTTATCTCCTAATTGTGACGTCAAAGTCAAATGACACTCACACTGTTCTTGAATATCAAGGCTAGTTACATCTTGTCTTTGTATTAAATGTTTCACTATTCTATATTTCCAAAAGGCTAGATAAACTCCTATTCACTTCTGTCAAATTGAATGCTGATAGAAAATAATATTCCAATAGACATCGCTAAATTAATATTCTTATAATCATCATTGATGACTAATCATTAGAGTAGTTAACATCTCTCCTTATAAACTAGACTATCTTTCAATTCGCTGATAACACTTCTTTCGTGCTCTTATTCTAATCGCTCCTTAGTATTCTTCTTCTTATTAAGGTTGATGTCTTATGATGTACACTGTGAGCTACATATTATCGATTATAAGTCTCTGTCTTAATAACATCGACCCCTTAACATTACCATATTTATGTATCTTAAGCAAGCTTGTAAAACTCTGCAAGTTTGGGAAAAGCTCGCGAGTAATTGCATGCCCTGGCCATGCGCGAGTTAGTCGCGGGTATACTCGGCGACGGGTATATGAAAAAATCGCGACGATTTAACCGCGTAAAAACCGTCGAAACTCGCCAGTAAATGACCAAAAAACCGGCGGAAAAAATAAAAACTTTAGGTTTTACATGAAATAAAAACTCAACGCGATTTATTCATTCTGCACGCCCTGACGGGTTGTAAAAAAACAACGTGACTGAGAATTGGACGCAAAAACCGGCGCGACTAGGGCACAAATCGTGAGCTTGCACGTGAAATCTAGGCGTTCTGGAGCACGATTGTAGGTTTTTACAAAAAAATTCCTCATTCAAACAAGCATTTGAATTTTTTTTTCATTACGATTCTGATTTTTTTAATATGATTCTATGACTATCATTTTTAAATTTTTATCTTCTAAGTGTTTAATAATTACTCTTTATTATACTGTTATTTTTAAATAACAATGATAATAAAGTTATAAACTAACTTTATTACTAATATTATTTAAAAATAACAGTGATAAATTGTTAATACTTAATAATTTATTAACAATTTATCATTGTTATTTTTTAATAAAAGTGATAGATTATTAATAAAACAATTTATCACTGTTATTTTTTTAATTAAAGTGATAAATTATTAATAATTTGATTAACAATTTATATCACTGTTATTTTTAAATAACAGTGGTAATAAGTTTATTATCACTGTTATTTTTTTATAACAATGATAATAAACTTATTATCACTGTTAAATAACGGTGACTATTATTTTTAAATTATGACAGTGATAAACTTAATAGTTAATTGATAGGATTTGTAGGAATGTAATATTTGATTACTGAATAACACTGTTATTGTTCTACTTCTCTAAATGTCATCTCTCTCTTTTGCTAGGTTCTTTTCCAATTTTTTTTGAAAGAAAATGGCTTCTAGCTCTACAGTTAAAGCTGGTGGCAAAAAGAGAGACCCTTGTTGGAAACATGGGACACCAGGTCCAAAACGAGGAGATGTCCTTTGTAACCATTGCACTAAGATTATAAAAGGTGGCATTAATAGGTTCAAATATCACCTTGCAAAGATTGAATGACGAGATACCAGAACATGTAAGAAATGTCCTGAAGAGGCTACAAGGGATGCAATAGCAGCGCTTGAAGCATATGATCAAAGGAAGGCAACAAAAAAGAGAACAATAGATGCAATGGCAGCCCCAACGGAAGATTTGAGTTCTAAAGGGTCACATACAGATGTGGGGGCATCTAGTTCTTCCCTTGGGCCACAGATACGAAGAATGGGAAGTGTGGGCAGCCATATGGAAAACTACTTTATTCCACGTCACTCCTGGTGCACAACCTGGATTGCTAGGCACTGCATGGAATAAAGAGGCTCACCAACAAGCAAAGGTGGCATGTGCTAGATTTTGGATCTACAACGACATTCCGTTCAAAGTTGTTTCTAGTCCATCTTAAGAACAATTGGTCACCGCATTGACTGTGGCAGGTAAGGGGTTCAAGTCCCCAAGTCGTTATGAGATTAGTGGACCGTTATTGCAAGATGAGGTCCAAAACACTCATGCACTTGTGGAAGAGCAAAGGAGTATTTGGGAAAAGAATGGCTGCACCATTCTTTCTGATGGGTGGATGGATGGTAGGAATAGGACACTCATCAACTTTCTAGTTGCTTTAGGGGGACAATTAGTATTTTTAAAATCAATTGATGCCTCCAATGAAGTGAAGAATGCAGAGACCTTGTGCAACATGTTGGATGAGGTGGTGATGGACGTGGGAGTGCAGAATGTCATACAGGTTGTGACTGATAATGCAGCTGCATATGTGGCAGCCAGCAAACTTTTTAATGGCTAGACATCCGACATTATTTTGGAGCCATTGTGCTGCCCATTGTCTTGACTTGCTCCTTGACGACATAGGGAAACTAAGTTGGGTAAAGAAAGTGGTTGAAGATGGAAGGAGTATCACCAAATACATCTACAATCACACATGGGTCCTGAATCTTATGAGAGAGCACACTGATGGTAAGGATCTTGTGCGATCGGGGGTCACATGCTTTGCTACCAATTTCCTCACCTTGCAAAGCATACTTGCTACATTGCCCAACTTGAAGCGGATGTTCGTAAGTGAAAGATGGTTGGAGAGTCCTTATGCTACAAAGCTTGAAGCAGAGAAGGTTGTGGTTGCCATTTTTGATTCTAATTTTGCCAAGATTGTGGTGGAGATCATCAATGTAAGTTTTGAAACTTTAATTGATGATTTATTATTTAATTTTCTAATATTACAATCTGCTGATTTTGTAAATTTTTTAATATCTAGGTGTCGGAACTGTTGGTGAGGGTGCTACAAATGGTGGATGGGGATCATAACTCCATGGGGTATTTGTATGAGGCCATGGATAAGGCCAAAGAGGCGATTCAACACTTGTATGCGTCAAACAAGACCAAGTATGAACCCATATGGCACATAATTGATCGGAGGTGGAACCATCAACTCCACCAACACATTCATGCTGCTGCCTACTTCTTGAATCCCAAGTTTTTTTACTCCCCGAGTTTCGGAGCATATGTAGAGGTTAGAATTGGCCTTGACACATGCATTCGGAGATTAGTTGATGATGAGAACCTTCGAGACCTGATACTTGATGAGTTGCAAAGCTATAAGAAGGCCACAGGGCCATTGCTTTCTTCACCTGATTGCAAACGTAGGAGAGACACCTTACGACCAGGTAAAAAAAACATATGTTTAATTTTATTTTACCATTTATTTTTCTCTTTAAGATTATTAAAATCTTTATAAGTTATAAATAACATTTTTTATCTTTGCAGATTTGTGGTGGGAAGATTATGATGCCACTGCGCCTAATCTTCAAAAGCTTGCCATCCGCATATTATCACAGCCTTGTAGTGCTTTTGGTTGTGAGCGCAGCAGGAGTGTTTTTGAGGCCATCCACACAAAAAAGCTCAATAGGTTAACTCAACAACGCTTGAATGATCTTGTCTATGTGCGATACAACATTCGATTGCATGATAAGAAGGTGCAAGGGCAAAATTCAAATGAAGCACTTGACTTGGATGACATTGATCCATATGCAGCAGAATAGGTTGCTGCTCTTGATGATGTTGATAATGATTTGGATCCATTCCTTACAGATGAGCAACTAAGTGAGTTGGAGAGGTCAGGAGACGAATGGGATGCAGAAGTGGCAGCACGTGAGGAGGGAGAGCATGAGGTTGATCATTTAGTAAGGCACATGTTGAGGATGTTGCCACTACTTTAGCACCACCCCCCCAGTAGCAACAATTTGTTTTGAGCTTTAGTCGTAGGCGCAATTTATGATTTCTCATTCTCATTGAACTAAAACTTGAACTTGATATGTAATCAAAATTTCAGAGGTTCTTGTTTTGTGGTCTATGACTCTATGACTCTATGTCACTATGATACATTGATGTATTGAACTCTTATTCATATGTTGCACTTGTTTTTTGGTTTATACTATGTATTTAACCCAAACTTTGATTTATATATGATGGAAATCAATATATGTTATACAAATTTGGTGCAAATGTGTGTTTTTGAATAATATTTAAAAAATAAATGTATTTTCAAATGTTCGATAAAGTTGCCGAGTATTGCCGAGTTTTTCTCCGAGTTTTAAAAAACATTTGGGCTTGCCGAGTCATTGTCGAGTCCGAGTTTTTCAACCTTGATCTTAAGTATGGAAAACTAGATATGTAATTGACATTCCTTTCTTTCTGTCACTTAATGCTTTATTAGTTCAAGCAATTGTTTATCCTTAAAGATAAACAATTCCAAACATTCATAAAGATAATACACGGAGCTTTCTCAATATCAACAATATTTGGTGAGGTTCAGTTTGGGGACATCACATTAAATCAGATCTGTACTTCTGATTCCTTCCCTATTCCCCCCTCAAATGAGGTTCTCTTCTCCCTTTTATATATTATGTTTGATGGAGTCACAACTTTCATTTGATGTCTTTTGACCATTCATTAACTTAATTAAATTTATATTATATTTAATTATAGTCTTCTATATTTTAACTTGATTTTTTTTTTTGTTATTTTGTATTTTAATAATATTATTATTATTTATTATTAAATTCTATTACAAAGTGGGGACATTACAAAATATAGGGACCTTAGAATGGAACACGAATCCAATAGGGGAAGATCTCATAACAATGATTTATCGAAGAAGGTTGGAAAATTGTCAATACCTTATTATGATGGATTAGGGAAAACCTTGCTGGTTGAAAATTTTGTACACTTGGGGAAATATACAAAATTGTGGTTTCAACCACAACGTGTGAGTAAAACTCTCCTAATTAAGGGAAGGTTCCCCCTATCTAACTACAACTTTGAAAATAAAATAGGATGGGACAGCGATCTTTCATCTTCTTTCAAGAAAGACAATATCCTTTTCTCTTCACAGAAAAGGATAGCGATTGAATATAAACAACAGTAACCACTTTCAAATGAAATGAGAGATAGGAAATGAAGTATCCTGAAAGCACAAAGACTTCCGTCACTTTCTTCGGGACAGGACAACAATATCAAGCTCAAAGACTTGATTATGTGAAGTCCTATCTACCCTTTTCTATACTAATGCTATAAAGAACAAATTATAGCAGCTCAAAGACTGAAATATCTTATTCTTTTCTACTTAAAACAATGGGAAGTAGTATAAGCTCAAAGACTTACAACTATTTCTCACAAAATATTTATTTTAATCTATATTAACCTCAACTACTTGCAGCACAAAGACTGCAAATCACATGTGATTAAGCTCTTTAAGGAACACTTGCAAGAAAGATAGTATAGAACACAAACTCAAGTATGTAGCACAAAGACTCAAAGCTTGAGCAATTTTCTTCTATTCCTTTCAATTCTTAAATTTACACATGGTAGCTCAAAGACTTCTTTGCTGTAAATTTGGCAGTGTTTTTGCTTGCTTTCCAAAAGATAAAGATTACAATAGACTCCTCAAGTATTTATAGAAGAGGAGCCTTGAGAAAAAGGTGGGAGGATCCTAACTAACTTGCTTTTTACAAAAATTACTTTTACATGTAACTTGTCAAAACAAAATTACAACTTGAAGATTACAAAAGTGGGAAAATACAACTAAGTGTTGAAAAACACTTAAGTTGCAACACTTGAAGACATGAATCCTTTAAACTTTTGGATGCTCATTTGTAGTTCCTCGGGATTCGGTTCATGGGTGTTCTTGGCAACAACCATGGTCTTCACAATAGTGTCATGACACCGGAGGAGCACAAAGTCGTTCTTATCCAGGATAGACTGGATTTCATGCAAAAAGGCTTGGTGCTTCATCAATATCTGAATTGAAGCGACAGAGAATTGTTCGCTCTTCCATTTATATTATGAATCCTCATCTATAAATCAGCAAGAACTTCTTCTGGAATCAGCTCTCCATCCTGACTTAATATGTTGCAAGAGGCCCTTTCACAATGCGAGACAATATCTCGGAAAATTTCACCCTGGAATCTCGTTGCATCACCGATCTCCTCAATGAGGGATTTAAGAACAAGGGCCTTGTTTTCCAAAAGCTCTTCAAATTCCAAGTACATGACCTTGGAAGAGATGATGGCATGCTCCTGTAAAACACTCAACTGTTGTTGGGGCATGGTACGCCAGATTGCCAAACTATCCTCAACACTTTCCAGATTCTTTTTGAAAGTATCGGAAGTCTGATCCAGGTTTTCCTCAATGGTCTCCAACTTAGACATCATCTGAATAATGTCTTTTATCACCTGTGCACAAAGATCATGAAGCTGATCAACCTAGGAATCCAGTGCTTGTACCTTCTGAGCAACCCTTTCCACTCCACGAATTGATTCTTGGGAACCAAAAGAACCTATGGAGTTACTCCCTTCAGCAGCAAGTTTTGTGATTTTATGAACGGCTGCCATAAGTTGTCGGTTTTCCTCTTCTAGCTTGTCTTTCTTTGCTAGAAGTTATCACACCTTTGTACCAACGAAGCTACGGAAAACTGAGCATCATGTTTAATGACCTCATGCATTTCTTTGGCCAACTCTATCCTTGTAACCTTATAATCAGCAACTGACATTTCTTCAAGTCGCTTATTTGCAATGGGTTCTACAATTTCAGCTACCTTCATCTTGTTGCTGTCAACAGTTACTCTGGAGATAGTCTTGGCCTTCTTAGCAACTTTGGATTGCCTCATAAATTCTTCAAAATTAGAAGCGGAAGTATCAATTTCTGATAACTGGATGCAAGTAGGAATATCCTCAGGAACTTCCAACACACTCTCTTGTTGATAATGAGGGGGTGGCTCGTATGTTGAAATGGGAATAACATTACGAGGAGATTCATCCACAAGCAAATCAGGAGGAGAAAGAGGCATCTCAATGGAATTTGGGGGAATGATCTCATGAGGCGAGTTTGAAACTGGAGACTTAGGAGCATCATCAGATTGCTGCCCCTCTTCTGGATTTATCTAGATCAACCGCCTGAACATGAAACCGTGATTTTTCCTTCCCACGAACTGTTGTTTCCTCAGGAGGAAGCACTAGTGCCCGACTAACTCGCAACTTGATCTTCGTGCCCGAAGATGATGCACCTTCCTTATCGTCAACTTGAATCTCAGATTTACGTCCAAGAGGCCCCGTAGAATCATCTTGTTTTCCAACCTTGATTTTTTTAAGTCTATCAACATCACTTTTCAGCCATGTGTTGGTGTTAGCCAAGATAGGTTGAAATCTCTGAGGGATGGATATGGAGTCTTTGTGTGACCATTGGATCAAAGGAAGTGGAGCCTCCTCAACCCTCTGCGAAATGTATTCAGGATCAATTACATGCCCATCGTCAATCATCCCTTGTGGGATATCCACCAAGTTCAAATCAACAATTTGCTCAACAGTGAGCCTGCAGTAATCCATCTTTAGAACTTCAACCTCTGTGTGGAGATCTATCCAAATGTCCTCAATGCGATGCACGTGCACAAATGATTTTTTGATCTTCTCCTTCCTTCCTCGGTAATCAAAATCAACTCTAAGTTTAAACCTTTTGAGTTTAATTTTTTGCATTTTAGTCTCCATGGCCTTAGCTTTCACAGATGTGACAAGGGAATACCGGCCAATTTTTAATGGGTTTGTGGTAGATATCCCCATTCCAACCTTATGTCTATTAGATTGATGAGTGTGGACAGCCATGATCTGTCTTCCCAACTCCATAAGAATGATCCTGTTTGTCGGGTATCTAGGAAGCATAGATGGCTAACCACTATAGCATCCGATCCTCATATAGGTGAAGGTGGAGAACTGTAAAAACAAACATTCATATTCGCACACCCTTTGCCATGCCTCATCTGATACTCTTTGTTCCTCAGAGTTCTGTCAAACTGACACATGAAATATCCGAAAAATGCATCTTGGACTCTTCCGAAATGCAGTCTGCTGGGTCTCAAAGGCAACTGATCATAATATTCCCAAACTGGTATAAGTGAGCGATCAACCTTGGTAGAAAGACCTGGAAAGTGTCTAAGTGAAGCTGCCAAGTACACCAAATATGAGTTCATGTAAAAAGTCATGGTGGAAGGGACTGCTGTGAGTTGTTCGCACAAGGCATCGCTGATGACTTCTCCCCATGATATATGATGCAACTGCCTTATGAACATGATGAACTGGTACATCCATGGCTCAAAGACATTAGAATGCTCGAGGCCCATCATCCTGCTGAGAAGGGTTATGGTGTCTCCTATCTCCCATTTGAAATCACAGTGGTACAACTTAGCTGACCTTGAGAAGGAGGCTCGTGGCTCTTGGATCCACCTATTGATATGTCGTTTACAATCTTTCTCTTTTCACATAATAATCAGCTCAACTTTCTTAGGAGATTTCCATGTAAACAGGTGCAGGAGGTATTCTGAAGACCTTCTCGATTGTATCTGCATCAAGACAGATTATTGCTTCACCATCATCATTTTTGATGACTTTTGTCTTTTTGTCAAAATGATGGGCGCAGGCGAGAACAAATTTAGGTTCTAGGGCGGCCATCGGGAAGGAAGATGCATGATGGATATGGCTGTCCAACAACCGCTGCATGTTGTTATCTTGTGGATCTTCCACCCTCTTGACAAACTTTGTCATATCGACGTGCCCTATTTCCGTGTCTCTGATACGATCCAAAGGGGAAGAAACTTGGGAAGGTGCAACCTCGTTCTGATACTTGTCATATTTGTATTTCATCTTTTCTGGAACTGGAGATGACGACAAATCTGACATTGATTGAAAACCTGGAATACTGTGATGCAAACTTAAAAGTGTTAAGGCAACATCATAGTCAACTGCAAATAACATTCTTCCTTCTTCAAATGGGAAAAACTTCGATTCTTGAACTTCACGATTTGTGAGAGGAAGAGGGGAAATATATGGAAATGGGAAAATCTTGACTTTGACCAATTTTGGATCTTGGGGAAATTTTTGCAAGTATACAAGTTGGAAAGAACATACATGCAATTGGATTTTTAAAACCCAAATGCAAGTACACTTGTAAATTTGCAAATGGAGAAATGGATGGAAAATGAGAATTTGATTTGCGGAAAATGACGAAAATGGAAAGTACGGATATGGGAAACATGAATGGATAGAAATGGGAAAATTCGGGAATGTTATTTTGATGAAAATGGGAAGAACTTTTCAACATGTAATCCGGTTTTTAAAACCCAATTTTGAAAGGGGGGGGGTATTTCACATCTTTTCAACTTGGAATTTGAACAAAAAAGGGTTAAATTCTTTAACTGTAAGGGAAGAACACAAATTTCCAGTCTACTTGTAATCGGGATTTAAAATCCTGAATACAAGTAAAGAGGGAAAATGGGGAAGAACAATGCAATTCAAAAATTGCATACCAAGGGGAAAATTTGTCTCACAGAAAACCGATTTTTGGGGGAAGAACAACATATTTACAAAATTACAACTAGAAAGTAAAACTAAGAAAATAAGAAAATAATAAAATGAAACAAGAAAGAAAGGAAAACATACCTTGAATGAAACTGAAAATGCTTCTCCAAAAATGCAAACAATCTTTGAATGAAGAAGAATAGCTCTTAAGAAGACAATCCGCAATGCTAAACCCTCATCACGTTTTTGCAAAAACGCCACAAACTGAAAAACGTGGCAGCAAATCCAAATTTGGACGGCCAAAATGCCAAAGAAAGAACACGCCAAAGAGATCCAAAACAAAATACCTAAATAGGAGATGGAAACACGACATCAAACCCTTCCAATACGCAGCCAAAGGAGGGTCACGTGGTATCAAATGCATCTTAAATGGCTCATTAAATGACTGAAAACTTCTCCCAACTTCAACGCCTAGGTAAGAGAAGTAAAAACGATTTAGGAGTTTGCTGATTTGCAAAGAAAATATCCGCCAAAATGCAGATTGAAAGGACCACATGGTAAACCGTTTTTAGCAAAGAATGAGGGTAAATCATCACCAAACAGCAGCAACATGTTCTTCAGTCCACATAAATCGCCTTGCTATAAAAGCGCCTTCTTACTCCTTGAATTTATCCACAAAAAATTAGGAAGAATTCGTGGAAAAATTGACCAAGGGGAAGAAAATTGGGGTTTTTGGACGAAAATACAAGTTTTAATTCATGTATTCACATGTCATAGAGGAAATCGGGTTTTATTTTCCATATAACAAGTTTTAATTGTCACTTTTCCCTCAACAAAGCAAAATCGGGATTTTTGGAACAAAATGCAAGTTTAAAATGTCAAAAATGCACTTTACAAGCAAAATCGGGTTTTTTAGACCAAAGTGCAAGTTTTAAATTGTCACTTTTTCATTGACAAGGCAAAATCGAGATTTTTTGAGAGATATGCAAGTTTAAAATCACTTGTAAAGAGGAAATAAAACCCCTACAAGTTATAATTTACTTGCACACATGTAATAGGGGTTTAAAATCCCTATTACATGTGAAAACCATTAAAGTAGGGGTTTTTGGAAGGAACTACAAGTTTACTTGTGACTTAACCAAAAAATCCTTATTTTAACTGAAAAAAGCCAAAAAAGCCAAAAAACAATAAAAACATCAAAGGGGAAATTTAAAACAAATTACAAGTTTTCATTTTTTAAATAAAGTGCACATGTAATAAGCTAAAAATTTCCCTACAAAGACCAAAACAATGGAAATCATTAAAACTTGCACTTCAACGAAAATTCTCCACCTGTAGTTGGGATTTTAAAACTTGAAATTGAAGGAAAGACATAGCAAACGAACCCAAAATGCGATGAAATTTGAATCGTAGTTCGAGGATGGACTGAGGATTAAGCCAGTCCAAGGATTAGTTGAAATTCTGCTTCAGGAAGCGTGCCATAGAGTAATTTTTTTCATTTTTTCACAAAATTTTTATATAATGGTCTTTCATTTTTGGAAACAAAAATGAGGACAACAAACCTCAACAAAGGCATGGGTACAAAAATTGGGCACATATTTCCATTTAAGTCCAATGCTTGAAGATGAAGACATTAAATATGTTGCCTCACATTTAGATGGAACAATTGACAAATGGTGGCATCATGGGTTGGTAACATTGGGTCATGATTATATAGACCCTATGCAAAGTTAACATAAAACTGAGCGGGAGTTCCTTTGCTTCTTTAGTAGTGCTGGTTAAGAAAAATGATAGAATGATGTGTATGTGCATAGATTATAGGGCACCAAACAAGAAGACGATTAAGAATAGGTATCGCATCCCTCATATTGATGAGCTTATTGATGTGTTGCATGGTGCTTGTTATTTCTCCAAAATTGATTTGAGGTTGGGTTACCATTAGAGTAAGGCGTTTTGCCAAATAGGTGACATTCATTCTATGTAACTAGAAACAATAAATTAAGAACAATGCGACTTTCTATCCTGAAAATCAAATTACAGGGACAGGGATATGAATTTTTTATTTGTTAACCTCATGAACTATCTTGACATCCAAATTATACTGAGGAGTATTCATTGAGACAACATCATTTTGAATCTCCCAAGCCTTGTAAGGTCTAGAATCTCCACATATTCTGACGCCTTTCCTCAAAACTACTTGTAGCTTGTAATATTGCTGCACTTATGTTCTAGATGATCTTTTTCTCTTTTTACATGCAAATTCAAGGAGTTATATAGCTGGATGAAGATCAAGCTTATTGATAGCAATATAAACTGGAAATTCCAAAGAATCAATATGTTGCAGTTTATATTGTTCTGACATCTATGATATTTTGATACCAAGTTTGAATTGTGATACCTTGTGACCAAAAACTTTTCCCTAGTAATAATACTCTTGAAATCTGCCCAGAAATCTGCCCAAACTGTATGAAATAACCTTATAAAAGGCAAATTACAAAAAGAGGGACTTAAACATTATTTATGACATGCGCCCAACATATGGACCCTTACATCCTCTTTCCAAACCGATGTGACTTGTGATAAGGGAAAGCAGTTAGTAGGTAACACCTTAAATCTTTCAATGTGAGTATTGCAGCTCTTTCCTAGTATAGGAAAGCCTTGCACCACGCCTCCAACATATGAAAGGATAAATGAAATAAGGTAGTGCCAACAATTAGAAAAAACAATATCAATTTGTGACAGTTGGAACTTGGGGTATTAAACCATTGGATGAAGAGTCTCTAGCAACTTCTTTATATATTCAAAGAATCTTCAAACTTCACCAAATTTACTAGATATTAAATTTGTAACTTTCAGCACAATATCAATTTGGAAGATATTTTACCGATTTCGCACAAAATTTAGTTAGCTTAATTATGAATCCCATATAAATTCACTTTTGGATTGGCTAGGGAAGATCTTTCACTTTTGAAACCAATCTTTTGAAATATCCCCTTACTTTTTTTCTCAATTATTTCCAATTACAAACATTACAAGCACCCGTTAGGATTAGAAAATGATATTCAAAATACAGCTCAAAGGCAACCCTTCCACTTTCTGATCACCAAGAGCCCAATGTTGGAAGGTGAGAGCATACGGCGATAAGGGGATCGTTAGCTTCAATAATCCACTGGAAATTACAATGTTGGGCGGCAAGCCATCCCCTTCTGCTTGTCCAATGGGTAATAGAAATTTAACAATAGTTTGGCAGTATGACCAGCCAATTACAATTCCAATGAAACTGAAGTAAATAACAATCACTCAACCACTTATTTAGTGGGAACACTGAGAATGAAAATAACAATCTACTCAATCGCTTATTCAACGGGAGGACATTATTACAATAAGATAAGATAGGCGGCAAAGCCATCCTCTACCACTTATTCAGTGGGTCAAGTGTTACAATCCAGAAAGAAATAGCTGTTAGTACTACTAATTAGCTTTACAATATATAGCATGAGATTTCAGAATAAGAACATCATTGTCCATCGCTGCAAATGATAAGATATGCACTCCAAAACCACCAAAGACTAACCACTCCAAAAACACACTTCTCACTATCAATCTTTAGAATCTGATATGCAAACAACCAGCTGGAAATATGCAGACCAGCAACTACAAAACTCACCAAAATGCTCACAACTTTGCCCACACTCAACAGAATGACCCCAAATCAGATGCAAATGAAAGCTAGGAGATAGGCGATTAAGCTATAGCTGACAAAACACAACAAACGAACCCAAAACTATTTTGCACACATCCCAAGGCAGCTTCAACATGGTACAGCTAGGGCAGAAATTCGAATTGCATTATAAAATTAATGACTTCGATTAGCACTAATAACTTATAGGAATGATTGCGTAGAGCATAGAGAAATAACGAGCCAATACCCAGAACCGACAAATGACCATACAGAGACTTATGAACAAAACACACCTATAGCACACTGAAAACCAAAGTTGAACTACTCGCCACTCGACAAGCCCTTGGGAAAAAAAACTCAGCGAAAACTCGAAAAAACTCGGCAACTTAAAAACACACTTAAATTTAACAAAAAATGCATTTTTTTTGCAAAATTTAATGAGAAGATGCATCCAATGAGTCAATAAATGACAACACAAAAGAAACAAGCTGATTCTAGATTTATTTAAATGCAAAGTGTCTACAAAATCGCATCCTCATGAGGAATGTTGATGGCTGAAACCTTGAAAGCAATATAGTAAATAGTTTTTTTAAAACCAAAAGTAACTACATAATTACAAATTACAATTACAACTTCCTCTTCCTAGCTCTAGCAAAAAATTTGGGAGAGTTAGATCTAGAGGGTCTAGTCCTAGAAGTCTGCAGTGGGCGTGTGAGTGTCTGTGCCTCCTCGCTCGGTATGCCTGGGTCATCCTTCATCATGGCTGAAGCTATGTCTCCACCTTCTTGTGGCACTGACAATGACTCCTCATCCTCTTCCTCCTCACTGTCATCCAGCGTGAAACCTAATCCACCCCCCTCCTACTCCATAGCCTGCCTCTCCCAATCAGTGATTTCACCCTCAGAAAACAATGGAGGCTTCTCCTGTGATGTCCAATCACTGTAAGGATCTATATCATCCAAGTCAATTGGACCACCTTCTACTTCCTCTACCCTCCTTATGCGCAATCAAAGGTTATATTGCATGAAGACAAGGTCATTGAGGCGATTCCTCGCTAACTTGCTTTTCTTCTTTGTGTGGATTGCTTCAAACAAGCTCCAATTGCTCTCACAATTGGATGAACTGCAAAGCTGACATAAGACTTTGAGGGCAAATTTTTTGAGATGGGGGGTGTTTCCACCCCAATTTTGCCACCAAGCATTTGCAAAATAAAAAAAATTGAAAAGTTAGAAAGCAAAGAGAAAAGATAAAACATAATTTATTAGTTTATCAGTCACTTTAGATCCCAAAATCCAAATGGCAAATGTTATAACTGGGGTTTGAGTGGTTCTTCCTCTCCTAGCCAGCTCTGAAGAGAATAGCTTACCCCTTCCTTCTTCATAATTTTGGAGCTCACTCACAGTGAGGTCTCTTTCTTGAACATCGGGTACCATCTTCTTAATGCATGTACTGAGGCCTTGCATGACCTCTCCATTCGGATTTGAGTAAGAACCCTCGAACCTAAAACGAGGGTTGAGGAAGTACCCTGCTGCATGAATGGGTTGGTGGAGCTGATTGTTCCACCTCGTACGAACAATTTCCCAAATGGGATCAAATTTGAGTCTATCCCCCTTGTAGTAGTTTTTGATAGACTCCTTGGCCCTATCCATAGCCTCATAAAGATATCCCATTGGGGTTTTATCCCCATCCACCAAGTGAAGAACTCGAACCAAGGGCTTTGACACCTACAATTGAAAAATACAAATTACAAGAAGATTAATTAATGAAGTTACAAATTAGTAATGAGAGACTTGAATCAAGAATAAGAAAAAATTAAAGTTTTGAAGTTACCGTCACAATCTCTACAGCCATTTGTGCAAATTGGTTGTCGAACACTATGAATGCCACAACCTCTCCTTCAGGCTTCTTTGAATAAGGTGAGTTAAGCCATTCTCCACTCACAAACATTTGTTTAAAAGAAGTCAATGCAACAAGAACACTTTGCAACGTCAAGAAAATCGTTGCAAACCTTGTGACACCAACTCTCACCAAATCTCTCCCTTGGCTGTGTTGTCTCATCAAATTTAGAACCCAAGGGTGATTGTAAATATATTTGGTGATCCTCCTTGCATTTTCCACAATTGGAGTCACCCACCCAAGTTTGCCTATGTCCTCCAAAAGAAGGTCAAGGACATTTGCTGCACAAGGTGTCCAAAAAAGAGTGGGGTGCCTCACTTGGAGGATTCTTCTTGCAAAATAAGTTATTCCTAAGAAAGATGCAACCAAGTAAAACAAAGCCACAAGTACAACAAATGAAAATATTGGTAATGCCTAAAGGTGACAATTCAAAAGGATTCTACATGTTGACACATATGCTGCTACATTATCTGTGATGATTTGCACCACATTCTCTAACCCCACCTCCATCACAACCTGCTCCAACATTCCAGCCAATGTTTCCGCATTTTTCACCCTGCTGGAGGCATCAATAAACTTCAGGAACACTACATTGTCCTTGCAAGCAACCAAAAAATTTATAATGGTGCGGTTCTTGCCATCTGTCCACCCATCAGAAAGAATGGTGTAGCCACATTTTGCCCATTCATTTTTTTGTTCCTCTACCACTTCCTTTGCCCTACCAACAACATTTGTGAGCAACCTACAAGAACAAAGTGAAATTAGTTCTTAGTACTCAATTTTGATTTAATAAACAAGAAATCTATAAAACAAGTAAAAATGAAATCAAGTGGACTATTTAGTAATTTACTAACCTCTCACTCAACTCCTTGTGAGTAGGGGCCTTGTACCCCTTTCCTACAACTGTCATTGCGGTCACCAAATTCAGCCAATAAGGATTTTCCACCATATTGAATGGAATGTTGTTGAAGCACCAAAAATCAGCACATGCAATGTGGCATTTCTTATGTGCCTCCCTATTCCATCTAGTGGCCTCTAATGATGGTTGTGCTCCAGGTGTGTTCTTGGGCACAAAATAGTCACTCATGGACCCTAATCGTGATGCAATACTGGTATTGGCATTGCTAGAGCCAGGTACTCTACTAGAGGAACTAGATGCAATGGGCGAGGTGGTGGTGGGTTTGCGGATACGTGGGCCATGCCGAGAACCCACTATGCTCTGAAGTGCTTCTTGTTCCTCTTCAATATCAATAGAAGCACCTTGAGAGTCAGCTATGGCTGATCTCATGGATAGCTTTACCCTCTCCCTCTGCAATTTCTTATCTTCCTTAGCTGTAAATAGGGCATTCATTTCTCTTTTTATTTCAGGAGTGGTCCCTATGCATTCTCTAGCATCATGTTTGTCTATGCATGTAAGGTGGTATTTGAGGTGGTTGATGCCTCCATGAAGTAATCTTTCACACTTTATGCAAATAACTTCCCCAGGTTTGGGTCCCTCACATGCATACCTCCAAGCCCTATCTCTAGCACCTCTAGGATGGGTGCGCCTATATAACCGGATGGGCATGGTTCTAGTGGCCAATCATGACTTGCCATATTTAATGCTTAGTTAACCTACACATACAAACTGAAAAAAAAAGTTAACATTTTAGTTAAACAATTTAGCAAACTATCTAAATTGGTTAAAAAACATTTAGACATGATTTAAAGTTTAAAAAAAAAAAAAAACTATTAGGGTTTGATTTTGTTTTGAAAATTAGATGTTCTTCAAAAAAAATAGTGAAAAAATATGTAAAACTGTCAAAACTAGTGTTAAATCTTGTTCAAATAAGTTAAAAAGATTTTAGATTACTTAGGAATGATTTCTAGCTCATCTAAATTCAACAAAAAATAAACAAAATGTTTTAAAAAAACATAGGAAAAAAATTAAAAAACTAACTCGGGACTCTGATTTTTCTTGAAAATCCCCTTCAAATCCACTTGGAATCACTCAAAAATCACTCCAAATTACCTTGCAAGTCACTCCAAGTCAATCTTCACCCTTCTCAGCCCAAAACCCAATCAAAAAACACGGAATGAATAACCTTTTTACCGTTTTGTGTTTCCAGTTACAGGCGGGCGAGTTTTTGACTCGGACTCGCCGAAACTCAGTGAGTTTTTGGCCAAATCTTCATGGATACCAAAAACAAGAGCCCAACACTCTTATTTATAGACTTTGTGTCTCCAAATACCTTTGTTGTTAGTTAGTGATCAAGTCAAACAACATAGCACTAGAGAAGTCCCCCTCTAGACTAGTTTGGAGCCTTTGCAGCTCTAAGTGAGAGTCAATATGATCATTAAGTGATGCTTCATAGGGGAGCGTTCAGGTTGTGACAGAATATGAGTTTTAAGTATAATGAGTAGTCAAGCGAGCAAGTGGATATCTTCATGTTAGAATATAGAAATGATAACGATCAAGGAAAGATGAGCAATCAATTGAGATGAATTGCTTGATGAGGATCAATCAAGGCTGAAGTGATGATGAGGTTGACTTGATGAATGATGATAAGGAGGCTTTGAAATAAATTGAATAAGGATCAACATGATAGTGAAAGCAAATGGATAGGCTAAGTGTTGAAGTTAGCAAAGTTGAATAAAGAGCAATACTTCCTTCACTGCCTCAAATCCACGACAGTCATGACAAGTCTTTCCTCACTACCTTAAATCCACGACTAGGAAGGAATACTACCCTCATTGCCTTAAATCCACGGCTAGGAAGGAATACTTCCCTCATTTTTCTAAATCCACGACAAGGAAGGTGGTTGATGATTTTTTTCCTTGACTTGATAGGATCCACGACTTGGCAATGGTAAGTGCAACATTTTGATATTTGATCAAGCAAAGGAATAAGTTTGATGAAGGGTGAAATTGATAATGGCAACCATGACTTAAGGGAGGCAAGCAAGTTTTTCCACTTCCCCTCCAAATCCACGACCATCCCCAATGTTCCCTTGCCTCCTCAAATCTCCGGCCATCCTTAGCAACATTCCTTCATCCACCAAAATCCTCGGCCATCCTCATAACATTCCTCTACCTCTTCAAATCCACGACATAACTCAAGGAGTGATCTTTGCTCCATTCACCATAATCTGCAGCTGTCTTTGACACATTCCCTTACCTCGTGAAAATCCCAGCCATCATGAAACTTCCTTCCCTCATACCTCCAAATCCTTGGCCATCCTAAGCAGATTCCCTTACGCATCCAAATCGACGCCTAGGAAGGAAATATTTCCTTCATTGCCCAAAATCCACTACAATCTTGTTGAAGGGCAGCAATTTGTCTATCACTTGGTAGAAACCCAAACCAGACCTGAAATTAGGAAAATCATACATGAGATTGGAATTGACAACATCATTTCCTAAGTGAAAATGAGTCATCTCCAGATCTATGTGAAGGTTTGAAGGCATGATTTAAGACAATATAGAAGACTTAATTTGCATAGTTCTTGATTTATATTCGTTCTCTTTTCAGGTTGAAGCCATAAGTAAAACATATGAAGGGGGGCAAGTGGGGATGCTACATCAATGAAGGGGTCAAGGAGATTCAATCACATGGAGAGATCACACTTGGAACATCAAAGAAGAAAGCAATGCAATGGGAAGGAATTCAAGTATGACAAGAAGATTCAAAGAAGAAGGAATGATGGTGAATCAAGGAAACAAACACCTCAACCTAGCAAGTGGAATACGTCAACATGAAGTTTTGATGCAAGGATGGAGGACTTAGGGCATTACAACACAAGGATTGCAATTGTCATGAGGGAGACTCCAATAATGCAAAGAGTTGCTTTACAATGAGGGATTCCCGAAAGACAACATGAAGTTTTGATGCAAGGATGGAGGACTTAGGGCATTACAACACAAGGATTGCAATTGTCATGAGGGAGACTCCAATAATGCATAGAGTTGCTTTACAATGAGGGATTCCTGAAAGACATCAAGATATACAAAGACAAAAATGATGAAGAACATGTACACATCAAGATTCAAGATAGTTTCAAGACTTATCCTTGAGATGAAGAAATTTTGCAAATGTCTTAAATTTCCTCCTGAAATCCAAGATCTAATACAAGATCTAAATGGAGATATCTCTACATCATGGGAGGAATTAAGGTCTAATACAAGATTCAACGTGAATTTAGAAGTACAAAGAAGGATAAGTGAAGGTGATCAAGTCAGATAAGATGATGCATTTTGGGAATATCTCCCACCATCATCTCATTCATCAAGTGCTTGGAAATGTTGAGTATCAAGAGATATTGCCTGAATCACAAACACTTGTGATGAGTTACAAGGAGTAAGCTGAGGTGGCACCTAGTCATTTTCAACCCAATCACATTATTTTCAACCCAATTACATCATTTCAAATCAAGGTGTCTGGATTCAATGCAGACTCATCCAACGAGGAGGATAACTACCAAATGTGGAGGTACAAATTTCGATGTACCTAACCTCATCATTCATTGGTTGGAATTCAATGATGGACGTGTCCTAACAATGTAATTTTATCATTGGTAAAGCATTAAATGTTATGTAATATGTGTAACAAATCCTAATTAAGGTTTCTATCTTTCAATCTTGGCCATTGATGTGGATTTGATATTGGCCATTCAATTGTATTGAGAGCACTATAGAAGACTCCATTCTCTCATTTGTAAAGGTGAATAGTGGATCAATAGTAGAGTTAGCAGCCGTATCATTTGCAAGTAGAGTAGAGTAGGAGGAGAAGGCAAAAATTGCTGTGAAGCTTGTAAATAAATATCCTTTTCATTGAATTCATGGTGGATAGTGGTGTTTCTTCTACATATTGCACGGTTTCTCGTTGTATCATCATGTTAGATGAAGTTCATTGATTGTGATGGAGTAATGTATGGATGTTGATAATTTCTTAGTTCATACTATTTGTGGTTGGATGATTTTCAATTATAGTGCATAGTTATCCTAAACATCAAATTGTGCTAAGTTCAGTTGTGGATATGTTTATTCAAGTTGTGCCAATGTATTGGGTATTTGGATGAATGATTCATGATATGAAAACCTTTCATCTCCCTTAGAAGATTGCAGCAGTTTTGTCTAGTTGTTGGCAACATGGCAAAGCAAAACCCGGTTTAAGGAATGTGTCCATCCAAGCATGATCTAGTGCTATCATTGATCTTAGGAGTAGTGTAGTATCTCTAAACCCTCATTCTTTTTATCTTTTCTCCAAGTCAATTAGATCTCAAGTTCTAGCCACATTCAAGCCACATTCAAGCAAGAGTTCAAGTATGAACCTAAGTCGCCCTTGTGATTCCGGCAATATCACATCAACCATTGAGCTTATCCACACACCAAGACCCGACATATGGAATCTTGGAGTCACCTCAAGTGATCGCTTAATTCAGCGATTGAGGAGATTTTGTTTAGGCTAGGATAAGATACCTTGGTATTTTATTGTGTATGAAGTGCATAAAAAATACATCAATAGTATGCTTCATCACAGTTTTGGATTACTCATGGGCACAATCAGCTTCGGTTATCTAGTTTTCAAGTCACATGGTGTAGCTTGCACACTTTTAGACTACTCATGGGCATCATTAGCCTGATTTCTTCAGTTTTCACTAACAAAAATGATAAATATAGAAGTTGAATGACCTTCTACAAAATTCATCGCTCGAAACAGAAAATGGTGATGAAAATTTCATAGCAAGTGGGTGTAGTATTCTTTCAAAATGGGATATAGTATTGTAGAAAGTTGATTCAATTTGAGAAAACAAAGTAATTTATATAGTTTCTCTTGTAAAGCTCAAGTTTATATATATTAAATGAGACAAGAGAAGATGATAGAACACTTGGCTTGATGCTTCAACAACTATCAAGTGATTCAAACTTATAATTACACTAATGAACATTGACTTTTTTAGAAGGGAATCTTTTCAACATTATGGGAAATCGGAAATGATTTTGTAATATGGTATAGGTCATTCTAAAAAAAATTAGATGTTTCGTCATAGCTATGTGTATTATCATAGTGCATATTCTTTTATTAGTAAGATGGAGATCGTTCCTAATTAAAATTATTGCTATTTTAGTTGAAGGATAAATATTTGGTCTTACAAAAGGAAATTGTTTTTTTTCTATGTTATTTGATATTGAAATAAATAAAAAATATATTGGATATCTATCATGACTTTTGTAATGACCCCCTTACTTTTTTTTTTAATTATTTCAATTTTCAAACACCACAAACACCCGTTAAGGTTAGGAAATATAAACTCGATACTTCTGAAAGAGAACCCTTCCACTTTCTGATCACCAAGAGCCCAACGTGGGAAGGTGAAACCATATGGTGAATAGGGGATTGTTAGCTCCAATAATCAACTGAAATTACAATGCCGAGCTGCAAGCTAGCCCCTTCTGCTTGTCCAACGGGCAAGAACAACTAAAAAAGAATTACTCAACCACTTTTCAGTGGGAGGACGATTATTACAACAAGGGAATAGATCACTCAACCACTTATGCAGTGGGAGGACAATTATTTACAAACAAGGTAATAGATCACTCAACCACTTATGCAGCGGGAGGACTGAAAAACTTAATAACAATCCACTCAACTGCTTATTCAGCTGGAGTACTGAAGTATAATGAGATAAGATAGGTGGTAAATCCAGCCTCTTCCACTTATTCAGTGGGTCTTGTGATACAATTTAAAATAAGATAGTTGTTAGTACTACTAATCAGCTTTACATTACATAACATGAATTTTCAGATTAAAAGATATCACTGTCCAAAGCTGCAAATAATGTTTAATGCACTCCACATGCTACAATGACCAACTACCCCCAAAATCAACCTCACTCTCCAAATTTCAGAATCTGATATACTTTTCCAGCAAGCTGAATAACACAGATGAGCAACTTCTAACCACACTAAAATGCACACTACTCCTCCAAAACTCAATGAAAAGATTGGAGACTGATTGCAAATGATTTCTAGGAAGGAAGCGACCTGATTAAGACCAACACAACTGCAAACTTGCTCAAAGCATTAATGCACACATTTCTACACAACCCCAGCATGGTACGGTCTGGGAAGAGGGTGATTTGGTCTAATAATTTCACAACTCCAAATTAGACTCTGAAAATTGGCATAAAGGATCGCCTAGGGCTTAGGAAAAAGATGAGAGAATACCCAAAAGCCACGAAAATTTACCCATAGACTTATGATGACAAAACCACTTCAGCACTACAGCCGACCTGCAACCTAAAAACAAACAAACACCCGAAAACACATCAGAAAACATCAAATGTTAATACATCGATGAACTCCATTTGTTCTTCAATGTAAAGAACAATCTCTCAATCTCAACTGGTTGCTATGTTTCAAGCAAGAAGCCAAGAATCAGCTAGGAGGTATGCATTCCTCGAAGCAATCACTTCGAATTTCGGCAGCACTTCGTTGCAAATAAGCATGAATAGTCTCAAATGAAGGCCAAGGCACATATTTATAACTTCCTCCTCAAATCGAACTTCTTTTCCCTCTAATATGGGATTAAACGACGACATTCCAATTTCCTTAATTTGCATTTCATTTCATTTTTCCCAAAATTGCCCATCACATGGTGGCAAATACACTTTATAAAAAAATACATCAATAAATTGTATTATGGCGTCCAAAGAATAAAGTGAATTATATTATAAAATTATCTTATTTTCCTCCTAAGGCATCCATCTTGCCTTAACAATAATTCATCTATAAAATATTTTTGTCAATCAAGAATCGTCTAACATATAATTAATTAAATGACTTTAGATATCAATATAACTTAAGCAATCCCCCTTAAATAAATTGTCCAACTTTTGCCTTAAGTTATAATTTAATTTAAAACACCATTTTTTCATCAAATACTTAACTTGCCAAAACAAGCTCCAAAAATGTTTGAAGACAAACTGCTCAAACTGACCTACGAGAAATAGCCATCTGAACTGACTAGCTGAACCCTTGCTAAAAATAGTACTGCGAAAACTAGTACTTAATAAAAATAGCATATTGCTAAAAATGGTAAGTGTGTCCAAATGCATTTTAACCACATTCTGAGTAGTCGTCGCAACTTACTAAAAATAGTAAGTCTAGAAAAGTCTTCAGATTCAATTGCATGTCACACCATAGAGAAGCTCTTCGAAAACCTAGAAAAATCCAAAAAAATGAGCTATCCTCACACCCACTTACTAAAAATAGTAAGTTTACCAAACTTCATTGATTGCTACGCTTGTACCATCATTGCGAAGCTTTTAGAAAATTCAGAATCAAAACTGTAAAACTCCAACATGTAGGCCACCAAAATTGCCAAAACATCCTCCTAGAAAATAAGAAACCCTAATTCTGCCTCTGACTGACCAACAGGTCTCGAGATTGGCCAACAATCTCCTAAACAAACTAGAGCGGAAAAGGGGACATTACAACTTTCAAGTTTGAAAAATTGATTTCCAATCAATATATTGTATTTGTTATATTTATGGTGCTTTTGTTTAGCATATACATAATATGTGGTATTCTAAATGTATTTGATATCTATCTGTTGATTTTTTAGATCAGATTGATAGCAATTAACCAAATTAACACAAAGAACAAGAAGAACACCAGAATACCTTGGGAAAACATTCCTCTTGAAGGTGAAAAACCCAGCAGTGAAATCTAAGATTGTATTAGGTAAGTAAGTATCACTTTATACAAATGCGCTTCACTTCTCGAAGCTGTATAAATAGGTCATGCACAACTGCACATAAAATCCTAACAACACTAGGGCATCCGAATGCAAAAGGTGCTGATCTGATCTGCTGTGAACATTCGCTCTCCAAGAATGAGTTCGCTGTATCAAATAATGGCTTCGCTGTGTGCTAGTCTGAGTTCGCTATCCAAGAAGGAAATTCTCTGATTAAGGAATGATTTGCTGATGAAGTTCTCTCTGCTGATGAGAGTTATAATTCACTGATTGATAATTATAGGAATGAATCTTGCACTTCATCTATATATGGGGTAGACACCTCTTCACAAGAGGTCGGCTCCTCAAATCAATTTACATTTTACAAGTATTGGCGGACATGTATAGGGTCGACCATATAAGATATCAACTACCATTTACAAAAGCAGTTTAACATATCGGTGAATATAAGAGATCATAACTTGGACCTATAATTGTCTAAGGCTGATTAAGCCAATTGGACAATTATGTAAGCTATGTCGGCCCATAGAAGAATCCAATCATAGTTACAACATCAACACTCCCTCTTAGCCAGGGAGGAATCCATAGTGACATCCACGATGGCTACTCCTAGAGGGAGGGCCTATCATGGCTACTCTCATGTATGGAAATGCAAATGTACACAACCACCATGGCTACTCCCAGAGGGTGGGTCCATCATGGCTACTCCCATGAATGGAAATGCAAATGAACACAAGTACCCATCACGAAATTCTCAACGTGATGTCGTCATATCATCATGATGTTCACCATGGCTACTCCTAGAGGGTGAATAAATACAAGTGCTAACTCATGGAGTCTCTCACATGGCATCCACCATGGCTACTCCCAGAGGGTGGGACAAGGGCATTCATCTCAAGCTTCTCTCGTCGAGAAGAATGCACTAACAAGGGCTTGCACCTCAAAATTCTTTCGTAGAGAAGAATGCACTAAAAAGGGCTTGCACCTCAAACGTCTCTCGCAGAGAAGAATGATATCAACAGAGAAGAATGCATTAATCATATCTTCATGATGATGTGGCTCCCTTTGAAACTGATATCAACCTTCTGACCTCCTTGTCCAAGGTTGCAAGACAGACGCCCTCTGAATTTGATATCAACCTTCTTTTAGAAGAAGAAACCTTTTGAGTTGACTTTTGAACTTGGCTCCTTCTGAGGTGTCCCTACGTCAATTTCCGCAAAGGAAGCTAGATGAGTAGATCTGAATTTGCAATCTCGAGCAATGTGGCCATACTTGTGACACTTGTAACATTGAATGCGAGAGAAATCCTTCTTCTTTTTTGGTTCTGAAACAGGATCTGGTTCTCTGTCTGTATCCCTCTTTCTGCTTTTGTCTCTTTCCATTGCACTATGTGTTGCAAGGACTTGATTGTCCACATCATAATGGTTACATCCAATTCCTCTTGTTGCCAACCTTGACTCTTCTTGAATACAATCAGCTCGAAGGCGATTGAACTTGGGTAACTTATATCTCGCATTGATGGTTTGAATAAAGGGTTCCCAAGTTT
This sequence comes from Cryptomeria japonica, assembly GCF_030272615.1. NCBI lineage: Eukaryota > Viridiplantae > Streptophyta > Pinopsida > Cupressales > Cupressaceae > Cryptomeria > Cryptomeria japonica. Next base: position 239,976,937 of record NC_081413.1, on the reverse strand, counting down.
GACGGAGACCATTAAGTGCCATCATAACAAGATCTGTGTTAGCAATATTACCCCCAATAGTGCTCAACTGATTTCTTAAATCGGTAATCTTCATAAAGAATGAGATGACTGAATCATCTTTATCCATTTTTACATGATGAAGTTATTGCCTCAATGCGAGGGCTCTGCTAGTGTTGTTGATCTCAAACAATCCTTCCAAGGTTTTGAACATATCTTTGGCTGATGACATCTTGGAGATGATAGGCACTAAATGATCCATCACGAAATCAATCAAAATCTTCTTAGCCTTTATGCCATTTTTCTTCCATTGAAGTTTCTCAGCTTCATCTGCTGGTTCAGATACATCATCCTTCCCTACAAACTCAAGAAGGTCATTTTCTTCTAGTGCAAGAATAACTCTAACCTTCCATGAAGTGAAGTTTGATGCACCTTCAAGTCTATCTTCGACTCTGAGACCGTTCACCATTTTCGAGGCTTGATATTTCTTCTTAAAGGTGAAGGAGGGAGAGCTTGCCTGCTATCAGACAATCTGTGTAATGTCGCCTTCTCAGTGAGGAGTAGTTTAGTGAGCCATTAGCCTATTCTGGAGACCTGTAGGCTAACTGGAAGAAGAAATTAGGGTTACCTATTTTCTAGGACTCATCTTAGTTTTCAGGGATGTTTTGGTTGGAGTTTGGCAGAATGAATCGAGGGTTTTCTGTAAGCTTTGCAGTGGTATGACATGCAATCAGTTCAGGGGAGTTTGCAAAACTTACTATTATTAGTAAATTGATGTTAGCTATCATGATTATTGGGTTTTTCTGGGTTTCCCGTGCTGAGCTACAAGGTTCGAAGAACAATCTTTTTGGAGTTGTTTCCAGGACTTACTATTTTTAGTAAGTGTCATTTCAGGCAGTTCTATTTTTAGCAGTTTAGTGCAGAACTCCAACCCAGTTTAGTTTGACGGTTTTCAACACTTCAATTCGTAGTTCAATTTGGTACTGAACAGTATTTGATTTGCAAGTGATTTTCTAAAGTTTAATATTTAATTATTATTGTTGGACGACTTAGGAAAGGGAAAAGTACCTTTTTATTCGAAAAATTATTAATTCTCCTAAGTCAGGCGATATGGATGAAAAAGTGTTTAAGTTATAATGTTTTTTATGTGGCAAATTGTGGACCAAGGGGAAAAGTTCGAACTTGGAGCCTAGGAAGGGGACTTCCATCTTGGCTGTGATATGCTTGAAAAAAGATGAAATGAAATATATCGCCAAATGTGAGTGGGATGAAATGACATGTGATTGGGGCGTATTTGGTGAGCATTTGCATTTGAATTTGGCTGGGCAAAGTTATAAATAAGTTACTTGGGCTCTCATTTTGCATCCATGAAATTTGTATAACGATGTGCTACTGGAATTGTGCTAGACTTGTGCTTCGAAGTTACGAGCTTCTTAGCCTATGTCAGTTTCGTGCTTGTGATATAGCACCTAGCTGTGGAGAGACTACTTCTCACTAAGAGGAATAGATAGAGCATATTGAGAATGGATTGCATCAGTTGGTTTTCTGTTTTTGTGAGAGTTTTGTGTGTTTCCTGGTTGCTGGATGGCGTCATGGCTGAAAAATATTTTCACTCCTAAGTCTTTGTGCAGGCTCCTGCTGTTTCTAGGTATTGGCTCTAAACATTCCTATGCATTTGGTGATAAGATTTGTAAGTTTTCAGACCCTAGTTTTGAGTCTTCAATTTTAAAATGCAAATAATATTTTTAATCCTAGATGTACTTTAAGGAGGTGCATTGGGAAACGTGCTATTTGTCTAAGGTCAAATTGATGCTGTCTTCTAGTTTGTAGTTGGTTGCTTAATGCATATTGTTAGTTTGGGTGTGTTGTGGGGTGATTTGAGTGAGTTTTGAGTAAGTTAGGAGCATTTTGGTGTGGATTGGTGTTGCTGGTTATGCATTTCCAGCATGCTGTCTTATATATTAAATTTTCGAAAGTTTAATTTTGGGTGAGTTTTTGAGAGTGTGAATTGTTTGGGTTGTTAGAGGATGTTTGGAGTTCTTGTTGCAGCTGCCAGTTCTTAATCAACACTTGGCTGTCAAATTCTATATTCATTGTAATGTTGGTTAGTAGTACTAATAGCAACATTTTGGCTTTCTGCTGTCCCACTGCATAAGTGGAAGAGGCTGGCTTAGCCGCCTACCTTAGATTACCAATATTTCTTAAATTCTGAAATCTCTGTAATGAATTGTAATGCTGGTTTGTAGTTAGTAGTACTAACAGCTATCCTCTCAGATTTCTCATTTGTTCCCACTGCATAAGTGGAAGAGGCTGGCTTAGCTGCCTATCTTGAATTTGTTATATTGTCCTCCTGCTACATAAGCGGTTGAGTTGAGTGAATTCCATTTCTAATCCCCCCCCCTGGATAAGCGACTGAGTGATTGCATTCTTCAGTTCTTTGGCTTGTCCTTGGCTGGTTTACCGCCAAGTGATTGCATTGTTTTTCAATATCCCGCTGTATAAGCGAAAGGGGCTGGCTTGCTGCCCGAGTATGGTAATCAATTTTAGTTATTGGCATCTAACGATCCCCTCAACACTATATGCTCTCACCCTCCCAGATTGGGCTCTCGGTGATCAGAAAGTGGAAGGGTTACTTTCAACAGCATTTGGTTTTCATTTCCTAACCCTAACGAGTGTTGTGTTGATTGTAATTTGGAAAAATCAAAATAAAATTTAGGGGGATCATTACAATCTGATTACGATCGACTCAAACCCGCTCTGATACCATGTTGATTTTTTGGATCGGATTGATAGCAATTAACCAAATTAACACAAAGAACAAGAAGAACACCAAAATACCCTAGGAAAACCTTCCTCTTGGAGGTGAAAAACCCAGCAATGAAATCTCTGATTGTATTAGGTAAATAATTTTCTCTTTATACAAATGTGTTTCACTTCTTGAAGCTGTATAAATAGGTCATGCACAACTGCACATGAAATCCTAACAGCACTAGGGTATCCGAATGCAGAAGGTGCTGATCTGATCTGCTGTGAACATTCGCTCTCCAAGAATGAGTTTTTTGTATCAAATGATGGCTTCGCTGTGTGCTAAACTGAGTTCGTTAGCCAAGAAGGAAATTTGCTGTTCAAGGAATGATTCACTGATGAAGTTCTCTCTGTTGAGGAGAGTTGTAATTCGCTGATTGATAATTATAGGAATGAATCTTGCACTTCATATATATATGGGGGATGTTGAGACATGGACCAGCTAGGACTTGAACCTAGGACCTTCCATCGCTGCTGGAGTGCTCTACCACTGAGCTACTGACCCATCCTAGACCAGTCCATTGTCGGTCCGGGTGTGGCTTATTTCCAACACCAACACCCCCCCTTAAGCCACACCTCTCTTGTGCTTGGGGCTCCTAGCCTGGACCTGGCTCTGATACCATGTTGAGACATGGACCAGCTAGGACTCGAACCTAGGACCTTCCATCGGTGCTGGAGTGCTCTACCACTGAGCTACTGGCCCATCCTAGACCAGTCCATCGTCGGTCCGGGTGTGGCTTATTTCCAACACCAACAGGGGAGACACCTCTTCACAATAGGCCGGCTCCTGAAATCAATTTACATTTGACAAGTATTGGCGGACATGTATAGGGTCGGCCAGATAAGATATCAATTACCATTTGCAAAAGTAGTTTAACATATCGGTGAATACAAGAGATCATAACTTGGACCTATAATTGTCTGAGGCCGATTAGGCCAATTAGACAATTATGTAAGGTATGTCAGTCCATAGAAGGATCCAACCATAGCTACAACATCAACACTATCATGATCTTCAATTTTGAGAAATTGATTCCCAATCAGTATATTGTATCTTTATATTTATGGTACTTTTGTTTACCATATACATAATTTGGTATTCTAAATTTAATTCCTATTTTTGGGCTACATTTATGAATTTTATGTGTGTTTTCAATGGATATACCCGACCCTTTATTTTTGACACACTGGCCTACTATACCCAAGTACCTGTACCCTTCACTACGACCAATTGTGATTTGGCAACTTAGCTTTTGACATTTAAATTGAAGGGCTAATCCATTTTTTTCTAGGAACTGAAGTTTGACAACATAATCACAAAATCCTTGTTTAATTGACATACCTCATCGGAGTTTTCTGTTTGAGTAAGGTATATTAATCATCCATCTGATTTCTTTCAAAACAAATGACAAGCCATTGAACTGATGTTGGTGGTAAGTATAGAATGGAAATCCCTAGGTTGAGTTTCTGCTGTACAAATGATCAATCTGCAAAATGTTTTAACTATTAATGATATTTGTTGGATATTTGGATAAAAACATTTTTATGTTTCCTTTCGTGGTTTGAAATCTAATTTATTCTTAATCATAAAAATTATATATTATCTACATGACTCCTTATTAATGTTTGGTTATTTTTCTACCATATACTTCCCTTTTTCATTTGTTTGGATTTTCGCTAGATCAAATAAATGGTTTTGAGTTTAAATTGTGTTTTATGAAGGTACATGGGTACTATAACTGGCATAGGTGACTTGGATCCTATTCGATGGCCAAATTCACAGTGGCGTTCTATTAAGGTATTGGTTATGCAAAGTATCTAAACTGTTGTCAAAAATCATGTTCTTTAATAATTAGTTTATGGTAACTATATCACTCATTTTGCATCATTTTGTATGAAAATTATTTATCTGATTTAATTTGTGCCACTATTTCACTTGATTAAGTCCTAGTCCATAGAATTGGTGTTGAAAAGCCTAGATGTAGCTAGAGGTATTTTAATTTTTAAAGCTTGATCCGTTTCTCTAGTTTGAAAGCCATTAATTACAGCTTAGAAATTCTAAGTTCAGTTTAAATTAGTATAAGATTGAATAATGACCTAAGTTGTAGTTTGAAATAGAATCCCCTTATAACAGTCATTTCCCCTTAAGACGCGTGCATTGTTAATGTTTTACTTTCTTTTTGTCAATTGAAATTCAAGATTATAATATTAGCCTAGAATGAATGCTAATATTTTCCTTGTTCTAAAATAACATCAACTTGTAGAGGTAAATCAATCTTTTGCACAAAGTAATTCCTCTACATTAGGAATTCAATTCATTGTGATACAAGCATTGTGTCATATAACATAATAGAAGAGAACCCAGCAGATGGAAGATAACTCCATTATCTGATATCATAAATTTTAGTACATCAGAGACATCTCTGTTGCATTGGATAACATAGGATGACACGACATATTGTTTTTAATTAGCATGATGATAAATGAAATAAATTGACTAAACTTCTACTCTAGACACGATGATTTGAATGATGTACAAGATTTATTACATATTATCTTGCCCACTAATTCTAATATCACTACATAATATTGCTAGTTGAATTGGTAATCTTTTTTGTAGGCTAGCTATGAATGATTTCGATATGGTTTTCATCTATTTTGGTGAACTAAGACAATTCCTCTATAATATTCTAGAGCTTTGACATTTGAATATAAACCTATTTTGTTTGTAACAACCCTCTTTGATTTCTTACAATTTTTTTTTTTGTAATAGTGAAATAACAACAAAACACTAAATAACAACATACAAATCTGATAACCAACCAATATAACACAACATACTTTATTTTATTTATAACAACTTAAGAAATTTCCCAAATATTTAATTGATATTAAAATCAGATATGAAAAATCTTTTCATAATATTTATGAGAAACTCCAGCTTGAGTTTGACCGTATGAGCACTCAATAGAATGAGGTAACAACAAAGTAATGTAATCTTTATATGATTTGCACTCTTATTTTGTTGATGTAGTTGCAACAAGAGAAATCACAAGGTAGTTTCACTAAGGCTTAAGCCTTCAAGAAATTATGATGTGAACCCTCACAAGGAAACTTATAGTGGCCCAAATAACAAAGTAAAGTCTATTAAGAAACTTTAAGGTATTTCGCCAGCTTGGAACATACAGAAGGTAATGGAAGCTACTTAATACTTTCTAGAATGCTTCCTATCTTGATTGTACAACACCAACATGCAGCCTTGTAACTTCAAAAAAATTGCCAATAATCTTGCTGCAGGGAAAGTTCACAATAACGAGTCCCATTTTTTGGCCAAATTAGGACAGTGAAATCAGCAACTTTCATCAGATCTTCATTTTTGAACACCTATAGCAGCTAAACCATTAAGAATTTAAAATGATGCAAGCTAGTAATTTGTGAGATGTTGTTTGCAGATTCTAAATATACATTTAAAAAAAAATTGAAAAAAAAATTGCGATTTTTTTTTCCGAACTTTTAATAACTTGATTTTTATAGTAAACAATGTTTTTAAAAAGTGATGTTTATGTCGTAGTGCATAACTTATTCTAGAAGAGGAAAAAATTCTAATTTTTAAAATATAGATTTGTTACACCAATATGTACCAAATGGATATTTTTCATAATTTTTTGTTGCATTTATTCTGTAAAATTAATTTTTGAAGTGACAGTAATTATAATTAGGGCAAAGGTGTATGTCGTATTGCATAACTTCTTTTGTATGCATTTGAATTAAATTCTTCTTTTTTTGTTGAAATTAGGACATCAATACCTAGGGAACATATATTTTTTACAAATTCTTTTCTCTATTTTTCTATTTTTTCACATGTGCAAAACAAAAACCTTAATGTTTGCTGAAAAACCTACATTCACAAGAAATTAAAAATAATTATAATAATAAAATTAAATGTATTCAAATTTATACCTTTTGGAAAGCTTATAATAAGTGTTACACACTTATAAAACATAACTTCTAAATGAATTCATTTGATCCCCCAAAATGTAAAGAAAAAATGTTTTTTGTCAACATTTTGATAGGTGCAGGGGAGATTCTATTGCAGGTATGATTTAAGACTATAAGGGTTCTATCCAAGGGAGTTTAATCTAACCCTCTATAATTAAAATCCTTTAAAGGGAACCTCTCAAGGATTAAATCATTATGTTTTCTAAAAAAATATGTGATTTAAGGTAAAAATTAGGATGTCCTGAAAGTGGGACACAGTGTTGCGGGACCACCGCAAGATATAAATTTACAAGCACTGTTATAGCGAGGTTATTTTTTATGGCTAGATATAGATATAGAACAACTACTCAAAGTATGGCCAAAATAAAATATAAGAAATCGCCATCGAAATAACAATGAACATATGATCTAATCTGGGGCCTACTAGTGGTGGGCGAGTGTTAAGCGATTCTAATGGTATGTTCATTTTAGTGGTGGCACTCCCTTTGGGTAGCCAAACAAACCACCTAGTTGAAGCTGTGGTAGCCTATCACAGTTTGAAATTGGCCGCATCTAAAGAATTTCGCGAAATATGATTGGAAGGGGACTCTCTCAAAATTATAAATTGTCTCAATAAGATTAATTCTTCTAGTTGGTTCATTGGTTCTTATATCTTTGATTCATTGGCTATCCTCAATTATTTGGTAAATTATTATATCTCCCACATATCTAGGGAGGGCAATTGTCTTGTTGACGACTTTGCCAATGTGGGGGTTTCTAGTGACTCAACACAATATTTGCATAGTTACAAGTGAGTACCTCGGGATATTAAATCCATCATTAGATGAGTAGAGTGGCCGCATTGGAACTATCATCTAAGGATATAATGGCTTGGGTACTCTTCACACAAATTATGGGTGTTGTTTTGGGGGCCTTTCTTGTTTTTTTGTGGCGGTGTGGTTTTTCACTCATTCTTCTGGTTGTGTCACAATTTTCTTCCATGGGTGGTGACAGGAGCAAAATTAAGCCTGTTTCTTGTGAGATCATTAAAAGGAAAGGGAGGATATGGAGGATTTTGGATGGTGGGGGTGTTACTCCATACATGGAGATACTTGGAGAAATTGCATGGCCATGATCCTAAAATGACAAAAATCTTTGTAAAGGGTGGAAGGAACATATCTTGGTGGTAGATGGTAAAGAGTTGGCTATAATTGAAGAGCTAGTTGTGGAAATTATAGTCCTTTCCGCTAATGGGAGGAAGAATTTTTCAATTTTCAAACGGGGGTTATGACAAAATTTCTATTAAACTTGTGTAGGCTAATATTGCTGAAGTCTATGCATTATTTTACTTTGGATAGCTATTTCACTACTGTTTATGATATTTATTTTATCCTACTTAATCATCGCCATAAGCATTATGTGTCCTTTCCCTTCTTTATGCTACCTACTCTAGAGTTTTGGTTAAAAAAGCATGCTAAAAGTTCCAAGTTTCTGGTTTTGCATGATGGTTTGATTTTGTTGATTAAGGAACATTTCAAAGCGCTTCCCTCTCCCTCTAAAAAATCTAATAGGGGCAAAACATGGGTTGAGATTTCTTTTGATTCTGTTACCAAGGTTGAGGGGTTGGATGATGATGGCAAATAGAGAGTTGAGGAGGATGAGGATACATATTTTGTGCCCCACTCAGAGAATGAAAAAGGGAAGAATATTAAATCGACAAATAAAAGAGGAAGTGTTGATGTGTTTTTTAGACACCTCTAACACAGAATAAAATACCAAAGTATTTTACCATCTCTTGATCAAAATCACCTCAAATGCTAAATATATGATCAACTAAGACGACTCCAAGGTTCAGTTCTTGACATGTGGGTAACTCAATGGCGAATGTGATTTGCTTTATGCACAAAGGGACTTACACTATTGTTCTAAAAACTTTCATGAATGGAAGTAGGTTTGCCACAATTTTTCAAATGACTTATGATTTTGCAAGATGAGCACTTGATCTATTTCTAACAAATATTTTTAAATAAAAGGCAAAAGGAATAGATTTAGAAAGTTCTATTCTAATCCTATCTTAAACCTAGAATACAAGAGATAGTGAATGACTCAATGAAATTCAACTAGGCTTAGTCTTGCCATACAATGAAAAATTCAACACAAGCTTAGTGCAATCTTCTAAGATATTCAATTGGTATTCATTTCCGTACTTACAACACTAACACAATCCATTCGTTCAATATCGATGCACAAGTAAAAAATTGAACTTAAGCTCGAATTGGATTCTAGTTGACCACACAAGGCAAACTCACAATCAACAAATAGCTAGTGGTATGCATAAAACGAATTTCATATAGATTGACTCGACAATTTCTTTCATTCACTACAATACTGAAAACAAATTCTAAACTAAATTTGGAGGTAGGAGAAGCACAGAATGCTTCAAAATCTCATAGAAATCACCAAGTTTAATAATTAAATTTGGCAGCATATAAGCAACGATTCTGAAAAATCTCTCCCTTACAAATAAGAGAAGGGGTTTATATAGAGTCTCAAAATGAAATGAAGGGCCAAGATTCATTTAGACTCAAGGGCCAAGATCATGCCAACATTGCCCTAATTAGGATTTACATCAAAAAAGTGGAATCATAAAACTCGAGAAATGAGGTCCAATGGGATGACGCCTAGTCATCATGCAATCTATCTTCTAAAAGAGTCCTTACATTCCTCTCTCTAGCTGCATATTCAATGAATCTGGACATAACTGAATTGAGCTCCTCCATTGTGACACTTGGCAATCCATCAAGCTGCAATTCGATTACATCCAAGGCATCTGGCAAGCATCGAAAATGTTTTTGCAATCTGGTGTAAGCTTTTGCAAGTTGTTGATGTGGATCATGAGGGAAACCAAATCGTTCAGCTGATTCTTCCTAATAGACTCCAATTCTTTGAAGTAAACAAACTTCATCTTTTCCTTTAATTCTTCTACAAAGTGTTGGTAATGTGGAAATCGTGTTCCAATAACTCTTCAATTGATACGAGGATCTTTAATTGTATCTCTTGGATTGATCCTTCCATCTCCGCGCACTCCTCTTTTGTGTGATCAAACACTAACTTCATGACCAAGGAACAATACCATCCATGGAAATCATACACATTAGCTTCCTAAATAACTCCCTCTTGGATCAATGTAGATTCAGGGATCCTCTTCAACACCTTGAGTCGTGGAATAGTCTTCTCTTGTACTGATTGGAACTCCTCCCATACTTCTTCCAAGTATTGTATCTAGCTTATGAGCAGCGCTGTTCTATCATAGGCTTGGACAAATTGGACTAGGAAGTCTCATCTGCTTGCTTTGAAATATATTCTATGCATCTTCCAACCTGCTGGTATGTATTCCTCATCGCCTCATGATCATTAGGCGATCCATGAGCAATAGCAATAGGTGAAACAAATGTAGGATCCTCGTGCCTTTGACGATTCAACTTTTCAATGTACTCCTTGAGTCTCTTGTTTTCCATCTCTACCATCTCTTTCTTCTCTTCAACTTTGTTCAATTGTGCCTCAATTGCCTTGGCGGTATCATTCAACTCTTGAAACTCTTGTTGCTTTGTAGAAGGTTCAAGGTCAATTGTAGTAACCTAATAATCAGTAGGAGTGATCATATCTCTAGTCTTATCAACAACTAGGACACCCACTTGGACAATGCGTGCTCCTGAATCATCTCTTGTAATCTTGGAGAACTTGTTTGCCTTATACTCTTTAGCCTTACCAATCCGGTCTAAGAAGTCATCAATATCTTCAACATGTTGCGCCTCTATTACTTATTCTCCATACTGCTCATCAACCAATTGGGAACTGTAGAAAATTCCATCCCATCCTCGAGTTGATGCTCATCATCATGTCCTCTCAAGGCTGAAATAACCTCATCCTTTTCTCTATTCTTACTCAAATCCACCACATCATCACCCAAGTGGACCTCAAGTTGAATGGTAAGAGATCTTGGTTGCTGTTCTTCATCTTCATGTGGTGCCCATTGTGCTGATGCATTTTCATCTTGATCATAGTCCGGTAAGATCTCCATATCAGAACCTCGCTCGGATTCATTGTCCTTTGTCATATTATTCTCTTTCACGGATGAAGAGCTCATGGTAGATTGAGTGCTAGACTTGTGCTTCTTATGTCGGGATTCCTGACTAGCAGTCTCCTTACCTCTCTCTTATGTTTCTCTAGGCATACCTTTTCTTCTTATAGGACCTTGACTCTCCTCGCCATTGTTTGCTCTTATATTACTTATAATTCTTTCATCATCATTGACAGAGGACTCTTCACTCCTTATTCTCTCATAAGTGAAGGTGGTATTCTGCCTCCTTCACTCGTTCATTTGTTTGTCCACCCATTCCCTGGAGCAACCATTTACTTCTTCATCAAAATATGCAAGTCTAGGAACTCGGGCTATGACCAATTAGGTGATGGAACAGGCTTGTCCTTCTCCTCTACATATTGCGGATGAATATGATTCCCATCATCCTTCACTTGATCAGGAATCAAGAAGAAGTTACACTTCTTCATGAAGTCCATTGACATCTGAGACCACATCTTTCTTCTAACTCTGAGCTCATCCGTAAGATTTACCCAATAGTCCTCGATGTTAATCTTGTGTGTAAACTTTTCTCCTTTAGCTGTTGAAATTCTTCGAAAAGGGTCAAATCTATTCTTGGCTCACTACCTCAAGTAACACCATCTTATCGGTTGGATACCTAGGAAGCTCGTATGCTTCGGAAGTGAATCCTTGAATCCTTAGGTATGTGAAGGTAGGAAATTGAATATACCATGATTCGTACTTCTAAACTAATGACATTACCTCCTTGGACAAACGCCTATGTACTCCACCTTGCAGCAATCGTGTGATGTATATGTTGAATACATTGTTCACCCTTCTGTATTGTTCTTTCTCATGCAGGTGGAGTTGGCGATAACATTCATACACCTTGTATTGTCCAGGCTTGTTTCCAACTTCGCCTCAGCATATCAGTCCTTCATATACAATTTACCTTGCTAGCATGTAGACTAGGTTGGAAATCATGTAGAAAGTCTTGGCTCTCTCCAAACTTCTCAAGTGGATGTCTAGGTTGTCGCTTAAAATCTTCGTCCAGTTGATCATCACTATACCATCCGATATCTACTCAATGAAATAGAACATCCATGTTTCAAATAGAGCTCCTTTAGGTGCCCCCATGATCATGTTCAGTAGAAATATTAAGTTGCTATACTCCTCTTTGAAGTTTGAACATAGGAGACGCTTAGGTAACTTGGAATGGTGACGCCTTGCCTCAAGGACCCACTCATTATTGATGAGCGTCATACATGCATCGGAGCGCTTTTCAAACATAGCCTGAGCATCCTCTTAGTTCTTTCTTGCATGTCCTGGTATCTAGGAATTCCAAACACCTCCCTTATTGACTCGGCTAGGTATGCAAGAACCGAACCCTTAGGTGTTTTGATCGTTCTGGTTTGTGGATTGTAGTGCCTTGCACAGTTGTTGCATTGTATTATGGTAGGAAGCCAACTGCATGTTAGATTCTACTCTTCATGATGTTGACCGTCAAGGGAGAGGGTAGTTGGCTCTTCATTCCGAACATCCTCCACTTCATCCTCTTTCTATCTGGGTACTCCATGTTAGTATCTCCAACTTTCTTCCACTTGGAAGATATAGGCGACTCCCGATAGTATCCTTCAAGCACATTCTTTAATTGAGTCTTCCTTGCAGCTATCCCTGCCTTGGACATGGTACCTGTACGAAACTAGAAGTCAATAACCTTGTAAAAAACCTTTGAAGATTAATTTTCAAAATTGTTGCAAGTTATGATTTTGAATATTTTCAGACTTGTAAGCTCAGAAATTCAACATTATGTAACCGAAATTTTGAAAAATGTGAGGATCTCAATCAAAATCTGGAAATTTCCTCCTCAATAAACCTGATTTTCAGACCTGGGTTAAGTCTGATTTTGATGTCTAAGTCTGAATACATGCTTCAAAGGCTCTGAAAATGATTGATTTTGCAATCCAATGTGGTTTTCCAGGTCGATTTCCGAGTTTTGAAGTCTGACAACACCTCTGAAAATCGTATTTTAATGGCTGGAAATGATCACATTCATGTGGCAACCCTTGTGGTTAAAGAGATCTGCCCTCAATCTGCTGGAAATCATCAAGATTTTGCTTGAATCAATGGCTGGAAAGAACGTTATGCTTGGGAAAGGTGACTGGTAAAAACGTTTAAGGTCTGATAATGGTGTCTTCAACCAGCAATGGCCCCCTCTATGCTGTTGCTAACTTCTCCAATAATGGCGAACTTGATGCCTTAGGCACAACATCACACTCTCCCAGCAATGGCAAACTTCATACTTTGTCTTCCAGCTCTCCAGTTGCTAAATCGGCCACTTAATCATATTATAATAGTTGCTGGCCTGGGCTTTTTATTCATCTTTTCACCTTTACTTTTCACCACACAATGCATGTGGGATAAAAAAACACATTGACGTCCAAGGTGGAAAATCACACTTCATAGGGGCATTTAAATTTATCTTTGTTTTCACCTTTGTTTGTCCACCAAATGCAATGGTGGAGAATCGATCCCCATTGGGACTGATTTGCCCCCAAATTCCTTAAGTAATCTTGATTTCCAGCCCAAGGTGGAAAATCGTGAGCCATTGGGACAATAAAATTTTCAATTGAATTCACCCCATCTTGGTAGTTATGCCTTAAGTGGAAATTAAATGCCCATCTGGACTCACAAATTTGATCAAATCCTTAAAAATCAGCCTGAGGTGGAAATTCACATTGCATTGGGACTTACTTCCCTTTTAAATATTCAAAAAATCAATCAAATACCCCTTGGTGGAAAATCGATGTGCATCCGTACACCAAAACTTGATCAATTCCATGCACCTTTACCCCAAGTGGAGAATCGACTTCCATTAGGACACATTGTTCATGTTATTTTTGCCTTATTTGATCATTTTCCCCTCAAGTGGAAAATCAAACCTCATTAGGATACACTTATTTCACTTCAGCTTGGTCATTTTACCTTCAAGTGGAAAAACGTGGGTCATCGAGACTCAATTTCCTTATCCAGCTTCTTTCTTGTGGGCCTGGTGGAAAAACGACCTCCATCGGCACTCATCTTTATCCTTAGTGGAAATTCACTTGCAAATTCAGTCCTGGAGTTGAAATACAACCTACATCAAGACTTTGTCCATTTTCATCGTCAATTCTAAGTGGAAAAACGCCTCCCATCGGGACTTTTGGTTTTATGCCTTAATCACTTGGTGGAAAAATGTTTTCCAACAGAACTAAGTTGATTTTCACACTTTAAAAGTCTATACTTACCCAATTTCATCATTTTATGCAATGAAAATTCTATTTCCATCAAGACTTTTAACATTTTTTGAAGATTGGAGAGGTGGAAAATAGAAGTCCATTGGGACTTTGTGTGTTTTTGACTTATTTTATCTCCTAGGAGTGGAAAAACGACTCCTATACGGACTTTTGGTACCTCAACACAAAAATTCACACCAATTTGCAACATTTTAATCATTTTCACTTACATTTGCAACTTCAACACTTGGAAAATAAACAAAATTTTAGGGTCATTTTAACATGTTTTCAACACTTTGATCCAAATGACCTCAAAACTTAAAGATTTGACATTATTTGCATTTTTAGGACTTGAGAACATGACCACATCTAAGGGCAAGACTCGGGCATTAAAAGCTCAAAATTGTCACCTGACTGGCAAAACCCTAAACTTACAAAACTGGAGAGCAGGAAAGAGAGGGTTGCTGTTTGCAATGGGGTGATGTGTGAAAAGATCACAACAGGAAGAAAAGCACAAATTCCATGGTTTGATGGATCCCAAACTAGGGCTGAACATTTTGTTAATAATCTGTCTATTTTGGAGAAGGGCAAGAAGATTAGACCCGGGGTTGACAAGGACACTATGCTTTTTAAAGGTAAGGAGAAACTTGTAATGACAGGGGATATGGGTGCTGCACCTTTTAAAGGTAAGGGGAAGGTGGATAGGATCATCAATGAGGATATGACTAAGAGTCAAGACGTTTTCTCTGATAACGCTAGAGGTCCTGATAATGTTGGGGGTGATGTGGGTCTTTTTCCTCAAGAACTCTGAGATAACAAGGAGGATATTTATAATATGTTGGACCTTGCTAAGGAAAGTGATCAATTTTGATTGACTAAAATGTTCCACGTGGAGATAAGCTAGATTAATTTAAGGCTAAGATCCTTATAAAATAGGTTGGTATCTAATAAGGATGGTGCTAATGAGATGGGGTCTAGAGTGAATGGTGATTTTCAATCTATCCTAGATGTTGTAAAGCAGGATGTGAAGTTCTTGGAGGGTGAATTTGAGGTTAGAATGCATGACAGAAGGAATGACTTCGATAATAGTATGCATGGTATGGACTGCAAATTGCAACAAATTATACAAAATCTTGAGAGAATTGTAAATGTTAGCAAATGCACTATTCAAAATAGTTTTGAGGTCATCTATATTCTTCATGAGAAGCTTAAGGAAATTAGAGAGGATCAGAACATGGAAGTGACCAATGCAGGGGAGATGGTGGGTACCAGTCATCAGGGTCCTAGTGCTAGGACTAGAGGCAAAAGGAAATCTATGGAACAAGAAAAAAGGACTTGCTGAAGTTCTATTAGATTCATCAGAGCATGTATCGGTAAGAACTGGAAGCTGCTAGTACTCTGAAACTGTTAAAATAGTTCTTGTTATCTTTTCTATTTGTTTGGTTTTCATGAGGTGTTAGGTATTGGTTTGCTGCGGGTCTGCTATGTCTTGCTTTTGGGGTAGCATTTTTCCATTTTAAATTGTTGCTGGTAAGATGTGTCCATCTTTTTTGTTGAAAATTACTTTTTTTCTATTCTCAATTGTTTTTTTTCTCTACCAATCTTCTCTACTGCACACAAAATTAATTTTTGTTGAATGTGACCAAAGACCAGTCACTAAATTTGATTAAAATCTAAATTCTCTTTTGTTTGTTAATTGATTTTTGAAATTTGAAATCTTATGAGTTGCTGTCCAAGGATGTACCTTCAAATGAGTTTATTAGGATAAAAAAATCTTCTTGTAGGGAGAATCCTCTTGAGGGAAATATTGTTAGCAAAGGAAAGAGTGAATAGAATGGGCATGCAAAAGGTCCCATGGTCTTACAAGGCCTTGATGAAAATGGCAATGTGAAGATACCTAATATCATTCAGATTATAAATCGAAATACGAAGAAGAAAACTTTTGGGAAGGAAAAGGTTTTTTAACAAGCCCTATTTTAAGTCATATTGATTTTAATCTAACTCTATCTCCTACTTTACCTCACAATTAATCATGAAATGTTTCCCTAGTTGACAAGCCTTGGATTTGTATTTGTAATGAGGTGAAAAGTGAATGATGGAGAGATCAAGAGGAAAGATTTTCTTCCCTCCAAGGAGAGATGAAAGTTTCACTGCGGATTTCCCTTCAATCACCTCACGCACATTACATTTAAAAGAGGGGGGATAATTCACTAGATCCAATCTTTGAGGAGAGAGATTGAATACTAAATGGATTGATAATGGTGTGAAATGACAAGTTAAAACCCCGAGTTTTGGAATTAACCAAATGATGAAAGAAAGTGTAAATGAAAGATTGAAATGTAATTCACCTCAAGGGAGGTTGTGATAGAAATGTAGGCAAATTTGCTTGTATGGAATTGAATGTTGAAAGGGATCTCCTCTTCAATGGTTGAATCCTTGATTTGAATGCAACACCTAGCCTTGAAGGGAGACTTTGGAATGCTTAATGCTTGAAAGGAATCCTTGAATGCTCTTGAATGCTTGAATGCGCGATCTCATGTATTTGAACTTATGCCCTTTGTCACCTTATCCAACTTATGCAAATGGGAGGGCAAATGCGACATATATATTCGTCAATTAGGGTTATTGGACTGATTTTCGTCATAGGACGACATAGGGAAAGTTTTCCCGTTGGAAATGCACAGTTTGAAAGAAGGCGCCCCAAGATAGGGTAGGGCCACGCCCCTGTCCTGCCATTTACTTAGGACAGGAAGCAGGTTCAGGCAATGCGGAAGGCAGGATAAGGTGTAGTTTTCAGGGATGAGCAAGTCTTGGGTCTCCGATCTGGCTTGGGGATTCGATTCGCTAATGTGAGGACCCTAATGTGGTCGAAAATTGTAAGGGTCGCAATTTTATGAAACAAGATTGAAAGACTTCTACCATGTCAAGGAGGCAAGATACACCAAGCCCCAGTGGACTAAGGATCTTACGATTTTCGATTAACAAAGTAAAAGGGAATATTGAGAAGAGAGAACCATGACTGCAAGTAGCAAGGTTGCCCTCGCTATGAGTCATGAAAAGCAAGGATACCAAAATCACAAAGCGAAGCCAAGTTCACCAAGTAACTTTAAGTATCAAGAAGGAAAATATGAGCGGAGTGTATGTCACCACGTTAAAGTGATCACGCATGCCTTATCGGGAGTGATTGCTTAAGGTAGGATACATCCAAGAGAGAGAAAAAAGAGGGAGCACGTTATCGCAAGGATTTAGCCCCCAATCGAGGAATAGGGCCAAGGATAATGAACACAAAACATGAGGTAGTTTCGCTTTCCTCGGGGTCAGTATGTTGTATGATAACTCAGGCATATCATATATATATGTGCATATAATAATCGTCATTCCCCAAAGAAAGGAAATTTCTTTGGAAGAAAGGGAATAGAAGGGTGTCTTTTGAGTCAACATGAAAGAGACCAAAAGAGATCTCAATGCTTTGCATCCTCCTCAAATAGACATTAAGGGAAAAATAGAAGAACAAGGATACACATAGAAGAATAGTCACAAAAGAGCAAGAAAGGAGAGAGAGAGAAGATCTACTGTGCTAATGTTGCTAATCTAGCACAACATCCACCTCTTGATCTTGGTGATCACTATTTCGGGAAGGCGGGCAACACGCCAGGGGAGCGACATCGAGCACAACAGATGGTGCCATCACAAGATCCAAACAAGGACTATGCTCATGTGGTAAGTCACCTTGTTCGACTCTAGGAGCTACGATTAGGGTTTTTGAAAATTCAGCTGATAAATGCTTGTCAACATCAACATATTCATAGTCACTATCATAAATATTAGGAGTTGTATTTCCATCATGAGTAACATTTTCACCTATTTCCTCATCAAGATTTATAGAAAGAGGAGCTCCCACATCAATAGAAGTAAAACTATCACATGTTTTTTGCAATGTACGATTTGGAGATTTAGGTTGAACATCTTGCTTAGGAGAAAAGGGAATCATGTCAATTGTTGGAGTTCTAGGAGATTGAATGTTTTGAGGAACAACTTCACAAGCTCGAACACAACGTCCTCGTCGGCGTTCTCTCGCACAACGATTTCGTAGAGTCTTAGCGGAAGGCTGAGAAGGAGGAATATTCTCCTCTTTGATAATTGAAGGTTTAGGTTGAGGTCTTTTAGGTTGAACAAGAGGAGAGGTAGGCCTCTTCTCTCTATAAGAGGAAGGAGGTGGAACTGCGCCATATAAAGGAGGAGTATTTGATGTAGGAAGGAGACCAGGTCCATCATGAGGAGGTGGTACAGATGTAACCTTAAGAGGAATGTTGTTGGTGTTGTTAGGAGAAGGCATAAATACATCCATAGGAATAGGTTGAGAATCTTCCTTAGGAGGAAGATTAGTTCTATCCATTAAGGGAAGAACTTCATCTTCAAGAATGATAGGAATATCAAGTGTTGGGGATCTAGGTTGACTCAAGGATAAAATTATATCTTTCTTCCATTTTTGATAAGATTGGAAAAGAGCATCGCTCCTTGGTGGAAGAGATTGAAATTGTTTAGGCCAAAAGAAATTAAAAGGAACACTAGGGCTTCTTTTGGATGGGTGAAATAAGCTATGGTTCACGGTTATGATTTCTCCATTGTGGGGAAATTTCAAACACTTATGGACTGGAGAAGCAATAGCCTTCATGGAAGATAACCAAGGATAGCCTAACTTCACACGGAATTGCTCGGAAGAAGGAATGATAACAATATTGACATCCATAGATTTAGTGTGAACTTCAACAAGAAGGGTGATAAAACCAATGGTAGGACAAGAGAATCCATCAAATAACTTCACAACCACATTACAATCATCATATATTGGTTTATGCAATTGTAAAGTGAAAAGATACTCCTTAGTGATAAAGTTAACCATGCAAGAGGGATCAACATGAGTACCACGACAAGGTATATCCTTAACCTTCGCAACTATGTATAAAGGGCCATTGGGTGCTCTAATAGTCTCACTAGGGTCAAATGTGATAGAAGGATCCTTATGTGTCACTTGTTTCTCTACTATGTTCACCAAATTCAGAGCTGTAGAGATGAAGTCATAAGGAGAAAAAGAGGTATGTTTAGTCTCAATCACGTTAGAGGTATGAGAAGGCAAAGGATCAGTGAAAATCTTAAGATTTTGATTAGGAGGAGCTACTGATTTGTTTCCCTTATTATTCACACCTGCCACAGATATAATATTATTATCAATCAAATCTTTAATCTTACTTTTCAATGCAAAACATTTCTCAGAATCATGACTAGGCTGACGATGAAATTGACAAAATGAATTGTTATCAAAATAAGGGGATGCAAGCTTTAGATAGATCAACTGGTTTTATAGGAGGAAGTTTGATAACATTTCTTTGTAACAACTGAGGCATAATACTATGTAAAGATTCATTCAAAGGAGTAAATTGTCTCTCTTTTGAAAAATTTAGAAATAGGAGGCACACCTGTTGTAGCATTCACAGTGTTGTTGTTGATTGTATCATTGAACTTGATGAAGCCTTTTGTTGGTTTGAACTTCGCAAACGGTTGTTGAACACTCTTCCCCTTATCACTCGGAGCATAGGAGTAGATTGCTCCATTTGACTCATAGCCAGTTGGTAATTGTGTAGTGTTGCGCACAACTGCGGAAAGGAAGTAAACAAAGACAAAAGAAGCTTTTCCCTAATAACTTTTTGCAAATTAGAAATTAAAATTCTTTGAATATCATTATCAGGTACAGGAAAAGAAATTTGAGTAGACAAATGTTTTTATCTACCAATGAAATCAGTCACTTTTTCTTTAACACCTTGTTTACAATGCATTAAATTAGTCAAAGTAATTTTAGGACCAATGTTGTTTTGAAATTGTTGAATGAAAGCATTTGCTAATTGTTGAAAAGAAGTGATAGAATAAGAAGGTAAAGAACAATACCATTGTAAAGCCATATCTCGTAGAGTTCTTGTAAACAATTTTGCAAGCTATCTTTGATCATAAGCTAAATAGTACACAAGGTTTGAAATGTTTTTGACATGCGTTAGAGGATCACCTTTTCCATTATAGAGTTCCAATTGAGGGACCTCAACATGCTTAGGTGGCATGATTTTCACAATATCAAGAGAAAGTGGGCTCGCAACATCGTACGTGGGCACGCTAAACTTGGATTGACTCATGGAAGTAATTTGTTGTTGCAAGGAAGACACGGTTTGAGCAAGATTGTTAATGGTCGCTTCGGTAGAAGAATTGATGTTAGACATGGTTGATTGAGAAGGTGGTGTGATGTTATTGAAGGAAGGCATTGATTGAGAATAAGGTGGTGGGACATTATGATAAGTAGGCATAGGTGAAGATTTAGTAGGAAAAAGGAGACTTAAAGGAGGAATAAAATTGTTGAAAGAATTGCCCCCTTGTGTCACATTGATTGGTTGAGGGATAATAGGAATGCTTATTGAAGACATAGGTAAAGATGGAGGATTAAATGAAAAAGAAGGATTGCCCCCATGACTAATTGTTGTAGGAATGACCTTTTGAGTTGAAGTAGCCATAATGTTTGAAGTAAAAGTAGGAACACTAGTCATAGGACTAGTCAAAGGAATAGAAGGATTGACTTGTGTAGGAGGTTGTGAATAACCTAGGGTTTCGACACAACTCTTTATAGGCATGACATTGGAATCGACAATATGAGCAATGCCACACAATATATCAATTCCATTCTTATCACTTTGAATCATGCATTTAAGGCCTTCAATTAATGGAAGAGCTTCACTATTAGGGTATTCTTGGGACATCCATTGTTGAAAGTTATCAAATTGATTATCCAATTTTGAAAGTTGATCTATGGAAACTCTAGTCAAAGCTTCTTCTTCATCATGGGATAGATAGGGACATGATTAGGATGGGAAGAATTAGCATTATCCTCATTAAAGAAGTTACCCAAATTAAGCTCCATCTCCTCGGTTATTAAACTTTGGGAAGCCTTAATTTTAATGCTTCGTCTAACGGGGATAGTATTGGTAGGACTAATAGTGGTAAAACTCATGCACTAGAGAGAAATTTGAATTTCGAATTATAGGAATAAAGTTTACAAAATTGAATAATGCAAAATTTGAGAAAATAATGATAAGACAATTTTGAACTTTGTTGAAAGGGGAAAATGACACAATTTCCAAAAATAATAAATGAAAGGAAATTGAAATTTCAAAATTAGGGGCCAAGGGGATACCACTTAATCTTAAAATTGACAAAATCAGAATTTTTAAAATTAGGGCAGATTATAAATTAACCACTTAATGTTAAAAGTTTTCTTGAAATTTGAAATGTTGAATTTGGAAGGTATTTTTGATATTAGAGAGATAAAAAATCGACAAAATCAGCCAATCTTTTGGATTTAAGCTATTAAATACAGTCATAACAGTCTCCTGAAATTTTGGGAAAAAAGTGCACACGGTTCGACCAACCTTTTTTGAAATTTTCAGGGATGAAATTAAGGTTTGAATGTGAAAATAGGACCCTATTAGGGTTTTTAAAAAAATGAGGCAATTGAATGGAAAATTTGGAAAGGGTCAAACCTAATGGATAGGGATACCTTGAAATATGCTTAGAAAACTGAAATTGATTGAAATTTGCACAAAATCCAATTAAATTTGAAAATTAGGGTTTTAGGACCTAACCACTTAATTTTTGAAATTTTGAAATTTGAAAAGGAGGGAAATTGAAAATTTGAATTTTAAGAAAGAGGATACTTCTGAAAACAGTCACAAATCTGAAAATTCAATGGAAATTCAAGTTTTGTGAAGTTCAATATTATTTTTGAAAATTAGGGTTTTGACAATTAACCACTTAATTTTATGAATTTGATTTGCAAATTGAACAAGACAATGAAGAAATTGAATTTGAAAAACAAAACAATTTTCAGATTTAATACAATAGCAAACAATTTTTACAAAGCACAAGTTCAATTTCAATTTTAAAAACTAGGGTTTTGAATGAACTAACGACTAAGTTCGCAGAAAAATTAAACTTGTAAATGAAAAATATGCAATGATTTTCAGAATAAAGCATGCAAGACGTCGGGTTCACCAAAATGTAATGGGGTGAAAAGTGAATGATGGAGAGATCAAGAGGAAAGCTTTTCTTCCCTCCAAAGAGAGATGAAAGTTTCACTCCGGATTTCCCCTCAATCACCTCACGAACATTACATTTAAAAGAGGGGGGATAATTCACTAGATCCAATCTCTGAGGAGAGAGATTGAATATTAAATGAATTGATAATGGTGTGAAATGACAAGTTAACCCCTCTTTTAGAATGAGTAATGGTTGAATTATATATTTTGGGACTAAGTGTAAAAGTAGCAAAGAACTGATTATAACTCGAGATAGAAGCGTGAGATGAAGTAGTGCACCTGGATCTGGTTATAATATGTCGAGACGAAGTCACCCTACGAATTTGAGGAAAAGTTGTCAGGACCGTGTTGAAAGTGCACACGGTCCTCCAAAAAATCCGCGAAACGAAAATGGTTTTTCTACCTCTGGAAATGGAGTCCAAATCTGCAAATACAGTTGCACACCTGCAACCTACACACAGAAAAGAGAGGAAAAGGAAAACCTACTCTGAGACCATGAAAGGAAATACAAGAGCAAGGAAAGAATAATAAAATCCAAGTAAGTTTATTGATAAAGTAAATGTTACGAAGAGAAATGCAAAAAACTTTGGAGCAATCACCCAAATGTGAAGGAGGAGGCACAAGAACATTTGAAAGGGGAAAAGCAAAGAAAAACCCCTTGTGATATTATGAATGAGGCAATGCCTAAAATGAGAGAGAGAGAGAGCAAGAAGCTCTTTACAATAATTTCATTAAGAAGAAATGAGAGAGGAGACATCTCTTAAATAGAGATGAGGAGAGGAGTTACAAAGTAACTTCCAAATCTATGAATGCCACCATTCATAAAATGTGTGTGCCATGTGTCCACATCCTCTTATGGAGGAAATCTAATATTCCTTAATAAAGGAAAATAAAAGAAATGACTGGTCCTCACACATGTACTAGAGGACAAATTACATGTAGGAATTCCAAAGGAATATCCTAAACTAAATACAAATAAACCTAAGCCAAGTAAAGATTAAATATTCTAACACCCCCCCTTAAGCTTTACTTGGGGAGTTTACATCAAACCCTTCAAAGGGTTGCAAGCCAAGATTTTTACAATGAAATTGGAACTTTTCTTTACAAAGTGGCTTGGTCAAAATATCTGCAACTTGGTCTTCCCCCTTGCAATAGAGGAGTGAAACTTGCTTGTCTTCAATTTGTTCTCTAATAAAGTGGTGTTGGAGAGCAATGTGTTTTGTCCTTGCATGGAAAATTGGATTTTTAGCCAAGGCAATGGCACTTTGGTTGTCACAATACAATTGAGTTGGCTTGTGTTGAGGTAGACCCAAATCTTCAAGTAGTCTTCTAAGCCACAAGACTTCTTTGGAAACATTAGTGCATCCTTTGTACTCAGCTTCAGTGGATCCAAGAGAGGTAGAGTGTTGCTTTTTACTATTCCAAGAAATTGCTCCTGAACCAACAAAGAAACAATAACCACAATTAGATTTCCCATCATTGGGATCTCCACCTAGATCGAAATCAGTAAAACCTTTTAAAGTAAAATCAGAATTTACATCATAAAACAAACCTACATTAATAGTTCCTATAATATATTTAAAAAATTTTCTTAGCAACTTTAAAGTGTATTTGTTGTTGTTTAGACATGAATCTTGAAACCAAACCAACACTATAAGCAATATCCGGCCTAGTAAGAGTTAAATAATTCAAACTTCCAACTAATTGTCTATACAAAGTAGGATCAACAAGAGGAGTTTGCATATCAAGCATTAACTTAGTGCCTAATTCAATAGGAATTGAAACACGGTGAGCATCATTCGTTTTAAACTTATCTATGAGATCTTGAGCATATTTACTTTGAAATAAGAAAATTCCTTTAGAGGTTTGCCAAATTTGCATTCCTAAGAAATAATGTAAAAGACCTAGATCAGCCATTTGAAATTTTTGATTAAGTTGAAACTTAATATCAGAAATCAAAGTATTGGAACTTGAAGTAAGAATCAAATCATCTACATACAAGATAATAATGATAATATCATCTTCACTATGTTTAATATACAAGTGAGGATCATTTTTACTTCTAATAAAGCCTTAAGAAAGAAAGAATGCATTAATCTTTGAATACCACTCCCTAGGAGATTGTTTTAATCCATAAATTGATTTCTTTAATTTACAAACTAAGTGTGCATTACCTTCTTTAATAAAACCAGGAGGTTGAGACATATAAATTTCCTCATGTAAATCAGCATTAAGAAAAGCACTTTTAACATCCATTTGATGAATAGGCCAATTCATTCTAGAAGCTAAAGCAAACACAAGTTTAATTGTAGGCATTTTAGCAATAGGAGCAAAAGTTTCAGTATAATCTAAGCCTTCAATTTGAGAAAAACCTCTAGCAACTAATCTAGCTTTAAATTTACTAACTTGACTATTAGCATTCAATTTGGTTTTATAAAGCCACTTGCAAGAAACAAGATTTTTACCATGAGGCAAGGGAACTAAATCCCAAGTTTGGTTAGAAATTAAAGTATCATATTCTTCTTTCAACTCTTTTTGCCAATGTGGTTGGTTTTTAGCTCGATCAAATGTTTTAGGATCATTTGAATTCATAATAGTAGTCATTAAGGCATAATTACAATAATTAACTCTTCTAACTTGAAGTCTATCCATTCTAGTTAAGTATTCATCACTATCTTGAATTAAAGATTTAAACCATTTAGGTCTTCTTTTAGAAGTAATGGATTCATCACTAGAAGAAGATTCATGAGGAGTAGAGTTATTATTATCATCATCACTATCACTAGAAGGAATAGAAAGAGATGCATTAGGAGTAGGGTTAAGAGAAGGAGGTTGGTCCTCCACAAGCACAACTTTGCTTTGAGCAAGTTCATCATCCTCCACTTTAGAACAATCATGAATGCCTTTTTCTACAATACAAACATCTCTTGCAACTTTTACCTTGTTAGTAATAGGATTGTAAACTCTATAACCTTTAGTATTTTCATCATAACCAACAAAAATAAAAGGAGAAGATTTAGCATCTAATTTTTTTCTTTTCTCCTTAGGTTTGTGAACATAAGCTATGGAACCAAAAATTCTTAAATTCTGCAAATTGGGCTTTTTACCAGACCAAGCTTCTTCAGGAGTTTTATCCTTTAAGGCTTTGGTAGGTGTTCTATTAATTAAATAAGTTGCACAAGCCATAGCTGCAACCCAAAACTTGTAATCCATATTTTTTGCATGCAATAAACATCTAGCCATTTCAACAATTGTCCTATGCTTCCGTTTCGCCACACCATTTTGTTGTGGTGTATAAGGAACGGTAAGCTCATGTTTAATTCCAAAAGATTTCAAATAAGTATTAAATGCATTATTGACATATTCTCTTCCATTGTCAGTACGAAGAATCTTAATTTTAGAACTAGATTGCCTTTCTACAAACATATGAAATTCAATAAACACATCAAGCACTTGATCCTTACTATGAAGGAAATATATCCATGTTCTCTTTGAAAAATGATCAACAAAGGTAAGTGCATACCTTGAACCCTGGATGGAGACATACCTTGAACCCTGGATGGAGGGATTCTCCATGGGACCCAAGAGATCACTATGAACTAAATGCAATTTAGTATATGCTCTCCAAGATTGACCATGAGGAAAGGGTTCCCTATGCATCTTACCACTCATGCAACCATTGCAAACAATTTGAGAAGGAACAATAGTAGGCAATCCATCAACCATATTTGCTTTTTGCATCAATGAAATATAATCAGAATTGAGATGGCCAAGTCTTTCATGCCATATAGTAAAATCAACAGTAGTAAGCAAAGAATACTTTGGAGGAGCAAATTCATAGAACTTGAATAAGTTATCACTATCCATTTTAGTAGTAGCAATAACATGATTAGTTTTTGGATCAATGATATAACATATGCCCCTATAAAAGTTAATCTTATAATCTTGACAAAGTTTAGGAACTGAAATCAAATTTGATTTTAGTTCAGGAACATAAAGAACATCATGTAATTTCCCATTAGGAACATTCATATCACCAATAGCTTCAACTTTGCAACTATAATTATTAGCTAATTGAACATGAATATTGGAAGTATCACGATGCAAAGATTCAAAACATTCTTTATGAGAGGTAACATGTTGAGATGCACTAAAATCAATAATCCACTCAAGTGGTTGAGAAACATTATAAGTACATGTAAATGCATGACGAGATGAATCACCATTATTATTACCTTTCTTATAATGAGGTTTATGTTGTTGATTATTTTGAGTATTTTGGTTCATGGTCTTTTTACCATTTTGCTTCTTAAAACAATTATTAGTAATATGTCCATCTTTCCCACAATATGTGCAATGGGGTCTTGTTTGAGAATTATTCCTTTGATTATTGTATGTATTATTATGATTATTATTATTATTATGAGAATTGTTATGATAGGATTTAGAATGAGATTGATAATTAGAAGATTTATGATTATGATTATGATTATTATTATTGGATCTAAAATTATTATTATGATTTTGATTTTTAGACATAAAAGCATGTTCACTACTTTTAAGAGTACCAAATTGAATTAATTTAGCTTCCTCTTGACGTAATAGATTACGAAAAATATCATAAGTTAATTGAGTAGCTAAGCTAGGAATAGCAAGTTGAGCATGAATATTCGTAATAAATTGTTGAAATTGACGAGGAAGACATTTTTTAAGAATAAGATGAATTAAATGTAAATCAGCTAGTGTAACTCCTAAACCAGTTAATTGACTATTAATAGAATCAAACTTTAATAAGAATTCATCCATGGTTTTAAAATCCGTATACCTGAGATCTTCGAGTTGATCTTGAAGCTAAATTTTTCGGGATTCATTTGAGCTATCACAAGTTGTTTTTAAAATTTCCCAAGCTTCATACGCTTTTGTACAATTTCCAATTAAAACATACAAATCAGGAACCATTGAAATACCAATTAAACCAAGTGCTTCCTCATTTTGAGCCTTCCATCTATCTTGGTCGGCTTGAGGAGCAGTTGTAGCGGGCTCAAAGGTTTTATTAGTTGCGACATCCAAAAGATGCTTGAAACGAAAAATAAAAGAAATATGTGTTTTCCATGAATGATAATTAGAACTATTTAATTTGATTTCCGGAATTAATGTAGACATGATAGCAAAATAATGGTTAGTAAAAAATGAAAATTAACCTCTTTGATTAAAAATTTCAATAACAATTTCTTTAAATTTTTATGAAAAAAACTTTCAAATCTTAAAAAAACTTTATATTTTTTTTAGAAACTTTTATAGAAAAAAGTTTGAATTTATATATATATTATTAAAAAAAATTAAAAAATTAGTTTTATTTAGATAAAGTTTATTTTATTAAAAAACTTTAAAACTTTTAATAATAAAAGAAAACTTTACTTATATTCTAAATAAAGTAAACTTTATAACTTATTTTAAATAAAGTTTTTAATATAACTTTATACGTGAGATTAAGAAAATGGAGTTTAAAGTTTTATAAAAGAGCAGTAAACGATGCTTTTAGAGAAAGGAAATAAACGTAAGCAATGAAATGATAAAGGGCAGAGGCGTTAAAACACAGATTGCAGGAAAACTAGAACAAAATAAAATGCAAACTGAGGGTAGGTAATAACAGTAAAATCGGAGAGAAAACGTGACAAACAGAGAATCTACATAGACTAAATGATGATATATATCAAGAACATGCAGAGACGTTACACGAAGTAGGTAGAAGAGAATATGTTTTTAAATCTGATTTTTTATTTTTTTGCTGCAGATTGAGGGCAGGTAATAACAAAGATCTAATAAAATTGATTCTGAAATTGAAACTAGAGATCTTTGTTATTAAAGTTTGCACAAGAAGCAGTTAGAAAACACAGAGTTTGAAGTAAATGAAATAGATAGATTCAGATTTAAAAATAAATAAATTTAGATTTAATAGAATTATTTCAAACAGATTTAAACAGAAAGATGAAAGTTTTAACAAAAGATTGAATTAATATAAAAAACAAAATTATTACAACAGAGAAACATAAATAGTTTTTTTTTTAATCTGCAAACAGAAACTGTTAGAAAATACATCTAATAATCTGCAGGAAATGTTAGAGAAAAAAAAACTAAAATATATCTCTGAATCAAATAGAAACTGTTATAAAATACATCTAATAATCTGCAGGAAATGTTAGAGAGAAAATAAACTAAAATATATCTCTGAATCGAACAGAAATAGATAGAAAAGAAAAATAAACCAGTAATAATCTGCAAGTGAAATAAAATATTAGAATCTCCAAATAAACAGAGAAGCAACTGAATAATGCAAAATGTTTTGGTGGCAAGCCCTCTAAACTGATAAACATAAATTATAGAATGCAGGAAAAGAGGTTAGAAATGGAGTTTTGGTGGCAAGCCTTCCAAAACCACAACTTAAAACCAGAAAGAAGAAACTTTGGCGGCAAGCCTTCCAAAACCACAACTTAAAACCAGAAAGAAGAAACTTTGGTGGCAAGCCTTCCAAATCCACAACTTTAAACCAGAAAGAAGAAACTTTGGCGGCAAGCCTTTCAAAGCTTATTTAAAAAAAATAGAATCTAAGAAAATTGAACCTGCAGACAAACTTGTTAACAAGTTTGAAAAAAAAAATTTAAAATCTAAAACCAAAACCTGCACAATAGAAAATATTAAAGAAAGAACTTCTCCTCTCAAGAATGCCTCCAAGAAGGTGAACTCCATAGAATGGTAACCTTCATCAATGTCAACTTAAAACAAGGATTAGAAACTTGCTCTGATACCATTAAAGGAAATACAAGAGCAAGGAAAGAATAATAAAATCCAAGTAAGTTTATTGATAAAGTAAATGTTACCAAGAGAAATGCAAAAAACCTTGGAGCAATCACCCAAATGTGAAGGAGGAGGCACAAGAACTTTTGAAAGGTGAAAAGCAAAGAAAAACCCTTTGTGATATTATGAATGAGGCAATGCCTAAAATGTGAGAGAGAGAGCAAGAAACTCTTTACAATAATTTCATTAAGAAGAAATGAGAGAGGAGACATCTCTTAAATAGAGATGAGGAGAGGAGACATCAATTTGAGGTTATTCCATCCAAGAATTGCATTTGGGCTGAAAATTGAATTATTTACAATTGTGATTGAGCATTTAGAAGATTTACTTCTGGAAGTGTGATTTATTCCTACCATTATGGCATCATCTGTTGTTGAGCAACATTACTGTGGTTATTTTTAGAAAGTTGTACAATACAAAGCTTGTCATATAGCTTTTTGAGTGTGGTACATGCCAAAGTCCTCCACAACTTTCGTATTCATATTCAGTACCGTACTGCTGTTACATGCCTAGAAAATTCCCTGTTGTGTCCATATAGGTCATAATTGCTGTTGTGAATGGATCTGTAAGTCTTGTATAGCTGTACGGTTGATGAATTGGCAGCATAATCAGCAAATCAAGCATACATGTGAGTGGAGATTGTTTTTTGTTTTATGCTGAAATAAATAATATATATATATGCTGAGCTTCAGATCTATTTTTGGCATTTTATGTGATGTGTAAGGGATTATTTGCATCTACTTTTATATTACATCAGTAGTCATTCATTGTTCAGAATCTTCAGATCTTATGCAATTGTAATAATATCATATAATATTGCTGTTCAATATTTTGGGTTTTGATTACTTCTGTTCAGTGTTCCATTATTAATTTATTATTCTAGTGTTGCATAAGTCACAGATTACAAAAATCTATATTTTATAAAAATACCCCATAGGCTTATTACAAGCTAGTTTTTGATGTTTTATGAAGGGATTGATTTTAAATTTAATAAATATAAATAGATTACATAAATAAAAATCGATTCATACTTTATATAGTAACTAAAAAGACGTGAAAAGAAAAGATTATGTTGGCCCGTCTCTTGCAACCTAAGTTTTACTGCTGATGATATGGAGATACATGACATGCTTTGAATTGGCAAGAAAACTGTGTATTTTACCTGGATTATAATGGCATGTTCATTCCATATTTTTATGGTAGCTATCATAATTGTTCCTCATTTTCAATTTAAGTGCAGTGGATATTACAACTAACAACTCCTTTGCATGTTTTTCTGAAATTTTTATAATATATGAGGGTTAACTAGGTAATGAAAATAGCTGATGTATTGTTGGAGTTATAAGCTCTAAGGATATTTATCATGGATTGTAGTCAATATGTGACAAAGTCATTTCCAAGGATTTTGCTACCAGCTGAATAAAAAATTATAAACAACCAGTTCTTAATAGAATGTATATGTTTTTAAATGTAGGTTGGTTGGGATGAATCTTCTGTGGGTGAAAGAAAAATGCAAGTATCTCGATGGGAAATTGAACCATTAGCCACATTCTTGATGTACCCATCGGCCTATCCATTAGGATTAAAATGTCATTGGTCGCAGATGCAGGGTATGCCTTTTCTCCAAGGTTAGTTATTTGCATGTGATATTTCCTTTACATTTTCATTGTTTATTTCCTTTATCCCTTTATTGCAATATAGAAAATACTACTTTTACAATGTATTGACATCCTCTATTCGTTGTGATTCTCTTTGGTAGAATCCTTGATGGAGCTTTTCTGTGAAGGGAATTTTTGGAATTCAAAAACTGAGAATTTTTATTACTATATGAATTTTGAATGCCACGTTAATCTATAGATGCGAGGCAAAAATTCCTTATTTTAAATTAGTAAGGATATTAAAATGCATTATTTGGAGATGGTGTGACAGAAAATTATTCCAGATGTAGGACCAATCTGTGCTTACAACATTGAATTGAAACCTAGAGTACACTTGAGGTAAGGATCTGTAGAATGTATTACAATAGGCTATCATAAGCTATGTACATCAGTAACAGCATATAATCACCCCTTATTCTTATCTCAGAAGTTTAGTTGAGTAGTTGTATCTCTGACAGAAGATGTGTCTTCTGCCATGTGCTTTGTGATGTTATGAGCCTTTGTGAGAGAAAGCCACATGGAATGGAATGCCATTGGCACAGAAGAATTTGCCAATGGCATCATTTGTCTCATCCTTTGCTTGCACATTGAATAAATCTGCCAATGGTTGTGAAGATGGACTAGTCATCTTACATTTCCCCTTAGGGTCTGCTACCCCTGAACTAGATGGATTATTTGGCCTTGGACTCTGCAAAGTAGATTTAGAAACTGTATAAATCTGATTACCCCCACTCCTTTGTGGCACTAGTAGATACATGTACTTCAACTTCATTACAACCTCATTATTTTAATATTTCAGACCTATACTTCAAGTTTCCTTCCACCTTTTTGCATACATCTGCACCTTTGCCTTGAACAAGAAGTGAGCATTAGTTCTAGTAATGCTGCCAAACCATTCAAGATTAAACTTGTGGCTCTTCCACTTTCTAGTGCCACCAGTTGTTCTAGGTTTTTCTGGTACCTTAGATGCACACTGTTTTAAAGGTGATTTTCAAATTTTAATTAAAGGAGCCCTTGGTGAATTTCATGCGGATTTGAGAAGGGCAGCAATAATCTCAACTCCTAATAGGACTTGTTACAATTTGAGCATTAGGCTCACCTCCCACTCCTATCTAAGATCAACAGATGATTCATTTTCACATTGAATTTCTATTTCAACCTCTTGACTCTCATCCTCACTCATGCTGTAAGAACTCGTTATGATAATGATGCTGCAAGAAACGATGTTAAAAAAAATTAGTCGGAAAATCTATATGCTGCTGTCATAGTTTATTAATTTCAAATTTGTCAAATTAAAAACATTGCAATGAATTTTGATGTAAACATTGAAGTTTTGAACAATGAATTTGAGCGTATTATTCCAGCAAACAGTGATTAAAATGATGATTTCTAAGTTTTCTAAGTTTCTAACAGAAGGGTTTTATGTTTTTACTTTTATTTTTCAATGTTCATTGTTCAATGTTGAGCTTTTGCCTGTCAATGACAGTCATTCATAAATTTAAATGCAAAAATCATAATTTCTCAGTTCTAACAGCTGCATTGTGCAATGAACAATTTTTATGATCAATGAACAAAAAATGTTTTGAAAGAATGGCAAATGCCTACCTTTAATCTTGCTGTCCTTCTCTTGCAAGAATGAAGAAGCTCCTCTTGGCTTGCTCTCTCCTAAGTCTCCTTGCAGCTCAAACTCAGACTTCACTCTTCCTCTTTAGACTGCAGTGACTGATTTTGTATGAGGTTGTGAATAAGAATGAGGTACTATGTCTCTCGTAACTTTTTTGAGATGCCAAAGGGGAAAGGCTTGAGTGAGGATTAGGGTTAGGCCTTTGAAGTGACCTTTTTTCTTTGTTTAAAAAAAAACTCACGAACATTACTTTCTGTTGTGGAAGACTTAATCATATTCCTTGGGGTGTCGATGGACGTCTAGGAGCCTCGGGAACGTCCCAACACCTCCTTTGGCATTTTTGGTGCAAGAAGCTTTCGAGAAACGTCCCTTGGTGACGAAACATCTCGGAGATGACGGAGGAAACTTGGTGGAAGTGGAGGGACGATGGGGGGATGTTCCCTAGGCATTCCTACGTCTTGGGGATGCCCCTATCTTGAAAACTCTTGCATTTTCAGGGGGGACGCGTCCCCATGGAACATTGCTTGTTTGCTTTGGATAGTTATTTGTTGATGATTATAGTTTTTTGGGCAACTTACAAGTGCTTTATATAGAATTTCCATAGTCAAGGGATGTAGTTCTATCCTTGGTTCATCACTAGTCTACTTTTGTAAGAATTTAATGTGAATAAAAATATTTTTTATTACTATATTGGTATGCATTGTTATTTCTATTCTTTATTTCGAGTATTGGTTTTATTAGGTCAAAGAGTAAATATTGGCAACATTTCTCTATAGAAGTCAAGTCTAATTTAAGATATTCATAGCCTTAGAGACCGCAATGTGGCCAAGACCAAATGTTGCTAGAGCAAAGAGAATAGTGAAGTTGAATATGAGAAGTAGTTGAAGACTCTACTAATGTGATTTCAAAGTCAAGTATGCCTCGAAGTAGAAGTCAAAGTTAGAGATATCAAATCGTTCAACGTACAAGGAATAACCATACAAAGGAAGAGTGGGTGGAAATATATAGACATAACAATTGGTAGACGAAGCGTGCGTTGACCTTGCAGAGCAAGTTTTGTATGAAGAATCAGTACAGCCTCCTTTAGGTGAGAAAATCTAATTGGGACATGGAGTTTGAAGACTCCTTCAAAAATGAATAGGGGGAAGCGATGAGAGAAACCTTTGAGGCATTGAAGAGTTTTTAATAGAGGAATGAATTGAGCCACAAGCTCTAAGGAAAAGGGTTGGAGCAAGGAAAAGAGATCCTAAAGGCAAAAAAATGGTGTGAAACATTGAAACGACAAGGAAATTAGAGGATTCCCATGTGTTTGAGAGTGTAGATTAGAATGTCCAAGTCAAAGTTCTCTAAGAAGCAGGTTCTAGGCACTAAACTTGGATCAAGGTAAAACTATGGTAACACTACCATCAAGCCCCATTTTAGAAAAGACAAATGCTACCTTAATAGTAAATTTACAAGAGATGGATCAAAGGATCCAGTAAGAAATTGTAAGAGTAGTGAAACCTTCTGGGCAACAAACTGCTAGAATGACAAAATATATTGGCTACAATTCTTTCTAGCCATCGTAAGAGGTGTTGCCATGAAATATCCCACCCTATTCTATAATTTGAATTGAATTTTTGGAATATTTTCTGTCTTTTTAACTCTTTTCTGCTTTTTCTACGTTTACTGATTTTTTGATTTTGATGTGTAAATATTGAAATATAAATGCTTGGAAATAATAATAACAATTCTAGACAATTTAACAACAATTTATTCAAACTTTTAACGATAGATTGCATTTCAATGATTAACAGTACATACCTTTATCAGCTATAGATAATATTATTGATGCTGAAAATACAAATCAGATGCATAAATTCCAACGCCTCTCTGAATGATGATATTTGCTGATTATTGGAGTCCACAGCAGATCTGAAAACTAGCTTTAAAAAACCCACAGAACCTTGGAACATGTACAACCAACTCTTGAGAAAGTATGGCCTGATTTGGAAGATGGAACAGTGGGAGTTATGAACCTTTAAACCATCTAAAATCTGCAAATGATTGATCTTCAATCTACGCTTGAATTGATTCTCTAAATGCCCTTTTGCAACTCTGTAAATCAAAATCCAATGCACAAGTATAATCTCTGGATGAGATTATCCACTTAATACCGTTGGATGATATCTCACACCTACAGGTATTGCCGCCTTTGAGAGTTTTCATTCCCAGAAAGCTTGAAGCTTTAGCAAAACCCCTGCTGTTCATTCTCAATCGAATTTCAACAAAATGAATAAGTGAATGAATGAATAAAACAGAGTTCAATTAACTTTTTATATGCCTCTTCAAAACCCATGGCCCCTAGGAAATCAAATGCATTTAATAAATTGCATTTAATTTCATTTAATGGCATTAAATAAAGTTGGTGTCCCAACTAGGCTTAATAATTGACTTCATATCATTAATATAATTTATGAATCAACAGAGATTAGGAATCAAGTTCATGCATATTTCTGAGATTAAAGATAATTATGCTAGTTGTGATAATAAACTCAAAGCAAGAAGGTTTTTCAGGTGCCTGATAGTTTTCCAGTTTGTTGATATTCTTTTGGCAGATTAGGAGGTGTTTTGGGCAATGAAGCTAATATTCTTTCACCTGAATTCATAAGAAATAACATGGATCAGCAGCTGTTGCCCTTAATAAATTGATCTAACCAGGAGGTTTCCTCAAATGGGCAAAGGTAATCTTGAAACATAGTAGATATTTCATTAATTCAAAGCTGACAAGAAAATCATAGGTTCAAATGGAAAAAAAAAACAAGTTTCAAAGCTGCTAGTGGCAAATTTTCTTTCTCCATTTTCTTAAAAAGTTGTGAGATAGATAACACTGAAAGAAAAAGAATGAAGGTGATGTCAATACAATTCCAAAGGAGAGAAAGCTAAGGTTGACTGTGCTGGTGTTTTAATTTGTCACTTTGAGTGACAACATAAAAAAAAAAGTCAACAAGAAAATCCTCTCTTCAAATTCGCAGGTGAAGCTCCCTAATTTAATCTACTCCATTGCGACTATAGTGTTTTTTGGAATTTTTTATAAAGATAAAATAACTCAAGTAAACTTGACCTATCTATTTTTTATTTCAAAGATTAGAGTAAAAGACTCTAAAATTTCCTATCTCACCAGCAAGTTTTTTAATTTTTGCAAAAGTAAACTATAACATGATTTAATATTAATGTTATCTAATAAGTAAATCAAATATCATTAGCATCACATCCACAATTTGAAATGTATGAACCTAAGATAAGAATAAGGATAAGCAAATACTATCAAACATTTAGAGTTGCTTCATGAGGGCCAAAGCAAATGCTATACAAAGTTACATAAAACTTCTCTGTTCCTTATTCTTTCATTTACACAATTGCAAGAACATGCCTTGATTTAAATCAAGATTTCAGTATCATAAATTTACTTCAATCTTTCTTCCTCTTTTGGTTGTACAGTTCTCTAACTTTCTAACTCCCTTCTAAAGTCCTATTGGTCTCTCATGAATGAATCTGTCTGATTGAAGAATGCAACTTGCTCTTAGCACTTATTTATCTTTCTTTAATGGATATCCTATCCCTATCTCCTAAAATAAGAATAAAATATTCTAGACTTAAAACAATTCAAAAAAGAAAGAAATAATCACAATATGCTAAAATAGGCACTCAACTTTTTGCCCAAAATAGCATGTGGACAAAATTGAAATTTTTCAAAAAATTACTAATTTGGTCATTATATAAAATCTGATTCTGAAATATTTGACGATTGAGAAGGTGTTGTTTCTTTTTCTATAGCCAATTGGACTTTATTTTAAAAGTCCCTTTATCTCTATCATAGATGGCCGTTAAATGAATCTTTCTTTTCTCTGTTGAAGTTGCAGAAAAGCTCTGCTTCATTTGACCAGCACTTGATAATTTGGCAATTTGAACCTAAAAGCTCCAACCCTCTTCTTTTTTTTAGGTTTAAGTTTTATGCAAAGGGGTGTGGGAGGGCTTTATTTTTTATTAATTTTGTGTTTTTTATTTAAAATCAATTTAAAATTTGTTGTGCCGTAGGGTATTGTCAGGCCATCCCCTAGAGTTTTCAATTATTTTGCTGGCTGTATTGGGGATATTTCGGAATTTTTGCAAATTTATGGGACAGTGCAAGGGCTTTGACCTGTCCCCATTAACCCGAGACATTGCCTACTGGGGACATGTCCTCAGGTTACACAAGGAATAATTAATTAATTCAATTAAGTTGCCTAAGGTCCTTCATTTTGCAGGCACCTTATATTTAATTAATTATTTTATTTAACTTGGACAGTTTATTAAAAAAAATGGCTTTTGGTAATATTTCAAATGTTGAAAGGGGGTGTAAAAAGTGTTATAATAATATTAATATCTTCTATAATGGTCATCTTCTATTTTTAGCAGTCATATTAGTTGTCGACTTATTTAGCTATTTAGCTTTTTAGTTGACTTATTTAGCTTGTTAAGTTAGCTTTTTATTATGTAATTAGCTTTTAAGCTTTATTTAGCATTTAACTTTTTCTTTTTATTTAATTATCTTTTAATCTTAATTTAGCATTTAGCTCTTTAATCTTTTACTTTAATGTTATGTTCTAATTATAGAACATCGTCTTGTAACCTCTATATATACGTGTGTATATCGTTCGATGTAATCATCCGATTATTGAATCATTCATTCAATTTATTTTTCAAAAAGGACAGTTTGAGAAGAGAATTTCAGTCTTGGCATTTTATTTTTCAAACCCTATCTTTGGAGATTGAGCACCTGTTCATCTTTCTGCTCTAGGACAAAAACCATACAACAAAGAGTGGTTTCAAGAATAGAAACTTCTTAGCAATTTGTGAGTGGGATTCATCCAAGATTCATAGGTGTGCTAAATGTTATAAAAATTGTGAAGATTTGTATTCAAGATTGAAATACCATTTTCAATTTTGTGGTCATTTCCAATGGGTTGAAGATTGAAGGTTTTGTTATAAATTATTTCAATTTGCAAAGGAAATCCTAATTGAGTATTGGAGAGGTGAGATAGGGATGTGAGGCTAAAGGAAGCATATTCGAAGATGAGGCATTTTAAAAAGGGTTTAAGATCATAAATTTTACAGCCACTACATCTTACTACAAATTTTTGAGATGAGCCATAGAAAATTTTGCATGATACAGTCAAACATGGGAAAGGAAATAGGTGACAATATAGTTTTAACTTTGAAGTGTGTGGGCTCAGCAGCCAGCTACACCATTTGGTAAGAGTTTCAGAGAAGGCATGAGATACTATACATGAGGCACTGATGTTTCTAAGGGTTTTAGAACCCTATACTTCCAGCTCTATATGTGTGTGTGTGTGTGTGTGTGTGTGTGTGTGCGCGCACGTTCTAGAAGTAGAGATAGCCCATTCTTACTAAGAGTAATCAGAATTCACTGTAATTGTGGATTCAGATCTGCTGTCAGCATTTACTCCTTATTTGCCCCTATAGTTGAGTCTATACTAGCAACTAGTAATTTCAACAGCTGTCTGATCAATAGTTTATAGCAATCTGGAACAGATTTGTTGTCATTTCAGTGTGCAGTGATCATATCAGCTGTTATGGAAGTGATTGTAGTGGCTTTATGGAAATAGTGCAGGTCTGAGAATGAGGTCAAATGTGCTTCTGATTAATCTGTGTTTGTATTGTATTCATTCTGAGCAATGGTATTAGTGAATTATGTGTTAAAATCTGAGTACACTCTGATGAATGAAATTAATGGTATTCCATTGAATGGAAAATATTTATATCAGTTTTTGTTTGATTGTTAGATGATCATTTTGTGAAATATTTGCAAAAATACACAGAATAGTTGTAGTATTTTAGTACTGTTATTAACTTATTTCATCAAACATTCGTCAAAATACAAAAAAATACCTTGGCACTTTACAACTGTCATAACACTAGTATTGATATCATAAATACATCTATCTAAAAAATATCTCGAGTTATCAATCTCAAGCTATCTTATTTACTAAATAGATTATATTTTACTTTAGAATTATTTTATTTATTACGTACATACATGGACAGAAATTTTAATTTTTATCTAAAAATTTAAATTATTTTATCTACATTATTAACTTTATAATAATTATTTTTGAAAAATCCACCAAAATATCAAATCCACCATTCATGATATTTTGGTCAGTCTTTTGATTTGTTTTTACTTTCAGAAGTGTAGTTAATATAATATATTTGTAAGTTACTTTTTAATGCTTTCACCTGTAGGCATTAAAAATATATTTTAAAATTTTGATGTTATATGTGTGTGTGTGTGTGTGTGTGTTGGCTCTAAAGAATTTTTCTTTCATGGTAATGATGCAAGCCAGCACCTTGCCTGCAACTTCAACACACTAACACAACTACTTATCGGTGACTCTCGGTTAATTTCTACATGTTATCCAAACGAAGATTGCAACAAACATTCATTACTTATTTTAAATCATCTAAACAAATTAGATTTGTAAAACAATTTACAATTTATGGCCTTCACATGGCCTCCCTCTTCCCAAACTCTGCCCAATCATTCACTATGCATCTGATAGGATTTCCTTTCCTCACGCATTCAAATTTTTACTCTGCCTTCTCAATATTTACTTTGCAGCCCACAATATTTTTTACTCTCTGTTTTGCTGGCCAAAAGCCATGCCCTCCACTTCTTCGAAGCCACATTTCCCTCCTTCACCAGGCCAATTCTGCAGCTTTATCCTTCTTGGCCCATACCGTTTCCTTTTGCTATCTTATTTATCATTTTATAATAAACTTCGACAGTTGTTACCTCCTCTGATTCCTTTCGCAACTGGGGCAACTGTTCCTCTTCAGGTTTGGTGCCTTTCGTCTTCCTACCAACGTTTCGATCTTCTCACTCTGTCTGCAAATATTTTATATCATCTGCAATTTGTTTACCTTAATAATCCTCCCCATCTAAGCTCATTGTCTCAACATAGTATAAACCATCAGAATAGCAGGGAAGAATTCATCATGGTTAACCTTTACAATGTCACCAACTTTTACATCTTTCCAGTGACGTGTTTCAAACTCTTCATTTGCTTTGCTACTAAAACAAAGTCATTGTTAACTTTTTTTGTCAAGCTTGCCACAGGGAAAGTCTTCTACAGCTTCTATTGCCATTGAAATTCCAATGACAAAAACAGGAGGAAGAATGGTCGTGAAGGGGTTTGCTGGTGCAGTTGGTGTGAGGAGAGGGCTGCAAAAATAAAAATTTGCAACTCTTCAAAACTGCTCAAATAGTCCTTTGGGCAGAAAAGAGAATACCATCTACATTGTTTTTTTTTAAGTTGAGATTTTGTTACTCGGATACTTTTGTCTATCATCATTTCTCTCATATATGTATACAATTCAATGATCAATCATACTCTTCTCCTGATATTACAAGAGATTTGGAAATACATGGAACATTTTGATCATATCAGCCGCTTTGAAACTGTCATGTCAAACACTTTTTCTTTCTCTGTATTGCTCTACAAGCACTCTCCTTGTTCAGGTTCTTGGTTTAATCTTCTGCACCTTAGAACAGAGCGCTACTACCTATTTTTCCACCAGTGAGATAATATAATTGCTAGGTACTTATTTATACCTGGTTTATCATCGTCTTTAAGGGGTTTGCATACTGACGTCATAGAGCATCTGCAAAGCTGAAGAGAGATGCCAAACAAAATTGATATAAATCAAAATTGAACAAAACACCAATATTTTGGTTGGTGCTGATTGCTTATAAACCTGCGTGCTCCTGCACCAGGTCATGACATTAACTGCTTCTCCTCCCTGTTGCCACTTTAGATCATGCCTTTTAATGTAATTATAGGAAATATTATTGATCATAATGATACATATAAAACATTGTTATTAAAATGGGACATTGATGTCCTGAAATGCTAAGCATGATTGTTGGCACTGCTGTAAATGTAAGATGTATATTAAGAGGTTAAGGAGCTTGTTAATTTTAACACTATAGTTCCATTTTGTGTATAGATTGGTCTCTTGGACTTGATAGTTAATGAGAAGGGCAGGGTTAACAGGTCTCATTTACTTTAGCTGTATTTTAATGCATAAAACGTTAATTGTCATTTTGGCAGAGTTATTAAGTAATATTGCTTAGATATGTTTCCTCCTTTTCATTTACAGAAAATAAAAATGATTATGATGTGATGAAAAGATCCTTCATGTGGATGAGAGGAGTTAATGGCGAACAAAATTTTCAGTCCCCGATGGATATGGATCCATGGATGCAGATCAAACGAAGTTCTGATTCTTTTCTACAAGGATTTCAACCAGACATGTACCAAGAAAAAAAGACAGTAGCCTCAGATGATATGAATTTTGGACCCTCTAAACAAGTGTTACAGTTTCCACAGTTGCAACTTATGGCATCTCAAGAACTTCAAAACGGATTGAAGTCACAGGTGCAGAAGAATGCCATTCAGCAGTCACAGAATCTTCAAGAGCACCTTCTTCATCAGCAAGTTAAAAGTTTACAGCATCAACTGCCACAGGAAAAGTTTGTGCAACAACTGCACCATCCATCACTACAGCATTCTATGAAAGAACATAAGCCATTATTCGAGCAACAGCTCTATCAGCAACAAATATTCCATGTTCCAAACGTTATTGGTACTTTGCCACAGCTCCCATTGTCTCCACATCAGTCCACCCCAAGTTTGAAATCATCTATAAACTCAAAACCAGTCTTAGCGAATTCCTGTACAAATCTTGATTCAACTAGAGATTCTTCATCACCTCATCAAAGAATTTTGGGATCTTTAGGTTCAGAAGAAAGTACCTATAGCATGATGCTTCCCAAAACATGTCAGACAGTCTTGCAGCAACCCTCTGGCATTCTTCCAGGGCCTGGTGTTTTTGAGGATAGACAAAAATCCCCTGCATCGTGGTCCTCCCCTAAGAGGTTATCTAATAATCAACCAGTTCAGCATGTTCCTACAGGACAAGTGTCCCCATATTCATGTCGCCCATCACAACCTGTATCACAATCCAATATTTCACCACATTCAGTATTATTGCCCCAATTCACATTTGAGGTTTGTTCTTCTGGACAGGAGAGAAATCAGCCTGACTCACAAAGCTCATTTCTCTCTGGTTTCAATGTAGACACGCCATCCTCAGTTATATCTAACACAGAATCAAAAAATGCTGGCAATAGTCCAGATCCATGCAACATGTTATCTGCCACTAACCTACTCAACACTTGTCCCCCTAGCTCCAATTTCCTATCACACTCAAGCACAGTTTCCTCAAGGGGCTTGGAGGAAGGTGATTTTTTGGAATGTGCAACAAATCTTGCACAGGTGAATCCGTGCACAAGAACTTTTACGAAGGTCAGTGTCTTTTTATATTTGTCCATAATGTTTTGTGGTTATACTTTTCCACCTGAATGAATTTGGGTGCATTGCCAGGTTTACAAGCTAGGTTCAGTTGGGAGATCATTAGATGTTATGCGCTTCAGGAGCTATCCAGATTTGCGCAGTGAACTTGCACGCATGTTTGGCTTGGAAGGCGTGCTTGAGGACCCCAGATCAGGCTGGCAGCTTGTATTTGTTGACAAGGAAAATGATGTCCTCCTCCTTGGAGATGACCCTTGGGAGTATGCTGCCTCGTCACTTATTTAATTGGTTTTTGCATCTAGAGAAAAGCAGCTGCATGTTTGTTTTCTTAATTTAATCTAATTTCATGATACGTTTCTTAATTTCTGGGGTTGAATACTGTGTTTTCAGGGAATTTATAAATAATGTCCGGTTCATTAAAGTACTGTCTCCTCCAGAAGTACTGCAGATGAGCCAAGAAGGCATGGTGCTCTTGAGCTCCAATCCGGCCAAACAACAAACAAGTAGCAGTCCAGAGGAGTCTATCACTAGGCATGAACTTTACACCATGGGATCCCTGGAATATTGAGTAAGGCATCACTTTCTGTTGTAAAGATCACTATTGAATATTTCGAAGGGAATGCTAAACCATTTCTTATCTGAACAAAGTATTATGTATGTTTGAGCTGGGTTGCCACTAATTGCAAGTGCTTTCTTTATTATCTTTTCTTTAAATAAAAAGGGACAACATTAATCACATTCCTTGCTAGTTTTGTTTGGCAAAGTGACCAAATCTTTTGTACACAAATAATCGATTTTAATAAACTTTGTTTGCATTTCTTAATATCTTATCAACGGTTGCATTGAGGAGCCTTCTTGTTCGGTTAGAAAGTTGATATGCTTAACAAGTGATACTCTACTTATGTAATAATCTAAATAATATAACCCTACTTATCTAATTAGCTTAGTCCTTTATAGAGTCCTAATTCTTAATTTCGATCCTTCGTTAAATAAATCATATCAGCATTATCTCCAGGTATTCTGAAGAACTATTTCTATTTCTAAATGTATTTACTTGTCTTTCCATCATAGGAATGCATTTTACTTGTATTAGTTATCTCATCCTGGAAGACCACTTTTGAATACACTGTAGCTAGTCTGAAGCAGAGTCTCACATGTACGTAAATGTTGGTAATTACTTATGATTTCCCTTCTTACGATTTACAAGGCTGAGGAAATATACCTGCGTAAACATATGAAGGAGACGTATAGTCTCCCCTCGGAATTTATTAGCATTTGAGCGTAAGTTTATGTTTCTCTAGACTCCAAGAAAGGTAGACAAGACATGGCAAGAGAAACAGTTTTGGTTGAAAATCCTTGGCTAGACGTAAATTGAATATGGAAAATAAAAAATATTAAAATAGTCCAATTATAATGCCATCAAAGAATAGAAGCCACAATCAATTCAATTTATTTGGTCCAAAATATTAATTGTAGGAAGTTGGAAATTTGCTTGTGAGAATACTTCATATTATCCCATCTTTTCTTATTGGAATTAAGAGACTCTGCATGTGTAACTATTTAGAAAATTAAGATAACGCTCCCTACGTGTGTGAATCCTCAAGGAAGTTCAATTGCCACAAAACACCTAGAACTAGTGACATACAATAAAATTAATATCTAATTAAAAATTCAAATATTACTTGATTGCATTAATAGAGGACATATACTGGTCAACTTGAAGTTATGATGTGATTTTAGGCTTAAAAAACTTTTCATAAACTAAAAACTCTAGATGGTTTTGCTAACAACCATTTTCTATGTTTCAAGGTGAAGTGTTGTATATGAGCGGACCATAAAATTGGAAGAAGACATACTTAATGACAGTATATTAGTTCGAAGAGTATATTTTTTCAATCCATACGATATGACAGACAATAGAATATTGACAGTGTTCATCCTCTGACACTGTGTCACAATTTTCATTGTATTCGAGCTAATCCCAGGGGATGGCCTTCTGACATTTTGTCTAAAACATAGCTCGGCTGATCACCGTACTGATTTTTCCAATTTCATCCTCATCTACCCCTACATGCATTGACAACACTGTATGGTTCACAGGTAAGGTATACTTATACTTTAATTGCATTTTAATATAAAATTCTGTGTACCAAAGATTTTATAAAGCTTCGAGAATATCCAAAGGCAACCTATACTACACAACTTAAAAACTGAAAATAAAAAAGACCCATATAAATCATATATTTAATTAATACTACTATAATTAATAAAAAGTATTAAATAAATTTCTTTTTACAATGAAAACAAAATAAACAATAAAACATATAAACAAATGATTACTTTGAATATTAAATGGTGTATATTTAGGAAACAGCTATCCAGCCCCTAGAATGCACTAAGACATCATTATCTTTTATACATTATAATAGATGTTTGGTACACATTCTAGGAGGTGGCTAGCCATTCCCTATACTTAGCATGAAAACTGATCAGGCCAAAATAATTCCTTCCCATTTGACTCTTCTAGAATTTAGAGAAACCTAAAATTAATTTAGTAATATATTTGGAGAATTATCCTCAACCTTTGCCTATTTATTTTGTTTTATTTAATTTAAAGATGTGATGGCAATATTATAAGTAGCTTCTTAATTTATCTTAGGGTTTTAACTTGTAAAATATCATCAAATAGAAATGTAATGTCACCACTTTGAAATACAAGTTAATGGTAAATAATAATAAAATTTAAAATTAAAATATACAAGTATAAGTAAAAGTAATTAAATTTTAATTAAGGAATGGTCAAAAGACATGAAATGAAAAGTTGCGACGCCCTCAAACATGAGATATAGAAGGAAGAAGAGAATCTCATTTGATGGGGGAAAATGGGGAATAAAAAGTGCAGATCTGATTCAATAAGAAGGGCAGATCTGAATGTGAAAGGTTGTGTCCCTTTCAAAGGGCATAAATAATGAAGAGTTGCACCCTTCCAAAGGGTGCTAATGGTGAACGGTCGTGTCTCTTGCCAAAGGGCATATAT
Source organism: Cryptomeria japonica (assembly GCF_030272615.1). Lineage (NCBI taxonomy): Eukaryota > Viridiplantae > Streptophyta > Pinopsida > Cupressales > Cupressaceae > Cryptomeria > Cryptomeria japonica. Next base: position 239,932,061 of record NC_081413.1, on the reverse strand, counting down.
GATGAAGAGGTGTGACCTCTCCCCCACATTGGAATATATAAAGTGGAGGGGTTTTCATTTGAGAAGGAATGATCCATGGAATTAAACAAAATATCTGAAGCATTAAAAGCAGATTTAGGGGCAGACCTAAATCAGAATTATAAGAAAATATGGAAGAATAATACGAACATTTATCTAGGAGATCATAACACATAAATTTGGAAACAATAATAAAATAGGCATCAAAGGAAAAGAAGAGGAAACATTAAATCAATAACTAGAGAAACAACATCGAATTGAATCTGTCCAAATTACCACAGCAGATTGAAAGTAAATAACCTGCAATAATTCTACAAGAATATTGGGCAAGATTTAGTGTCCTCCCAAAAGGGGACATTACAAGAAAAGGACACATGAAAATAATACAATATTTATCATATTGGATACCATTACCAAACAAATTGGTAATGGCATAGTGTGATGGATAATGTTGTGGTGTTGTGATCCTTCCCACAAAGGTTCAAACCCCTATTGAAGTGTTATTGTTGATTGTTCATGTTCGGGATGAGGTCCCCCATATGTGGTTTCATCAATTCATAGCTCTAGGAAAGTTTTGATGAAGCTAGTGGGAAGGTTCTCCAATAGTGTCTTTTAATCACAATACTTGTCATTGAACCAAAACTTTGGTGATGGTGATGGTGTGGCTATTAAAAGTGTGCAATCATTAGCCCAAAATAGCATTTTTGTCGAGCATGGTAGATCTTTTATCATCCATTAGGGTAGTTTGGAAGAATGTGAACATTGTTGGTCAAGGACCTTCTTTAGATATGAGACATCGAACATAGGATGTAGAGTGGACAATGGAGAAAGACATAGCTTGTAGATCAAATGGATGAAATGAAGAGCATACATGTATTGTAGAAAAAATGTATAGAAACATAAAACATATCTAGGAAGGTAACAAATGTTAATTTTTAGACTTTTAGATTAATACAATACTCAGAAAATAGAAATCTATCTAAATTTCTAGATTAAAGTTGATTTCTGTTAGTGTTAGGATTTTCCAGAATTAAGCATAAGTAGAGAAATGAACAAAATGATCTCACAACACACAAGTACCCTGGGAAAACCTTTTAGGAGGAAAAACCCAGCAAGAAAGATCCTCAGATTTGATTATGTATTAAGTATAATGTTCTGATTACAACTTATCTCTTAGGGCTTTGATGAAGGAGTTCACTTAGCAATTAGGTTAGCACACAAGCTGCTTCTTAGGTTGTCTTCATCAATCAACAATAGGTTTGTAGTCTGTTGTTCAGGTCTGCACTTCTCCTTAGTAGATAAATCAACAATTAGATCTGTTCTTTCAGCATTCACAGGTCTGCTACAGTTCTGAGATAATATGCAGGGCCAACACCTCTACTTGGATGGAGATCACACTTTCAACAACAGAGATGACAATGAAGGAGGAGCTACAAAGTTCACACTTGACTGGAAATGAATTCGCACCTTTTTGATGTATTTCACATTAGCTGGTTGTAGACCGAATTTGACAATTGATGTATGTGTTGCAAGTGTATGTAATGTTTCATTTTGCATCTTTATTTATATCCATCTTATCCTTACGTAGGTGTCGGCTTTAGAATGTGGTATTTTGGCGCCAAGATATTTTATCTTTTGATTTAGTGTAGTGTGTCCTTTTAAGAGGCTAGCCCTATTTTATTTGACCATGCCACATAGTAAAGAGGGCCCAACCCCACATACTAGAGGAGAGGCTAAAGGGCCCAGCCCTTTAGGGCGGATTCCAATGTTGCCTTAGGCAATTGGAATCCACTCTTCACCTTAATTAAAACCAACACTCCCTCTTAATTAGGGAGAAGAAAACATAATCATAATATCACTAACTTCCATCTTGCACACAAGCAAAGAATGGATTACATAATCAGAACATAGTAGACTTCCATCTTGCACATAAGCAAAGATTGGATCCACCTTACATTGCTTGCAGAGGGTGGCGAGGATCTTTTCTACCATCTTACATTTCCAGCAGAGGATGGTAACAATTGCTCTTCTCCCTGAGAAGACTACCACCTTACATTGCCCACAGAGGGTGGTTGATGCAACACAATGCATCACCTTGGTTGAGACTCCTTCTCAACCAAGGTTTCATTTTTCGAAATGCCTAGCCTATATCTGAAGTACACAAACTTCACCTTGGATAGAGGCTTGGTAAAGATATCTACAATCTGATCATCAGTACCGACATACTTCAGTTGAATAGTGCCTCTTTGCACCATATCCCGAATGAAGTGATAATGAGTTTCCAGATGTTTTGGCCTATCATGGAACAATGGATTGACATACATCTTTATGCAACTTTGATTATCACAATGAATGACTGTGGGTTTCCAAGGTTGTTCAAACAACCCAGCGAGAAGCTTACGAAGCCATACTGCTTCCCTAGAAGCAACACTTGCTGCAATGTACTCAACTTCAGCTGTACTTAGTACCACTAAGGATTGTTTTCTGCAAGCCCAAGAAATCACTACAGATTCTAAGTTGAAGCAGATGCTTGAAGTTCTTTTCCTGTCTTTTACACTTCCTACCCAATTTGCATCTGAGTAACCTTCCAGGTTTATTGGAGTTTTCATTGGATACTTCAGCCCAAAGCCAATTGTGCCTCGCAAGTATCTCAGGATGTGTTTGGCTGCGACAAGGTGAACATGTTTAGGCATGCTCATGAACTGGCTGAGAGCATTCACTACATAGCATATATCTGGTCTAGTGTTAACTAGATACATCAATGATCCAATCAACTGTTTGTACTTAGATGGATCTGCAAAATCAGAGTTAGTTGCAGAAACACTCAACTTCTTTAAGTTAGATTCCATAGGAGTAGACATAGGTTTACAATCCATCATTCTAAATCTTTTTGGAATATCAATAGTATACTTTCCTTGACTTAAGAAAATTTCGTTAGGTCTTTGCCATACTTCTAGACCTAGAAAATAATGCATTAGACCTAAATCCTTCATTTCAAATTTTGAAGCTAATTCTTTCTTACATCTAATAATGAGTTCGTCTTTACCAGTAAGAAATAAATCATCCACATATAGAACCAGAATGAGCATTTCATCATTAAATACTTTAAAGTAAATGTTAGAATCAACATCATTCTTGCAAAACCCTAAGCTTGCCAAATACTTATCAATTCTTTCATACCAAGCTCGAGGGGCCTGTTTGAGGCCATATAGTGCTTTCTTTAATCTGCAAATATGTGTTTCTCTTTCATGAATCTCATAACCCTCAGGTTGTTCAATATAGACTTCTTCTTCAATGACACCATTAAGGAAGGCAACCTTAACATCCATTTGATGTAGCTTCCAACCTTTAGTTGCAACAATGACTATTATAGTTCTAATAGAAGTATATCTAGCAGCAGGAGAAAATGTTTCTTCATAATCTATGCCTTCCTTTTGAGAAAAACCATGAACTACAAATCTAGCTTTATATTTCTCAATACTACCATCAACATTATGTTTAATTTTATATAACCATTTAGAGGAAACAACAGACATACCTTTAGGTCTAGGCACAATATCCCAGACATCATTCTTGATGATTAACTGATATTCTTCATCCATGGCTAACTTCCAGGCATGTTGGTTCAAGGCTTCTTCAACATTGCATGGCTCAGACTCAATGAGATTGCTCATCAATGCAACGTAGTTGGAGAATACTTGAGGTCTCTTGCTTTCTCTGAAGGTATCACTGGGGGGTGCAAATCTTTCAGCTTCTTGAATGTCGTTTCTCACCCAAAGTGGCCTCTTTTTGCTAACAACAATGTCATCAAGTACATCTGTGGGATCGATAGGCTCAGGTGGATCATTATGCACTTCTTGAGGTGGAGGCACAACAGACTCCCTCTGAATCTCAAGGTTAGTATCAACATTCATATCTTGATTGTCATTAGCCTCATCAATAACTGGAGAACCTTTTAATTTCTTAAATGCAATATCTTCTTCAAAAGCAACATCCCTACTTACGTCAACATATCTTTGACCTGGAATGTAGATCCTGAAGGCTTTGGAGGATTCACTGTATCCAACTAGCATTCTTTTCTTTCCGGAAGGCTCCAACTTGGTTCGCTTTTATTTTGGTACATGAATATATACAGAACTTCCAAAAATTCTTAAGTGACTGATGTTAGGTATGGATCCAGTGAAGGCTTCTTCAAGAGTCATATTCTTTAGAACACGGTGAGGACATCTATTCTGAATGTATACTGTTGTTCTAGAAGCCTCAACCCATAGAAAAGTATGTAAATCTTGATCACGAATCATAGCCTTTGCAGCCTCAATAATTGTTCTATTCTTTCTTTCAGCGACCCCATTTTGTTGAGGATTGTAGGGAACACAAAACTCCCTCTTAATTTCTGTCTCAACACAAAAATCATGAAAGCTACTAGAGGTATACTCACATCCATTGTCAGATCTTAAACATTTAATTCTTTTGCTAGAAATGTTTTCAGCCAATGTCTTAAACTCTTTAAATCTACTTAAGACTTCATCAGATTCTTTAGATTTTAAGAAGTAGATCCAAGTTTTCCTAGATAAATCATCTATGAAGATTACATTATAAAGAAATCCACTAGGAGATGCTACAAACATAGGACCACATAAATCAGAGTAAACAAGTTCTAGTTTTTCTTTAGCTCTACTTTCACTTTTATGAAAAGAACTTTTAACATTTTTACCCATAGCACAACCTTTGCATGTATCATCATGAACTTGACTGAGTTTAGGCATACCTTTGACGATCTTTCCAAGGGAGGGAAGTGCTTGAAAGTGTAAGTGTCCAAGTCTTCTATGTCATAGCTCACATGATTCGGGAGCCTCATTAATGAGGGCTTGAATAGGGTTAGTAGAGAGTTTATATAAACTATCATATCTATTTCCAATTACACGAGCAAATTTAAAACTAGCCTTCTTAGGCCAAGCAAAAACTTTACCCTCAGAAAATTCAACTTGATAACCTTTATCTTATAGAGGAGAAATATAAATTAAATTTCTTTTAATACCAGGAACAAATAAGATGTCACGAAGGTGAAGAGAAATAGCAGAATCTAAATTCAGAGAAGTAGTGTCAGAACCTCTTACCGAATATTCAGCATCATTGCCAATTACTACATGTAGACTGGTATCTTTCTCTATTGAGTCTGAAAGATGCCGACGATAGCCTGTGATGTGTCTGGAAGCACCATTGTCAATCAACCATGTGTTACTGTCTGTGAGAGTGCTGCTTGACAGGGCATAAATGAATAGGAAGTCCTCGTTTTGATTTGAGACTTCATTTAGGTTGGCTTCTCTTTGCGAAGTTTCATTCTGACATTGTTTAGCATAGTGACCAAATTTGTCACATCTAAAGTATCGAACATGAGAGAGATCTCTTGGCTTCTTCCAAGTATTCTGAGCATTTGATAATCTGAGGTCTCTATTCCTCTTAGGATTAATCTTCTTCCAATGACCACCTTTTTTGCGTTGGGCTGCAAGTACATGTCGATCATTCACTTGAGGACTTTTGAGTTGTCCCCTTGTGATAAGACGCGACTCTTCTTGAATGCAATCATTCTTAAGATGATCAAGGATAGGTAATTCAGTTCTTCCACTTATGGTATGAATAAAGGAATCCAATGAGTATGGTAGACCATTTAGAGCAATTGTGACAAGATTCTTGTCTTCTATGTTATGTCCAATTGTCCTTAGTTGATTCTTTAGTTCTAAAATCCTCATGAAATAAGACATAACAAAATCTTCTTTTGACATCTTGATATTAAGTAATTGCTGCCTCAAATTAATTGCCCTACTGGGATTGTTGATTTCATAAGTACCTTGTAGATGACTGAATATTTCTCTTGCTGTAGTAAATGAGGAAATGGAGGTGACTAGGTGATCTTTAATTGAATCAATAAGGAGCTTTCTGACCTTGACATCATTCTTTTTGAATTGCTTTAGCTCAGCTGCATCTGTAGGTTCAGTTAGCTCTTTCTCTTCTATGAAGTGAAGAAGATCTTCTTCCTCTAGGGCAACCATGATGCGAAGCTTCCATGCATCAAAGTTGAGATTTCCATCGAGCCTATCTTCAACTTTTAGCCCCATTGACCTGACCTGGGAATGAGACAACAGTCTGGAAATAAAAGAGTACTAAATTCTGAAATCTGAAAGTTGATCTAGCCTATAGCTCTAATACCATGCTAATTTTTAGACTTTCATATTATTACAATACTTAGAAAATAGAAATCTATCTAATTTTCTGGATTAATGTGGATTGTTGTTAGTGTTAGGATTTTCCAGAATGAAGCATAAGTAGAGAAATGAACAAAATGAACTCACAACACACAAGTACCCTGGGAAAACCTCCTAGGAGGAAAAACCCAACAAGAAAGATCCTCAGATCTGATTATGTATTAAGCATAATGTTTTGATTACAACTTATCTCTTAGGGCTTTGATGAAGGAGTTCACTTAGCAATTAGGTCAACACACAAGCTGCTTCTTAGGTTGTCTTCATCAATCAACAATAGGTCTGTAGTCTGTTGTTTAGGTCTGCACTTCTCCTTAGTGGATGAATCAACAATCAGATCTGTTCTTTCAGCATTCACAGGTCCGCTACAATTCTGAGATAATATGCAAGGCGAACACCTCTACTTAAATGGAAATCGCACTTTCAACAACAGAGATGACAATGAAGGAGGAGCTACAAAGTTCGCACTTGACTGGAAATGAATTCTCACCTTTCTGATGTATTTCACATTAGCTGGTTGTAGACCGAATTTGACAATTGATGTATGTGTTGCAAGTGTATGTAATGTTTCATTTTGCATCTTTATTTATATCCATCTTATACTTAATTAGGTTGGCTTTAGAATGTGGTATTTTGGTGCCAAAGATATTTTATCTTTTGATTTAGTGTAGCGTGTCCTTTTAAGAGGTTGGCCCTATTTTATTTGAACATGCCACATAGTAAAGAGGGCCCAACCCCACACGCTAGAGGAGAGGCTAAAGGGCCTAGCCCTTTAGGGCGGATTCTGATGTTGCCTTAGGCAATTGGAATCCGCTCTTCACCCTAATTAAAACCAACAACAAAGAGAGGAACCTGGCACTAAAAAATGGATAAAAATATGGAGGACGCTAGTGCATCGCTCTAGCATTTGAAAAATGATACAGGGGTTGCAAAACATGTGTGGGAACTACAAGAAGATTTGGGAAACCAGGTGAGAGAGGAACCTATCGCCAAAAAATGGAGCAAAATGTCGAGGACATTAGTGCATCGCTCTAGCATCTGAATGCTCAAAATAATTAAACTATTTACCTATGTGGATCTTATATGATCTAAATGTTTGGAATGCCACACTTTTATTTCGTATTAGCAGCTTGAGACATGCAAAATGAAAGGGGAAAAATGGATGCATTATGTAGGTGAAAGGAAGTTGAGTATGCAGAATTAGGTCTCTACGTCAATCTAACATAGGAGATGATTGCAAACAATTCTTCAAACCTTTGTTCAATTACAAAAGCAAAAAGATGTATTTATAAAATCCAATTTTAAATAGTTAAAATAATTAAACCATATCACTATGTTTTATGTGGGAAAATCGTTTCAGGAGAAAAACAACACTTGAAACACCCAACTCAATTGTATTATTCAGCAATGAAGAAATTATAATGCAATATCAAAGCTTATGCTCTTCAAGAGTCTTCTAGAACTTAGAATAATTTTAGCAGCATAACAATAGCATAATATTAATCAACCTAATATGCATAATGGAGTAATACAACAAGTATATAAAGATGTGGAAGCTAGGGACCCAAAAAAGTACACTCAATCTTCTACAAATCAATAAAAATAGGAAAAGTTCAACAATTGTAAGATCAAACTTGAAATTGCTTATCCAAAATGAAGCATATCCTCATCTTGGGTGCCCAATTCTAAGAAAACCATTCTTATCCATAACATGGGAACCTAAAATGGATAAATCAAAATGTTGCTTTGTTCCTCTTCAGTTATGATATAATACCTATCAATCAAGACTATCAGATCAACATAGAATATTTTCAAATCATTTTTATCACCATTGTAGAAACTTTTGTCTTCAACCTCCTAAAAATAGGACCTCCAAGGGTTATTTTCTAAGAAATAGGGATCTTGTTGTATTTCATTACCCGCCATGTAGGATCTCAATCAGAGGACCCACAAAGTGAATGACAACTTAGGAAATTAACAAAATTAAAATAGATAAATATTCAGCATATACTGAATTAATTAATGTTAGGACTTAAAGGTTGAGACACCTTAATCCCAACATTCTCCCACTTGCCTAGGACCTATCAAGAGTATGCTGCAATCAATTACTCAAGGCACCAAGGCTCGTGGAATTGGAACACCATCTTAATTTCTTTGTGCTCAGTAGCTTTGTCAATGCATTTGCAACATTCATCGAAGTGTCAACTTTCTGCAACTTCACATTTCCATGTTCTATCATATCATGCACAAATTGAAATTGAACATCAATGTGCTTTGCTTTGGCTTGGAAAGTAATATTCTTTTCTAAGAAAATGACACCCTGACTATCCCAACAAATAGTAATATGTCCAGTGTCAAAACTAATGGGGAACACAATATCTTAAGCCAAATGACTTTTTTACAAGCATGAGTAGCTTCCATGTGCTTTGTTTAAAGTGACTACAACCTATCGCATGCTCATCCAACTAATAGCACCACCAAGTATTGTGAAAACATATCCAATGGTGGATCTTTTGTTGTCAACGTCACCTACCCAATATGAATGTATATATCCACTAATATTGACTAGATGTCAAGATCTAGTAGGATAACCATGAAAACATAGAGAATACCTGAAAGCACCCCACAAATATTTGAACACTTTCTTCACCACATCCCAATGTACTTGTCCAAGATTAGCCATACACCCACTAAGGACTGTCATTGTTTGGTCAATTTCTAGCCTTGTACATACCATATCATACATGATTGGCAACCACACTTGCATATGGTACTTTGGTCATGCCATCCATCTCGGTAAGAAATTTTGAACAATTCTCCACGAAAAGCTTCGTTTCCTACAACATAGGAACAACTAATTGTTTGCAAGTTGTCATTCTAAATCTTTCCAATACTAAGTTCACATACTTATTCTAGCTTAACCAAAGCTTTGTATTAGCTACATCTCTTCTAATCTGAGTCCTAAGATTATACCTCATTGCACCTATATCCTTTATCTCAAACTATTTTGAAAACTAAGACTTTGAATTTGAAATCATACTTATACCATTCCCACTAAATAACATATCAACCACATATATAACTATGATAAGAATGCAACCATTATCAAATTTGAAAAACACATAATTGTCAAATTTAGATCTTAGAAATGCCAAAGAAAACACATAGGTGTCAAATTTCTAATACTGTATTCTAGGAGATTGCTTTAAAGCATATAAAGACTTCAACTTGCAAACCATATTTTCTTTACCTTTATCAACGAAATTCTCTAGTTGTGGCATATATCTCTTCCACCAAATCACCGTGAAAGAATGACGTCTTCACATCCATTCACTCCATTTCTAAATCACATGATGCTACAAGTGACAACAAGAACCAGATAGATGTCAACTTTGCAACAAGAGATAATATATCACCATAGTCAATTCCCTCCACCTGAGAATAACCCTTAGCAACCAACCATACCTTATCCTTCTCAATCGTGTCATCCAAACTAAACTTCCCCTTGAACACACATTTACAAGCAACAATTTTATGCCCTTTGGGTTGTTATCACACGAAATACACCCTAGCTAAATGCTCTATTTAGCCATTTAGTGAAACATGGGATCACTTTAGGGCTTATGAGTTACCCATAAGTTTGATTGGATCTCTAGAGAGGGTTTGTTACCTTAAAGCTTACCTAATTTAAACTAAACTAAAAAAAACGATTCATAAAAATCCCTTATCTTGCACTTCTTCTATTTTTCACTACCTGTGCATCAATATTTTATAGAAAAGCCTACATTTCGCTATTTGAGAAGGAAATGAAAGACTTTTCACAATGCATACATGTGTTTTCCTTTCTATAGGTGTTCAAAGGAGACGTATTTAAAATATTTTTTGAGATAAAAACTAAGAAAATGAATACATCTTTAATAAAAAAAACACCAAAAGACAATACATATCGAAGGAAAATATGACTTTAATTGATAAAAATGTGTTCTAGTATTGGAAATAAGTTTGAAATTACTCTTGAAAATTAAATTACGTTGATTTTTAGTCGTAAAATGATTGGTTTTGAGTTACAAAACAATATATTTCTACCAAGAAAGAGTTACAAGCTACAATACTTGTCTTCAAAATTGAAGAGAAGTATCTAAATTGAGTCACGGATTTCCTTTTTGCCCTCATTCATTCACTAGAACTTAGAAACATTAGAATCATTCACAATAGGACAAGTGTTAGAGATTAGTTTTCACATTGGTGTTAAAAATTAGCATCATAAGTGTAATAAATATTATGTTGTTGAGAAACAACTTAATATAACTAGTGTCAATTAGAATAATATTGCGTGGTATGTTAAAATAAAAGTGAGTTCTAGTAATAACTCACGTAGCTATTCTAAGTTTGCAAACAATTGGTTGGGATTGTATTATGAGTTGTTAAAACACCTCATATACTTATAGATGTTGTTTCCTATAATATAGGATCTAAAAAATCCTATATATATATAATTTGTACTGAATGATGTAAGAAGCAATATTATTTTTGTGTGTACAACTTCTACCAGTATTTCTTTTATGGTGACAAATGTTCAGTATGGTGTTTGAATGCTGAAAAATTATTGTATTGGAGAGCATATGACTACAAAGGTCCAATGACTGTGTTGAACCTTTGACTGTTGTACTTCATTGGAAGATGATCATTCAATGAATATGTTCATTGGCAATGGTGCTCATGTGCAACAAGATCTAGACAACAAGATCCGTAGACAACAAGATCCAGATAGTAGTATGCAACATGATATGATTCACTTTTAAGTGTTCCCGGTTGTGTGAATAAGTGGAAATTTCATATTGTGGGGGAGAAGAGTAACCAATGTTCCATTCCCATTTAGTGCAAAAATGACTAAAGTCGAGGGAAACTTCTAGTGGTTGTGGCAACTGTCTATGTTGTTCGAGATCGAGTGGCAACGCTCGATGACAATGACTACAATTAAGAACATCATGTTATTATGGATTCTAATGTGAAATGTTTTCTAGTGTGTTTTTTTCAAATTTGTGATATGTATTTTGATTTCTATATAATTTCACTGATGTACAAGCATAGTCGCGAACAAAAGCACCAGAGGAAGTCATTTCATGGATCTCGAAAGTGTTTGGGGGAGGATCCAGAAAACAACACGAGGTGTACAGTTAATAAGTCCTTGTTCACATCAAGGTTTGTGGGAATCCCGTTTAAAACCATTGAAGAAGAGATACTTTCTTTTGTATCAAGTTCATGAGCCATGTGTTGGCAATTTGGAGGAATTGATTATGTGTTGCATTGATGTTTTGTCATTGATGGCAACACCAGTTGTTTTCGTTGTTTATCGCTTTCCAATTGGTTCCGGTAGAGTGGTTGGACTATGATATCGATCTGATATGTTCTGGTATGCTTTGGTTTGTGGAATTGTTTTGGATCTATCATTCATGCTATTCAGATGTGTATCACGATCAGTTGGTTTAGGATCTGATAACTCATGAGCTATCATTTGTTCTAGTAAGCCTTTTGGTCACCGGTAAGGGTTTTACCGACAGAGCTTTGTTGAAGATCTTTTGATGCACATGATAAATGGTGTTGGTGCAGCTTCTAGATGACTTTCAGGATGTTGTTGGTTATCTTGTTCGTGTTCCTGTTGATCGATGGTGTTGGATTTGGTTTATGGCGACCTATTTTGGGTTTGGTGTTATCTAGGTTATGGACCGGTTTATGTAACGTGTTGGAGGATGTTCCTGATGCGTTACTAAGGAGATTTAGTGATTGGTTTACATTGTTTTCGGCTTAAGCCGACTTGGTTGATCATTGGATTGCGGGTTTATTTTATGAACTTATTGTATTATCTTTTAGGTGGCCGACCTAATTGTTTAGGTCCCGGGTTGGTATAAATATGATGTAAGGTCTCTTTGTAGATCATGGTTATGGGTATATGGGAATGTTAATTGGGAGATAGGATTATCTGTGTGCGAATAATGTTTTAATCATATGCAAAAGGTTTGGTTGATCATAGGTGATCGAATCGGGTTGGTAAGAGAGGTTTAAGACCTCTGGTACTAAGCTTAACCAGAATTGTTTTGAGGCATAGGAGATGCTATCTTTGCAGTTTACTATTCTTTCTAGATTGTAGTCTAGATTTATTTTGTAGTCAGTGAGGCTCCTTTTGTGATGAGTAGTGCACTCTAGGCTATTGGCCTTCCTGCATGCACATGCCCCTCATTTTGTAATCACATACTTATTGCAGAAGTATTATCTGACTATGGGTAGGCTTCCCACCCTGGTTTTTCCCTTTACCGGGTTTTCCACGTACAAATCTTGGTGTCATGTGTTTTGGATGGATGGTAACTGTTCTGTGATTTATGATTATGTTTAATTGCATTTTGGCATTAAGTTTATGTGTTCCAGTAATAAGGTTTTGAATGCTTAATGTTCTGTAATCTGTTGACAACTGATTCAACCCCTCCCCCCCCCTCAGTTGTTCTTTTGGTTATATGAGCTATCTAACATCATGAGAATGGGCATGCCATAGGGGTGAGCATATTGTAGAGGAGTGTGTGAGTTTTTTCTACCATGTTCATAGTAAGGAGGCATGTTAGAGATTAGTGTTCACATTGGTGTTAAAAATTAGCATAAGTGTAATAAATATTAAGTTGTTGAGAAACAACTTAATATTATTAGTGTGGCCAATTAGAATAATATTGTGTGGTATGTTAAAATAAAAGTAAGTTTTAGTACATGGTTATTGTAGGTTTGTAAGCAATTGGTTGGGATTGTATTATGAGTTGTTAAAACATCTCATACATTTATAGATGTTGTTTCCGACAAAATAGGATATAAAAAAAATCCTATATATAAGTAATTTGTAATGAATGAAGTAAGAAGTAATATTATTTTTGTGTGTACAACTTCTACCCGTACTTCTTTTAACAAGTTTGATGCTTCTAATGACGCAATCCACCAATTTTGGGGTCTGAAAAAAGGTATATTTTTGCTTTGAATGTTGACTCCTCTTATGTAGCATAGAAGTTGATAAATATTGACATTTTCTTCCTTTACCTCTACTTGCCTAGAGTGGTGAGACGTTTTGCAAAAGGTCTCCCACAACTATCCACCTTTCTAACAAATCTCCTATATGCTTGTAACTTGTCTCCATGCACTTTGAAGGAAACTGTAACTTCTTATTTAATCATCCAACCACTAAGACTCACTTTCCAGTCTTATAGGCCATGTGACAAGTGACTTGAAGATGGTTAAATGCACTAAGAGGGCATATAGGCTCATATAGGGCTTAAAAGTAGACATATATGTTATTCCATTGAGTCTGATTTTCCCTCTTATCTTCATTGTCCTCAACTAACAACCCTTTGCGAGATCTTTAGTGACTGTCACTTCACCTCTATCTTATCACATCCATTTATATTCAAAACTGCCTTAGGACATGAATGCTCATTATTTGTTTTAAATACTTGGTATGAATATTTTAATTTAATAACAATGTTTGGTGATCCATCATATAAATGTCATCTCTTTGAGCATAGGGTAATGTTGTACGTCGCTTGTGCTCATGCTTCCCATGATCATTTTGATTGATTTATGGCCTTTCTCTGTGATCTCTATTCTATTGCTCTCGTATCACTCTTATCACAATATTGGACTATCTTGTCCATGTCTACTTCTCATACTTGTATCATATCATCTTGAACTTTGTACACCTTTTGTGATGACCTGTTCTCGCTAGGTTTCATGGCCTCTTGCTCTTTGGATGGTTTACTATAGTGTCATTTGACATAAATCCTCATGAAATCCTACCAATTTTGGTCTTCTTTTGTCGTTCTTTTACTTGTTTTTGCATCGTCATGAAAAGTATAGAGTGGCTAGTAAATCTTTCAAATATATATATCGATCCAAAGGATCCAGTCGGCCCAAAAGGGATCAAAACCCGAAGAACAAGACCTAACATGAAAATAACAAGGTTGGCCTCCGCCAAGAGATTCCTCCGGAAAATTCAAAGGATGAAATGTAGATCGTGGGAAAAGGTTGGCCACACGCCAAGGAACATCGGGATCAACGCCCAAGGCTCCATAAGCTTCAGAATGGGTTCCGGTAGATCACCAAAATAGCTCTCAGGCAACCGGTAACAAGAAATTGTCATGGAAACTGATAGCGATATCTTGTCGGAAAGTGATCCAAGTGTGATGCGGTCTGAAAGTAAGAAAGATGATCAAGTCTTCAAGTAGAATCCGACTCCACAGGATCCGGTCAGCCAAAACCGGGACACACAAAAGAAAACTGAAACTGCAAACAAAAAAACAAAACAGAAAGGAAAATGTTTTTGGTTGATGCAAGATCTCTGTGAATCGGGGATGCTACTGCATCAAGTAGGGTAATATTACATAAGGGGAATGCACTTGCATTCAGGCACACTGCCTAGAGCTCACTGCTCAATTACATAAGAGATACAACTCGAAGGAAGGCTCACTGCCTTACATGCTATTAAAAATGATTACTATAATGAATGAACTAAAGTGTAGCATCTACATATGTGAAAATGCAGTTTTGGTTAGGCTCAAATTGTCTTCTGCAACTGATTTGTTATTCTGCTTTGTCACTCACCGAACCATCGAAACGTTGAATCACATTCACTAGACTTGCAAATTCTTGCATACAGGCTCTCTTCACTCATAACATACACCAAAATGATTAACCAAATCGATCTTATATATCCGCACGAATGAAAGGAATCATTAGCCTTGATGGCTTCGAAAAACCGCATAACACGTAACATGAAATGTGTATTTCCAAGTCGGCTCAATCCGTGCACAAATCCAAATGCGGACCAAAACAAGATGATAATAAGCTTCCCATAGGTCGGCCCAATCACCTCGAACATGAAACCAATCACCGAAATCATCCCTAAGATTCCGCAGCACATGTTACACCAAATTAGCTCCGTTCTAACTGAATTATCGGGTACCGGACCTCTAAACTTTCACACAATTCAACACCGGATATCAGGATCATGAAATAATCTACCTGAAACCTCGAATCAACTGCCTTAACCACCGCAACGAAAGTTACAACACCAATGTCATGATGTGCGCCATGATCGCATCCTCTACAGGGTACTGCGTTCCACCTTCCAGACTTATGCCTATGAACAAAATGACTTCCAGTAAACTAAATCTATTTACACCGGATGTGATTTATGAATTGAGTTCTCATCAGTGACAACCATTCATAATCAATCAAGCATCGATCTTCACCAGAACAACGTCTCTTGCCAACAGATAGTGCATTTGGACTGAATCTGTGTACATATAAATTGATCAAACAAGTGGGTATTTTTGAAGACTTGGTTGATACACATGGTAAAATCCCAATAAAAGCATATGATGATGCAGAAAGAGTCTCTAAAGGCACCATCACATTACCTCTTCAAGTGGGCCATGCAACGGGTCAAGTTTTGGACCTTGATCTCCCGTATAACATCCTCCTTGGTCGTCCATGGCTCCATTGTATTCAAGCCATTCCATCCACTTATCATCAATGCCTTAAGTTCCCTTACAATGGTAGAGAAATCACAATCTTGAATGATCCACAACCCTTCCAGTACTGCAAACTCCTTGAAGGAAAACATTTCTACCATTGTCTGCTCAATACACCTGCTCCGCCACCACCATTTGATGCATTCAATGTTGGTTCCACCTCCTCCCAACCCAAGATCAAGGTCAAGATAATTGACAAGGGATGTGGATAATACACCCTTCAAAATGCACTCTATGTGGGACATGTCCCTCCTTTTGCAAAATCCTATGGTAGACCTAAGGAAATTGAGATTCAAAAGAAACCTACCATCAAATGTAAGAAAACCACCTTCCACCAGTGGGGTTCACTTGACGAAGAGAGTCTTGAAATTGATGTTACCTCTTGGCTCTTCAGAGAGGAAAATGAAGCACCAACAAACTTAACTAAGGAAATTTATCCCAAGGCATCAACAATGGTAGACAAGATGGGCTATAGAGGACACGATCTTGGACCTAAACAACAAGGTAGGAAAACACCCCTCTCATTGGCCTCATACAAATACCATAGGGGCTTGGGTTACTCCCCAGTGCTTAAGGTCACCATTGGAGGTGTTCCCACAAACCCTTTTGACATCGAAGACTCCGACGAAGAGGAATTTCACGGAGTGCCTTTCGAATTCCTCAATGACCTTTTTGACTATGCCTACGTAAACACCGTTACCTCTGTCACTCCTCCCCCCCCATCAAATCTACAACTTGTACAACTCGAAACTCATTGACTGGGACCAACAAGGACCTCTGACTCTTGATATCTGTGTTGATGGCCATGCCCTCTTGGCATTATTAAACATGCATGACCTTAAAAATCACACGACTGTGAGTGGCATCGAATTGTAGAGGGAGGCATACTTTGGTAGTTAGGTCAACTCCCTTAGTCACAAAAGTGAAAACAAAGAGAAAAATCAAAAGTCTCCTAGTGAGAACCTCCTCGAGGCACCTTCAAATGCAAAAAAGGTAAAAATAAAGGACATATCTTCTAGTGAAAACTTGGATCAGGCACTAGAAGATGAGGAACTTGACCTGCCTACCATGTTTCCTTTGCTGCCAAAAAGATCATCACTCCTCAATGAAGATACCGATACCATCAACATGCGAACAAAAGACAATCCAAAGAATGTGCTTGTGACTAAGACCCTTCAGATCAAGAAAACAAAAACACTATAAACTTCTTCAAGGAGATGCAAATCAAGTTTGCTTGGTCTTACACTAACATGCCAAGGTTAGATCCAGAGCTGGTAGTACACAATCTTGCAGTTCGACCAGATGTTAAGCTAGTGAAATAGAAACTCCGCAAAATGCATTCTCAAATCGCTCTACTTGTCAAAGCAGAATTACAGAAAATGCTTGATGTTGGTTTCATCAGACCCATTGACTATCCTAAGTGGGTCTCCAATATTGTACCTGTTGGCAAGCCTAATGGGGGCATATGCATTTGTATATATTTCAGGGATCTAAACAAATCTTGTTCTAAGGATGATTTCCCCCTAACTAACATTGACATGATTGTTGACCTTACAACTAGGCACAAGATGCTTTCTTTAATGGATGGTTTCTCTATTTACAACCAAATCAAAATTGTAGAAGAAGATAAACACAAAACAACATTTACCACTCCTTGGGGACACATTTGTTATCAAGTCATGCTATTTGGACTAAAGAACGCAAGTGCAACTTATCAAAGAGAAATGACAACCATTTTCCGTGACCTCTTGTATGACATCATGGAAAAATATGTGGATGACCTTCTGGGAAAATCGAAGACACGTGAAGAACTCATCCCTGTCTTGAGAAGGATCTTCTAGAGATTAGAAAGATACAAGCTACGACTTAATCCAAAAAGGAGTCTTCGAGGACACATCTGGAAAACTGTTGGGATTCATTGTGTCTCAGAAAGGAATCAAAGTAGATCCGGCCAAAGAAAGCAATAATTGAAATGACTCCTCCTAAGACACTTAGGCAACTACACAGTTTAAAAGGCAAGCTTCAATCCACCAGACAGTCTATAGCACAACTTGCAGACAAGTGCCATCCATTTGCACATCTCCTATGCAAGGACACCAAGTTTAAGTGGGATTGCTTGCGCAATAAATCTTTTGACAAGCTAAAAGAGTATTTCGCATCCCCTCTTTTGACAAACTGATGACCAAGGGAAAGAAAGTGCAATCTATTATATCAGTCGCACTGTTTTTGGATATGAGCTCACTTACAGTCCCATAGAACAAGGATGCCTAACAGTGGTCTTGAGCACTAAAAAATTATGACACTACATGCTTAATCGCAAGATGAAGCTCATAGCAAAGATCGATCCTCTCAAGTACCTATTATCAAGGGCTGCTCTTACATGACGTACAACTAAATGGGTCATGTTGCTGAGTATGTTTGACATAGAGTATATAGATCAAAAAGCTATTAAAGGACAGATCATTTCTGATCAGTTGGTTGATGCTCCTCTACAAGGAGATCATCTCCTTATTGCATAATTTTCGGATGATTCTATCATGACATATACACAATCCACTAAACGGTGGTTGTAATTTGATGTCTCTTGCACACAACATGGATCGAGGGCAGGCATTTTGTTGATCACTATTCAAGGCGATTGTATACCCAAGTCCTACAAGATAGCCTTTGCATGCACAAACAACATCACGAAGTATGAAGCTCTTATCACTGGACTCCACCTTGCTATTCAATGGAATATCACTGACCTACACATCTATGGAGACTCCCAACTTGTCATTAAGCAAGTCAATGGTGAGTACCAAACGAAGGATGACAAGTTGCATCCTTATTGTAACATGGTGGAGGAACTCAAGCAACACTTCATTAACATTCAATGTGAGTAGATTTCGAGGACCAACAATAGAGCTGCAGACACTATGGCTACTGGAGTATCGTAAATTGTACACGCTTGCTAGGGTGGTACAATTTCACACTTGGTTAACACCCGCCTTAGTGTGTTTTGCATCTTGCATTTCTAATCTCTTTTAAGCATTTAATTAAATGTAAATTCATAATTCATCACTTCACATGTTATAAAGATGGGCCCTTTATCTTAAGTGTGCCCCTTGTCATTTTATTCCTTTAATAAATCATTTAATCCTAAACCCTAATTATGTCCCATTTTGACCTTTGAGGCCCGATAGCTCAGCGGCTAAAGGGCTTTAGTGACACTTCCCTTTATTCTCCCGACATGAGGGATGCATGCAGTTTTCTTCCTTTTAAAGAATGAATTAAAACTTTCATGAACGGGTGGGCATCGGTTCCATTGTTTTGTTTCCCGATAGCTTGCCTCTTCGCAGGATACTTTGCAGGTAGAACTCTTAAGTCGTATCCGCATGTTATATACATATTAACGATAATTGATTCAGAAGGCTCGAATTCAACAACTATCAATAAGGAGGGCGTTCAACCGGACCATTCGGCCCTAGGGAATCAACTATAGCTTAAGCGAGAATCAACTATATAGCTGGATTGCTTAACTCCCTCCCTAAAGACGAGGAACCGGTGGGATTTCACATATCAAAACACCTTGAAATCAGTTGTAAGTTTGGGATTTGCTCTAATATCATTATACCTAACGACCCCGAAAATTTGGTGAAAAGTTGGTCAGACCATGTTGAAAGTGCACATGGTCCTCGACTTTTTTCTCGAAATTTTGGGAGCATAATCCTATGATATAATAATGCTTAAACCCAAAAGTTTGGCAGGAAATTCAAATCCTAGGTCGGCCTAAACATGAAATTAAGATCTAAGGTTTCATACTTAAAAGCTCTCTTTCTTCATTTGAAGGGGTCTTCTTCTAAGAATCTAAGGGTAGGTTTTTGGAACATAAAAAGCCTTCTTTGCAACGAAAGAGTAGATCTTTGAAGTCTTCAACAACATTCATCCATCAAACATTCATCAAGTATCATTTCATCAATTGGGGGCTTTTTGAAGATGTAGGAGAACGATAGGAGATCACCGACTGTAGATTGGCTTGTACCTCTCCCTTGGGGCTGGGTATGGTTTCATGTTGTTTCCATGTCTTTGTATGAGCTTCATTTTGATTCATATTCATGATTTAGATCACTTTGCATCATGGATTTAGAGCATTTACTTTATCAATTATAAGCAATTAGGGTTTACTATTTAGGGTTGCTCTAGATTGTTTGCTTTCATTTTAGGATCAATTATAAACAATTAGGGTTTACTATTTAGGTGTATATTGAGGCATCTTTTTGTGGTATGGTGTGTTTGATGGTTTCTCTGGTATGATCCAACAACCTCACACTTACACCATTATCGGTGTTTGTGAACCTGTGTGCATTGAGATACCTATTGTTTGAGAGTCTAGTCCACACCATGGATATTCACAATATCTTGATTCCTATAATCGGCAATGTAGATAAATCCCTGACAGTATCAAAGCTAGGTTTTCTCTCCACATCTACACAACGAAAAATCCCATCCACTCACTCATTTCATTTCATCCACTTACCTTGGAAACTAAAATTTGTTCATCCTCTATTTCCATCCATTCGTCTATCCAATCCCATTCATTGTATTATGGTTGGCACAGCACAAAAATTGTCCATCTCCATTCTACATCCGTTGCATTTCTGATGTAGCCATAACCGGTAAAACCCTCAAAAGAGAATTGACCGACTTATGTAGCAAGAATAACACAACGAAAACAACAAGAAAACATAACAAGATCACAAAAACATATCATTTTATTGTCTTAGAACCTTCGGCAACCAATCGGTTATCATCATACAATCATCATAGAACATTCGATAGTTAACCGGTTACATGAAGGCTACAAACCTAATACAATCCAACCGGGACTCTCAGAATCAATTGGATCACTAAAACCAAATCTCAATACTTATTCTCATTTCTACTTTCTCTGCCTTACAAATGATTACATAACACCCTATGTATACCCTCTGGAACATATCCAGGTCGGCCATAAAAGATTACATTTATCAATGCAGGAAAAAGAAATGGATAGCTAGGTCGGCCCCATGAATGAAAGAAATCGTTCCGGAAAATAACAACCAAGAAGTGCGCATCAGCAGGAAGCTCGACCACATGTCAAAGAACACTGGATAAGACCCAAAATAGATCCACATGCCAAGAACGGCTCTGGTAATGAAGGAAGACTAACCGGTAAGCACAAGAATTGTCCCAGAACCCAGAAACAGTCAAACCGAGAGTGATAACTAGTCGGAAAAGAATCCAAATGGACCGAAAATATGGAACTAAGCAAATGAACCAGCCTGCAAACTGAAAATAGGATCTACAATGAAAAGCAAGCAACTTTCGGTGCCTATTTGCAGGAACATAGAAAACTGCACATAGAACTGAACACAAACTAAACTAAAATAAATTTTTTTGGTTGATGCAAGATTGCTCATAGGCTGGGGATGCTCCTGCATCAAACACACCAGGTAGAAAGAGATGTTCCATGAGAGGAAACTCATAAACATCTAAAAGGATTCGAGATAAAGACCACGTGCTCATTTCTGATCCAAACATCTTCCTTATCCCCCAACCTCTTCTTTAGCTCCTCCGAGATCTCAACCGACTTCTCTAACCCCTGACTCTCTTTGTTTCTCTTTCTTTGCTTCAGGTCTACACATTGTTTTTTCTTACTATTCTCTTTCTTCCGTAATTTTGATTTGTTTCTGCCATAAGATCTCATCCGATTTGTCAGCATAAGCTTTCTGTCATCTAGTTCCATTTGTCCATTAGGTTTATCTATTAAATCTTTCTGCGAACTCATGCTATCTTCTAGTATAACCTCTACAACTAGTTTCTCAGTATTGCAACTTTTCTCAAGACTCAGATTCTTCACCTCTGTTTTCAAAGAAGTCAATGTGAACTTCTGCCCATCTTTCCAAATAGTGATTAGGTTTCTTCTACAGTCATAAATAGCTCCTCTATCAAACTGCCAAGGTCTTCACAAGAAGACATGACAAGCACTCATAGATAGAACATCACACAAGACCAAGCCCCACTATTAAAAGTTACAAAACACTATTCCTTTACTTCTATCTTTTGATCATCTTGTAACTAAATTACCTTGTAAGGACAAGGATGCTCAATCCTCTTCAACCCAAGCTTAACTACCATCTCTTTAGATACAAAATTATTAGTACTTCCACTATCCACAATAACCTTGCGACATTAACCACCTAATTTGCACAGAGTCCAGAAAAGACTCTTTCTCTGAGTAGATCCGGTATCCTCACTGCTTTGCTCCATCATGACTCTTCTGAACATAAGGGATTCTCCTTGCTTCGGTGTACAGTTAGCTCCGGTAACTTCACCTTCTAGTTCCTCATTTGCCATACTGTTGGCCTTTTTGATGATTATGTTGTGATTGTCATTGATGGACACACACTTGCTTTGGGAACACTTTTTGTATGTATGAGTTATGCTCAACCGGTATTTGTTCCAAACAGGTATGGTGTTATATTCTCTAGGCTATCGGTGTTTTGCAGAAAGTGTTTACTGATCTCAAGCGGTATGAAGACCTCAAGCGATTCGAGGATCTCAAGCGGAGCGAAGAAACTAAAGCAGCAGTTATCATTTTCCCAGTCTTCATTTTTGACAACCGGTAATCGGTTTAATGTTTGAATCGGTATTACTCTGTGATGAGTTACCAACCTGTAATCGGTGAAGTTTTATGAACCGGTAATACTCTATGATGAGTTACCAACTGGTATTTTTGTGATGAGTTACCATCCACCGACACTTTGACGATGATTTTTTGCCGTGTTACCAAATGTGTTTAGATGCAATGAACCTAGGAACTTGCAATGTAATCCTATTGGACCGACATGAAATCGGATTCCTTTATAAGGACATCATGTCTAGGGTTTTAAAAAGTTGGATAGCTGTTAGGGTTTTTGGTAGTTGATGAGTTTTTGTATGTGCGATCTTAGAAGAGAAGATTGAGTCTGTGTGCTGTAACATAGTGTGGATTTACTGAAGACTGAAGTAATGCTGAAATGCATTAACAATGAGCTGTCAAGGATCTAACCAAGCAGACTTTGCTATTTGCTAGATCATTCACTTGTTGATTACTCACATCTTCGACAAGTTTGAAACCCTTAACTGGGTAGGCTTGGCAAAGCCTTTGTAAATCCTTTAGCAAGGTGGTTCACAACTGTGAATCTGAAATCCTCTCACAAGGTAGTCTTTAATCGGACTTATCTCCTAACAGAGATTGAGATTCCTAACAAGATCTGTTCTGGTAAAGAACATTGTATGACCTTAACCGGTCTGGTTACTATTCTGCAGATAGTTATTTGTGAGTTTCAGCTCACTGTGGTTTTTCCCATTTGGGTTTCCACGTCAAAATCTCGTGTTATGGTGATTGTGCTTCTGTGGGTGAATGCCTTATTTGTTGTTTGGTTTGCATTTGTGTTAACAGGTTTGTTAGTAAAATTGTTATATTGGTTTACTGCTAAACTGTTTAAGTGTTTAAGTTCAATATTTTTTGGTATACTAATTCAACCCCTCTCTTAGAATTTATCAATTGGTATCAGAGCCAACCTTTCTATAAGTTTAACCACTTGGAAAGAGATATGGGGGAATACACTGTGAGGGAACTTGCTCATTGGCTCACTCAGATTGAGAAAGCCTATGATGAACTCAAGGTCAAATATAAGGCCTCTCTGACAAAAAGGAGAGAGCATGCTAAGAAACTGATGGAACTAACTGAAAACAGTTCCTCTGATGAAGCGAACATGGAAGCCCTAGTTGAAGAAGTTGAAAAACCGAATGAGTCTAATGCCAACCTAAGAAGGGAATTGGAAGGACTGACTATGAGGATGTGTCAAGAGCTTGAGAATCGGAGGAAAGTTGAAGATTTGGTAAAAGACAAAGATCATGAGATTTCCTAGCTGAAACAAGAAATTAGTGCACTAACCGCTCATCTCTAAGAAACCAAAGTCGAAAAAGAAGAAATGGAAGGTGAACTAAACTTGGCTATTTCTGAGAATGCAACCTTGAAGGAGTCCAATGCTGCTATTACCAAAGAACTCACCGAGTCAAAGGAAATGCTTGCCAAATTCAATAAGAGCATTATTAAATTAGAACAAAAGCTTGAATCAGCAAAACCGGTAAGGAATACCACTGGACTTGGTTTCTCTAAGTATGAAGAAGGTGAGACCTCTGGAGCAAAAGATGCAGCATCAAAGAAGCAACTGATATCAAAGGAGAAAGGTAAGAAAAAATTCAAAGCTATTTGCTTTAATTGTCTCAAGGAAGGACACATTGTTAATGTATGTAGAAACAAGCCTTACAATAATTTTCCTTACTTTTAAAATAATAAGCCTACATCCAATAGTTTCAATGGAAATTGTTATGCATGCAACAAGTTTGGGCATAGAGCATTTGAATGTGGGTGTCATGCACAACCCCTGAAGGTATCCTCAAAGGATTCAAGGAGTTTTTCCTGAACTGTCTGGGAACCGGAATCCTAACTGGTTTAATACCTACAATCATCAGTCACGAAGCGGTGGCTATCAAGCGGCAACCGGATGGAGAGCAACCTGTTTGATTTGTCATGGTAGTGGTCACACTGCTGCAACATGCAGAAGGAAGAATGAAAACATGAATAATGGACCTTGGAGAGCACCTGGAATGGTTTGCTATCATTGCAACAAACCGAGTCACACAACAAGATTCTGCAGGATGATAAATAATATATCGGATGATATACCGATTAGTTCGGAAGGAAAAATTGATCTTGAAACTGTTCAAGCAGATATGAAGAAAACGTGGAAAAAGAAGCCAAAAGAAGTGTCTCTAGAAGAACCGGTTTCTACACCTGGTGTGGAAATTTGTGAACCGGCAAACTAAACAACAAAAAAGCTTAGGGGGAACCAATCGGTGAAATATCTCGAACCCCCGGTTTACAGTGGTAAAAGGCCCTAAGTGGTATGTGTTACCTGTCAATTCGCGGAAGACTGGAAACGGTAAAAGGCAAATTAGGGTTTACGCCCTAATGGTGGAGCATTTATTATGGTAGGTGGAGAATTCATTTAAAAGGGATTTTCAAGTCATTTTCACTTTTCAATTTTCAAGCGAAGAAGTTTTCAAGTGCAGAGCGACAAAAGGCGATTTGTCTTGCAAATCGAAGTGATTTCAAAACCTTGAAGAAGAATCTGAAGATAACATCAATCGGTCAAGTGTAGAACTCAAAGCGGTAATCCAACAACTGAAGTAGTGAGTGGCGAAGCGGAATTTGCAAGCCCTAAATCTCGACTTTCGAAGGTATTTTTCGAGTTTCTTTGTTTGTTATTGCTTCAACATCGCACCTAGTTCTAGTGCACCCGTTGATTCAGTAGATTTCATCCAACGGAAGGCAAAATATAATGCCCTATCCCAAATACCTGTTGGTGTTATAGTAGAGGAAGGTATTTCAGATTACATTGACTGTAAAATTGAAGACCTAGGATCTATAGTGATCCATTCACAGTTGAGTTTGTTCTGCGGGAAGGACAAAAAGATCAAACCGGAATTTAGCATATTGGAAAAGAAGAATCTTCATAATGCGGTCTATTTCCTTGAAGAATTCACAGATGATCACATCCGCATCATTCTAAGCAGAGTGCACGGTGACAAAATGTATTTAGAGAGGACACATGACATCACACCGGAAGCGATTCATGTCGTCACCAGTTTCTATAACGTTGGAGAAGTGCCAGCCCTAAGGAAGATCAACAAGACCGAAATGACCAAGCTCACCGGTTCTGTGAGCGATCAATGGGGAATGACCATCAATACCATCAAGGATGATCTGGTCAAGTATGCCTGCATGGTGATAGGTTACCGAACAGTCTATGCTAGCAGGATCAACTCTGTCTTTGCTGCAGCGGTAAATGCTGGCTACAGGATGATTATGGAAGATGCCTCGTTTAATTTATGCACCTGTATGCAAAGGCAGCTACTGGTGAGCTAAAGTCAATCAAGCAGGACAATGCCTTGAGATTTAAATTCAAACAACTATTGGTCGGATTGTTCTTCTACTTCTAAGGCTACTTCCCATGAATCGGTGATATTTAGTGGTCTGCTGACCAATCGTTTACAAAGCAAATCGGGGAAAGTCTTCAAGCGGTTGGAACCAGTTATCTTGAAGTTCTGAACAAATACTTTGATGAGTTCAGATGCAAGATGAGCCAAAGGGTGAGAATATCTGGTGATATTGTCAATAAATATGAAGAGGACATTTGTTTTATCATCAAAGTAGATGAGTGCATAATGGAGGCTATTGAGCCCAGAAAGGAAGAAGTGGAGCCTATGGGTTATGAGGTGATGTATGACATGCTAAACGAGTATGCTTCTACCCTACTTGCCTCACCGCTTGATCCTAAGAAGTAGAGAACCGACACCTATCTGGAAAGGGTTACATCGGTTGAAGAGCCCTCAGTGAAGAAAGGAAAGGCAGTGCCATCTGTATTGGCACCGGTTACTTTAGCGAGTCCTAAAGTGACCAAGCGGTCACCGACAAAGAAGAAACCAGAAGTTGCACCCGCCAAAGTCTTTGAGAGAAAGCGGAAGACAAAAGGCAACACACCGGACTCAGAGGACACTGAATCTGAAGAACTGCCTAAGAAGACTAGGCAAACAAGGAAGAAGACTAAGGCAACCAGCAATGAACGGGCATCATCTGCACCGATAAATATTGATATTTCCTCTTACAAACCTTTGAGACATTGTCAAAGAACTATTAAGAACATTAGGAGAAAAGTGCTGAGTGATTTGGCAGATTATTTTGATGATTTCAATGATAATGAGAAGGAGGAAGTAGAACAGGAAGTCATTCGATATTTATGTATTAATGACCGGTCGCCATTAAAAATTAAATCTGTGACACCGGATTCTTTATATAATTCTTTAGACAACAAATGGCGCATTGCCATAGAAAAGGGACAAGAGATAAGAGACGAAATATTTGCCCAATATTTTTCTGATGTGTCTAATTCCAAACTTTATGAAGTTATGGAAAAATATAAAGGTGTCTTCTTTATGCAAAGAAGGAGACTCTTGTTGCTAGAAGGGAAAGTCCCTCAGGTGGTTAAAAATACCCACTCTCATGCCCAAGTTTCTCTGAGGTTGCACCAAGTGTCCAAAGCCAACAAGAAGGCTGAACAAGAACCAGAAATCGCAAAACCAGATGAGGTGTATAACAGTGAAGGAGAACAGGTCACTGAGCAAATGGACCCTATTGATGTTGATGCTTTGGATGGTGAAGATATTACTCTGGATACATCAACAGAAATGACAGGACAGGAGAAACAGGACGAGGAAAAGCGAAAAGAGGAAGAGAAGAGAAAATAAGAGGAGAAGAGAAAATAGGAAGAGGAGAAGAAGAAGAAGGAAGAAGAGAAGAAACAAGAAGAAGAAGGAAGAAGACAAGAAACAAGAAGAAGAGAAGAAGAAGAAGGAAGAGGAGAAGAAACAGGAAGAGGAGAAGAAGAAGAAGGAAGAGAAGAGGAAAGAAGAAGAGATGCGGAAAGAAGAAGAAAGGAAGAAGGAAGAAGAGAAAAGAAAGAAAGAAGCTGAGGAGCAAAATATGGCAGAAGAAGATAAGCAAAAAGCCAAGGAAAAGGAGGAAGCGGCAAAGAGTGTACATGTAGAGACCCCAAAGGCAACCTGTGGTAAAGCCAAATCGGCTGACATCACCAATCCCATTGACCTCCAGTCTGCGAATGAATAGGAGCTACTGCAAAGCATTAAGCTTGCTCAAGAGCGACTGAAAGCACTAAGGAGGAAAAATGAGGAAGATGTGATTCAAACTGCGGTGGAAACTCTCACCAGTTTGATTCCCGGTACCAATCTTAGAAGTACCGATGCCTCTTCAGCTCAATTGAAGCTCCTATTCACAGTTGTAGAGGACCAAGTGCAATGTTTGGAAGATGTTACTAAAGCCAATGCACAAAAGAAGCATCAAAAGGCTCTGAACACTGCCTTGGTAAAGAAGTTAAATGAGCTCCGGTCTGATCTACAGAAATCACAGAAGGACATAAAAGATGTTTTGGATGAGGGGAATATACTCCTCAGTAATATATGCCAACATCATCTATTCTGTGATGATGTGCTTGCTCAGAAAGACAAACTGCAAATTGATTTGCAGACATTCATAGGAACCTTCAAGACGCCCTATGATTCCTTCACCGCTTATGGACAAACCATTCACTGGTTTCAACTTCAGGCTGCAAGAATTGAGTTGGAGATCAGCAACCGGACCAAAGATTTGCAGGAACTTCAACTGGTTTTACTACCAAGACTGCAAATACTTCAAAAATGCTATCTCAATCTGGATGCCTTAACAGTCACTCAAGAGATGAGTACCTTGGATGCCATGGAGGAACAAGTATCCCAAATGCAAACAGAGAGTGAGGTTGCTACCTGATTGCTTGAGTCATGGTCTGTATCAATGAAGACATTTATGCAAGACTTTAAATCAGTTTTTGACAAGTTTCACTCTTTATTGTCATAAACACTTATTATTTTAATACTAATGGAAACAGGGGTTATTCAGCTGTACTTTGTCATTGTTGGCAAAGGGAGAGTAGTATTCTGTATTTAAAATTTTGGTGCATGCTATGTATACCTTCATGTTTATCTCTGTAAGGGAGTAGTATACATTGTATTTTTTGCACAAGGTATAGTGTATATGCTTAGGGGGAGTAATTTTGATTATGACATATTTTTTGTTGTAAAACACTTAGATGTCAAAATTTTCCTAAGTGTTGCCATCAATGCCAAAGGGGGAGATTGTTGGCATTTTTGATGATTATGTTGTGATTGTCATTGATGGACACACACTTGCTTTGGGAACACTTTTTGTATGTATGAGTTATGCTCAATCGGTATTTGTTCCAAACCGGTATTGTGTTATAGTCTTTAGGCTATCGGTGTTTTGCAGAAAGTGTTTACCGATCTTAAGAGGCATGAAGACCTCAAGCGGTTCGGAGAAACTACTGAAGCAGTTATCATTTTTCTAGTCTTCATTTTTGACGGCCAGTAATCGGTTTAATGTTTGAACTGGTATTACTCTGTGATGAGTTACCAACCGGTAATCGGTAAAGTATGAATCGGTAATACTCTGTGATGAGTTACCAACCGATATTTTTGTGATGAGTTACCATCCACTGACACTTTGACAGTGATTTTGTGTTGTGTTACCAAATGTGTCTAGATGCAATGAACCTAGGAACTTGCAATGTAATCCTATTGGACCAACATGAAATCGAATTCCTTTATAAGGACATCATGTCTAGGGTTTTAAAAAGTTGGATAGCTATTAGGGTTTTTGGTGGTTGATGAGTTTTTGTATGTGTGATCTTAGAAGAGAAGATCGAGTCTGTGTGCTGTAACAGAGTGTGGATTTACTGAAGATTGAAGTAATGCTGAAATGCATTAACAATGAGCTGTCAAGGATTTAACCAAGCAGACTGTGCTATTTGTTAGATCATTCACTTGTTGATTACTCACATCTTCGACAAGTCTGAAACCCTTAACCCGGTAGGGTTGGCAAAGCCTTTGTAAATCCTCTAACAAGGTGGTTCACAACTGTGGATTTGAAATCGTCTCACAAGGTAGTCTTTTATCGGACTTATCTCCTAACAAAGATTGAGATTCCTAACAGGATTTGTTCTGGTAAAGAACATTGTATGACCTTAACCGGTCTGGTTACTATTCTGCAGATAGTTGCTGGTGAGTTTCACCTCACCGTGGTTTTTCCCATTTGGGTTTCCCCGTCAAAATCTCTTGTGTTATGGTGATTGTGCTTCTGTGGGTGAATGCGTTATTTGCTGTTTGGTTTGCATTTGTGTTCATTGGTATGTTAGTAAAACTGTTATACTGGTTTACTGCTAAACTGTTTAAGTGTTGAAGTTCAGTATTTTTTGGTATACTAATTCACCCACCCTCTTAGTATTCATCATATACAACTTATTGCCATTCCCCGCTTACATTCATAAAATATGTCCAGTTTCTCCACACTTGAAACATTTGTCGGGAAATTCTCTGTCACTACTGCCACTACCTTTCCTCTGTGTTTTTTGTTCCGGTTCTTTACTCCACTTAGGTTTTGATTGTTATTCAACATTCTACTTCTCTATACTCATCTGCCCCTTGACTCTCTCCTTCCCTCTACGGTTATTTGACTGTCTTCTTCTCACCTTCTCCTTTGCCTTAAAAGCATACTAATAAGCTTCTTCAACTGTGGAAACCCTCAACATACTCATCTCATCTTGGATGTTAAATGTAAGTCCGTTTATGTACTTCGCCACCTTTTCTCTATCCAACTCTCTATGTCCAGATCTAATCATCACCTTGTAGAATTCCTTAGTGTACTCTTTCACAGTCATGTTTCTCTGTTTCAGGTTCTGCAACTTCTTGAACAATTCAAACTCATAGTCTCCCGGTATGAACTTGACCTTCAATCTTGCAACCATCTGTCTCCATCGTGTGATCTTCATTTCACCGTTCTCCACTCTGTCTTTTTGTAATTCTTTCCACCATAAGGCAACATGCCCTTTCAACTTAGTCTGTGCCAACCAGACTCTTTGCGAGTCGTTGACATCCTCAAACTCAAAGTAACCCTCTAACTCTCCGATTCAATCAATCAAATCCTTCGGGTTAAGCATTCCAGAAAGGTTTGAAACTTCTACTTTATGAACTTTACTTGCTTGCGCCACTACTCTCAGGAATATTTCGTCTCTTTCGTCTTCCGGTCCTTCAGCCTCTTCCACTTCAAGCTCTTCATTGACTTCTTCATACTCATCCTCAGATTCAGGGTTCCTCCGTAAACTAGCCAATGCATTCCGAATTTCGTTCCTCACTTCATTCTTGAAGTCCTCTATCATTTGCTCTACCCTTCAGGGGTTTGCCCTTCTAGGTAGCATCTCCTCTTCCGCTCCGGTGAACTGCCTCAAATAGGATTTGCAATGAAAAGAAAACAACTACCGGTACCTACCGACAGGAATACAAAAAACTGCACACAGAACTGAACAAGAACTAAATTGAAAGAAATATTTTTGGTTGATGCAAGATTGCTCATAGACCAGGGATGCTTCTGCATCAATTTCACTTGCATCTCCCTCATTGGTCCCATTTGCATTATCATTTTAGAATAACATTCGGTTGCATCGTATTGTATATTAAGGTTCATTGCATTCATATCATTTTAGAAATGTATTACTGTGTAGTTGCATATTGCATGTATAACTAGGTTGTTTTGCATTATTACTTTCCTGTTCATTACATATCATGTATACCTAGGGTTTATTCACATTATTCATTTTACATATTAGAATCATTTTCATATCATTTACATCTCATTTATGTTTGATTTGCATATCATTTTTATCCATTAAGGTTCAGTTTAATCTCTTCACATGTTATTAAAAATCATTTCCATCTTACATACATTCTCATTAGGGTTCATTGTAATTCATTTATGAAGCATTTTAGTCCATTATAATGTTCATATCATTTAGATTAATTTTACATAGATTCATTTTCATTCACATAGCATTTGCATATCATTTATATTCATATCATATAGATGCATTTTACATATCATTGTATTTCATATCCATTAAATTCCACAACATTATCATAATATGCATGCCATAATCATTTTAATCATTGTCATATTCACTTATCAATTCAAAATTGCATATCATTCATCTCATTAATTAGGTAGTTCTTATTCATTATAATAATCATTACACATTGCAGCCATTGTATTCACATCATACATCAATAAATCACATCAATTTGTCACATCATGC
The DNA here is from genome assembly GCF_030272615.1 of Cryptomeria japonica. NCBI lineage: Eukaryota > Viridiplantae > Streptophyta > Pinopsida > Cupressales > Cupressaceae > Cryptomeria > Cryptomeria japonica. The sequence continues at coordinate 239,900,375 of NC_081413.1, read as the reverse complement.
ACATCATACATAATGTACCTTGCATACATAATCAATTAGGCATTCTCACCACATATATATGATCATCATATATGCCAACAAATCACACACATCACATCATATAAACATCATAAGTGCATATGTCCTACATCCACAACATATTAGGAGCATATCATATACAAAAAAGCATAAAACAAATCATAAACATAAGCATCCATCCTACATCACAAACATGTCAGCTAGGAAATCATCATCATCATCATCATCATCATCATCATCATCATCATCATCATCATCATCATCATCATCATCATCATAATAATAAGCATGCATCATCATCAAATTATAATTCATAATACCAAAGTCCATAATAAAATCCATCAATCAAATAGACAAATGATTCGCCATCCAAAATCACGAGTCATCTCATATATATCAAAAATGATTTGTCCAGTCATAATACAAGGAAAATCATGTCCTCGAAGGGTCAAAATGTCACAAAACTAGGAGCTAACATGTTCTCTGTCTGTCTCATTCCCCAGGATCTGCTCACCCACTGGATGGTCTTGCTGGAGGTGGTCAAGGTGCCCACATCCCAATTGACTCACCAGACTCCTATGACTAGGTCTAGATTGTTTGTATCCTATTTGCAAAACTAGGTGCCCGTTGATTGGGAGGGACTACACCGTAATACAAGCCACAATAATATTGAGCCTCTCGCAAGGCTCTCTTTGTTGCTCTCTGTGCATCCATGGCCTCTGTAAATAGTGGCATCATTTTCCCTGGTGCCAATGCTTGTCTAGCTAGGTCCCTCTTTCCCTAGAGGCAGGTGACATTACCTCTGCCCTCATCAACCTCACCCTCAATCCCTTCACCTTTGTCTTCTGGTGGTCTATCTGTTGTACCATCTCCGCACCTTGTGCCACCTGTAGCATCTTTGATGTGGTGTCGGCCTCTGTGCGGAGGGCATTCATGTCCATCATCACTGCCTCCAAATCCAATTGCAGAGCATCCACCTCTCTCCATAATATATCCACCTTTGCATTCAGACTATTGGCTTTGGTCTACTCTCGCCTCCCTCCCCCTCTTGTGTACTACCTCATGCTAGAGGCTCATTGCATGGGCTCTCTCTGTATCTTGATCCAAAATGGCATGTGGTACATGTCCCTATTGTCCTTGTCCTTGTACACCTTGGGGTTGTGGTTGTGGCTATTGTTGGTGGTAGTGCTACCAATGGAGCCTGAAGTTGTACTAGCACCTGTGCCTGTGCCTGCCCTCATGCTCTCCTAACTCCTCTCTCAGGGAACCTGCATCAGCCTTTGACTCCTCCATCCCCTGCTCCATCCCCATCTCCACCCACAACCTCATCTAATGAGGGAAGAACCGGAGACACAAAAAACTTAGAAAATTTGCAACAAAAGATTATATTATTATTATTTGAAAACTATCTTCGATACACGTAGATGCAAACAAGAGGAATGAATCCTCATAAGCTGTAACATATGACAACTTATACAATTTTATGAAATACCCTTTCTCTTACGATACAATTTTTTCAACTCGAAAACTCTCACAAGTTTCCCCAAAATGGGTCCTAAATAGCCTCCCAAGATTTGGAGCCAAAATTACAATTTGAATTTAAAATTTGGCGGCCTGGTGCCAAAACATGAAATTGAGCCAAATTAAAAAACTAGAAACTTTCTGAAAAGTTGTCCAACTTTCGACAACCATAACTTTTGATCTAGTAGTCGCATTGACACGTCGTTTGAACCATCATAAAGCTCACTGAGTAAAGAATATGCTATAAATCCGCTTTGTCGATTCTGGCCATTTTCGGGGCCATTTAGTGCCTCAAATCTGACGAAAGAATTTTTAACAGATTTTCGAGAAACTGGAACTTGAATAACTTTCAAACCGTGAATGATTTTGACCTGATTTTTTGCGAAAGTGCTTATTTTTCTGGTCTAAAGATTCCCGCAAATTTTTGGCTCCATCTACCTTCAAATTAAAACTTTCTAAAACTAGCAAGTTGGCTAGAAAAAACAACAAATTGATTATGAAATTTGTTATCCCTTGTTCGTCCAAATGGGTATCCAGAAATGCGAAAACATTAAAAAAAATAAAAAAGAATTTTTTTAATTTGTTTTGGGTGATGCAAGATTGCCCTTACACAACCAGATGCTCCTGCACCAGACACCCGGGGTTGTTTGAGAAGTGACTCTGTCACGTCTCAGATGGTTGAGGAAAACCCAAATGGTCAATCTCTACTTTGGACAACCATGAAGAATCTTAAATAGGTCTAACTTTTCACTCTACCAAATATTCCTCATACTGCCCATTTCTAGTACTCCTTCGCACACGACTATCTAGGATTGCTTCGCTCTCCTCCTTCTCAGAAGTAGGTCTTGGGATTTTATATTGTTCTATTGCTTGCCCCTCCTATGTGTCAACTTCATGATATTTTGGCAAATTTGGAATGTTGAACACAAGGGAAATGTTGATTCCATCTGGCAACTCTACCTCATATGCATTCCTTGAACATGCTTCTTCAAAATCTTGTAGGGATTGAACTTCTTCATTTTCAACTTATTGTAGGTTCCCACTGGAAACCTTTCCTTCCTCAAATATACCTCCTTTTTTGATATGTCTTCGCCTTATACTGCAGGTTCATCTTGTTAATGCGATTTTTCACCTCTTCATGTATATTCTTGATGTGTTATGCAAAGTCTTCAGCTTCGGCACTTGTATGCTTCTCTTGGTCTTATCTTCCTTAATTCTGGAGCGGTCCTTGGATTGCTTCCATATACAATTTGGAATGGTGATCTACCAGTGTTCTTGTAAGAAAATTATATCTGTGGTAAGATCAGATCCCATCCCTTGGGTTTATCTCCTACCAAGCATCTTAGTAGGTTACCCGGACTCTTGTTCACTATTTCAGTCTGCCCATCGGTCTACCAATGGTGTGCAGAACTGAACTTCAACTTTGTTTTCAACTTCTTCCTCAAGGTCCTCCAAAAGTATCGAAGAAACTTGGTATCATGATGTGAAACAATACTTTTTGGTAGACCATGTAGTCTCAACACCTTCCTGAAGAATAAATCAGCCATGTGGACAACATCATGGGTCTTCTGGTATGGAATTAAATGTGCCATCTTTGAAAACCTGTCAACCACGACAAATACTAAATCATTTCGTCGTTGTGTCCTTGGTAAACCAAGAACAAAATCCATGTTTATATCCTCCCATGGCCTCTCTGGTATAGGTAATGGTTGATATAGCCCTGTATTCTGGCTTACTCCTTTAGCCATTTGACATACACTGCAACTTTGCACAAATTTATTCACATCCTGTGATAACTGAGGCCAATAATAATGTTCACTGATAATGGCAATGGTCTTATCTCGTCCAAATGTCCTTCCATTCTTCCACTGTGCTTCTCCTCGATCAATTTCTCTCTCATTGAGCTCCTTGGAATACACAGTTGGCTTCCCTTAAACAACATGCCATCTTGGATTATAAAATCCAACCATCTTGTCCTATCCAAAGTAATAGGCTCCTTGTAAGCTTTCCAAGCCTCTACAAAATTTGGATACTCGGGATACAAGGTCTTGAGTTCATTGAACCAACCACCTCAAACTGCATCTTTGTCAACAAAATCTACCTCCTGCTTAAGTTGTTTGCAACTCTGTTAGACCTAATGGAAATGGGTATCCATTCTAAAATAGAATGGGTGCCCATTTTATATGTGGGTACTTGTTTCTAATATGTCCATTATTGTTTTTATTTTTAGTAAATATGTATTACCACTACATTTCTGCAACGTGTTATTTTGAGTATATGCCAACGATGACATTTTCTGTAGTTTTTAATTCATCAATGCAATCTCTTGGCATGTCATATTTTATTCAATTTTAAAAAGAGTTGATCATTGGAAAAATTTCGAAGCGGAATCAAGTGCATCATGGACTATTTTCAAAAGTGTTGGTGTAAATAAATATTCATTATGGATATTATTACACTTTACTTAAGTTAACTTAGGATAATGCATCTCTTCGTAGTTTGGATTTGAGACACTTAGGCAAGTGTGCACATAGGGATAGAGCTTGTAGAAGAAATTCCACCTTTTGTATTCTTGTTTTGTTGTTACACTCCACATTCGATGGGTCATCCACCTCTTGTGGAAATTATATTATTTTTCCTACCTACCCCTAGTATTTCTTACCTACCCTTGTTTCTCATTGAGTGACATGTCATAATTGTGTGCTCGTACATTCATATGGCCTTGCCTATATAAGCAGACCTATATTCATTGTATTGGTGAATCCAGTTGATCATTTTCATATTGATGAGAATACAGTTTGTTCTTGTCATTCTTTTGTCTCTATTTTTATACTTTTCATTGTGCCCTTGATCTTAGGAAAATCTCACATGGTATCAAAGCCATTGGGGCTTCATTGATTGGTTTTTGGAGACATCGTGGAAGGCTTTTATTTTCGGATTTGAGGGACTGCATTTTTTGGAGGCATCTTAGAGCATTTTTGACATCACCATTGCGTCCGGGAGGCCGTTTCCATAAAAATCGAATATAAATTCGACCTATTTTGGCGAAAATCGATTTTTGGGTGTGGAGGAAATTTTCTGCTCAATTTGGGTGGTACGGTACGAAATTTTTGGATTTTATTTCAAAAAATAAAATAAAAAAAATTGTCTTTTTTCTGAAAATTATTTTCTAGTTTGAAATTTTTTTTTAAAAATAAAAATAAAAAAATAAATTTTGAAAATTATTTTTGGGATCCGTACCTTCTGCCCAGTCAGCAGTGCACAGTCAGCGTCTAGTCAGCAACACCCAGTCAGCGCCCAGTTAACATTTTCTTTGGAACTTTTTAGACCCCTCTCAATTGAGCAGTTTGGATTTTTTGGTCAACTTTGGAGGCCCATAACTTGCTCAATTTTGCTCTTTTTTGGGTTCAATTTTTTTTGATTTGGGCTAATTTTTCGTGCTCTTCGCAGTGGTGTGGTTATTTTTTGGTTTTGGTGCACAGAGTTTTCAGAATTTTCAGATTCTCTCAGTTGTACCTGTCCAATCCTCAATTCTGCAACTTCAAAGGCCTCGGTTGAGCTCATACGACCTCCTTTTCAGGTGCCATTTTTTTTGAAAGTGAGTGATTTTTCATCTACTTTCATAATCTATAATCAGATTTTAAAGATTTTAAGTAGAAATTATACTTTCAGATATTGGTCTTATTTGGCCTATTTGGTACTTATAAATTGCTTGGATCTTAGTTTAGATCTCTTGCATTATTAGTTTGAGTCTCTTTTGGCCTTATTGAGGCAATTGTAAAATTGAAATCAGAAGTCCACTTTGCCATTTTTTGCAAGTGGCCCATTGTACATGCCCTAAGTATAAAGTGCCAAATCATCACTTTTGGGGGGGTTCTTTGATTGAGTGAATCTGGGGGGGTGTCTTGTGTGATTGTGCCTCTCTTTCATTGTGCTCTTTCATTTTTGTTGCAATGAGTCCTCATAAATTTCCATCTTTAACTCCACATAATTATGCATCATGGAAAATTAAAGTATGGAGCAAATTAATGGAAAAAGGTCTCATGCATTACATAGATAGAACAATAGCGGCACCACCTGATCCTAAGGCTGATCCTAATGCTCAATTAGAATGACTCACTAAGAATTGCATGGCTCTTGGAACTTTGCGCAAGTATGTATCAGATGACCTCATCTTTCATATTGAAAAGTGTACTACAATCAAAGATGTTTGAGATATGTTTCAGAAATTGTATGGTCAAGTTGATGAAATCAGAGGTTATAAGATTGACAATGAGCTGACCAACTTGGATCCCAAGAATTTTGATACAATCCAAGATTATGTCACCAAAGCAAATGAGCTAAGAGCAAAGCTTAAGGATTGTGGAATTGACAAAAAGGATGCTCAGTGGATATTCAACTTGTTGGACAAGCTTGCACCAGAATATGCAACATTTGTGTCTAGCTTCCAAACTCATCGTTTGACAGTGGGGAGTTCCTATGTTATGCCTTCATTTGATGCTTTCACATAAATGTTGATATTGGAACAATCTAAGTTGTTGAACATGGGGTTTCTCAAGTCTTCAAAGTCCAAGGCTTTGGTGGCTAATCAAGGGAATCAAGGAAGTCAAGGCAAAGATTCCAACAACAAGAAGAAACAATCTAAGTCACAGCCACAACAGGAAAAAGGACAATCATCCTCTCCATCACAAGGCGATTTTAAATCCTCTTCCAAGAAGGGGACACCACCTAAGAAGGATAAGCCAACTTGTGCATATTGCAAGAAGTATGGTCATGATGAGCATCGATGCCACACAAAGCAAGTTGATGAGTTAACTAATCTTCTTAAGAAAAACAACATCAACTTGCCATCCGCCTACACAAAGAAGGATTCATCTCCTTCCTCTTCCTCACAGTCTAAGGGAAAAGGGCAAGCATTTGTGGCTACAACAAGTTCTTCACAGGAGTGGATACTTGACTTAGGTGCCTCATATCACATGGGTTCTACAAAGGAGCAGTTTTCTTCATTGGAGCCATCTAAGGTACCTCACATATACATAGTGATGATACACAAGTAGAGGTTGAAGGGAAAGGTTCAGTTGACATGGATGATGGAACATTTGAGAATGTTCTCTATGTTCCTAACTTGTCTACCAACCTTCTATCTATCTACCAAATCACTCACTATGGGAATGGGAAAAAGGTTGAGTTTACACCAGATTTAGTTATGGTAAAGGAACTTGATGATGATGCCTTGGTAGCAGTGGGACAAGTCAATGACAACTCAAGGCTTTATTCATTCTCCCACTTTGTGCCAAGTTCACCTTCTAGGGCCTTGCTTACTCATTCAAATTCAGAAAGTAAGCTATGGCATGAGCGGTTTGGTCACCTCAACTACCGCTATCTTCAGCAACTCAACACTAAAGACATGGTCACAGGTCTACCTCGAATCAGTTTTTCAGAGGGTGTATGTTCAGGTTGTTCCATGGGCAAGCATCCCAAGGAAAAGTTTGATAAAGGGAAAGCTTGGAGAGCTTTGGAAGTTCTTCAACTTGTTCATAGCGATGTAGCAGGTCCATTTCCAGCACCTTCATTTAGCAAGGCCCGCTATGTCCTCACCTTCATTGATGACTACTCTCGCTTCACTTGGGTCTACTTTCTTATTCATAAGAGTGAAGTATTTGACAGATTTCAAGACTTCAAGACTCGTGTGGAGAAGCGATTCGGGAAAGTGGTGAAGATTCTTCGCACAGATAATGGAAGGGAATATGTGAACAAAAGACTTGAGGATTTTTGTACATTTGAGGGGATTGATCTTCAGCATTCTATTGCTTACACTCCACAGCAGAATGGAGTTGCAGAATGCAAGAATAGAACTCTCAAAGAAATGGCTAGCTATATGATACATGCACGTTCTCTTGATCCTGCTTTTTGGGCAGAGGCTATCAGTTGTGCCACACACATCCAGAATTGGGTTCCTCACAAAGCTTTGCAAGGTATTACTCCTTTTGAGGCTTGGGCTGGTAGGAAACCGATTGTGAGACATTTTAGATTCTTTGGGTGTCCAGCATGGGCTCGCATACCTCCGCAAAAATGCAAGGCATTGGAACCTCAGAGTCAGCCTTGCATATTTGTTGGATATCCTGAGGGTGTTAAGGCATATAGATTGATGGATCCTGAGACACATGAGGTGTTCGTTGAGAGGAGTGTTCACTTTGAGGAAAGCTCTCCTAGCTTAGCCTCTCTACCTCCTCCACCTTCCTCCATTGTGGATAGTGATGCTAGTGATTCAGATGATGAGACTCCTTCAACTCGGACTCGCAGGGTTACACCTCCGCAGGGTCCACTTGTAGTTGAGGAGCCTCATTCTCCACCTCCACCTAGACCTCGTTGGGCTCAACAGACACTTTAGTCTGCGGGTTCTCTTGTTGGGGATCCTTCAGATACACGGAGAACTCGATCACAACATCAGGATCTTCCACATGCATTCATTGCTACCGCTTCCGATCCACAGACATTTAGGGAAGCATCAGGGGTTCCTGAGTGGGACCGAGCTATGGAGGAAGAGTATAGTTCCTTGATGAGGAACAACAAATAGGATTTAGTCCATCTCCCTAAGGGGAGAAAGATGGTTCGATGTAAGTGGATCTATCAGAGCAAGTTTGCAGCGGATGGTAGTGTGGATAAGTATAAGGCTCGGCTTGTTGCGAAAGGTTTCTCTCAAGTTGCAGGTGTTGACTATACTAAGACCTTTGCGCTCGTAGCCAAGATGAACTCCATTCACTTGACACTTGCTATTGTTGTAGCCCATGATTGGGCTGTACATCAGATGGATGTGAAGAGTGCTTTTCTTCATGGTGATCTTGATGAGGAGATTTATATGGAGCAGCCACACGGTTTCATCCAGGATACTTCCTTGGTTTGCAGACTAAGGAAATCTCTCTATGGTCTTAAGTAGGCCCCCAGGGCTTGGTACGCCAAGATGGATTCCTTTCTTCTCCCAGCAGGGTTCACCAGGTCTCATTCTGATCCGAATGTCTACATTTTGCGACAGGATGACTCTCACTTGATACTTGTGCTCTATGTTGATGATTTGATCATTACAGGGAGTACCGCATCCATCATTAGTAGGGTCAAATTTGCTTTGCATGATAGATTTGCTATGACTGACTTGGGTCTTTTGCACTACTTTCTCGGGATCGAGATTTCATAGTCACCTTCTGGGATTACACTATTGCAGCCCAAGTATGCTGTTGATCTACTTGCACGCTTTGGTATGGCTGATTGTAAGCCTGCCCTGACTCCCTTTCTTTCAGGAGTCAAACTTAAGGCTCTGTGTTCTTCTCCACCAGTTGATGCCACTTTGTATCGTCAGCTTGTGGGTAGTCTCATCTACTTGACCCATACACGCCCTGATATTTCATTTGCAGTTGGCATGGTTTCCCGCTTCATGCAGGAACCACATGAGCTTCATTGGAAAGCCGCCAAATGCATCCTTCATTACATCCAAGGTACACATCACTATGGGATTCACTATGCAGCAGACACAGGACTTCGCTTGGTTGGTTACACAGACTTCGATTGGGCTGGCGATGTTGATGATCGTAAGTCTACTTCCGGTTACACTTTTCACCTTGGTTCAGGCCCCATTTGTTGGCAGAGCAAGAAGCAACATGCTATTGCTCTCTCTTCGACTGAGGCTGAGTATCGAGGTGCTGTTAACGCAATGACTGAGACAATTTGGCTCCAGGAGATTCTCATAGAGTTTGGATTCACCACTCCACGGCCGACAGTCCTACATTGCGACAATCAGAGTGCTATTGCAATCTCGAAGAACCCGGTCCAACACCAGCGGACCAAACACATCGAGATTCATATGCACTATATCCGAGAGCTCATTCAGGAGCAGGTAGTGATTTGCAATATTGTCTTACAGCGGAGCAGGTTGCTGACATATTCACCAAACCTTTCACTAAGAGTAAGTTCCAGTAGTTGCGATCTCTCTTGGGGGTGCGAGATGTGTCATTAGGGGGGGTCAGCTGATTTTTCCTTCCTTTCTTATGGGGGGGACTTTTTCCTCTTTGAGGTTTTGTCTTTCTTCTTTGAGAGTCTTTTGTACTTTCATCTCTCTTTTGAGGGGAAGTTTTTTCCCACTGGGTTTTCTCCTTTTCTCTGTTTGTGAGAGATTGCATTGCATGGTTTTGCTTGCATTTGCATATTGTATATGGGTACCTATCATGCCCTAGTAGTCGGGACCCATCTTGCATTGTTGACTTGAGTCTTCATTCCCCTAAGTTGCACTTAAGGGGGGGTGTTGGTGTAAATAAATATTCATTATGGATATTATTACACTTTACTTAAGTTAACTTAGGATAATGCATCTCTTCGTAGTTTGGATTTGAGACACTTAGGGAAGTGTGCACATAGGGATAGAGCTTGTAGGAGAAATTCCACCTTTTGTGGTCTTGTTTTGTTGTTACACTCCACATCCGGTGGGTCATCCACCTCTTGTGGAATATTATATTATTTCTCCTACCTACCCCTAATATTTCTTACCTACCCTTGTTTCTCATTGAACCACGTGTCATAATTGTGTGCTCGTACATCCATATGGCCTTGCCTATATAAGCAGGCCTATATTCATTGTATTGGTGAATCCAGTTGATCATTTTCATATTGATGAGAATACAGTTTGTTCTTGTCATTCTTTTGTCTCTATTTTTATACTTTTCATTGTGCCCTTGATCTTGGCAAAATCTCACAAAAAGGAATATAAGGTTTTTATTATTCATATGTATTTATACTTTAGCATTTATGGAACAAAGGATCTACATAGATATTTGGACTACAAAATTTCAAGGAGGTATCAAGCCGAAAACAGATTTAATATCATTTGTTATTTTCTTCAATAGGGTGTGATAATCATTGGATCAAAACAAAGTAAGAGGAAGCTCATGTGTTTATTGAGATTGCCTATTTTTGTCAATTTTGTATTGCAAGTGATTTGGAAAGCATGTAAAATATAGAATCACTTGAAAATGGATACAAGATTTTTGGCATCTACATAAATACATGATCTATATGAAACAACAGTTGAAGATGATGATCAAGTGTTTCCATCAGATGACTATGGTCATATTTTAGACCTTGTACAAGAAGGTACTTTAATTTGATTTACTTTTTTCTATTATATTATTTTTAAATATGTTCAATTATATTTGTATATATGTGAATTATATGTCATACTTTATTGAATTAATATTTTTTTTGCAAGACATGTGTATGTTGTTGCACCTAAGGGGAATTAAGAGGAAACAAACTGTTGGTTGGCTTGACGTGCTGAGACAAAATCTAAGTTCTTACATCCTAGAGTAGAGAATGATAACTATGAGTATCCAATAGGTTATGTGGTTGGTGTTGGCACCTAGCTATGGAAATATCTCATAAGAAATAATGGTTTGTTTGCATTTGAAGATATAAAAGAAATAAAAAAATTATACATTGCTCGGATTTGGTTATGGCAACAAATATAAAAACAATTAGATATCAAGGGAGACTTGCTAATAAAGAGTTATGGATGCTTTTTATGGAAGAACATGAGACAATTATATATGCATTACAAAAAGAGAGGATGCAGATGGTACAATGGAATAAATAAATAAATATAGGTAAGTACATATAATTGTATATATTTAATTTATAGTTAATATATAGTTTATTAATTTATTATCATTCCTTAAGAATTTTAAAAGTGATTGCAAGTCCCCTTAAGTCATCTTCTTAGCTCCCCTTAAGCCATCCTTTTACCTATCCTTAAACCATCTCTTAATTATAGAACTAATTTTCTCCAATGACACATACTTTATGTAAAGTCTTCTGTATATCCCCTTAAGCCAACCTTTTATGACCCATTAAGTCATCCTTTTAGCTCCCCTTAGACACACTCTTACCTACCCTTAAGCCATCTCCTCATTACAGGACTAATTTTCTCACATGACACATACTTTGAGTCAAGGCTCTTATATCTCCACTTAAGCTATTGCATTATCTTAAGTCATTATCTTAGTTCCTCTTCAAACATCCTCTTACCTACTCTTAAGTCATATCCTAATTATAAAACTATTTTTTCACATGACACATCCTTTGAGTCAAGGCTCTTGTATCTCCCTTTAAGCCATCCTCTTCGGACCTCTTAAGTCATCCTCATATTTCTCCTAAAGAAATCCTCTTACCCGCCTTTAATCCATCTCCTAATTATAGAACTATTTTTTTTTCACATGACACATACATTGACTGAAGGCTCTTATACGTCTCATCAAGTCATTCTTTTAGGACACCTTAAGTCATCCTCTTACTGCAAGAGTTGTAGACTCTTGGATCACTAACAAAAACAATGTCTTCCACAAAAGATTATGCAAGATAATGTGCTTTTTAATAATTATATATGAGATACAAGATCTTGATCAAATGAGATCAATTGAATATGTTATAAATGTACAATAACATTTCTTACATAGGCAAGGTGAGATTTAGTATGAGAAACTACCTTGATGCAAATGTTAAATGCCTAGGTAACTAAAAATAAATAAAAGTCATAAACATAAGATATGGCATGTTCTTGTCTTAACAACCAAGACTTCTAGAATGGTGCCTAGGACCTAAGCTAACTTAACATATGAATATGTTCTCTTAGTAGGAAATTACAAGGTACACGATATTATTCGCTCTAGCACTTAGCTCCCCTTAAGACATACTCTTACATTACCTTAAGCCATCTCCTAATTATAAAACTAATTTTGTCACATGACACATACTTTTATTGAAAGCAATTGTATCTCCTCTTAAGCCATCCTCTTAGAACCCCTTGTGTCACCCTCTTATATCCCCTTTAGTAATCATCGTACCTACCCTTAAGCCATCTTCTAGTGATAAAACTAATATTTTCAAATGACACATACTTTGAGTCAATTATCTCTTATCTACCCTAAATCCATCTTCATAGGACCCCTTAAGTCAACCTCTCAGTTCCCCTCGAGCCATTCTCTTACCTACCCTTAAGCCATCTCTTAATTATAAAATTAATTTTATTAGTGACACATACTTTGAGTCAAATCTCTTGTATCTCCCCTTAATCCATCCTCTTAAGATCCTTTAAGTCATCTCCTAATTATATCTAGTCATTTTTGTTCAAATCTCCCACAACTAGATGGAATTGGCGACCACTACTTGTGCATTCAACTTGTGACAAAATAGTAGATAATTTAACTATGGTAGGCATCACTTGAATGCCACAAATTTATAAGATCTAATTTTATAACTTTATTTATTATAATTTTCTTGCATGTGTTCGAATTACGACATGTATTATATTGTTAATTTACTTACATTCATTATTTCTGCAAGTCCCCTACAAGTAGATCTACCATGATTGCCATTACAAGTTTTCATCATGCAAATGTTATATATATTTTGTATATTTAAAAGTGGCAAAAGCATATATTTGAGAACCATAAACTTTTATAACATTCCCTATTGTATCATAGAGCATATGAGTGTTGAAATAAAGAACACAGAAGATCAATGCATAATTTTTGGATCTACATTGTTTGTTGAAGTGTGGTTAATTCTTCGAGTACCATTTATTTGTGTCATAGGTTGAAATGTGTGAAGATGATGCAGGAGCATCCCCAGTTCGTGGCAATCTTGCATCAACCCAAAATATTTCCTTTCTATTTTTGTTTGTGTTTTGCAGTTTCAACATTTCATTCAACATTTTCTAGCATTGGCTCACCAGATCTTGAGGAGTTGGATTTTTCTTGAGGACTTGATCATCTACATTACTCCTAAACCACGGAGCATTTGGATCATTTTCCGGCAAGTTATCGCTACCTGTTTCTGAGACAATTTTCTGGTATCGGTTGCCTAGACCTGTTTGCATTTGTAATCTACCGGAATCTACCAGATCCCTTTCGTAGCTTGCAAAGCCCGTGAGCGTTGATTTTGATGTTCGTTGGCACATTGCCAACCTTCCGTTTGATCCACACTTCATCCTTTGGATTTTCCAGAGGAATTTTTTTGGCGGAGGGCGACCTTGTTGTTTTTAGACGTTAGGTTCTGTTCTTTGGTATTTGATCCCTTTTTGGGTCGACCGGATCCCCTTGGATCATATAAATCATTATAATTGAGAATTAGAATGGAGATAAGCTAAGATATAGAACATAGAAGATAGATCTTAAGATTTGAAGTCTCGGTTGTGACTTGTTCTGCAATTAAGCATGTTTTAGGAGGCCATTGAGCCGGTTTCTGTAACTTGGTTGTTACTGGTTGATTGTAAATAGTTTTCATAATATAATTTATTCAGTTCTGCATTGCCTCCATTATATCCTTGTGTTTCTATTTTGTTTACTCTTGCTGACCGGTCTAGATTGATCTCTTTGAGGTCCCTCCTAACTGATGACTGCACCAAGTGGTATCAGAGTGAGCTTTCGTTTCAGAGATTGCGTTGTCCTGAGGAATTTTGTTGTAGGGTGGCGGACTATGGATCTGAACTGCAGCTGTAGAGGACTGGCGTGAAGATGACGCGAAGAGGATATAGGAATGCTGGAACGCGTGGGAATGCAGACCCTGTTGTGATAAAAATGTTGCGAGGAATTGCAGTTCGGTTGCAAGTTGTTGAGAAAACCCAGAGAAGAGGCCGACATATTGAAGATGTGAGTGAAGATGAAGGAGAAGAAGCCTTGACAGAACAAGTAAAACCACCAGGGATTGATCCGGATGGAGAGGTTTTTGAGTAGGGCGAATACTAAACCACATTTTACCCCACCGAAATATGATGAAAAGTTTGATTCAGATGAAATGATGGATTGGATCTCAGAGATGGAGAAATATTTTGATTTTGAGAACACTACAGAAAAAAGAAAGGTGAAATATGCCTGTACCCGGTTTAAAGGTCATGCATCTCTTTGGTGGGAGCATTTACAGGTTGATAGACAGAGAAGAGGTAAAGAGAAGATCAAGACATGGGATCAGATGGTTGCTAAGTTGAAATCAAAATTTATGCCAGTTGACTACCAAGTGAATCTGTTCCGAAACTTGCAGAATTTGAGCCAGAAGGAATCTAGTGTGAAGGAGTACATCGAAGCATTTTACAAGTTGAATATCAGATCTGGGCATGTTGATGATAAAGTTGAACAAGTTGCAAGATATTTGAATGGATTTATACAAGATTAACTCAGTTTGATTAAATTGCAAAGTGTTGAAGAAATTTACCACTGTGCCCTAAAAGCAAAAGAGAAGCTGAACAAAAGACATGAGGAGAGGCAAAGAGGTCGAGGTGGAAGGTTTTCTGGAGGAATATTTCAAGGAGGAAGAGGATATATTGGAGGTAGAGGAACCCATATGGATTAGAACAAGGACAAGGAAGTAAACAAAGAAGGTAATTCATACCGGAAAGATGGTAGAAATTTCTATCGGAGGAGAGAACCGGATGGCTACGAGAATGAGAATTTTGGAAAAGATGACATAAGACAAGACAAGAGAGTATTTAGAGGAACTTGATGTAAGTGTGGAGGAGAAGGACATCGTGCTTTCAAATGTAAGAAGACAGAGAATACCAGAAGAACAACAGTGGTGGAAGAAAGCCCCACCGGATTAGCTAATAAAATCGAAGATGCAAAATTGTTGATGATGAGGAGAGCTTTGTGTCATACCAGAGGAGATGAAGAGCCCTTGCAGAGGAAGAATTTGTTCAAGACCCGATGAAAGGTACCGGTAAGTGTTGTAAAGTTGTTATTGATAGTGGTAGTCTGGATAATCTTGTTTCAGAAGAGATGGTGAATAAGTTGAATTTTGAAAGATTGAAACACCCCAAGCCTTATCAGATAGCATGAATTCAGGATGATCATAAGTTGTAAGTAAGTGAGAAATGTTTGGTGAAATTGAAAATTGGGAATTATCAAGATGAAGTCTTGTGTGATATTATGCCTATGGATATTTGTCACCTTTTGTTGGATAGACCTTGGCAGTTTGATGGACATGCAATAAATGATGGGAGAAAGAATACATACACTATTATGGCCAATGGGATGAAGCAAACCTTGTTGCCCTTGGAAGAGCCTTTGAAGAGTGAAGTTTGTACGAATGCTAGAATTTGTTTGGTGGATGGAATGAAATTCCTAGATGGAATGAGACATGAGAATGTGCGTTTTGCCTTAGTTCCTAAGAAGATTGAGAATCTAGAGCATGAATAAGAACAACCGGAAGAGATAAAAGAGTTGCTGATAGAGTATGAAGACATCATATCAGATAATTTGCTCGATGGATTACCACCTGTGAGAAGTATCAGTCATTGCATGGACCTGATTCCTGAAGCTAGTTTGCCTAGCAAAGTTGCACACCAGATGACATCGACAGAGAATGAAGAGTTGAATAGACAAGTGCAAGAGTTGTTGAAGAAAGATTTGATTAGAGAAAGTTGGAGTCCTTGTGCAATACCGACAATATTAGCACCTAAGACGAATGGATAATGGAGGATGTGAACTAATTCCAGAGCAATAAACAAGATCATAGTGAAATATCAATTTCCATTACCTAGGATGGATGACATAATAGACTGTTTGAGTGGAACCAAATACTTTACAAAGATAGAATTGAAGAGTGGATAACATCAGATCAGGATCAAAGAAGGAGATGAGTGGAAGACAACGTTCAAGACAAATGAAGGACTGTATGAGTGATTGGTGATGCCTTTTTGGTTAACTAATGCACGAACTACTTTCATGAGGTTGATGAATAAGGTATTGAAGAAATTTTTGGGTAAGTTATTGTATATTTGGATGACATTCTGATTTTTCAGTAAAACAAAAGAGGAGCATTTTTTGTGCATTTAAGACAAGTTTTGCAGAGTTTGAGAGAAGAAAAGTTGCTAATAAATCTTAAGAAGTGTACTTTCATGAAGGAAGAGTTAGTCTATTTAGGATTTGTGATATATGAGGATGGTTTGAAGATGGACCCTGAGAAAGTAAAAACAATTGTTGAATGGCCTACACCGGAAAGCATTGGAGAGGTAAGAACATTTCATGGATTTGCTAGGTTCTACCGTAAGTTTATCATAAATTTCAGTTCAGTTCGTAACCCTATGACTGAGACAATGAGAGGAGATAGGAAGTAATTCAAGTGGACCACCAAAGCAAACAAAAGTTTTGAACTATTGAAACAGAAAGTGACTGAGCAACCTGTGTTAGCTTTACCGGATTTCAACAAAGTATTTCAAGTGGATTGTGATGCAAGTGGAACAACAATATGAGCAGTTTTGAGTCAGGAAGGGAGAGTAGTAGCTTATTTCAGTGAGAAATTGAATGATGCTCGGAAGAGATATTCAGTGTATGATCAAGAATTTTATGCCATACTTCAAGCCTTGAAGAAGTGGAGACATCACCTGTTGCCTAAGGAGTTTGTGTTGTATACAGATCATCAAGCTTTGCAGTATTTGAAGTCATAGTAAGTTGAATATGAGACATATGAGATGGGTAGAATTTTTGCAGAGTTACGCCTTTATGTTGAAGCATAGAAGTGGGAAATCTAACAAAGTTGTTGATGCATTGAGTAGAAGAAGTAATTTGTTGATAGAGATGAGAGTGACAATATTAGGATTTGAGGAGTTGAAGACCCTGTATGATGATGACCTAGATTTTACAGAAACTTGGAGAGCATGTAGAGAACCAGTTACAGTAGATAGAAGCAAGTGGTTGGATTACTTCATTCAGGATGGGATGTTATTCAGAGGAGTTCAGTTGTGCATACCTAAGAGATCTATGAGGGAGAATCTGATAAAAGAGAAACATAGTGGAGGATTAGCCGGACACTTTAGTGTTGATAAAACAGTAGCTTTGGTGAGTGAGCATTACTTTTGGCCCCAGATTCATAAGGATGTTAGGAAATATGTTGAAAGTTGTAGAGTTTGTCAAGTTGCAAAGGGTAGTAGTCAAAATGTGGGATTGTATAAACCTTTGACAGTACGAAAGAGACCTTGGGAAGATATAAGCATGGATTTCATACTTGGATTGCGTAAAACACAGAGGGAATGATTCTATATTTGTAGTAGTGGATAGATTCTCGAAGATGGCTCATTTCATACCTTGTAAGAAGACATCAGATGTAGTGCATATAGCTAACCTATTTTTCAAGGAAGTGGTGAGATTGCATGGATTAACTAAGAGCATAGTTTCAGACACAGATACAAAGTTTGTTGGTTATTTTTGGAGAACACTTTGGAAGAAGATGAAGACAGATTTGAAGTTTAGTTCTACTTTTCACCCATAGATTGATGGACATACAAAATTAGTTAAATGGAGCTTGGGAAATTTGTTAAGGTGCTTAGTTGGAGACAAAACCGGAAGTTGGGATTTTATTCTTGTACAAGCAGAGTTTGCCTATAATAATTCAGTAAACATTAGTATCAGAAGGACACCTTTTGAGATTGTTACTGGAGCACACCCTAGAGGTATATTATAATTAAGAGATATCAACAGTAAAGACCAGAGAAGTTCAGAAGGAGAAGAATTTGCAGATCACATAAAGGACTTACATATTCAAGTTAAGCAACATTTGGAGGACATGAACAACAAGTATAAGGAGAAAACATATGAGAAGAAGAGACATAAGGAATTTGAATTTGGTGATGAAGTGATGGTGAATCCGAGAAAAGAAAGATTCTCGATTGGAACTTATAACAAGTTGCAGATGAGGAAGTTTGGACCTTGCAAGATTTTGAGAAAGTTCAATTCCGGAAATGCATATGAAGTGGAGTTACCGGATAGTCTGAGTATTTCACTTGTATTTAACATTGCAGATTTACATCAATATCATAAAATAGAATTCAGTGAGGACAGTATTGCAGACTTGGAGAAACAGTTGCCCCGGAAGGAACCAGATTAGATTGAAGATATTTTGGACTGTAGGATTGGGCGTAGTATCTAGAGCAATCAATATAAGGAGTATCCAGTAAAGTGGAAGGACAGACCGGTTGAAGATTCATCTTGGATTTCTCAGGAAAAGGTAGATCGCCTTGGTTTTCCTCTGACCCCAGCAAAGTGAGGGACTCACTTTTCAACAACCCTGGATGTCTGATGCAGGGCATCCCTGGTTCGTGGCAATCTTGCATCAACCAAAAATATTTCCTTTCTGTTTTGCTTTCTGTTTTGCAGTTTCAACATTTCATTCTGCATTTTCTGGCATTGGTTCACCAGATCTTAAGTAGTTGGATTTTGTTTGAGGACTTGATCATCTACCTTATTCCTAAACCGCGAAGCATTTGGATCATTTTCCGGGAAGTTATCGCTACCGGTTTATGAGACAACTTTTTGGTACCGGTTGCCTGGACCTATTTGCATTTGTAATCTACCAGAATCTATCGAATCCCTTCCGTAGTTTGTGGAGCCCTGAGCGTTGATTCAGATGTTCCTTGGCGTGTGGTCGACCTTCCATTTGATCCGAACTTAATCCTTTGGATTTTTTGAAATAATTTCTTTGGCGGAGGCTGACCTTGTTGTTTTTACACGTTAGGTCTTGTTCTTCGGTATTTGATCCATTTTTGGGACGATCGAATCCCCTTGGATCGTATAAATCATTGTAATTGAGCATTAGAATGGAGGTAAGTAAAGATATAGAACATAGAAGATAGATCTTAAGATTTGAGGTCCCAGTTGTGACTTGTTTTGTAATTAAGCATGTTTTAGCAGGCCAGTGAGCCAGTTTCTGTAACCCGGTTGTTACCGGTTGATTGCAAACAGTTTTCATGATATAATTAATTTAGTTTTTCATTGCCTCCATCATATCCTTGTGTTTCTGTTGTGTTTACTCTTGTTGACCAGTCCAAATTGATCTCTTTGACGTCCCTCCTAACCTGTGACTGCGTTAGAAGATTTCATAATTTTGTTTAGGCAATAAATCCCTATTTCTTTGGACATGGTTCTAGTTATTAAGGATTCATTTTATAAGACAGAGGCACATGATATTAAAGGTAGGTAAAAAAAGTTATGAGATATACCATTTCAACAATATATTAGCATTATAAAACCTATGAATTAATTGTATTGGCAAACCCCATTTCTAAAAAAAATGTCTTAAGGACCATAGATTTTAAATTGTCTTTGATATATTAATTCATTCTTATATTTCACCTTTTATGTTAAATTTCCAATTTTACCTTATATAAATTGTGTCTTTGATATATTATTTCATTCTTATTCCACCTTCTATATCATTCCTTTTTTCTTATTATGTCGTGAGGCATCTACAATGACATACAAATATCCGTAAACAAAAAAATGATTTTTAATAAATTTGACGTGAAAATGACAGGTAAATGCATACATGTTTTAGTTTCTATATAAGTATTATTTTATTACTCTGAATAAAATAGAATCATTGCCACTTGTCTGTAAGTATACGAAACTATTACATCTTTAATGAGAGTGAAAGAATGCAACATTATTCAGGTCCATGTCCTCGTTCACAACTAATAAGCATGCAAAACAATTATGTGATATCTCTCGGCATTATTTTACATATGTTTTTTTAGAATATAGGTATACTAGTATAAATGATTTTTTCAATATACTTATTTTTCTTATTTTGTCGTCTATATTAAGTTCTTTTTATCTTAGGCACTGTTGAACGTCGTATTACAAAATCTATATCCAATAACTTAACTAACGTATGAACCACATAATTTTTTTAATGGCTTCCTTGCTCTTTCTTGAAACCCTACAATTGTCATTTGTTGTTGCTAATGGTTTGTGCATTGCTTGTTCCTCATCTACTAATGTTGATGGTTTATCATCATCTCTATGCATTGTTGGTTCATCGTTGACACTTGCTAATGATGTTGTCAGTTCGTCGTTGGCTTCATCATCTACTAATGGTTTGTTGCAAGGTGTTGTTGGTTCACCATCAAAGATTGTTGTTGGGTCGTCGTGAGCTGGTTTTCTGTTGTCTGATTTTCCACCTTAAGTGTATGGTTCTCAGCATGTGGATGCTAGGACTTCTTCCCTAGTAGCTATTTCTTTTGTTAAGGTAGTTGGTTCTTTTAGTGGTAACCCTTGTCCAACTCATTCCTCTCATAGGGTACGCCTTTGCATTGTTCTTGCTTTACCCCTCTTGGTATTTGTGGTGAGGGGTTGGTCGTTAATGAAGGCTACTTTTCTAATATTTGTATGGATTCTATCTTTTAGTAGTGTTCTGTATGCGAGTTTCAAAGCCCAAATAAAATCCATTTGTTCTAGATTTTGGGTCCCTTTGAAACATGTTTTACCTTTAATCAAAAACTTAAGTAACTTTAAAAAAAAACTTAAGTATTGTATTAACCATCTAGAACATAGTTTAAGATCAACGAATTTTGTGATGATCATGGACCACTAGATATATGAATTTTTATGAAAAAATATGAAAGGGTTTCTCAAGTAAAAAGTTTAAAAGAGGAATAGGAATATTAAAGTACCATAAACTTTTATTCATTCCCTATGTATCATGGATTTACTTGGTGTTTGGTTAAGTGTGGTTAATTCTTTAAGTACCATTTCTTTGTTTGTAGCTTAAAGTTTTTGAAGATTTAATAATTATGTTTAGTTGGTAAATCTCAATTTATTTGGACATACTTTAATTCAATAAGGTATGATAAGCAAGTTACGAGATATACTAATACAAAAATATTGGAAATTTGAGTTATGTTGTAATTTATGTCAAACTTGGTTGTCCGGATGGAGTCTATTTTGGATATGATCTTGTACTATTGCTGGTTTTTCTATCTGATGTTGTTGTTGAGTTTGATGCATGTCTCTTTGCCTGATGTTTGTACTAAATTTATGTTGATTAAATATCTCTAGAAAGTTCTAGTTGTGCAAAGTTTAATATGTAGGAAATAGTACTTAATGCCCCAGTGGTATAATTATTTACATTCCTTTAGATGGTGAAGATTATGTTTTATGTTTCTTGATATATTGTATGTGTTTTGTGGATGTTACATCATCTGTTTTTTTGGTTTGCAGATGGTAGAAGTTTGTTGTTTCTATTTTTTGACACTAAGGGCATCTGTCAAACTAGTCCAAAAAATGCTTGGTAGCCTTTGGATATGTAGAATCTTGTGTTGTGGTTTGGTGGACATGCTTATTTGGTTTGTGCAGTATTTCAATTTAATTATCTAGTAGTGTTTTTGTCCTACAAGTGAGTTATGTTGATCTATGCTTGGTATATGCAACTATGATATGTTTTTCAGTGTGTCGATTGGATTATATTGACTAGATCATACTTTTTGGTCTAGATATTCATTAGAGGGTGAGTTAGAACATTGTTATGGGTCTCACATAGTGTGTGGAGATCCACATTCGGTAATTTGCATTGGAAGGTGTCTTTTGGTCGACTAGTTGTTGAGTTTTATTACAATTTATCTACAAGTTATGTTTGGTGGTGATTTTTGAGGATGCATTAGCATGTGTTGTTTGTTGGATTCAACTTGAAAGAATGTATTGTGATGGATCTGGGTCTCCTCTTTCTCCTAGAGGGCCGCTTTGGGTATTCTTGGTTCAGGTGGCTAATTTTGTGCAATATTGTTTACCCTATCTGTGGTCTATCCTCAATTAGGTTTTTGATGACCTAACTTGTATTTAAGAAGTGTGGATGTATGAGTTGTGTATTACATAGAGCGTGAATTGATATTTGTGAAGAGCGTTGATAGTGATATATTCAATGTGACAATGTTCTGACATAGTGGTGGATGTCAGAAGTATTTTCCGTGATATTAGTTGATGGTATGATGAATCAATGAGGATCCAGACAGTTAATGAGAGGGTGTGAATCAGTAGATGGAAACTGACTAAAATTTCACCAAACTTAAAAAACAACCTCTCAAGCCAATCTCAAAACTAATTGGTTCAAACACTGAACTACAATTTCAAAATCATTGTCAAGTATACCAGTTGACTGTCATAATAGAATAACAGTATAATAGCTCTGAAACTCTCAAAACCTTTTAACAAAAACATTCAAATACTTTACTAACAATAGTAAAAGCACATTTCAGATTATTGTTGGTCATCTTATCAAATCTAAGTGGATTTAGCAGTTAAGCAAATTAACCATAGCAAACATAACCAAAAAAAAATTCACCACTTGACACAATGATTTTGACATGGAAACCCAAATGGGAAAAACCATGGTGGGGATGAATGCCCACAAGTATTCTGAACTCTTTTGAAGTTCGCTCTGTTAGGGGTCAAGCGTATTAAAGCTTTACAAAATTCTTGTTAGGAATAGATTCTGTTAGGGACCACCTGGTTAAGGAATTGACTATAATGCCCTATTAGAAGCAATACCCTGTTAGGAGTAACCTTGGTAGAGGATTTGAAATTCAAGCTAATGGATCACTTGGCTAGAGGATTTAGATAGCACTAAGCCTGTAGAGCTTACCCAGTTAAGGGATTTAATCGTTGTAATTGTTAGAGAACAACAAGGGTTTGCTGATCTGGTGAATAGCACTACTCTGCTTGATCAGATCCTTTTCATGCTCCTATCTTCCTTCACACATATTGCAAATACACCTTCTAGTTCGGCAACCAATCACATTTATACTTAACCAACATTGCCAACACTACAACAAAACAACTCATCCACCTTATAAGCAAAACAATAGGTCGGTAACACATTACAAACCTAGGATCTCATAGAGATTACACACAAATCGGTTCAAGTATGGCTGTTGGATTACATAGCAATCATTGCACATTGTTCAAGACAATCTCGATCGCTCCTTGATCACCGCTTCATCGATCCATGTAACTCATCATGCGGTTTCCACTTCATAAAATGTACTGGCTCATTCCCAAGTTTCTTTACACACCAAAAAGCATTTGAAACTCTTCACATACAACATGCATATGTGGCATAATCATTATCGTTCATCATTTGATCATAAACCAATACAACCGATTTACCAAGGTCCATCGGTTAGGGTTTAGCACATCAATAGTTAGAGTTACTGATTGATGTCACTGCTTCTCAAGTAATACCTGTTTCCTTCACTAGCTCACTTATTGGTTGCAAAACAACATCATAACAACATCATTACCGGTTATAATTGACATCAAGGACAACATAATAGTTTATCAATGCAATCTTCATGCAAATGCCAACATTAGTTGCTTGCCATAGAGATTCGAGGATAATTTCATGATCATGGGATGCTTCTCGTATCAGTTCTACTATTCCTTTTGTTAAAAGTCAGTGGGACTTTTGGTAACTCTTTGTATCTTGCCTTGAAGCAATGTGCCTCAATTGTGCAAGTCCATGTATCTTGCCCTAAGCTAGTGCGCCTTAGTCTTGCAAGTCCATCAGGTGCATGATTCTCCTTGATAGTGATCCTAAAACATTGCAATCAATTTTATTTATATTATGAGCATGATTCTCATTGTTGTTTTTTCCTATTGGGTTTTCCACGTAAATCTGGTGTTCATGTTTTTATGGTTGATGGTTTTTAATATTAGTATAGAATGGTTAAATATTGTTTATAATTTGATTGATCAGTTTAAGAAGATCTGGACTAATTTACCCCTCCCCTAGTCTTGCCCTAGGTTCAACAATTGGTATCAGAGAAAGGTTTCTCTTACAAGAGCTTAACCACTTGAGGTAGAACTAGAATGGTGCAAGAACTTCATTTCAAAGCATTGATGTTTGATGGCACAAATTTTTCTTATTGGAAGGAGGAAGGAATGTTATTTGGAAACTTTGTCGAGTGGAATCTAGTAAATTGTCAAGTCTATCTATATGCCTTCATCGAATGGACCTCAAACTCCAAATGAACTAAAAAATTATAAGAATAATGCGAAGAATATAACTGTAACTATTAGTTTCTTAAGTGATGTAGTATTTTACAAGGTTGGTGGATTAAAAGAAGCCAAAGAAATAAGAAACAATTTAAGTCAATCATATGAAGGATACCCTAAGACAAAGAAGGCTAAGTTAATGAATCTGAAACATAAATATGAATGTCTAAAGATGGTTGATGATGAACAAGTTGAAAATTACATACACAAGGTAAATGAGATTATGAATGCTATTAGAAATGTTGGTGGAAAGATAGAAGAAGGTGATGTTGTGAGAAAGATCTTACTAACTTTGCCTAAACCCTACAAGCCAAAGAAGTGTCCTATTGAAGAATGTCATAATTTAGATAAGTATACAATTGATCAAGTCCTTAGTGTTAGAATTACATTATGTGTTGTCATTGATGTCAAATCCTTTGGTCCGGATTAGGTCCGAATGTGGTATGATGAGAAGAAATGTTTGTTGTGTGTATTGGAGGTTTCCCAGTTTTACTGGATGAGTTTGGTAACTCAACAGATATTACTCAGTATAATCTTTGGGTCCAGATTTCTCTAGAGCTCGAGGACCGGATCTTGAAGTGGTTTCATATAGCGTGCAAATGCATTTTGGGTGCGGCTTTGGTGATGTATGTAGCGTGTTGATATGTTTGATGAGGAACGATGTAATATGGTCTACTTCTCATTCCTTCTTACCATTAGAATGTTTAGTGGAGACTTATTTTAGATCTCTGTCTTAGTTGATATTGAGAATTATGATTTAGTAAATGTAGGAGTATGGTTTTATGAGATCAGACATGGCTTTTTGTGTTGAAGACATGCGAGATTAAAAGAATCCAGTAGTTGTGTGAGTATAGTGTTGTGGATTGTTACCAACAATGTAGACTATAATTTTATGGTGGATTTTTTTTATCTTTCTTTCTTCTTCGGCAGTGAGCCTTTCAAGGCAGTGAGCCCACCAACAATGAGCACATCAATAGTGAACCTTTCATGGCAATGAGCCCACCCGTAGTGAGCACCTTGGCAGTGAGCCATCCTTTGTAAAAAATCACCTTAACTGGTGTCACCTTAACCAGTGTTTATATATTGAGAATTAGCATTCTCCGTGGTGTTTCCCTTGGGTTTTCCACGTAAATTATGGTGTTTGTTGTCTCTGATCTATTTCGTGTATGTGCTTTAATGTTTTGTTAATTTTATTAATTATTTTGGATCTGTGGATTAAGGTTAAAATAATATTTTATTGTCAACTGATTCACCCCCCCCCCCCCCCCCCTCTTAGTTGCCTGGATATTCAACAATTGGTATCAGAGCTTTGGTTCCTTGATATGGAGCTTAACCATTTGAGGTAGATCATGATCCAATGGCATACATGTTATCCATTCCTATATTTGAAGGATCTGATTATAGCTTTTGGAAAGTGAAGATGAGAGGTTATTTGGTTTCTCTGGGTTACAACACTTGAAAGGTTGTGGAGACTAAGTATGTTCTACGAACAAATGGTTTGAACACTCCGGATGAGATTCAAGATTATGAAGAAAATGAAAGAGCAAGGTACGCTATCTTCAGTGCATTATCAAAAATAGAATTGAATAAGGTTATCTCTTTGAATACTTATCAAGAGAGTATTTCTGGATTCGATTGTGTGAAAGATTTTAGCATCAACGTTTCGGATCACACTCTGTGATCCATCATCTGGATGAAGAGAGTCCAAGCTAAAAGACATCTATTAATGGAATGAGAGTTAAGATGACAAAGAGGTTAACAACTAAGAGAAGATACAAAAACTTAAGGATGGAAGAAGGAGAAGACATTGTAAGCTATTTTGAGAAGGTTTATTATGCAATGAATGAAATCAGAGAACTCAGAGACACCTTGAATGATGGAGATGTAATTGACAAAATCCTCACGACATTATCGGTAAGCTACTGTGATAAGATCTCAGTGATTGAAGAAACTTATGATCCAAAGAAGTCACCAGAGAACAACTCTTTGGTACCCTGACTACATTTGAAGTAAGAAAGTTTGGAAAGGACAAAGACAAGTTAGAGACCGCATTCAAGGCATCTGAAGACAGTCTAGATGATGAGGAAAGCCTAGATGAGGTGGAAGTGAACTTTGTGAGAAAATTGAAGAAAGGCTCTAGAAAAAACAAATGTATGTTACCCTTTAAATGTTTTAGATGTGGAAAAATTGGTCATATTGCAACTAGATGTCTGGAAAAGGGAACTAGAAAGAAATTTAGGGAAAACAAGGGAAAATTCAATAAGAAGGCATATTATGTTAAGGATGATGTTGGCATCTCAGATGATGAATCAGACTATGAGGATGGCGATTGCTTGTTTCTGGTAGAAAAGGATGTTCCTAAGTTTGATATCTCTAAGATTCTTTCTAATGCATTTCATGCTAGAAGAGATAAGAGTGAATGGTTGGTTGACAGTGAATGTTCAAATCATATGATCGATGATAAAAGTAAATTCAGAAAACTTGAAAGATATGATGGAGGTTCAGTTAGGGTTGGAGATGACCAAACAACACAAATTGTTGGTATTGGTTCAATTACTTTTGATGGAAAACATAACATTGACAATGTTTATTATGTGAAGGGTTTGCATCATAATCTCTTTAGTGTTGGACAAATGTGGGAAAATGGGTACAATGTTGTTTTTCAGGACAATGGATGTGAAATCCGAAAGGATTCTAGAATTGTC
Source organism: Cryptomeria japonica (assembly GCF_030272615.1). Classification (NCBI taxonomy): domain Eukaryota; kingdom Viridiplantae; phylum Streptophyta; class Pinopsida; order Cupressales; family Cupressaceae; genus Cryptomeria; species Cryptomeria japonica. The sequence goes on along the minus strand of NC_081413.1, from coordinate 239,873,278 downwards.
ATTGTAGCTGGAAGAAGGACAAATGGAAATGTGTACTAATTGGAAGGAGCTACAAAACATTGCTTGATATCACAACTTGATGACAACTAGCTATGATACCGGAGGATGTGTCATATCAATTAAGACAACTTGGTACAGATTAGTTCAAGGAGTGCAGTAAGAGATTTGCTCTGATTGACTAAGTCAAAGAACAACATCTACAAGGAATGTCAAGTAGGAAAGTAGATTAGAAGCACATTCAGAGGAAAGGAGTACTCGTTCACTAAATTACTAGATTTGGTTCACACAGATCTTTGTGGTTAGACCCAGATAAAGATCTTGCAAGGTGAGAGGTATTTCATGTTACTGATTGATGATAATTCTAGAACGACTTGGGTTGCATTGTTAAGAGATAAATTTGAAGCATTAGAAAATTTCAAGATTTTCAAGGCAAAAATTGAAAATGAGCTTGACAGGGAAATCAAGTGTTTAAGGTTTGATAGAGGATGATAATTCATCTCGGATGAGTTCAATGACTTCTTTGAGAAACATGGTATCAAAAGATAGTTATTGAAGCAGTCATCGGTGAGGAGGGACCTCAAAGAGATCAATCTGGATCGATCAGCAAGAGTAAACACAACAGAAACACACATATATGATGGAGGCAATGCAAAACAGATTGATTAATTGCATGAAATTTGATTACACCCAACTGGTAACAGCTAGGTTACAACATACCAGCACACAAGCCTGGTAGAATAGGTCATAACCGAGACCTTGAATCGAAAGATCTATCTTCTAGGCACAGTCTAACTATCTGATACTCTGATTGATTCTGATTGATTACATTCTAAAGCATGATTACAAATATATATATATCAATCCAAAGGATCTAGTCATCCCAAAAAGGATCAAAACCTAAAGAACAAGACCTAACGTGCAAAATAAACAAGGTCAGCCTCCGCCAAGAGATTCCTTCGAAAATCCAAAGGATGTGTTGTAGATCATGGGAAAAGGTCAGCCACATGCCAAGGAACATCAAAATCAATGCCCAAGGCTCCCCAAGCTTTAGAATGGATTTTGATAGATCACCAGAATAGATCTCAGGCAATCAATAACAAAGGAACAACCAGTAACAAGAAACTATCATGGAAACCGGTAGTGATATCTTGTTGGAAAGTGATCCAAATGCAATGCGGTCTGAAAGAAAGAAATATGATCATGATTTCAAGTACAATCCAACTCCACGGGATCCGGTGAGCAAAAACCAGGACACACAAAAAGGAAAACTGAAACTGCAAACATAAAACAAAACAGAAAGGAAAAATGTTTTTGGTTGATGCACGATTGCTGCGAATTGTGGATGCTCCTGCATCAGACATCTGGGGTTAATGAAAAAGTTAGCCTCTCACTTTGCTGGGGTTAGAGGGAAACCAAGGCGATCTACCTCTGATAACTCAATGATGAACAGTGAGTACCAAACCGGTACTGAGGGGGGTGAATTGGTACAGGTACAAAAACGTTTCCTGAACCGATTTGACTACAAACAGTGAACTTGACTGGTAATCACTAACACCGGTCTAAACCAGATTACTATCGGTTTCAAACCCAATGAGACTGTGAAAGACAGACTATTTGAACATGTAAAATATTTAAACTATGATAATGAAATAGTTAAATTAAATTATTTTAAGAATGTAAACTATAGAAATGTTAGAAAAAACAATGAATTTACGCAGAACACATGAATTTACATGGGGAAAACCATTACTGGTAAAAAACCCCACAAATATAGCATCTATATTATAAGAACACAACCTGGGGAGACTTCTCTTCAAACTTCCAAGGCCTCTCTAATAATTTACATAAATTGAATAATATTTCACTCTACCAAAATGGTGATGATTCCTCCCTTAAATATAGGGAGAAAGGTTGGTAAAATACCCGAAAGGGTAGTTACCATACCTTTTCAATAACTATCTTGTTCACAATTAATAAATAAATAACTTTTAATAGTTCTTTAATTTATTAATTATTCACAAGAAATGTTGAATGCTTTTCAAGCATTATGATAAAACATTCTATATTATCAAGGTTTGACCCCTAATAATATTATGTTCTAACACTCCCCCTTAATATTAATAGGGGACAAATCCTATCAATTTCTTTAAAAGAAAAACATGAAGTGCCCCAATGATGCAAGTTTTCTTGACAAGGATAAATAGGGACACAAATATATGCCAAAATAAAAATGATGCATTCCAAACTACATGAAGGTCATTTTGTCATAATTTATAATCCCAGTGTTCTTAATAGATGCTATCTTAAAAGGTCTTGTAAGATTTTTGTTGGAGTCCCAGGCCTCCTCAAATCAGCCTCTCCCCAAGTTAATAGTGCCTATAAGACTTAGTACAATATGCCCGTAGGTCTTAATACAAGTGGAAGATTTACAGAGAGAAGATTTTACAAGTTGCCCATAGGACTTATGCATATTACATATAGGATCTATCCATTAGGAGGTGACATTGCCATGTACACTCCCCCTCAATGGAAGCTCCTTGAGGCCAAGCATTGATCTAAATTTGGAGAATTTTGCATTGCATAATGGCTTTGTAAATATGTCTGCAACTTGATCTTCAGTTTGGCAATATTGAAGAGAAATATCTCCATTTAATACTTTCTCACGTATGAAGTGAGCTTGAATTTCAATATGTTTAGATCTTTGATGATAAACATGATTCTTAGCAAGTGCAATACAACTTTGATTATCACATAAGAGTGTGGTGCTAGAACTGGATTCCATTTTAATTTCTCTTAGAAGTTGGTTTAACCAAATAGCTTCTTTAGCTGCTTCAGAGGCACTTCGATATTCAGCTTCTATAGATGATAGTGCTACAGTTGATTGTTTTTTAGAACTCCATGTGATTGCACCTATTCCAAGTTTAAACACATATCCAGAAGTGGACTTTCGATCTATGGAATCCCCTGCAAAATCAGAATCACAATATCCATATATATGTGCATTTTTAGTATGAGAATAATAAAGACCAAAGTTAATGGTTCCTTTGATATATCTTAAAATACGATTTGCCATTTTCCAATGTTGAACATAAGGTTCTTCCATAAATCGAGATGCAACACCAACTGCATAGGAAATATCAGGGCAAGAGATAGTTAAATAAATTAGGCTCCCAATTAATTGTCGATAAAGGGTGGAGTAAAACTTTTCACAAGGAGGATGAGCTTCAAGTTTGATACCAGTTTTAATAGGGGTAATAGATGGTTTGCAATCAAACATATTAAACTTTGAAATTAAGTTCTGGGCATATTTTGCTTGAGATATAATGTTCAAATGATGGTCTTGAAAAATGGACATTCCTAAAAAATGATGAAGGACTCCTAAATCAGTCATTTCAAAGGTAAGACTTAGTTTTTGTTTATATTTTAGTATTAATGGTGAGAGACTACTTGTAATGAGTAAGTCATCTACATATACTACAATAATAACTATATGATCATTTTCAAATTTAAAAAATAAATCATTGTCAGGTTTACAACTAGAGAAACCTAAGTTTTGAAAGAAGTTTCTTAATTTAGAATACCATGCTCGAGGAGCTTGTTTGAGTCCATAAAGAGATTTTTTTGAGTTTACATACATAGCTCTCTTTATTTTTTTGTACAAATCCTTGAGGTTGATGCATATATATTTCTTCTTGTAAATCTCCATTTAAGAATGCATTTTTAACATCCATTTGGTGAATTTCCCATCCATTTTGAGTAGCTAGTGCAATAAGTAAACGAATAGTCCCCATTTTGGCTACTGGTGCAAATGTTTCATCATAATCTATGCCACGTCGTTGAGAAAAACCTTTAGCCACTAATCTTGCTTTATATCTATCAATATTTCCTTGAGGATCATATTTTATTTTATAAATCCAATGACAATTAATAATATTATGATTATGGGGTAGTGGAACAAGTTCCCATGTTTTATTTTTAATGAGAGCATCATATTCTATCTGCATGGCATTTTTCCAATTTTGATTTTCATTGGCTTCTTCAAATTTTGGGAGTTCAATTTCATATAGTGTCATTAACGCAAAATATTTTAGGAATAGAAGGGTCTACATTTGAATCTTGGATTAAGGATTGAACCCACTTAGGTTTTTTAGAAGGTTGTACAAGATTATCATTAAAGGTTGATTGATTATTTTCTTCATAATATGATTTTTCAACAATATTGTTAATTGAGCTAAGTAAGAGGGATTCTAAGATGTGAACATTTCGACTTAGAATAATATCTGTTTTTGAGGGATCATAAAGTCTAACTCCTTTTGTGTTTATCCCATACCCAACAAATATACATTGAGTAGATGTGGAGTCAAGTTTTTGTCTCTTTTGTTTAGGGATGTGAACATATGCAGGTCTTCCAAAATTTTTTAGATGAGAAATATTAGGTTTTTCATTTGACCATTTTTCTAAGGGAATTGAAAGATGTAAAGATTTTGTAGGAACTCTATTTAAAATATATATAGCTGTATTCATAGCTTCAGCCCAAAGAAATTTTGGTGTATTGGAAGAGTATATCATAGATCTTACCATTTCTAAGATGGTTCGATTTTTTCTTTCAGCAACCCCATTTTGTTGGGGAGAATAAGGACATGTTAATTGTCTTTGTATCCCACATATTGCACAAAAATTGTCAAAGTCTCTATTAATGTATTCTGATCCATTATCTGTTCTAAGAATTTTAATTTTGTAATTAGATTGATTTTCAACTAGAGTTTTAAATTCTTTAAATTTAGAGAGAACTCCATCTTTATTTTTAAGGTAATATCCCCAAATCATCCTAGAATAATCATCGATAAATGTAAGGGCATAGAGGGATCCCTTAAGAGAATGAGCTTGAAATGGCCCCATTAGATCACTATGAAGTAATTCTAGGGTTTCATATTGCTTTCGATTATGATTCTTGTTAAAGGGTTGTATATGTTGTTTACCTAAGAGGCAACCTTTACAAGCTTCTAATTTATTTTCAATTTTTGGTAATCCAATTACAAGGTTATGACGAGACATTTCATTTAAGCTCCTAATATTAAGATGTCCTAATCTTTCATGCCATAATTGTGTTTCATTTTTTATTTGTGTAGATAAGCAATTTTCTTTTGAAGTATTATTAAAAATAAAAAGTCCATCTTTTTGAATGCCTCCTGCAACAATGGTTTTATTTTGATCTTTAATGTACCATTTATCTTTTGTAATAGAAATTTTAAAATTATCTTGGGTAAGTTGAGAACAAGATAGCAAATTTTTTCTTAAATTTGGAACAAATAATGCATGTCCAATGGTATCATTAAAAATTTTAAATTTACCCATTCCTTCAGCTTTAATTATTGAATTATCTCCTAAATAAATATTTTCATTACAAGGGTCTACATTGAATAAAACATCATACACGTATGTCATATGTCTAGATGCTCCACTATCAAGAATCCATTCATCATTAGTTGATGCAGATAAGGCAATATAAAGTGCAATATTCCCATTTTGATTTTTGATTTGTGTTAGGTTTATAATTTTGATTTTTATGAGATCTATTTCTATTATGAAATCTACTTTTATTTTGATTGTTATGATATCTATTTCTATTTTTATTTAAAAAACAAAAACTTTCAGAGTGGCCTGGTTTACCACAATGAAAACACTTTAATTGGTTGGTTTTGCTAATTATCTGAGAATTTTTAGAATGGTGAAATGATTTGGAGATATTATCTTTATTTTTATTACGATGTGTATATGATTTTTTTCTTGACATAAAAGAGCTTCCAAAGCTTTCTCTTTAGAATCAAATTTTAACATTACTTGTTCTTCTTGAATAAGAAGAGAAGATAGCGTTGATAAATCAGGAAGATCATCTTCATTTTGATACTTAGAGTTTAAAATGAAAATAAAATTTCTAAATCTTTCATGGATGTTGATTTGTATTATAAAGTACAAAAGTTTATCTTTTATTAGATAACATTTGCATCCATCCAATTGAGATTTAATATTTTTTATCTTGGCAAGATAGTTAATTACTTTTTCATCCCCTTTCATGGGAGTTGTAAATAATTCTAAAATTAATTTAATTATTTTTGAAAGCCTCGATCCTTCATGCATGGATTCTAATAATTTTCAAGCTTCAAAAGGTGATTCTATGTGCCCAATGTGTAATAAAAAATCATCTCCTACACTTAATAAAATTGACAATGCTTCTTGTGATCTATTATTAAAGGAACTTACAAGATCAGGGTTAATATTTCTACCTGTAGGTTGTTTTTTCTTATTGTCCACAATGTCCCATAACTTCCTGGCCATGAATTCTGCCTTTATTCGAATCTTCCATATAGAATAATTATCTCCACACAACATGTGAGCTTTATCAATTGTGAAGATATGTGAGCCCATTGGAATAATTTATAATAAAATAACCTGGGGGAAGTTTTGATAAAAAATATATTAGTGCCTTATTTAAAAAAATCACCCCTTCTTTCTTTCTGTAATAATTGTCAGATATTAGAAATATTTATGAGATAAATGAATAAAGTAGATATGAAAATAATTTTTTTTAAAGCATTTTCATATTATATATGTAATTTTAACCTTTTTAATAAGAGAATAAATTTCTCTAAGTAAAAGGAAGGTTTTTAACTTCATGGTGAATAAAGAATAAGCAAAATAAAAAATTTAATTTTGTAAAACAAATTTAACTTTATAGTGAAAATCTAAAGTAAAGGAGATGAAAAATTATATTTAATGAGTAAATCATATTCTATGATTGTGTTATTTATGATTTCCAAACTATTAACTTCTATAGTTTTAATAGCCTTACAAAATAGTTTGAATCTTATTTTTTGGTTATATATTTATTTTTAATTTTTTTATTTAAGTCACATAAAAAGAATTCTAAAATAAATAAATAGAAAGAATTAAAAGGTTGATTAAATTTTAATAGTAATTATCATATCTTTTCCTGCAACAATTATCAAATGTTAAATTCTCCTTTATATCTTTTTCCTGTAATAATCATCAATGTTAAATTATCATTTATATCTTTTCTTGCACAATGATCAAATATTAGATTATTCTTTTTAAAAAAAATTATCACAGTTTAAATTGGCTCTAATACCATGTTTGAACATGTAAAATATTTAAACTATGATAATGAAATAGTTAAATTAAATTATTCTAAGAATGTAAACTATAGAAATGTTAGAAAAAACAATGAATTTACGCAGAACACATGAATTTACATGGGGAAAACCATTACTGGTAAAAAAACCCCACAAATATAGCATCTATATTATAAGAACACAACTTGGGGAGACTTCTCTTCAAACTTCCAAGGCCTCTCTAATAATTTATATAAATTGAATAATATTTCACTATACCAAAATGGTGAGGAATCCTCCCCTAAATATAGGGAGAAAGGTTGGTAAAATACCCGAAAGGGTAGTTACCATACCTTTTCAATAACAATCTTGTTCACAATTAATAAATAAATAACTTTTAATAGTTCTTTAATTTATTAATTATTCACAAGAAATGTTGAATGCTTTTCAAGCATTATGATAAAACATTATATATTATCAAGGTTTGACCCCTAATAATATTATGTTCTAACATAAACCAACAACTCTTAGCTTTCCATACAACCTACTCCCTCATTTCCACTTTATCCGTATGCATAAGCAGATAATCTATCATCAAAAATACAATAACTTACTAGATCAACATGATTCACCACTTAACATAACAAAGCATGACATGAAAAAGTCATCACACATGACACACATATTTTTCACGTAGAAAACCAATTGGGAAAAACCACGGTGGGGATAAATACCCACAAGCTATTCTTGAACTCTTTAGAAGTCCGCTCTATTAGGAGCCTAGTCTAGTTAAAGACTGTTACAACAGGTTTTGTTAGGAATCGATCATGTTAGGGACCACCCGGTTAAGGGATGGCTAGAATACCCAGTTAAGGGTTAAACCCTGTTAAAGGTTACCTCGTTAGAGGATTTTAAGAACTCAATGGCTTTGAGTCACCCTGTTAAAGGATTTTCAGCAAGCTAGTTAAAGCTACCCTGTTAAGGGATTTTCCAACTGTTGAAGTGGTTAGAGATCAAGAGGTATTACAATGATCTGGTAATAGCACTCAATGCCAATGCAGATTCACTTTAGTTTTTTCCTTCTGTACACACACTATGCAGGTATCAATTCTCTTATCTGGTTTGGCAAGAATCATGTATCTCTGCACTTAGATACACACACAACATTTGCCAACAACCTCAACATGAAACACAACATCGACCTTATAGGAAACAGATAGGTCAGTAGCATAAACCCTAAACCCTAAACATTTAGGTTAAGCAATTTAATCGGTTCAGTCCTGACCATTGAACACGTTATATTGAATACAACGTTCTTGAACAGATCTCAAGATATTCTCCATCGTCGGTTCTTCACCGCTTCATGGAGGCGATAACCCATCTCGCGTTCTCCACCGTTTACAAAGACTTCACACATTCCCAAGGTATATAGGATCAATCTCCTTCATGCAAGATCCTTCACACGCACAAGGTTGATGTGGCAACATGATCCGATCTCCATTACAATGCTAACTCATCACACGATGTCATCGGTTGAATCACACAGGCTTGAAACACTTCAACCGGAAACCCTGAGGCTGAGACTACCAACCGGTAGTCATACCATATTAAACCTTGATAGAAAACATTCCATATACCGGTTCTCATTATAACATACATGTTTACTTGGACAAACATACCGCTTCACTTTTTCACATATACCGGTTCACAACATCATATTGGTTCACTTTGCTAGTTGCTTGACTTCAATATACCGGTTCACTCTTCAACATATTGACATCAATGACCACATACAATATCATCATGTCATCATACTCTACACATGCCAACAATCTCCCCCTTTGGCATTGATGGCAATATACAAAGATATCTCTTTTTTTGCATCACATCTTCTCCCTAATACTGCAGATATCTTCTCCGCTTCACATCTTCTCCCCCTTTGACAACAATGCCAAAGTAGAGGCACGAGCTTCCCTGTTCCACTATGCTACTCCCCTGAGGAGTAGCATCCTTCAACACATCAATCTTGAAAAGATATATCAAAGTAAGATTTGACTGATGTGGAGCACAAACCTTTAGTTTACCTCTTGAAGGGGCAACACCCCTAATTCACCTCTCAAATAGGTAAATGTAGCCTTCGGTAGAGGCTTGGTGAATATGTTTGCTAACTGCTCCTTACTGGAAACATGTTCCAATACAACCTCTTTGTTCTAAACCTTTTCCCTCAAGAAATGATACTTGAGTTCAAAGTGCTTGGTTCTAGCATGTAAAACCAGATTCTTGGAGATGTTAATTGCACTTGTATTGTCACAAAATATGCTTACCGGTTCAGATACAGGAACTTTGAAGCCATTCAATACATGCTTCATCCAAATAGTCTGGGTGCAGTTCATAAAAGCTGCAACATACTCCGCTTTTGGTTGTGCTCTTTCGGTCATCCACATTACCAGCCCAATCAGCATTTGTGAACACTCTCAGGTTGAAATCATTATTCTATGGATACCATAATCCATAGTCAATAGTTCCCTTCAGATATCTAAGAATCCGCTTGACTGCTACCAAGTGGGATTCTCTTGGGCTTTTCTGGAACCGAGCGGTAATGCCCACTGCATGTGCAATGTTTGGTTTTCTATGCACTACATAATGCAACTTACCAATCATTGATCAGTATTCCTTCTCATTTACCAATGCTGAGTCATCCTCTTTTGATAGTTTACAACCGGTTATCATTGGTGTACCAATCGGTTTGCTATCTTCCATGCCAAAGGTCTTCAACACCTCTTTGACATACTTGGACTGAGTGATAAAGATTTTATCTTTCATTTGCTGAATCTGCAGTCCAATGAAGAACTTAATCCCCCCTATGAGTGACATCTCAAATTCCTTCTTCATCTCATCTGCAAAGTCATGACTCATCTTGTCATCTCCACCAGAGATTATGTCATCAACAAATACTTCACAGATCAGAATCTGATCTCCTTCTGATTTCAAGTAGATATTGCTATCTTCACTTGTTCTTTCAAATCCAATCTTCACAAGATGGGAGTGCAAACGTTCATACCATGCTCTAGGTGCCTACTTCAGTCCATACAAGGCTTTATGTAGCCTACACACCATGTGACTGTCTTCTGATAGGGTAAACCCATCTGGTTGCTCTATATACACCTCCTCTTCAAGTATTTCATTTAGGAATGCATATTTTACATCCATTTGGTATACCTTGAATCCTTTAAAAGTTGCATATGCAAGAAGCATACGAACTCCTTCCAATCTTGCTACTAGAGCAAAGGTTTCTCTATAGTTTTCTCCTTCTTGGGAATATCCTTTACACACCAGTCTGGCTTTGTTCCTTACTACTGTGCCATCTTCATTTAGCTTATTTCTGAAAACCCATTTGGTTCCAATGACATTTTTATGCTCCAATCTGGGTACCAAAGACCATGTACCATTCTTTTCTATCTGGTCAAGTTCCTCTTCTGTTGCCTTGAACTAGTCTTCATCTTTATGTGCCTCTTTGAATGATTTAGGCTCAAATTCGGAGATCATACATGAGTTTTCTCTGACCTTTCTTCTTGCAAGAATTCCTGCATCCTTGTCTCCTATGATCTGCTTTGGATCATGATTGAGTTTGACATTCCTAGGTATGTTCTTAACATATTCCTCTTGTTTTTCTTCATCATCCCCATCTTCATCAGCTTCAGTATCTATCGGTGTAGGAGCACAATTATTGGTACTAGGCTGATTTGCAACCGGTTCCCAGAAGGTTACTACCGGTTCATCTCCTACATGCTCACTGCCAATTTCCTTAGGTTTCTCAAAGTTTTCATCAACCCTAACATTGATGCTTTCAACAATTCTCTGAGTCCTATTGTTGAAACATTTAAGAGCTTTACTCTTGGTGGAATATCCTAAGAATATTCCCTCATCATATTTTGCATCGAACTTGCTCTGATGTTCACTCCTCTTGATATAACATTTGCTACCAAATACTCTAAAGTAGCTTACCACTGGTGTCTTACTGGTCCAGTACTCATAAGGAGTTTTATCCTTTCCTTTCTTGATGAGTACCCGGTTCATTGTGTAGACTGTAGTGCTCACCGCTTCTCTCCAAAAGGTGCGAGCAACCTTTCCTTGGATCAACATAGTTCTAGCCGCTTCAACCACAATCCGGTTGTTCCTCTCTACTAAGCGATTCTGCTGTGGAGTTCGGGGGGCAGACAGTTTCCTCTTGATGCCATTCTCTTCATAATATTTGTTGAATTCACCTGAAGTGAATTCCCCTCCTTGATCAGTTCTAAGGCATTTGATTCTTCCACCACTTTCCTTTTCTACCAGTGCTCTAAAAGCTTTGAACTTTCCAAAGGCTTCAGACTTGTCCTTCAAGAATGTGACCCACATCATTCTTGAGCAATCATCTGTAAGAATCATAAAATACCTATCTCCCTGCACACTCCTAGTTTTCATAGGACCACACAAATCAGTATGCACAAGATCAAGTAAATTGTTTGCAGTGAAAGATTTACCTTTGAAAGTTGAGGAAGACATTTTCCCTAGTTGACACTCTCTGCATAAAGGATTTTCCAGTTTGCTCAGCACTGGCAATCCTCTAACTCCCTTGATCTTACTCGCCTTCACAATGTTATCAAAGTTAACATGGCAGAGTCTCCTATGCCATATCCAGCTATCATCAAACTTAGCCATAAGACATGTACTAACATTTGCATTCAGCTAAAATAGGTTACCTTTGGTCTGCATACCGGTGGCCATCAGTTCACCATTCTTTCCTTTAATTTTGCACACTCTATTTTATAATTCCAGAGTGAGTCCACTATCATTTAGCTGGGCAACACTCAAAAGGTTGTGGTGGAGACCTTCCACCCAATACACATTGCCAGCACTGCTCTTTCCATTTATTGAGATAGACCCTCTACCTTTGACCATACATGGTGCATCATTACCAAAACAAACCACACCACCATCATACTCTTCTAGAGATAGAAACTTGCTTCGGTCACTAGTCATATGGTGAGAACAACCACTGTCAATAATCCACTCATTGGAATTATCAAAGCGGGAGACAAGAGCCTTCTTGTCTGACACATCTTCCTTGACTGCAACAAACACAATATCTTCATTTTCTTCATCTTCTAATTCCTCATCAGTGACACCTTCATCAACTGCTACAAAACAGTTTCTCCGGTTTCCTCCTTTGAACTTCTTGAACTATTCCAGTTTGTCCTTGCTATCACCATTAGGACAGTTTACAACAATGTGTCCTATTCGGTTACAAGAAAAGAATTTCAAAGGGAGCTTACCTCTGTATTTACCGGTTCCCTTAGGAAGTCTCTTGGAAAGAAGAGCTTCAAGTGACATTAGCATCTCCTCATCATCCATTTCTCTGCTCTGTCTTGGTTCACCACTGGTGCTTGCTTCTTTTCCTTTTCTAGATGGTGCAGCAGATGCTCTAAAGGCTGATTCAGTCTTCAGAATACTGCCATCAAAACTATTTAGCTCATAGGTTGTCAATTTTTCAATGATGGAGTCTAGGGATACCTTATTCTTGTCTATTGACCTCAACTCCTGAATAGTAGCAACCCTTATTGCATAGACCGGTAATAAGGACCTCAAGACTTTGCTAACGATAGTGGAATCATCAATTTTGTCTCCTGCACTTTTGATGTCTCCAACATCAGTTTTGATTCTTATTCCATATTGTTGAATGGTCTCGCCTTCAATCATCCGCATGTCTTCAAACTTTCCCCTAAGGCTTTCTTCCTTAGCTTGTTTCATATACTCATCACTGCCATAGATATTCTCAAGAGTATCCCATACTTCTTTGGGATTCTCTTTATCCTGGACATCAATAAAATCAATGTCAGATAAACTACTGATTAGGGCTTCCATGACTTGCCCATTCTCTTAGATCTCTCTCTTTTGATCATTGGTGAGAGTACCAGTAGGAATAACATAAGCATTCTCAACATAGCTCTAGTGTTGAGCACCCATGCCTCTGATGTATATCTTCATTCTGTCCTTCCATATTTTAAAGTTATCTCTGTTGAACTTTGGACCTTCCCTTTTCATCATTAGAATAAGATTTTTTCCTCAAGCGGTTAAGCTTACAACACAGATGACCTGGAGGATGCTCTGATACCAATTGATAACTCAATGATGAACAATGAGTACCAAATAGGTACTGAGAGGGGGGGTGAATCAGTACAGACACAAAAACTTTTCTTGAACTGGTTTGACTGCAAACTGTGAACTTGACTAACAATCACTAACACCAGTCTAAACCAGATTACTACCGGTTAAACACAATGAAACTGTGAAAGACATAAATCAGCAACTCTTAGCTTTCCATACAACCTACTCCCTCATTTCCACTTTATCCTTATGTATAAGAAGATAACCTATCATCAGAAATACAATAACTTACTAGATCAACATGATTCACCACTTAACAGAAAATAACAAAGCACCACATGAAAAAGGCATCACACATGACACACATATTTTTCATGTGGAAACCCAACTAGGAAAAACCATGGTGGGGATAAATACCCACAAGCTATTCTTGAACTCTTTAGAAGTCTGCTTTGTTAGGAGCCTAGTCCGGTTAAAGACTATTACAACAGGTTCTATTAGGAACTGATCCTGTTAGGGATCACTCGGTTAAGGGATGGCTAGAATACCCGGTTAAGGGTTAAACCCTGTTAAAGGTTACCTTGTTAGAGAATTTTAAGAACTCAATGGCTTTGAGTCACCCTGTTAAAGGATTTTTAGCAAGCTGGTTAAAGCTACCCTGTTAAGGGATTTTCCAACTGTTGAAGTGGTTAGAGATCAAGAGGTATTACAATGATTTGGTAATAGCACTCAATGCCAATGCAGATCCACTTTAGTTTCTTCCTTCTGCACACACACTCTGCAGGTATCAATTCTCTTATCTGGTTTGGCAAGAATCACGTATCTCTGCACTTAGATACATACACAACATTTTCCAACAACCTCAACATGAAACACAACATCGACCTTATAGGAAACAGATAGGTTGGTAGCATAAACCCTAAACCCTAAACATTTAGGTTAAGAAATTTAATTGGTTCAATCCTGACCATTGAACACTTTGCATTGAATACAATGATCTTGAACAGATCTCAAGACATTCTCCATCGTTCGTTCTTCACCGCTTCATGGAGGCGATAACCCATCACGCATTCTCCACCATTTACAGAGACTTCGCACATTCCCGAGGTAGATAGGATCAATATCCTTCATGCAAGATCCTTCATGCACACAAGGTTGATGTGGCAACACAATCCGATCTCCATTACAATGCTAACTCATCACATGATGTCATCAGTTGAATCACACAAGCTTAAAACACTTCAACCGGAATCCCTGAGGCTAAGACTACCAACTGGTAGTCATACCATATTAAACCTTGATAGAAAACATTCCATATACCGGTTCTTATTATAACATACCGTTTTACTTGGACAAACATACCGCTTCACTTTTTCACATATATCAGTTCACAACATCATACCAGTTCACTTTGCCAGTTGCTTAGCTTCAATATATCGGTTCACTCTTCAACATATTGACATCAATGACAACATACAATATCGTCGTGTCATCATACTCTGCACATATGCCAACTCCCTCTTCCTAAGAAATCCAAGATGAATCTTCAATTGGTCTGCCCTTCCACTTCACAAGATATTCTTTGTACTGATTGTTCTGAGTACTACACCCAATCCTACTGTCCAAAATCTCTTCAAGTTGATCCACTTCCTTCCGGGGCAATTGTTTCTCAAGGTCTGCAACACTATTCTCACTGAATACTAGTTTATGATACTCGTGAAGATCTTCAATGTTGAATATAGATGAAATACTTAGACTATCCTGTAGCTCCATTTCATATGCATTTCCAGAATTGAATTTCCTCAAAATCTTACAGGGTCCAAACTTCTTCATCTGCAACTTATTATAAGTTCCAATCGGGAATCTCTCTTTTCTCTCAGATATACTATCACTTCATCACCAACTTCAAATTCCTTATGTCTCCTCTTCTCATCTGCCTTCTCCTTATATTTGTTGTTCATGTTTTCCAAATGTTGTCTAGCCTGAATATGCAATGCTGCAATGTGACCTGCAAAATCTTCTACTTCTAAACTCTTTTGGTCTTCACTACTAATGTCTCTAGTTACAAGCTCAAAAGGTGTTCTTGCAGTACTTCTATTCACTGAATTGTTGTAGGAAAATTCTGCTTGTGCAAGGAGTAAATCCCAACTTTCTGTTTTATCTCCCACTAAACATCTCATCAAATTTCCCAAACTCCGGTTAACAACTTCTGTCTGTCCATCAGTCCATGGATGAAAAGTAGAACTAAACTTCAAATCCGTCTTCATCTTCTTCCAAAGTGTTCTCCAAAAATAGCCACCAAACTTAGTGTCTCTATCTGAAACTATGCTCTTAGGTTATCCATGCAATCTCACCACTTCCTTGAAAAATAGGTTTGCTATATGCAATAAATCTGATGTCTTCTTACAAGGTATGAAATGAGAAATATTCAAAAATCTATCCACTACCACAAATATAGAATCATTCCCTCTCAGTGTCTTAGGCAATCCAAGTACAAAATCCATGCTTATATCCTCCCAAGGTCTTACCAGTACTGTCAAAGGTTTATACAATCCCACATTTTAACTACTACCTTTTTCAACTTGACAAACTCTACAACTCTGCACATATCTCTTAACATCCTTATGAATCTGGAGCCAAAAGTACTGCTCACTCACCAATGCAACTATTTTGTCGATGCCAAAGTGTCCCGCTAAACCTCCACTATGTTTCTCTTTTATCAGGTTCTCTTTCATGGAACTCTTAGGTATGCACAATTGAACTCCCCTGAATAACATCCCATCTTGAATGGAATAATCCAACCATTTGCTCCTATCAACATAATCGGTTCTCTACATGCTTTCCAAGGTTCTACAAAATTCGGGTCTTCATCATACAAGGTCTTCAAATCTTCAAAACCTAATACTGTCACTCTCATCTTTGTCAGCAAATTCCTTCTCCTACTCAATGCAGCAGCAACTTTGTTAGATTTCCCACTTCTATGCTTCAACACAAAGGTGTAACTACAAGAATTCTACCCATCTCATATGTTTTTGATTCAACTTACTCTGACTGTTCAAATACTACAAATCTTGATGATCTATATGCAACACAAACTCCTTAGGCAATAAGTACTGTCTCCATTTCTTCAAGGTTTGAATTATGGCATAACATTCCTAATCATACACTGAATATCTCTTTCGGGCATCATTCAATTTCTCACTAAAATAGGCTATTGCTCTACCTTCTTGACTCAAGACAGCTCCTATTGCTGTTCCACTTGAATCACAATCCACTTGAAACAGCTTATTGAAATCCGGTAAAGCTAACACAGTTTGCTCAATCACTTTCTGCTTCAACAATTCAAAACTTTTGTTTCCTCCGGTAGTCCACTTGAATTCCTTCTGATCTCCTCTCATGGTCTTAGTCATAGGGTTACAAATTGAACTAAAATTTCTGATAAAGTTCTGGTAAAAGCTAGCCAATCCATGAAATGATCTTACCTCCCCAATGCTTTCAGGGTCCATCTTCAAACCATCCTCATATATCACAAATCCTAAACAGACTAACTCATCCTTCACGAAAGTACACTTCTTGATATTGATCAACAAGTTTTCTTCTCTCAACCTCTGCAAAACTTGTCTTAACCGCAACAAATTCTCTTCTTTTGTCTTACTCAAAATTAGAATGTCATCCAAATACACAATAACAAACTTACCCAAGAATTTCTTCAATACCTCATTCATCAGCCTCATGAAAGTACGTTGTGTTTTAGTCAATCCAAAAGGCATCACCAACCATTCATATAGTCCTTCATTTGTCTTAAATGATGTCTTCCACTCATCACCTTCTCTAATCTTGATCTGATGTTATCCACTCTTCAAATCTATCTTTGTAAAGTATTTTGCTCCACTCAAACAATCCATTATGTCATCCATCCTAGGCAAAGGAAACTATTATTTCACTGTGATCTTGTTTATTACTCTTGAATTGGTACACATCCTCCATTGTCCGTTCTTCTTAGGTGCTAATATTGTTGGTACTACACAAGGGATCAAACTCTCCTTGATCAAACCTTTCTTCAACAGCTCCTGAGCTTGTCCATTAAGTTCTTCATTCTCTACAGGTGTCAACTGGTGTGCAACTTTGTTAGACAAACTAGCTCCGGGAACCAAGTCCATGCAGTGACTAATACTTCTAATAGGTGGCAATCCATTAGGTACATTATCTGGAATGATGTCCTCATATTATGTCAGCAAATCTCTTATCTCTTCTGGGTGCTCTTCTTATGGTTTCGGTCTCTCAGTCTTCTTAGGAATTAAGGCAAAACACACATTTGCATGTCTCAATTCATCCATGAATTTCTTTCCATCTACTAAACAAATTCTGGCATTTGTACATACTTCATTCTTCAAAGGTTCCTCCAAAGGTAACAAGGTTTGCTTCATCCCATTGGCCACAATAGTGTATGTATTCTTTCTCCCATCATGTATTGCCTGCCTATCAAACTGCTAAGGTCTACCCAACAAAAGATGAGAAATATCCATAGGCATAATATCACACAAAAATTCATCATAATAATTCCCAATTTTCAATTTCACCAAACATTGTTCACTTACTAATAACTTATGTTCATCCTGAATCTATGCTATCTGATAAGGCTTAGGGTGTTTCACCCTCTCCAATTTCAATTTATTCACCATCTCTTCTGAAACAAGATTATTTGAACTACCACTATCAATAACAACTTTATAACACTTACTGGATACCTTACATCTGGTCTTGAACAGATTCTTCCTCTGCAAGGGTTATTCATCTCCTCTAGTATGACACAAAGCTCTCCTCATCATCAACAGTTTTCCATCTTCTAGTTTATTCTCTGATCTGGTGGGGTTTTCTTCCACCACTGCTGCTCTTCCGATATCCTTTGTCTTCTTACACTCAAATGCACAGTGTCCTTCACCTCCACACTTAAAGAAAGTTCCTCTAAATATCCTCTTGTCTTGTCTTCAAAAGTTTTGATTCAGGTAACCATCCGGTTCTCTCCTCCGGTAGGAATTTCTATCATCCTTTCGATATGAATTACCTTCTTTGTTCATTTCCTTGTCCTTGTTATGATCTGTATTGTTTCCTCTTCCTCATTGAAATCTTCCTCCGGTAAACCTTCCACCTCTACCTCTTCGTCTTTGCTCAAGTCTTTTGTTCATCTTCTTCAGCCTTTAGTGCATACTGGTAAGCCTCTTCCACACTCTCCAATTTGATCATACTAAGTTCATCTTGTATAGACATCCATAATCCATTCAAATATCTTGCAATTTGTTCAACCTCATCATCAACATGTCTGGATCTAATGTTCAATTTGTAAAATGCTTTGGTGTACTCCTTCACACTATATTCCTTCTGTCTCAGATTCTGCACCTTCTAGAACAAATCCACTTGATAAGTCAGGGGCACAAACTTTGATTTCAACTTAGCAATCATTTGATCCCATGTCTTAATCTTTTCTTTACCTCTTCTTTGTCTATCAACTTGTAAATGCTCCCACCAAAGACATGTATGACCTTTCTACCGGGTACAAGCATATTTCACCTTCCTCTCTTCTGCAATGTTTTTGAAATCGAAATAGTTCTCCATCTCTGAGATCGAATCCATCAATTCATCCGAATCTAACTTCCCATCATATTCCGGTGGGGTAAAATGAGCTTTAGTGTTCACCCTACTCAAAACCCTTAAAAACCTTTCTTCATTCGGATCAACTATCGGTAGGTTTACTTGTTCTACCGAGGCTTCTTCTCCTTCATCTTCACTTACATATTCAGTATGTCAACCTCTTCTCTGGGTTGTCTCCACGGCTTCTAACCAAACTGCTATTCCTCGCAATATCTCCATCACAACAGGGTCTGCATTCCCACACGCTCCACCATTCCTAGTTCCTCTTCACACCATCGATTCACGCTAGTCCTTTGCAATATAAAGTCGGATCCACAATCCACCACCCTACAACAAAATTTTAGGACATGCAACCTCCGGAACAAAACTTCACTCTGATACCACTTGAACCAGTCACTAATGAGGAGGGACCTCAAAGAGATCAATCTGAACTAGTTAGCAAGAGTAAACACAATGGAAACACACATATATGATGGAGGCAATGTAGAACAGATAGTTTTATTGCATGAAATTTGATTACACCCAACCGATAACAACTGGGTTACAACATACCGACACACAGGCCTGGTAGAATAGGTCACAACTAGGACCTTGAATCAAAAGATCTATCTTCTAGGAATAATTTATCTATCTGATACTCTGATTGATTCTAATTTATTACATTCTAAAGCATGATTACAAATATATATTGATCCAAAGGATCTAGTCGACCCAAAAGGAATCAAAACTCGAAGAACAAGACCTAACGTGCAAAATAAACAATGTCGACCTCCGCCAAGAGATTCCTCCGGAAAATCCAAAGCATGAAACGTAGATCATGGGAAAAGGTCAACCACATGCCAAGGAACATCAAAATCAACGCCCAAGGCTCTACAAGCTTCAGAATGGGTTCTAGTAGATCACTAGAATAGGTCTCAGGCAACCAGTAACAAGAAACTATCATGGAAACCGATAGCGATATCTTGCCGGTAAGTGATCCAAATACGATGCGGTCTGAAAGAAAGAAAGATGATCAAGTCTTCAAGTAGAATCCAAACCCACAGGATCTAGTGAGCCAAAACCGGGACACATAGAAAGGAAAACTAAAACTACAAACAAAAAACAAAACAGAAAGGAAAAATGTTTTTGGTTGATGCAAGATTGCTGTGAGCCAGGGATACTCCTGCATCAGTTATCTACCCCTCAAACACCACAAAAGAATGGTGTAGTTGAAAAAATGAACCAAACTATACAAGAGGTAGCTAAAACCATGATAAAAGGAGTAGAGTTACTAGAAGTTTATTGGAAAGAAGCAATTCATATAGCAACATACACACTTAATAGAATTCAGTGTTGGAGGAAGTATGGTAAGACATCTTATGAACTATGCATGATAGAACTACTATAGTGAAATATTTCAAAGTATTTGGAAGCAAGTGTTATATCTAAAGAGATGAGGATAATCTTGAAAAAATTGACAACAGAGTAGATGAAGGCATATTCTTGGGTTATTCAACAAAGAGAAAATCATATCGATGTTACAACAAATTATTGAATAAGATTGTTGAAAGTGCAAGTGTAAAAGTTGATAAGAATACTTCAAAGGATTCAGAAATAGCAATGGTATATGAGTCAAATGAGTTTGAAGAAAAGGAAAAGAAAGAAGAATGCAGGAGTGAATAAAAGAATGATCAAGATGCTCTGAAATTTGCATCCAAGAGTCCAAGGTATGTTCGTAAGAATCACTCAGAAGAACATATCATTGAAGACAAAAGAAAAGGTGTTATTACAAGAAGAAAAGAAACATAAGAACAAGTCTTGTTGTGTCTACTATCTCAAACTAAGCCAAAGACAGTGGAAGAAGCCTGTAAATATTAGAACTAGATGAAGGTAATGAAAGAGGAACTAGATCAGATTGAGAAAAACCAAACATGGGAATTAGTCAATAGACCAGAAGACGAGAATGTGATTGGAACTAAATGGGTATTCTAGAACAAGCTGGATGAAGATGGAAAGATTGTAAGAAATAAGATAATGTTGGTTTGCAAAGGATACACTCAGATTGAAGTAATTGATTTTGATGAAACTTATGCCCCGATTGTAACAATGGAGGCAATATGGATGTTCCTGGTGTTTGTAGCATTCAAGGACTTCAAAGTTTATCAGATGGATGTGAAATCAATATTCCTGAATGGAGAATTGAAAGAAGAAGTTTACATTGAACAACTAGAAGGATTTAAGTTGAGAGATAATCTGAACATTGTTTACAGGATGAAAGAGGCTTTGTATGGACTGAAACAAGCTCCTAGGGATTGGTATGAGAGATTAGACAATTATCTAACTGATCAAGTATTTCAGAAAGGTTTAGTGGATAGAAATTTGTACTTCAAGATATATCCATATAAAATTCTAATTGTGGTAGTATATGTTGATATAATCTTTGGAGGAAATGATATGTGAAAAAGATTTGCTAATGAGATGCAGAAAGAATTTGAAATGTCTGTAATTGGTGAGTTAAATTTCTTCCTTGGATTGCAAGTTAATCAGAATGATAAAGGAATCTTCCTTTCTCAGTCTAATTATGTCAAAGAACTGTTAAAGAAATTTGGGTTGGAGAATTTCAAGCCAATATGTACACCTATGACTACCAAATGCAAGTTAACTAAAGATGAAAAATCACCTAAAGCAGATACAAGTCAGTACATATCAATGATTGGAGGATTGTTATATCCTACTACTACTAGACTAGATATCATGTATGCAGTATGTTTGGCAGTAAGATTTCAACAAGAACTGAAAGAGTCACATGTTGTGGTAGTGAAAAGGATTTTGAGATATATTAAAGGAACACAAGAGTTTGGTTTGTGGTATCCTAGGAGTTCAAATTTTACCCTCACAACTTACACAGATGCAGACTGGGCTAGAAATGTTGATGACAAAAAATGAACAAGTGGAGAAGCATTATTCCTTGGCTCTCGGTTATTTGCTTGGTCAAGTAAGAAGCAAGACTCTGTGTCTTTATCTACAACAGAAGCAGAATACATTGCAATATCTTCTTGTTGCATTCAGATTCTATGGATGAAGTAGACTTTGAAAGACATTGGTGTAAAGTTTGATGACCCTATCTCAATCATGTCTGATAATACTAGTGCAATACATATTTCAAAGAATTTTGGTACAACATTCCAGAACAAAGCATATATCTATCAGGTATCACTTCTTAAGGGAAAAAGTTCTAGATAATGAACTCAAACTTGAGTATATACCTACAAAAGAGCATATTGCAGACATATTCACTAAAATGTTGTGCAAAGATACTTTTATGTATCTTTGGTAGAAGTTAGGGGTATCACCCCTCCCTAGTTTGAAATAATGTGCATTGGTCCAATGAGAAGCCTATACATTCTTTTCTGGACTGATGCTTATGTGTGCTTCCTCTCATGGGGAGTAGGGGTGAGTTTCTCAGGGGGATTCTTGTCCACGTTTGTCATTGCTATCAAAGGGGGGGAGAGAGAGTTGGTTTTTCATAATCATGATTTTTCATATTGTTGTTGTTGTTGGATGTTTCCATCAATGACAAAGGGGGACATTTTTAGCATTATATTATGTGTTTGTTCTTTGATGTCAGATCCTTTGGTTTGGATTAGGTTTGGATGGGGTATGATGAGAAGAAATATTTTATGTGTATTGGAGGTTTCTTGGTTTTACTGGATGAGTGTGGTACCTCGACAGATGTTACTCAGTATTATCTTTGGGTCCAGATTGGTCCAGAGCTAGAGGACCAGACCTTGAAGTTGTGTAATATAGCGTGTGAATATGTTTTGGGTTAGACTTTGGTGATGTATGTAGCATGTTGATATGTTCGATGAGGAATAGTGTAATATGGTTTACTTCTCATTCCTTCCCACTACTAGAATGTTTAGTGGAGACCTATTTTAGATCCATGTTTTAGCCGACATTGAGAATTATGATTTTTGGAGACGGTATGTGTAGGTGTATTGTTTGATGAAATTAGATACAACTTTTTTGTGTTGAAGACATGCGAGATTAAGAGAATCCAGTAGTTGTGTGAGTATAGTGTTGCAGATTGTTACCGAAAGCAAATCTGACAGTGCGGACTGTGTTTTTGTGGTGGATTCTCTTTATCTTTCTTTCTTCTTCGACAATGAGTCTTTTAGGGCAGTGAGCCCACCAGAAGTGAGCACATCGGTAGTGAGTCTTTTAGGGTAGTGATCCTACCTATAGTGAGCACCTTGAAAATGATCCATCCTTTTAGAAAATCACCTTAACTGATGTCACCTTAATTGATATTTATATATTGAGAATTAGTATTTTTTGTGGTTTTTTCCTTCTTGGATTTTCCACATAAATTCTGATGTTTC
Source organism: Cryptomeria japonica (assembly GCF_030272615.1). Classification (NCBI taxonomy): domain Eukaryota; kingdom Viridiplantae; phylum Streptophyta; class Pinopsida; order Cupressales; family Cupressaceae; genus Cryptomeria; species Cryptomeria japonica. The sequence goes on along the minus strand of NC_081413.1, from coordinate 239,849,991 downwards.
TTGTGTCTAATATATTTCATGCATGTGCTTTCATGTTTTGCTTCTTTTATTAATTTTGAATTTTTCAATTAAGGTTAAAAGAATATTTTATTGTCAAATGATTCATCCCCCTCTCAATTTCCCGTATATTCAACACTTGGATCATTATTTGCTTATGAAATATCAGTTGGAAGTGTATACACCTATTTATTTTAACTTTTTCTTTCTTTCTTTTATTGCAATTAAGATACAACCTTTAGCAGGATTGTCCTCCCGAGAAGCCCATAAGGCTCATGAGAGGGGAACGATCTAAGTGGGGAACGACTAACACCAAGTATTCCAACCCACTATAATCAAATGTGGATGTGATGAAAATCATGTCTAGCGGTTTTTCTCTTTGATTAGCCTACCCCTAGTATCCTTGAGATACATAAAGCCTTTGTTTTAAAGGTTTGGAAGCCGCCCGAGGGAGTTTATCATTGAAGATCGAACAAAAGCCTTACTAAAAATATCTAGGAGTAGAAGTCTCGTCGAGTTAGTAGTGCAAGGGTGGGGAACAATCCACCCCAAAGACACTCATCATACATCCCCCGAGAAAATGACCCAATTGAGAAGCAATTCTCTTTGGTTGAACTTCTGGCAAAAGGAAAAAAAATGAGCGCACCCTAGGGTGTGACAAGGTTGTTTGAGGTGAAGGAGTATCAAGATGTGAGCTATTGATATATTGATGACCCTTGATATTAAAGAGTTTGATTGATGTGTATTTCTATTCAAACCAATGAAAGAAAATGGGGATTTGAAAAGATCCTATCAAATATAGACTCATTGTTTAGATTATATACAAAAACAAATTGTCTTCTTACTTGTTATTGTGTTTTAATCATTTTTCAAAAAGATCATCTATCAAACATTCATAATTTTTCTAAAACATAGTTGAGTTTGTCAAAAATTTCAATCATAGAGAAGTTTAGTGCATCAAAGACAAACATTAGTGCATCTGAGGAAAATAATAGCGCATCAGGAAAATAGAATTTTCAACCACCACGAGAAAATTAACACCAATTTAGCACATACAAATGGTAACATAACGCTTTAAGGATCCAAAATAGTGTATTAAGTAAATCTTTTAGCGTATTCATTATTTTTTTTAGTGCATTAAGCTGTCATCACTGAAAACAAAGAGCAAAATAGAAATTTTCTCAAAAAACCAGAACATTTTTAGATACCCCTTTCTGAGTTGTCCTTTTTCAATCATTGGAATCATCAATTTCAGCTTAAACACGAGAGATTTAGAATATCACAAGTGCAATCATCCAAATAAAGTTAGATCAAACAAACTTACGTGCTCGATTATCAATCTGATTTGTGATTTTTAGCAGTATTTCACTGTTAGGATACATCATCCTTCATCACGAAACAAAGCTCCAAATTAGATTAACTAAGTCTAATCAATAGCGAGGATCTTTCCTATTCAGACTTAAGTATCTCATATCAAATTGGCACTCCCAACAAAGATCAAAGTTTAAGATAATCTCCATCACTTGTATGACCATTTAAATTCGATTCAAAAAGAGGATAATCCAAAGTCAAAGGAAATAAGTCCTAGCATAAATCAAGATTAAGATATTATGACTCTCCAATGTAATTATCCCATTTTCGATCAAGATCCCACCTGTCAAGAATATTATGATGATCCCCTAATCTTTTGGTATTCCATCCATGATGATCCCCTTTCATCTCAAGAGTAGAGTCTCTTTCAACATCCACTTCCCAAGCAAGATCATGATATCCCTTCCATCTCCTTCAATGATCCAATTCAAAATCAAGAGAAAATCGCAAACTTAAATGTAAGTCAAGATCAAGGTACCCCTTCTTCTAAATCTGCACATAAACATCCCCCTTCATCCTCCAAATCCATTTTAGGTCCTTTCATTCCAAAGTCAAAGCCTTGCTTCCTTCTATCTGTTAGATGCAATGACAATCCCAAAGAAACTGAGAGGGGGGGGGAGTGAATCAGTGTCTAACTGGTTAGCAAAATATTTGAACTTATTTATAACATTGCAACCCAAATTAATGTACCAGTAAACAAGTAATAATGCATCAAACAGAAATAACAGAAACAACATAAATGCACACCACAACACAAGATATTTTGGTGAGGAAACCCGGTAAGGGAAAAACCTCGGTGGGATTTGTGACCCACAATATTTACTCACGGACAATATGAATAAATATTACTTAGAATAGGGGGCTACACATGCAGGAAGGCCAACAGCCTAGAGCACACTGCTCATTGAAAGAGTCTCAATGACTACAAAATGGATAATTAAATCCAAGACAATGTACTGCTCAAAATAGCATCTGCACTGCTTGATTCAGTACCGGTTTAAGCTTTGTCAGAAACCATATCCAAAAACCTGTCAGTGAATGATATTCACTCACATAGCCTATCTGCCTTATAAGATCTCATACATATATGAGTCTTTACAATACATCATGTCATCTTATAAATAATTAATTACATTATAATATAAGTCATATAAGAAAAACTTGTCTCATGTCAGCCTGGATGTCGGTATGCTTTGTTACCGGTGTAAACTAGATGCCGATGAATGAACTTTGTTGTGTCTGTCGGTGCCGGTAAATGATGTTTGCGTTGCCGGTAAACCTGTAGAATCCTATTACCAGTTGGTTGCCATCAATGACAATATCAACCATTCTAATGTGAGTGTAGAATGTCAACAATCTCCCCCTTTGGCATTGATGGCAACACTCATGAGAAAAATCCAAAAACTGTTGTCCAAAAATGAAGTCCAAAACTGATCCCCAAAAAGAGTGTGCTCCCCCTGAGTAAGTGATTTCTTTTGTGCATTTTTCTTCCATACATTTTTCTCCATACTACTCCCACTTTGGCATCAGTGACAAAGGATATCAAAAAGAAAAGAAAAATCTACCTCATAGCCTATAACTGGTTGTTTATAATTTGAAAGATATTTGCCAATATTAGATTCAGGCTCTGCATGAATTTATTACTGTCAGAGATAATGGTTTTTGTCTGCTAGATCATGTCGGTTAGATAATGCATATGTTGCTCTAGTGATTGCTCTCCTTGAATTAATGCCTTAGATAGCTCAACCCACTGAGTTAGAAGATTTTCCAATTTTGGACCAAGTTTGTTTTTCAGTTCCCAAGCCTTCAACCTTATCCTTGCTTTTTCTTGCTCTAGTTTCTCTATCTTCTCCTCAAAAACTATTATTTTCTGATCAAGAACTGAGGTAAGTTCCAAAGAACCTATCATATTATCTGCTATATTATCTATCTCCTTTTGTGTTTCCTTAATCTTCTCATCAATATCTTCAATCAGGTGGTGAGGCTTACAAGCTTCCTTATACAATTCTTTGTATTTCAAAATTGTGGAATTAACTACTGGTAATAACGAGTCAATATGCTTAGTATAGTCCTTGATAGTTTTCTCAAATAATTCACCTTTTCCGTTGTTCACCTTTTCCTTAATGGTTCCTTCATTGATCTTATCTACAGTTAGAACATTTGAAGCAATAAATTTTGACAATGCATCCAGTTTACTAAAAGAACCATCAATATGATCTAACTTACATGCCGGTGCAATCATTTTCAAAATAGGCAATGTATCATCAATGGCCTTGTATGCTTAGGCATTGCACTCTGTGATCCTCTTAATTGAATCCAAAAGAGCATCTGTTACATTTGTAGGTCAGAAATCTGTAGTAGATGTGCTCGGTTCCACAATAACATTCTTTTCCACAGATACTTGACCAATTACCTTAACAATTCCTTCCTTATTACCATCATTTATTTTCTCTGTATTTATAGTTGTTGTTAGTTTCTCACTTTGTGTTATTACTTCTGCTTCTACTAGTTTCTCAGTGTGTGCATGAACCTCGGTATCTGTCGGTTTCTCAGTGTCAGGCTTCTTAGCTTCTGTCGGTATTTCAATGTTTTGAGAGTCAGCAGTGTTAACCGGTGACTCATAGATTTCAACATTCGTAGCATCAACTATCTTAACCTCTGCAATCTCTTTATCCATAACAATATTAACATCATGTGTATCTACATTCATAGTAAAGAAAATTTTAGAATCCGAATTAGTATCATCATGTGTTATTTCTTCAACCTCCTTATCTAGTTGACTATCTGTATGTACCGGTGTATCTGAAGTTATTGGAGGGGTGTCCTATGTTGGTGGAGAAAGGTTATCTATGACCTTTATAATAGGTACACTACCAATTTTTCTCTTACCTTTGTCCTTTTGATATACTTTCACAAAAGATTTATCCATTTTCTGTCTCTCCCTTTCCTCTTTCTTTTCTTTTTCAAAAAAAATATGTCCCATTTGTCTGCATTTTCATCAGCTATCTCTTTCACTCTTACAACCATTAGGCTGACCTACTGGTGACCACTCATAAAAACTGTTCGGTTGGATTCAACAATTAGTTCATCAATTTCTTCTCTGGAATTTACAAGGTGAATAGCCAACAATGGCTCAACCTTTAACTTTTTATCGAATTCCATAACTGACATTCTTTTAGCCTCTAATATTATGTACAAGTCATTAGGCAAATCATCTACAACCTCAATCAACACTTTCTTGTAGATGTCAAGATGCAAAATAATACTAGCCTCTATAGTCTCCCTGTCAGAATCCTTGAATGGATGATAAAGTTTATTTATATTGCAAAGATTACCATCTTGAGTTATCTCATTTACCAGTTCCTCTGGTGTAAGGGTATCCGGTGCCTTAGGTTGTTTCTTCTTTGGAGTTAGCTTTTTCTTAGGCTCCCTTACAACTTGCTGCTTCTTCCTTAATGTCCTTACCTTTTTAGGAGAAGGAGAAGGTACTAGTGAAGGTTTCCTCTTTTTCCTTTCAACTCTTTTGAACTCTGCTACCTCACCACTGTGTGTATCCGAAGAAGTGACAACTGGTGAAACATGAGCTACTGGTTCCAGTCCTTCCAGTTCACTAGCAAAAATACCACTCAAGCTCATCACATTCTCTTTAACTTCTTTAACCATTTTGGATGCACTTCTAATGAATTTTTCTCTTCTTTTTCTCTTCTTTTGCATCAAAATAGTACTCTCAATGGTCTCAGCACTTCCAAAGATTTCTTCTGAAGGTTCCCTAGGTGCATCAAGAAGTGTTTTAGCACATGCTTCAAGAATATTCTGATCAACTTCATAACCCATCTTTGTTATCCAATTAGTTCTAGGAGTAACAACTTCCATCCATGTTTCATCTCTTTTGATTACAAAACAAATTTGCTTGTCATACTTATCCACAATGCTTTGCGATATCCTTTCTTTATCCTTCATTTTAGTTTGGAAGTTTTTGAAATAGGCTTTTACCATGTCATCACTATTAGAACCTATGTTGGTAATAGCCTCCATGATTTGTCTACCTACTGAGATGTCATATGCAAATTCCTTGTGACCAATGTCGGGTATCTCCTTTGTGAAGTAAAGCATTAAACACACAAGTAGATTCCCAAAATGGAATGTTCCCTTCTTATCACCCTTAATCTTCTTCAAGTTATCAAGCAGTTCATCCTTAAGCCACTCACAGATGTCAATTTTAGTATTTTTATTAACCATCTCATATGCACTATGAATACACAAGCTAGAAACAAAATTTAACCTATTTTCATGTGTAACTCTGTATCCAAATACCATGATCACATATTTCACATTTGCATCAGTGATATCATTAACCCTAACAGATCTGCTATCAAATGTAGTTCTAGTTAGATCCATAACACCCTTGTTTGTTATTTTCCTCTTTTTGTCGAGTCTAGTATCGATTGAGGGTAAACCAGTAACTGCCTTAATTGCTTAGTAATCTTAAAAACAGAGTCTAGGCACATAAACTCCCCATGAACTCTACTCAGTACAAGATGAACTATCTTATCTAAAAATTCAAGAATGTTCAGAATTTCAACAAATCCTAAATCCTTAACAATCTTATGCTCTGTCTTGACTAAACCTTGTTCATCAATTATAACATCTCTATACATGTACTTCAAGTCATCTTAACCTAAATTCTCTATGTTGTAGTGAATATAAATCCTCGAGTCTTCAACAAAAGCAACTCCCTTTGGAATCTTAGAAAAAGGCTCTGATGGAATCATCTTTCTTAGCAATCTTAGGAATGATTTTAAACATAGGTCTAGGGCACTTAATGTTATCTACCACAGTAGGGATTGCAATAAATTCAAGTGCAGAAGATGAAGATGCCATTTTGAAATATAAATACCTTTTGACATGAAATCCTTGAATGCCTAAAAACACTTTGTTGCTTCGCCTTAGGATGCCTTTGCTCTCTCTTTGTGCTCTTCAAATGCTTGGATGCTTGGTGAATTGAAATGAGGGTTTTTCGGTGTTCTATAAAAAAAAAGTTCTCCAAAAAATGCATTAAATGCTTGTTGGTTAAGTGAAATCTTAACATATCTGTTGGTAAAAAAGAAATATAACTTCTCACCATCAACCGAGGGTAGAATGCATGATTTTTAGTTTTCTGCCATACCCTCTAAGGATTATTCTTTATTTAGATGAAGAATCTCCTACCGGTGGAGGGTTACTCTATTCTACCGGTGCAGAGACAGATTCATCAACTTTCTGATCTCTCTTCTTAATCCATTGTTTTGAAAATTCTTTCTTTATTTCATTTACTTTTTTCTTTCCTTTCTCATTAGATCCTTTATTGTTCTTGTGTATAGTCTTGCTTCTACAAAATTTTGCAATATGTCCAATCTTGTTACATGCATAACAAGTTACATTATTCCTTTAAATAAGTTTTCCATATTCTTGACCGGTTTGTGTTCTGCATTGATTAGATAAATGTCCAAATCTACCAAAAACATAGAATTTCACATTCATTCTGCAATTTTCTGAGTTATGACCAACTTTATTGCATTTGGAACATTGATCGGTGGGTAAATTTGTATTTTGATTATTTCTAAATTTGCAGAGATTTTCTCTATGACCAAATTTGTTGCAATTAAAACATTTCCTATTAAATTTATAAGCATTAGGCTGTCTTACCGGTTTACTACGATCTTGATTGTTTGTAGTCCCAGAACTTTCTCCATGTTCAAATCCAAGTCCAATTGTATCTCCATTAGGTTTTTGTCTTTTCAGCATGTCATCAAGTCTTTCTGAAGTTTTCTTGAATTTCTCTTTGTTTTCATTTATAGTGATCAACTCATTTTCCATAATGCCAATTTGTCTCCTAAGCTCCTCTTTATCATGTTGCATGTGAACCAGATCTGTCTTTAGCATATCATTTTCATGAGAAAGTCTCATATTTTCATTACCTCCATCATTAAGTCTCCTAGTCAAGTCTTCTTCATTCTTCTTCCTATCTTCAATATCCTTACATAGCCTCATGGTTAAATCTTGCATTTCATTCCTCATGTTACTATTCTCTTGTCTCAACTTCTCTGCAATATCCCTAAAAGTTTCCTTTTCATCATCATGTTTCTGAATTTGCTCATGAAGTTCCTTCCTCTTGTTTTGTGCTATAACTAGGTTCTCTTGAAGTCCTTTAATGAATTCTTGGACAGTCCTTAGATCATCTTCAAGTTTGATATTCTTCAATTTTTCTACATCAAAATCTTCAAGAGCTCATTCCAACTGTTTTCTTGAACTCTCTATCAATACCAGTTTCAAAGTCTTCCTCATGTTGTTAGGATTTTGCAAACAAACGACCAAGCTCTGATACCAATTGTTAGATGCAATGATAGTCCCAAAGACACTGAGAGGGAGGGGGGGGGGGGGTGAATCAGTGTCTAATCGGTAAGCAAAATATTTGAACTTATTTATAACATTGCAACCCAAATTAATGTATTGGTAAACAAGTAATAATGCAGCAAAGAGAAATAACAGAGACAATATAAATGCACACCATAACACAAGATATTTTGGCGAGGAAACTCAGTAAGGGAAAAACCTCGGTGGGATTTGTGACCCACAATATTTAATCATTGGCCAATATGAATAAATATTACTTACAATAGGGGCCTACACATGCAAGAAGGTCAATAGCCTACAGAACACTGCTCAATGAAAGAGTCTCACTAACTACAAAATGGATAATTAAATCCAAGACAATGTACTGCTCAAAATAGCATATATAATGCTTGATTCAGTACCAGTTTAAGCTCTGTCAGAAACCATAACCAAAAACCTGTCGGTGAATAATATTCACTCACATAACCTATCTGCCTTATTACAATATATTTTCGCTATCTTCTATATAATACCATTACATAATTTCCTCTCCATGCTCTATCAAAAATGACCTATAAGATCTCATATATATATGAGTCTTTACAATACATCATGTCAGCTTACAAATAATTAATTACATTACAATATAAGTCATATAAGCAAAACTTGTCTTATGTGGGTCTGGATGCTGGTATGCTTTGTTACTGGTGTAAACTAAATATCGATGAATGAACTTTGTTGTGCCTTCCAGTGTCGGTAAATGATGTATGTGTTGCTGGTAAACCTATAGAATCTTGTTACTGGTTGGTTGCCATCAATGACAACATCAACCATTCTCATGTGAGTGTAGAATGCCAACATTATCCATCTTAGGACCTTACATCAACCCATCCAAAATATCTCCATATCATTCGTATCCATCCATGAATCCCATTCCCTTTGGAAGAAATTTGGATGTCAAGAATAAATTCCATGAGCCTAAATATCCACATACATCCAAAGATCAACATGTCCAATCTAAAAGACATGTCAAATCAAAGAAAACTTTGATCCAAACGAAAAAATCAATATCCAAAAAGATACAAAAGCCCTTTAAGAAAAAGGAAAAATAAAAAACTATGTGGCTTCCTAAGTCGCTCATAAAAGCAATGCATTACAAAGAACCAGAAAGAAAAGAAAAATCAAAGTCAATGTGGATTCCCATAAAAGCATTACAATCCAAAAAAAAACAAAATTGGCATCTAGCCTTGCTGCTCGAAAAACTGCCTTCAATCGTCTATCTATATGTCTCCCACTTTCCAAATCTATTCTTCTATCACCTTCTTCATCCATTTTGGGTCCTTATGTCTCGAAATCCACATCCACTCCCTCCAAATCTCAAAATCTAAAATCCACATTTTCTTAATTACTCCACCACCTCTCAACGTGTGTGCCAACATTCGTCTTGAAGACATTTCCATTTATCCTTGTGCAAATCTTCCAAGATCTTATCTATTATCCAACACCTATTTTCCATCCTTTCATCCCTCCTATTCAGTCCTTTGCATAAATATTCCATCTTTGAGATAGGCGTTTGTGTCATTTTGTCACATGTTTACCCACACTCAATCTTATGTTCAATCCATTTTCTAGATATCTATTCATGAAATGCTTCAAAATCCGAGGTTGTTCCTCTTTAAGACTATCTTTTGGCTAGGATGCATACTCGATTTGGAAAGAGAATCACTTATTCTATCATAAAGCCAAAATCTTCTGATTACTATATTTCATACACTTAATCAATTGCTTTAAATCATTTTGATCTCTTAGTCGAAGACAAGGCTAGTAAAAAATCTAAAATCCCACTTCAGCACCACTATAACTCTCAAACCCACGTGAGATTCCTTGCTTACAAGCCAATGCACAAAAGAATCAATGACAAAGAGAAAAAGAAATATCAAAAGATCAAAACAAGAGCATGAGCAAAAAAAAGAGCTAAAATGCAATATCAAAATGCTTGGCATTGGGAACGTGTGAGTAACTCCATCGGGGCTATGGATGCTTGGCTGGAAATGGAGAAATATTTGTGAGATTGCAATGATAACCTTGTTGGAACTATGGATGCTTGCTGGTAGTGAGGCTCTATCCAGGATGTTTTGAAGTCAGGGTAACTCATGGAGCTAGTCATGTTGGATTCTGAAGATTGCAATGATCATATGAGCCGGAATGAACCTACTTACACACACATGGGTAATCAAAGACTAAGTACCTTGGTCCAGTTTGAGATTCTTCTTCCCTTTTGAGTATACTTCCTAGTTGCTAGATATGTTCGGTTGAATTTTTCGGAGGTTATAAGTGTGGGTTGACTCTCTATATTTGAAATGTTCAAGAACACTTATTCAGGTGGTGTTAGACAATGTGACAATCTTAGATATCACCCTTTTGCAAATGGAGACCTCTATACTTGGGGGCAAGTTTCATCCACTCTATTATTCCTACCACATCTCCCATTATCCTTCCTCCAATGTCCATTACCTTATTTAAATGCATCATATCTATGATCTTGCTTCATCTTATCCATACCCTCTAGTCCATATTCCTTATCCTATCTATTCATTGCTTTCATCACCCATTATTCTATATGATCTTTCTTATCCTATCCATATCCCCTTTTTCATCCTTGATCTTAATAAAAACTAAGGACAAATAAAAAACATGGTTTAAAAAATCTCTTGATATGTCCCTTCATGTTCCATAATAAGCTATCTCCATCTTTCTCCCATCCAACATTCATCCATTCACAATATGATCATGTTTGTCTACAATCAAACTGAACACATGTCTTGTTAATCAATCCATCGATCAAAATCTATCAACATCAACATGTCTTATACAAGGAAGGGTACACTTAAAACCAGACAGATCGGTCTTACATAGGGTACTCACTCTTTGAAACCAGACATTCCCATCGATCATCTAGTAATCAAAACAATGACATAGATCAATATGGCTTCTAGATTTTATCCTAGTTAGCCTTATCTTTAGCAATTGATGGCAGGACATGTTTCATCTCTCGTAAAAAAAAAAAAAAAAAAAGTGCAATAAAAGCAAGTAATGATAAGCTGGCAACTAGCACTATTTGTGATAGATCGGCTCTTCCATCTATTGGTACACATCATATATATGTTTTTTGCTATCATTATCCATATTCATAATACAAAGCCTTGTATCCATCTCAACATGACAGTAACGTCTCACCATGGCTTGGTGATTATTATGTATATCCATAATAAAAGGTGGTGTCAAGACTAGGGGCAAAATATTGAACTCAATGGGGGGGGAAACAATCCACTTTAGGCTTCAATAAACATGCAATCAACAATAAGGCAACACCCCAAAACAAGAATCAAAACACAACTCAACATCAAACATAGGACACAATTTTCAAAACCAATTGTCAAACTCAACATCCGAATCGGTAAAACATAACACGATGGATGATCTATTCTGAATCACGATTTGCACAATTTGGCATGGAGGTTTGATTGTTTGAATTTTGATTTTTGGTTATCAGATCTCCTGAGTAATTCAAGGATGTATTGAACTAGAGAAGCAAAGAAGGAATCTGATATTTTCTTTGTCTGCTATCTGTGAGTAGATCATTTGTACTATGTAAATTTGTCACAAGACATGATTAGAAACATATCATTGAAGACATTTTGGATTTGCATATGCCAATGGTTAACTCTTGTTTGTTTTACACAAACAACACTTAGGTCATGTTGGTTCAATTTTAGCTTAGTGCTTGTGTCATCTTGCAATATCAAAATCCATGTAAGTTATACTCAAGTCATCATGGTTCAATTATACCATCGATGTTTGTACTAACTTTCAACATTTTTACAAGCTCAATGATGATAAAAAGGGCACAAATAATTGAGCGACATAATGACAATGTTGCATTCATTATTATCCTTGCATTTAGTTTCATTCATTATCATAATTATATTTAGTTGCATTCATTGTCATCATCATCATCATCATCATCATTGCATATTAGTTACACATCAACATACATAAGCACATCAAATCACCATACTGTTGCCTTGGATGCACCAACATCAACACATCTAAATCTGCCTGCAACATGATATCAATTCTATCAAACAGTTATCCTATCAGCTCCCTCAAGATTTTAATCAATCTCTTTGAGCACCTATTATTGACTCTCATCAATCATGAGGTCACACAATCAATCAACCTCAAACCTATCCTATCAGTGGTGCAGTCACAAAATCATCAAAAATGGAGTTTCTATCATAAACTCTTATCAATCAAAGGTTCATCAAACCTATCCTATCAGTGGTGTAGTCACAAGATCATCAAAATTGGAGTTTCTATCATAAACTCTTATCAATCAAAGGTTTAGCAAACCTATCCTATTGGTGACGAAGTCACGAAATCATCAAAATTGGAGTTTCTATCATAAACTCTTATCAATTAGGAGGTTAATCTAACCTAAACTATCAGTGATGAAGTCACACAAAAACCTAAGCTATTAGTGACTCTCATCAATCATGAGGTCATACAATCAATCAAACATATCAAACCTATCCAATCATGACTTTATATCTAACACTCATCAATCATAAGGGCAATCAAACTCAATCAATCATCTAACTAAGCAAACACATGAAGGAAATCAAGAAATTGACATTTTATTGGGAGATTATATCAAGTTAATTAGCAACATCAAGTATTTAATCGAAAAATGAATCAATTATCCAAATCCCAAAAATGCATAAATCTATCTGATTCATCTCCCGAGGAGGCATCATCACATCATTATCCAACCATCAACATCTGGGGCAAATCAAAAAATTTATCAACATCATCAAGAAAATTTTATTTAAATCAATGTGTGGTCACACATCACTTCAAAGAGGGGCAAAATGTAGACACCTATTTATGTCCACTTGATTAAATAAATTTTATATTTGTTTAATTATCATTTATCCAACTATTAATTAAGTCAATATTTAATTAATTAATCCCAACCCTCTTCTATTAATTAAATAAATTATTCAATTTATTTGATTTAATTCACTTTTCCAAATTCAGACCATTAATTAAATAAATAAATCATATTTGTTTAATTAAATTCTCTTTCACATTTAAATAAATTAATTTATTTGAATCCTCAAAATCCCACCTCTCACATTTAAATAAATTAATATTTATTTAAATCCTCAAAATCCCATCTCTCACATTTAAATAAATTAATATTTATTTAAATGTCCAAAATCTCCCCCTCACATTTAAATAAATTAATATTTATTTTTAAATCCTCACCCACTTGCACTTTCTAGAAAATGCAAGTTGCAAGTTAACCTTTCTCCTAATTATGTCTAAACTCATATTATTAGCCTAATCACCCTTTAATGGTTTGTACATTCTTAAACCAAAGGTTAGCCCAAAACCTATCAACTCAAACCTTTAATGGATTCCTTTAAAGTACAAGTCTTTAATGCTTTTCCTTCTAGAGTCTTCTTAAGCCTTTAATGGTTTCCCTCAAAGTCTTCAAGCCTTTAATGGTTTCCTTCTAGAGTCTTATTAAGTCTTTAATGACCTCCTTCAAGTCTTCAAGCATTTAATGCTTTATCCACCTTTTTTCTTATTTAAATAAATTAAAATTTATTTAAATAAAATCCAAAATGCACATTAACATTTAAATAAATTAATATTTATTTAAATATCCATCTCATGCAAGTTGCACCCATAAATTTAAATAAATTAATTATTTTCAATTAAAATCTTAAAAATCCCTCCCACTTGCATTCTCCTACAAAATCCACTTGCACACTAACCCTTCTTCTAGATTCTTCTAATCTCTTCTAATTAAGCCTAATCCTCTCCTAAGCATTTGCACAATCCTAAACACAGGAATTAGGAAGGAGTCACTTCTCAAAGTATTAAAGGCTTTATTTCTTCAACAAGTTAACCCTCAAAGTCTTCATAAACCATTAAAGGCTTAAAACTAACTAACCCACTTGTGACCCTTGGTTAGAGACTTTCTCTCCAATTTAACCATCCCTTTAACCCACATGTCTTTTCAAGAATTCATTGCTTTGACCATGGTTATCCTTTAACCCTTGCACATCCATGTATCTCTTGGATAAAAGTATTATCCACTAACTCAACCCTAACTAAACCCCCTAGGGTAACCATCATGTCCCCTCAAGAATTTAATGCCCATTCTCTCTCCTCTCAAGCCTTCTCATGTTGACACTTGTCAACATGTGATTGGGTTGAAAATATCACATGGATTGAGGATCATACAATCCTAGCCCTTGTTAAGATAATTCAATCTTAACCATCCAATTCACTATTTTTTCTATAAATAGGACTCACTTCTTCATTGTGAGGGATCACCAAGGCTTAGTCTTAGAATCAAGATTTTGCCTCTCTTTGTCTCAATAATAAGCTTAAGCATTTAGAAGCATTTTTATTAGCATAGCATATATCATGTTAGCATAGCATAATATCAATATCATAACATGTTTAGTTTCTTTATCATAGCATAATCTTCATCAAATCTAGCTTTGTTATAACCTTATAGATCTAGAATGCATTGCATATAGATCATTTTCATCACATATCACTCATTCTTGGAGCTTTCATTCTAAAGGTCAGTTGCTCAATTATCTCAGAGCAACCATTGACTTGAGGAATCTTTGGAGATAGAGAACAATGGGACTTGTAAGGATTTCTTATTTAACCTGTTTTATCTATTAGATTATTTGCATTTAATGTTTCATTGGATATGCTTGTTATTTTTCTCTTTATTGACTAACACCATCTTTTAGGTATACAAGAAGATATCAAAAGGGAAAGAAAATATGTTGCGTTCAGTGTTTCAAAGATAGCTAAAGATTAACCAATAGAAAATGAAAACATGGATGAGATTGAATCAAACTTTATAAGAAGTCTGAAAAGAGGAATTAGAAAGTGCAAAGTTAAATTATGCCTAAAATATTTTAATTGTGAAAGAATTGGTCATTATTCTTCTAAATTCATTTATAAGGAAGACTAAAAGAGATCTTATGATGATGAGAAGAAGAGTAGACACAAAGAAAATGACAGATAATAGATATAAAAGAAAAATGAGCATATGTTCTATGTAAACACATTCATTTAAGGATGAAGATAGTAATGACTCAAATGAAGAATCTTTGTTTCCGGCTGTAAAAAAAAGAGTAAGAAAATGTTTAGAAGATTGGAAGGAGTGAAGAACCACAAAAATTTAGTAAATGAAAAGACTTCATTGCATGCCAAAGTAGAACTGAAATCTTGGATCATTGACTATGGATGTTCAAATCATATGACCAATGATAAAGAGAAGTTCATTAATCTTGAGAAGTATGATGGAAGATCTATAAAATTTGCAACAGGAAGCTACACCTATTTGTGGGATAGGAAGCATTACAATTGATTGGAAGAAAAAAACTGATGATGTTTATTATGTTGAAGGTCTAAGATAATTTATTTAGTGTTAGTCAAATGTGCAATAAAGGTAATGAAGACTTATTTAGTAAGTCTAAATGTGTAATTATAAAAGGAAAATTTGGAAGATTGGTAAGTGTTAGAACAACTTGAAATGTATACAATATAAAAGATAAGAGTGGGAGAAATTTTTTGTTGGCACAGAGAAATGAATGTTGGTTGTGGCATAGAAGGATGAGACATGTCAATTTTGATAACATTGTGAAGATCGGTGCTACTAAAGCCATAAGAGATTTACTAAGAATTATCAAATCTATTGATGTTGTGTGCAAGGAATGTCAACTAGGAAAAAAGATGAAGAGGAGATTCAAGAACAAGAAAAAACCTACTTATAAGCCTTTGGAGTTGATTCACATAGATCTTTGTGGACCTACTAAGATGAAAGGACTCAATGGAGAAAGGTACTTTATGTTACTTATTTATGATCACTCTATGATGACATGGGTTACATTCTTGAAAGAAAAGTCCAAAATATTTTGAAAAGTTAAATAAAGTGTTCAAGTCAATGGTTAAAAAACAAATAGATACTAAAATCTAGTGTTTAAGATCTGATAGAGGACGAGATTTTACTTCAATTGAATTTGGTAGCTTTTGTAAAAAAACATGTAATTAAAAGGCATTTTTCTGCCCCAAGAACCCCTCAATGGAATGGATTTTTAGAAAGAAAGAATAGGACTATTATTAAGATGGCTAGAACTATGTTGAAAGATAACTTGGCTAATGTGTATTGGAAAGAAGTCGTGCATATTGTTGTCTATATTCTGAACATGCTACAAATAAAAGTAAATCATACTAAGACACCTTATGAACTTTGGAATGGAAGACTTCCTACTGTGACATATTTCAAGATTTTTGAAAGTAAGTGCTATATCAAGAGAGATGAAGATGATCTAGGAAAGTTTGATACTAGAGCAGATGAAGGGATATTTATGGGATATGCTACAAACAGAAAGGCATGTCGGTGTTACAATAAGAGGTTAAACGAGATAGTAGAAAGTACAAATGTAAAAGTATGTGAAGAATGACATCAGACTGCCTCTGAGCCTAAACTAGAGATTAAATGTGAAATTATCTTGATTACTCCAATAGAATACAACTGTGGAAAATAGACAAATTAAGAAGAACCTAAGCAAGTGTCTAAGACTCCAATGAAATATGTGTGACTGAACCATTCAGAAGATCAGATTATTGGAGATAAAAATGAAGGTGTTCAGACAAGAAGAAGATTTGTGGAAGCCAATGAGAAAGCAAATTATTGTTTTCTTTCATAGGTGGAACCAAAGTCTTATGAGAAAGCAATAAAATAATATAGTTGGATAAAGGCAATGGAAGAAGAGGTAAATTAAATACAAAAATATCAAACATGGGAACTGGCCATTGGATAAAAATTTGATAGGAACTAAGTGGGTGTTCTGAAATAAGGTAAATGAACAAGGACAAATCACAAGGAACAAGGCAAGTTTGGTATGTAAAGGTTACTCATAGGTTGAAGGTATTGATTTTGTGGAAACTTTTGCTCCAATAGTTAGGATGAAATCTATAAGAATGTTTCTTACTTTTTTTTTTCTTATAATAACTTTAGGGTGTATCAAATGGATGTTCAATTAGCCTTTCTAAATAGAGAACTTGAATAATAGGTATATGTTGAATAGTCGGATAGGGTCAACTTGTTAGAAGATCTAGATATGGTTTGTAGATTGAAGAAGGCAATATATGGACTCAAACAAGAACCTAGGGCTTGGTATGCTAGATTGGATAGATATTTGTTACAAAAAAACTTTAGAAAATGTATTGTTGACAATAATCTTTACTTTCAATTTGATGGTATCAAGTTATTGATTGTTATTGTTTATGTTGATATTATATTTGGAGGAAATGATGATCTTTGTAAGTAGTTTTTAAAAGAGATGAATAAGGAATTCGAAATGTCAATGATTGGTGAGTTGTCATTCTTCCTTGTTTTACAAGTTACACAATTAGGAGATGGAATTTTCATTTCTCAAACCAAATATGTCAAACAGATGCTAAAGAAGTTTGAAATTGATGTAGTCAAGGCAGGGAGATCCAATGAAGGACAACCCAACCTTGCAGCTAAACACATAAACCATGCAAAGCATATCAGTAACTGGTAACAAGGTGCCAAAAACAACAGAAAGAACAACTGGTAACAACACAGAACAGATAATCAGTAAACAATATGGATGAATCTTATTACAATATGAAGAATTATACATGCCACCTGCTGAATCATAGTCCAGGATACAAATAATGCTTACAATGCAATTACAAGATCCGCAGATCATTCTCATATCAAATTGGCTTTCGATAATAGTTTGTCGGTTCTATCCTAATCCGGACCTCATCCTTCTGGCCTCAGTCCTATTAGATCAGACTCCTATCAGTTCTACATCTTCGCTCGATCTCAATACTCTATCTTCAATCCTCTAACTTCTCTAATATGACTTCTCTGATGTGACTTCCCCCTCTCCAAATGATTCACAAACTGCCATATATATACCACCTACAAACAATTACAACTCAATCAAGTCGGCCCAAAGACCAACCTGTTCAAGAAACGTGTAATGGTAACATGTCGGCTCAATCACTTAAGAATAAACTCCGAAACACAAAATGATGCACAAACCTCTAGGAATACTGACCAAGGCCCAAAGCAACATCATAAACAATCCACAAGTCATGGAGATCAACCGCAACCTGAGATCATCTCTGCTCAACACACAGCCAGGCTAACTGGTAAGAACACACCAACCAGGACAATACCGGAATCCACATCTTACTCGAAACAAAGAAAAAAGCTATGAAACTCAAACACAACAATGACCAAGAATACAAGGGAATAAACCCAAAACCACAATGATAAACACTCAAACAAGCAGAAATGCGATGCTCTCAAATAATTCCACTAAAAACTGCTCAATCAGTAAGAACTAGACCAGTGCTCCTGCATCAGACTCTCTGGGTTAATTGAAAAGTGAGTCCCATCACTTGATCTGGTTCGATGACCAATCAGTAGGTACTTGCAAATGCCTCAGGGGATCTGACGATCTAACCATAGCTTCCGGTTGCCTCTCCACGATGATCTACCGGTACAAACTGTGACCTGCCTCAATCGGTGATTTGTTCAAGTCTCCACCCACTAAGTGCCTCAAACTCAAGCTCTAGGATCGGTGGTCTACCTGTAAACCTTTCTCTACCTCACATTCGATGATCTGAACAATTCCACAAGTTTCCTCAATCTTCTCTCTAACCAACTGGTGCACAAACAACACTCTGTCCAACAACAGGTTCATGAACCAGCTCTAATACCACTTGACGTAGTCAAGGTAGGGAGATCCAATGAAGGAAAGCCCAACCTTGCAGCTAAACACATAAACCATGCAAAACATACCAGTAACCAGTAACAAGGTGCCAAAAATAACAAAAGGAACAACCGGTAAACAATATGGATGAATATTATTACAATATGAAGAATTATACATGCCACCTACTGGATTGCAGTCCAGGATACAAATAATGCTTACAATGCAATTACAAGATCCACAAATCATTCTCATATCAAATCCTCTTCCAGTAACAGTCTATCAGTTCTATCCTAATCCAGACCTCAGCCTTCCGGACTCAATCCTATTAGATCAAAATCCTGTCGGTTCTACATCTTTGCTCGATCTCAATACTCTATCTTCAATCCTCTAAATTATTTGATGTGACTTCCCCCTCTCCAAATGATTCACAAACCACCATATATGTACCACCCACAAATAATTACAACTCAATCAAGTCAGCCCAAAGACCAACTGGTTCAGGAAACGTGTAATGGTAACATGTCAGCTCAATCACTTAAGAACAAACTCCAAAACACAAAATGATGCACAAACCTCCAAGAATATCAGCCAAGGACCAAAGCAACATCAAAAACAATCCACAAGTCATGGAGATCAACCGCAACCCGAGATCATCTCCGCTCAATACATAGCCAAGCTAACTGGTAAGAACACACCAATTGGGACAATACCGAAATCCACATCTTATTGGAAACAAAGAAAAAAGCTATGAAACTCGAACACAACAATGACCAAGAACACAAAGGGCATAAACCCAAAACCACATTGCTAAACACTCAAACAAAAATAAATGCCATGCTCTCAAACAATTCCACTGAAAACTACTCAACGGGTAAGAACTAGACTGGTGCTCCTGCATCTAAAATGGAGAACTGTAAACTAGTCACAACCCCCTTGGTTATTTCTTGTAAGTTGTACAAAGATGATAAATATCCAGAATTTGATCAGAAGAAGTACAAATTTATGAGTGGAGAATTTTTATATTTAGTCACCTTTAGACCAGATATTATGTAGGTTGTTTATTTAGTTGCAAGATTTTAGGCTAGTCCAAAGCAATCACATGATCAAGCAGTGAAGAGGATTTTTAGGTTCTTGAAAGGAACCCCAGATAATGGACATTTCATGCTAAAAGTGTACATAGATGTTGGTTGGGTTAGAAGTATTGATGATAGGAAAAGCACAAGTGGAGGTGCATTTTCTTGGGAGATAGGTTGGTCTCTTGGTTAAGTAAGAAGCAAGATTTAGTATCTCTATCTATTGAAAAAGCATAATATATTGTAGTAGCATCTTGTTATACTCAAGTTATATGGATGAAAGAAACTCTTTGGTGCAGTCACTGGTCAAGAGGGACCTCAAAGAGATCAATCTGAGTTGGTCAGCAAGAGTAAACACAACAAAAACACAAGGATATGATTGAGGCAATACAGAACTAAATGAATTATATCATGAAAATTGTTTACAATCAATCAGTAGCAACCGGGTAACAATAACCAGCTCACTGGCCTGCTAAAACATGCTTGATTACAAAACAGGTCACAACCGGGACCTCAAATCTTAGGATCTATCTTCTATGTTCTATATCTTTCCTTAACTACATTCTAATGCTCAATTACAATGATTTATACGATTCAAATGGATCTGGTCGACCCAAAAAGGATCAAATGCCAAAGAACAAGACCTAACATGTAAAAGAACAAGATCGGCCTCCGCCAAAGAAATTCCTCTAGAAAATCCAAAGGATGAAGTGTAGATCAAAGGGAAAGGTTGGCCACATGCCAAGGAACATCGAAATCAATGCTCAGGGCTCTGCAAGCTACAAAAGTAATCCAGTAGATCCTGGTAGATTACAACCAGGCAATCGATACCAGAAAACTATCTCAGAAACTGGTAGAAATAACTTGTCAAAAAATGATCCAAATGCTCCATGGTTTAGGAATAAGGTAGATGATCAAGTCCTCAAGAAAAATCCAACTCCGCAAGATCCAGTGAGCCAAATCTGAGAAATACAGAAAGAAATGCTGAAAATGCAAAATAGAAAGGAAATATTTTTGGTTGATGCAAGATTGCCATGAACTGGGGATGCTTCTACATCACTCTTAAAGATATCAAAGTAGTATATGATGAAGCTATTCCCATCATGTGTAATAATACTAGTGCCATAAATGTAATACCACTCTTATCCTCACATGATAAAGTAGGTACTATGATACTGGACCTACTCTTAATGCAGATATAGCAGTAATGAAATGGGAATAAATGTAGATTTGATGGAAAGGGATAATATTACATCATTGGAGAATGTATGTGATGTTAAAATCCCCTTCCATTGAGTTTAATATTTGGCTACCTATATGTATATGGCGGTACTTAAGCTTAATGTGTAACCATCCTGATTGTGCTAATTAGGAGTATAGAAAGTATGTGTTGTTGTGGTTGTCATTGATGTCAATCTTGTTTCAAATAGTTGTTGGTCTGGAAAGTCTATGGTGCAGAGATATCTTGTTGTATTAGTGTTTCAGTTATTCTATTGGTTATTCTGAAACTGTTCAGGTTCAGAAAGTGTTACTGATGTTGTTTGGTGTTGTTATCTTCTTTGCTTGTGTTTTTGGCATTGTGGATATATTAGTTCTATGGTCCATAAATATCTTTGTGTTCTTCGAATGTTATAGTATGTTTCATTGCCAGTTGTAATATTCTATGTTAATTCTACTTGTTGATCTAGATAGGATTTGTGGAAGGTAATTCGATGTGTTATGGGTCTCACTATAGCGTATGGAGATCTAGGTGAGAGTAATTTACATTGGGGAGTATGTACTGGCCCATTAATTATTTATATGGATGTTACATGTTGAAATGACATGAGTTATGTTTCAGTGTTTGTGGATTTGGTAAATTGGACTTAGAAAAAAAAATTGGTCCCCTCTTTCTCCTGGAGCGGATTAGCGTATGTGTTTTCGGTTGAAAAGGTGAGGCCAGGTTGGTTCAAGCTTTGATGATCTATACTTTATACAAATAATTTGTGCAATTGAGTTGTGTAAGAAGTATGAGAGAGTATGATATGGAAATAGTCAGTGAAATTTAGTGAAGAGCAGAGAAGAAGAACTATGTTTGAGTGATATGCAAGTTGTTTGAGCTTGTGGCAAAGGTATGAGATAGTGTGTTGAAAAATGAGATTAGAGTTGTGTGAGTTGATGTTGGTTGCTTGATGTAGAGTTCAAGGACAACTTCATGATCAGAAGATCCTTCTTTTCAAATTAATATGTTGTATCTTACCCTGTTATAGTTAGCATTAGGTTTGCAAGTCATTTTTGTATCTTTCCCCAAGAGCAGATAATTTTGGTTTGCAAGTCCGAAGCAATGAGCTCTTTTATTATAATATGATATATATAGTGGATCAATTATGTGAGTTGGCGCTCACCATGGTTTTTCCCTATTTTTGGGTTTTCCACATACAAAATCTTGGTGTTGATGTGTTGGTTTTGTGTTGTTGATTATTGGTTTATATGTTGCATTAATTTTGGTTTAGACTGATTCATCCCCCCTCTCAATAATACCTTGGGTTCAACAATTGGTATCAAAGTAAGGTTCCTCTTGAGTAAGCTTAACCACTAAAGGTAGATCCATTATGACGCAAGACGTGCATTACAAAGTTCCAATATTTGATGGTACAAACTTTATGTACTGGAAGGAGAGAATGGAAACACATTTGGAGACATTAGAGAATGGAATATGGGACATCATTCAAACTGGATATACACCCTTGCAAGGTGGTCCTCAGAATCCAGATGAGAAAAAGTTACAAGAGACTAATGCAAAAGCTAGAGCTATAATTTTCAGTTGCATAAGTGATATAGTGTTTGGAAGAGTAAGAGGATTAAAGGAAGTGAAAGTTGTATGTAACAAGTTTCATTTGTCATTTGAAGGAAATACAAAGACAAAATAAGTTAGGCCAATGAATCTAAAGCAGAAGTATGAATATCTGAGAATTCTTGAAGATGAAGGTTTTGAGAATTATATACATAGAGTGATTGACCTTGCTGATGTCATTTGATAAATTGGTAGACATTTAGACGAAGGTGATGCTGTTCAAAAGATCTTGCTAACCCTGCCAAAATCCTACAAAGCAATGAGGTTTTCCATATAGTAAAGCAATTATTTAAGTAAGTATACCATCGATCAACTTATTAGTATTTTGGTAGGATTTGAAATTTCAGAAATGGAGGAAGAGAAAAGGGAAAAGAAAGAGGTGGCATTTAATGTTTTAAGACATGGTGATCCAGAATGCAGTAAAGACATGGATGAAGTAGAGGTAAACTTTGTGAGAATATTGTAGTGAGGTACTAGAAGATACAAAGTAAGTTACCTTTGACATGTTTCTTTTGTGGTAGAATTGGACATTATGCTTCTCATTGCACTTACAAGGAAGACTATAAGAGACCGGATGATGATGAGAAAAAAAATAAAATTAGAAGATGTAACTTTAATAGAAGAGAGAAAAAGGGCTTATGTTCTATAAAGGAACATTCATCTGAAGATGTAGTGTCCCTCCTTGATTTATCTTTTGTTTTGCGCATCGATAGACTTGATGAATTAGTCACTGGTGAGGAGGGACCTTAAGGAGATCAGTCCAAACCGGTCAACAAGAGTAAACACAATGGAAACACACAAAAATTATGGAGGCAATGTAGAACAGATAGTTTTCTTACATGAGATTTGATTACATCCAACCGGTAACAACCAGGTTACAACATACTGCCACATAGGCCTATTAGAATAGGTCACAACTAGGACCTTGAATCGGAAGATCTATCTTCTAGGCATAGTCTCTCTAATTGATTCTAGTTGATCTTCCCTCCATTTCATTCTAAAGCATGATTACAAATATATATCGATCCAAAGGATCCAGTAGGCCCAAAAGGGATCAAAACCCGAAGAACAAGATCTAATGTGCAAAATGAGAAAGGTCGGCCTCCGCCAAGAGATTCTTCTGGAAAATCCAAAGGATAAAATGTAGAAGGTCAACCACATGCCAAGAAACATAGAGATCAACGTCCAAGGGTCCACAAGCTTTGGAATGGGTTCCGATAAATCACCAAAATAGGTCTCAGGCAACCAGAAACAAGAAATTGTCATGGAAAATAGTAGCAATATCTTGTTGGAAAGTGATCCAAATGAGATGCAGTTTAGAAGAAAGAAATATAATCAAGTCTTTAAGTAGAATCCAACTCCACAAGATCTGGTGAACCAAAACTGGGACACACAGAAAGGAACAATAAAACTGCCAATAGAAAACAAAACAGGAAAGAAAATGTTTTTGGTTGATGCAAGATTTATATGAACCGGGGATGCTCCTACAGTAGACATCTGAGGTTAATAAAAAAGTGATCCTCTTACTTTGCTGGGGTTAGAGGGAAACCAAGGTGTTCTACCTCTTCCTGAGATATCCAAGGTGAATCTTCAACTGGTTTTCTCTTTCACTTTAGAAGATATTCTTTGTACTGACTGTTCCGGGTACTACGCCCAATCCTACTGTCCAAAATTTCTTCAATCTGATCTGGTTCCTTCTGGGGCAATTGTTTCTCCAAGTTGGCAACACTATCCTCACTAAATCCTAGTTCATGGTACTCATGAAGATCTGCAATGTTGAATATAGGTGAAATACTTAGACTATCTAGTAGCTCCACTTCATATGCATTTCCAGAACTAAACTTTCTCAAAATCTTACAGGGTCCAAACTTCTTCATTTGCAACTTATTATAAGTTCCAACTGAAAAATATCTCTTTTCTCATATATACCATCACTTTATCACCAACTTCAAATTTCTTATGTCTCCTCTTCTCATCTGCCTTCTCCTTATATTTTCTATTCATGTCTTCCAAACGTTGCTTAACCTGAATGTGCAATGCTGGCATGTGATCTGCAAATTCTTCTGCTTCTGAACTCTTCTGGTCTTCATTGCTAATGTCTCTCAATTGTGCTATTCCTCTGGGATGTACTCCAGTAACAATCTCAAAAGGTCTTTTTCCAGTACTTCTATTCACTGAATTGTTATAGGCAAACTCTTCTTGTGCAAGGATCAAATCCCAACTTCTGGTTTTATCTCCCATTAAACATCTCAACAAGTTTCCCAAACTCTAGTTAACTACTTCTGTTTTTCCATCAGTCTATGGATGACAAGTAGAATTGAACTTCAAATCTGTCTTCATCTTCTTTCAAAGTGTTCTCCAAAAATAGCCAACAAACTTAGTATCTTTGTCTTAAACTATGCTCTAAGGTAATCCATGCAATCTCAACACTTCCTTGAAAAATAGGTCTGCTACATGCAATGCATTTGATGTCTTCTTACAAGGTATGAATGAGCCATCTTTGAAAATATATCAACTACCACAAATATAGAATCCTTCCCTCTCGTTGTCTAGGGAAATCCAAGTACAAAATCCATGCTTATATCCTCCCAAGGTCTTACCGATATTATTAAAGGTTTATATAATTCCACATTTTGACTACTACTTTTTGCAACTTGACAAACTCTACAAATCTACGCACATCTCTTAACATCCTTATGAATCTGGGGCCAAAACTACTGCTCACTCACTAATGCAACTATTTTATCAATGCCAAAATGTCTAGCTAAACCTCCACTATGATTTTATTAGTTTCTCTCTCATGGAACTCTTAGGTATGCATAGTTGAACTCCCTTGAATAAAATCCCATCCTGAATGAAATAATCCAACCATTTGCTTCTATCAACCATAACTGGTTCTCTACATGCTTTCCAAGGTTCTGTAAAATATGGGTCTTCATCATACAAGGTCTTCAAATCTTCAATACCTAATACTGTCACTCTCATCTATGTCAATAAATTCCTTCTCCTACTCAATGCATCAACAACTTTGTTAGATTCCCCACTTCTATGCTTCAACACAAAGGTGTAACCCTGCAAGAATTCTACCCATCTCATATGTCTTTGGTTCAACTTACTCTAACTATTCAAATACTACAAAGCTTGATGATATGTATACAATACAAACTCCTTAAGCAATAAGTAATGTCTCCATTTCTTCAAGGCTTGAACTATGGCATAAAATTCTTGATCATACATTGAATATCTCTTCTGAGCATCATTCAATTTCTCACTGAAATATGCTACTTCTTTCCCTTCTTGACTCAAAAGTGCTCCTATTGTTGTTCCACTTGAAATACCTTATTGAAATCTGGTAAAGCTAACATAGGCTGCTCAGTCACTTTCTGCTTCAACTATTCAAAACTTTTGTTTTCTTCGGTGGTCCACTTGAATTCCTTCTGATCTCCTCACATGGTCTCAGTCATAGGGTTACAAATTGAACTAAAATTTCTTTTAATCTTCTGGTAAAAACTAGCCAATCCATGAAATGATCTTACCTCTCCAATGCTTTCCAGTATAGGCCACTCAACAATGGCTTTCACTTTCTCAAGGTCCATCATCAAACCATCCTCAGATATCACAAATCCCAAATAGACTAACTCATCCTTCATGAAAGTACACTTCTTCATATTGATCAACAACTTCTCTCAACCTCTATAAAACTTGTCTTAACTACAAAAAATGCTCCTCTTTAGTTCTACTAAAAATCAGAATGTCATCCAAATACACAATAACAAACTTACCCAAGAATTTCTTTAATACCCTATTCATCAGCCTCATGAAAGTGCTCAGTGCATTAGTCAATCCAAAAGGCATCATGAACCATTCATATAGTCCTTAATTTGTCTTAAATGTTTTCTTCCACTCAGCACCTTCTCTGATCCTGATATGATGATATCCACTCTTCAAATCTATCTTTGTAAAGTAATTTGCTCCTCTCAAACAGTCCATTATGTCATCCGTGCTAGGCAAAGGAAACCAATATTTCATTGTGATCTTGTTTCTTGCTCTTGAATCGGTACATATCCTCCATTCCCCATTCTTCTTAGGTGCTAATACTATTGGTATTGCATAAGGGCTCAGACTTTCCTTGATCAAACCTTTCTCCAACAACTCCTGCACTTGTCTATTCAATTCTTCATTTTCTGCCGGTGTCAACCGATGTGCATCTTTGTTAGGAAAACTAGCTCCAGGAACCAAGTCCATGCAATGACTAATACTTCTAACAGGTGGTAATCCATCAGGTACATTATCTGAAATGATGTCCTCATATTCTGTCAGCAAATCTCTTATCTATGTTGGGTGTTCTCCTTCTGGTTCTAGTATCTCAGTCTTCTTAGGAATTAAGGCAAAACACACATTCTCATGTCTCAGTCTATCCACGAATATCCTTCCATCTACTAAACATATTCTGGTATTCATACAGACTTCACTCTTCAAAAGTTCCTCCAAAGGTAACAAGGTTTGCTTCATCCCATTGGCCACAATAGTGTATGTATTCTTCCTCCCATCATGTATTGCTTGTATATCAAAATGCCAAGGTCTTCCCAACAAAAGATGACAAATATCCATAGGTATAATATCACACAAAAATTCATCATGATAATTCCCAATTTTCAATTTTACTAAAAAATGTCCACTTACTAACAACTTATGTTCATCCTGAATCCATGCTATTTGATAAGGCTTAGGGTGTTTCAATTTCTCCAATTTCAACTTATTCACCATCTCTTCTGAAACAAGATTATTTGAACTACCACTATCAATAACAAATTTACAACACTTACCAGATACTTTACATTTGGTCTTGAATAGGTTCTTCCTCTGCAAGGGTTCTTCATCTCCTCTGGTATGACACAAAGCTCTCCTGATCATCAACAATTCTCCATCTTCCGGTTTATTGTTTGATCCAGTGGAGTTTTCTTCCACCACTACTTCTCTTCTGGTAGCCTTTGTCTTCTTACATTCAAATGTACGGTGTCCTTGTCCTCCACACTTAAAGGAGGTTCCTCTCAATGTCCTCTTGTCTTATCTTTGAAGGTTCTCATTCTGATAACCATTTGGTTCTCTCCTCCGGCAGAAATTTCTTTCATCCTTCCAGTATGAATTACTTTCTTTGTTCACTTCCTTGTCCTTGTTCTGATCTGTACTGGTTCCTCTTCCTCCGGTAAACCTTCCACCTCTACCTCTGTATCTTTGCTCATGTCTTTTGTTCAATTTCTCTTTAGCCTTTAGTGCATATTGGTAAGCCTCTTCATCACTCTCCAATTTGATCATACTAAGTTCATCTTGTATAGACATCCACAATCCGTACAAATATCTTGCAATTTTAAAACTTCAACATCAACATGTGGGGATCTGATCTTCAACTTGTAAACTACTTCGGTGTGCTCCTTCACACTAGAATCCTTCTGTCTCAAATTTTGCAACTTCTAGAACAAATCCACTTGATAATTCATTGGGAAAAACTTTGATTTCAACTTAGCAATCATCCTATGCCATGACTTAATCATTTCTTTACCTCTTCTTTGTTTATCAACTTGTAAGTTCTCCCACCAAAGAGATGCATGACCTTTCAATCGAGTACATGCATACTTCACCTTCCTCTCTTTTGTAGTGTTTTCAAAATCAAAATACTTTTCCATCTCCGAGATCCAATCCATCAATTCATCTGAATCTAACTTCCCATCATATTCCGATGGGGTAAAATGAGGTTTAGTGTTCACCCTACTCAAAACCCTTAAAAACCTTTCTTTGTCTAGATCAACTGCCGGTAGGTTCACTTGTTTTGCTAAGTCTTCTTCTCCTTCATCTTTGCTCACATCCTCAATATGTTGGTGTCTTCTCTGGTTTGTCTCCACGACTTCTAACTGGGCTGTTATTCCTTGCAACATCTCCATCACAATAGGGTTTGCATTCCCACATGCTCCACCATTCCTAGTTCCTCTTCACACCATTGATTCATGCTAGTCCTCTACAATTTTAGGTCAGATCCACAATCCGCCAACCTACAACAAAATTCAGAACTTGCAATCTCCAGAATGAAACTTCGCTCTGATACCACTTG
Source organism: Cryptomeria japonica (assembly GCF_030272615.1). Taxonomy (NCBI): domain Eukaryota; kingdom Viridiplantae; phylum Streptophyta; class Pinopsida; order Cupressales; family Cupressaceae; genus Cryptomeria; species Cryptomeria japonica. The sequence goes on along the minus strand of NC_081413.1, from coordinate 239,821,374 downwards.
AAGAATTCACCGGTGAGGAGGGACCTCAAGGAGATCATTACAACCCAGTTAGCAAGAGTAAACACAACGAAAACACACAAACATGATGGAGGCAATGTATAACAGATAGTTTTATTGCATGAAATTTGATTACATCCAACCGGTAACAACTGGGTTACAACATATCGGCACACAGGCTTGGTAGAATAGGTCAAAACCAAGACCTTGAATCGAAAGATTTATCTTCTAGGCATAATCTATCTCTTATTGATTCTAATTTATCTTCCCTTCATTGCATTCTAAAGCATGATTACAAATATATATATCAATCCAAAGGATCTAGTCAACCCAAAAGGTATCAAAACCCGAAGAACAAGACCTAATGTGCAAAATGAACAAGGTTGGCCTCCGCCAAGAGATTCCTCCAGAAAATCCTAAGCATGAAGCATAGAAGGCTAGTCACACACCAAGAAACATCAACATCAATGACCAAGGCTTTGCAAGCTTCAGAATGGGTTCTGGTAGATCACCAGAATAGGTCTCAGGCAACCGGTAATAAGAAACTGTCATTGAAACCGGTAGCGATATCTTGCCGGAAAGTGATCCAAATGAGATGCGGTTTGGAAGAAAGAAAGATGATCAAGTCTTCAAGTAGAATTTAACTCCACAGGATCTGGTGAACCAAAACCAGGACACACAGAAAGGAACAATGAAACTGCAAATAGAAAACAAAACAAAAAACAAAATGTTTTTGGTTGATGCAAGATTGTTGTGAATCGGGGATGCTCCTGCATCACTTGATTAGACTCTTTTATGGTGTTTTATTAATACTTATGGATTTATTTATATTTCAAATGCTCATAGATGATGCTAGACATTTTTTATGGACATTTGATATATGATTATTTATGTGGATGATGATATATCTTGGAGTAATATGATGGATGGACTTAAATTTGGTGAGCTATATGCACTCATTTTTTATGGATGGAATATATTGCTTATGATGATATAATGATATCTTGTTAGAATTAACCCCACTTCATGATTATATTGGATTAATTGATGTTATGACTGTTGTGATTGTGTTACTACTATATTCATGATAGAGACGACGGCATACCATTCGTTACGAGCATGATATGATATTGTGATTCTCTCTCACTTGTCTGATTATTTATGATATATAATGTATATGTTGTCATGTGGGTATTGGTGGATGTGTAATTGAAAGTACTAGACATTGACTCCACCTGATCTCACAAATCTGATCTTGTCTTTATCCCAATAGTAAGTTGATCAGAGGTGACATAAGTCCCTTCTGGTGTAGGAGCACCTAGCTGAGTTAATGCCTCCATGAGGCCATTTTGTAAATATTTGTTTTAGATGGTGTTTTAATCATGTAATAAAGTCTAATAGACCATATTGAACTTGTTTGAGGTTGGTTTAGGTCTTAGAAGGTCATATTTGGATCACATGTCAAATATTGTAAAAGTTGTCATGTTGTCATGCAATTTTGCAAATTTTGTCATCTACTGGAAGTTGAATGGTTGGAATTAAAATGGTAGCTAAACAACTATTGGGTTATGCTTGTAAATGGTTAAATACAACCTAGGAAGTCAATCCCATGATTGGGGGGACTTGTATTTGAAGAATTTGTAATCAAAGTACCACAATTTTGTCTGGAATTTGAAACATTTTTTGTTGTTGCAAACTGTTGTATGGCCTTGTATGGCAAGATATCAATATAAAATTATTTGGGTTGGATAGAGGAGTGATTATACTTTCTTTTAAATTTGGTGTCACTAAATTTAATTAATATTAGAGCATTTTATAGTCATTTTTCTAAAATTGTCTTGAAACCCTAGGTAAGAGGGTTTGAGCACAAAAAAATATTGTAACTCCCATTCCACCTAGTGGATTTTGATGAAACTTGGTAAAATAGATATTTAAAAAATATTTTGGGTTTCTACAAAGTTTTAGAATCGAGGGAGTGAATTTGGTGCAATTTTGGTGATGCCCTACTTGTTTTTGGTATGAGAAGATAGCCAAGAGTTGGGTTTTGATTAAAATCCATTGGAAAAGTGTTGGAGCTGGTTTGGGAAGCATAGGAAGACCATTTGGGACATGTCCGAGCCATTGGTATGAAAGTTTGGGGCCTAGAGTGTGAAAAATTTGTTGTGACTGAGTGAAGCAACTCTAATTAGGCCTATTTGGAACTAGGACAGTCCAATTTTGAGGCATACCTTCCAACAGAATGCTGATCCATTTTGAGATATGTTAAATAAGTGCTGAATGGGTGTTTGAATCAATTTTTCTTTCTTGGATATCAGTTATGGTTTGAAATTTATGGCCAAAATACATGATTTACTGCTCTTTTTAGGCCTAGTTGTTGATTAGTAGTCAATTAATGAGGCCTTTGTCCCAAAGTAACCCTATCCAAAATTTTGATATGTTGAATAGGGGCCAAAAGGGTACTCCAAAAGGTGACTATATTGTCAAGGTTGGTCAATCCATGGAAGATATGCTTGGAAACCCTATTTTGAAGGGCTACTAGGAAGACTAGGCCTAGGAAATGAAAATTCACCATTAAGGAGTTTTAAACTTGCATTGTATGTTTGAAAACCTTAAAAGTGTAATATGGTATCAATGATGTCATAACCACTCTTTCTCTACATCAAATTGGTATCAAAGAATATGTTTTTATCATTTGAAGGAAAGAGGTTGACGTTTGAATAGGGAAAAGTTGGAATTTTAAAGGACAAGATGCCTCCTAAAGGTAGTGTAGTCATTGTTAGGGAACTAATATTGATGGATTCTCATGAAGTTGTTTTATCTAGACTTGTAGCATTTGAAACAAACCAAAGAAGAGGTAACATCACTAAAGAGGAGAGTGTCCGTGAGGAAGAGGAAGAAGTTGAGAATGAAAAATCTCAAAGAGGATCCCATGAGAAAGAGTTGGATCATGAAGAGGTGAGGATGGATAAGATGTTGAAGGCTATCAGTGAAGATTCTTCTGAGATGAAGATTAAATTGCCCATGTATGGTGGGAAAATGGATAGTGAAGAGGTGTTAGATTGAATTGATGCACTAGACAACTATTTTGAATACAAGGAGGTAGTTGATGAACAAAAGGTAAAATTTGCTAAAACAAAGTTCAAAGGCCTTGTCTTAACTTGGTGGAATTGTGTGCAAGGAGAGAGTGAATAAGGGAAAAAGAAAAATCAATTCATGGGATAGGATGGTGTGTAAGGTTAAGAGTCAATTCCTCCCGGATGACTATGTTATCCAAACATTTAGAAAGCTTTAAAGAAAAAGGAAATGGATGTCATGACCTACATGAAGGAGTTTCATAAATTGAGCCTTAGAGTAAGTCATGTTGAGGATAAATTTGAGAATGTAGCAAGGTACATAAATGGGTTAAGGTTCAATATACAAGATGACTTGAGTATGGCTCTTCCAAAAATGGTTGAATAATGCTTCCAATGGGTAATTAAGGCAGAGGAGAAGTTAAAAAGAAGACAAGACAAACATAATAGGGGCAGAGGCAGAAATAATGGGGGGAGAGGTTCATTTTCTAATCCAAGACAATCATATGAAAGTCAAGAAGTGATGCAGCCATAATCAATAATACCCTCAAAGGGAATCAACCATCTTATGTAGCTAGAGTAACACAACGAAAGTAGCAAGAAAACATAACAAGATTACATAAACAAATCATAATATTGCTTTAGAACTTCTAGTAATCATCTGGCTATCATCATATAATCATCAAAGAACATCTGGTAGTTAACAGGTTACATGTAGGCTTCAAGCCAGATACAATCCAACTGGGAATCTAAGAATCAACCGGATCACAAAATGTGAATTTCAATCCTTATTCTCAATTCTACTTCCTTTTCCCCTACAAATGATTACATAATAAAATATTTATTCCCACCAGAACATATCTGGGTCAGCCTCATAAGATTACATTTACCAATGTAGGAAAATGAAATGTGTAACTACGTCAGCCCTAAGAATTAAATAAATCTTTCTAGAAAATAATAACCAAGAGGTGTGGTTCAGCAGGAAGGTCGACCACAGGCCAAAGAACATCGGACAAGACCCAAGATAGATTCACAGGCCAAGAATCATGTCGGTTATGAAGGAAAACCAACTGATCAACACAAGAACTGTCCCAGGACCCAAAAACAGTCAACTGGAAGTGATAACTGACTGGAAAAGAACCTAAATGAACTAAAAATATGGAATTAAGCACATGAACTAGCCTGGAAACTAAAAATAAGATCTACCATGAAAAGAAAGCAACTATCAGTACCAACCAATAAGAACAAATAAAACTACACAATGAACTAAACAAGAACAAAACTGAAAGAAAATATTTTTGGTTGATGCAAGATTGCTCATCGACCAGGGGTGCTCCTGCATCAAATAACCCAGGTAGAAAAAGATGTTCCATGAGAGGCAACTCATGAACATCTAAAAGGATTCAAAATAAAGACTCCATGCTAATTTCTGATCCAAACATCTTCTTTATCTGTCAACCTCTGCTTTAGCTCCTTCGGTGCCTCATTCGGCTTCTCTAACCCCTGACTCTCTTTGTTCCCCTTCCTTTGCTTCAGATCTACACATTGTCTATGTTTACTACTCTCTTTCTTTTGTAACTTTGATTTGTTTCTTCGACAAGACTTCATCTGATTTGTCACCATAAGCTCTCTATCATCGAATTCCATCTGTCCATCAGGTTCACCTGTTAGATCCTTCCGCAAACTCATGTAACCTTATGATATAACCTTTGCAACCGGTTCTATCAGATCTTTCTTCAAACCTTCTGGTATAACCTCTGCCACCAGTTTCTCAGTACTGCAACTTTCCTCAAGACTCGTATGCTTCACCTCCTTCTCTTTCTCCTTCAAAGAAATCAATGCGAACTTCTGCTCATCCTTCTCAATAGTGACTAGTTTTCTTCTACATTCATAAATAGCTCCTCTATCAAACTGCCATGGTTTTTCCAACAAGACATGACAAGCACTCATAGATACAACATCACACAAGACCTCATCCCTGAAAGGCCCAATATTAAAATTCACTAAACATTGTTCCTTTATCTCTATCTTTTGATCATCTTGCACCCACCTTACCTCATAAGGACACAGATGCTCAAGCCTCTTCAATCCAAGTTTCACAACCATCTCCTCAGATACCAAGTTTTCAGTACTTCAACTATCTATAATAACCTTGCAACACTTGCCACCTAATTTACACATAGTCCGAAAACAACTCTTCCTCTGAGTAGATCTAGTATCCTTTCTTCTGAACATAAGGGATTCTCCTTGCTCCGATGCACAATCAAATCCTGTACCTTCAATTTTTGGTTTCTCATTTGCCATACAAATTCTTTCCATTCCTTGCTTACATTCATAAAATCTATGTCCAGTTTCTCCACACTTGTAACATTTTCTAGGAAATTCTCTACTGGTACTGCTAATGCCTTTCCTCTATATCTTTTGTTCCAGTTCTTTACTCCACTTAGGTTTTGATTCATCTTCCTTAGCCGGTTTCTTCATACTATCACTCATTTGTCCATTTTATTTCTCCTTCTCTCTATTTGGTTAACTTCTTCTCATCTTCTCCTTAGCTTTCAAAGCATATTGGTAAGCTTCTTCAATTGTGGAAACCCTCAACATACTCATTTCATCCTGAATGCTAAAATCAAGTCCATTTATGTACCTTGCCACCTTTTCTTTGTCCATATCTCTATGTCCAAATCTAATCACCACCTTATATTATTCCTTAGTGTACTCCTTTACAGTCATGTTTCTCTATTTCAGGTTTTGTAACTTCTTGAACAACTCCAATTCATAGTCTCTCTAGATGATCTTGGCCTTCAATCTTGCAACCATTTGTCTCCACCAGGTGATCTTCAATTCAATATTCTCTATTCAGTCTTTTTGTAATTATTTCCACCATAAGGTAGCATGCCATTGCTACCCTTCAACTTAGTATGTGCCAACCAGACTCTCTGCGGGTCCTTGACATCCTCAAACTCGAAGTAGTCCTCCAACTCTCCAATCCAATCGATCAGATCCTCTAGTTTCAACATTCCAAAAAAGTTGGAAAATTCAACTATATGAACATTACTCACTTGCACCACTGCTCTAAGGAATCTTTTGTTGGCAATTTGGTGGAATTGATTATGTGTTGCATTGATGTTTTGTCATTGATTTCAACACTAGCTATTTTGGTTGCTTTACCGGTATCCTTCTGATCCCGGTAGGTTGTTTGGTTTCTGGTTAGATTAGATCATGATGATCTAGTATGCTCTGATATGTTTGGCTTATGGAATTGGCTTACTCATGCTACTTTGATTCATGCTCAGTCATTTGGTTTTCATTTGGTGATCAGATGCTTTCCTGTATGTTGGCAAGCTTGGTTTGTTATTCTGGCAAGGGTTTGACCGATAGAGCATTATTTAAGATATTTGGTGATATGCATAAGTGGTGTTGGTGCAGCTTCTAGTGAAGTTTCAGGATGCTGATGGTGATTGTGTTTGAGGCTTGGGTGATTGGGATCATTGTGTTAGTGTATGTGGACCTAAATTGGGTCCCGGTATATCTAGGTTATGGTCCAACTTAATGTAACGTGTGGATTGGTCCTCTTGATGTGTTTTCGAGATGTCTTATGTGTTGGATATTATTTGTTTGGTCTAAGGCCGAAATGTTATGTAATTATGTAATTGGTTTATTGTTTGGTGGTCGACCTAATTGTTTATGGTCGAGAGTTTATATATATAGATGTAAAATCTCATTGTAAATCATATATGGGTTATGGGTTTATGAGATTGTCTGTGCGAATAATATAATAATCATTCAGGCAGAGGATTTGGTCGATCATTGGAGATCGAGTTGGGTTTATGTAAGAAGATTTAGTCCTCTAGTATTGAGCTTAACCAGAACTATACTCAGGCATAGGAGATGATATCATTGTAGTTCATTCATTCTTTCGAATTGTTGTCTGAATTTTTATGTAGTCAGTGAGGCTCCTTTTGTGATGAGTAATGTTCTCTAGGCTGTTGGCCTTCTTGCAAGTGTAAACCTCTCAATTTTAATCACATACTTACTACAGAAGTATTTTCTAACTGTGGGTAGGCTTCCCACCATGTTTTTTCCCTTTACCGAGTTTTCCACATATAAATCTTGGTGTCATGTGGATGGTATTTATTATGTGATTATTGTTTATGGTTATTTGGTTTAAGCATTCTAGAATTAATGTTTTGGTTTCTGGTATTAAAGTTTAAATTGCTAAATGTTTTGGTAATCTGTGACAACTGATTCACCACCCCCCTCTCAGTTGTCTTTCGGTTATTCGAGTTGTCTAACAATTGGTATCAGAGCTTTGGTCCTCTTTGCAAAAAGCTTAAACCACTTGAGGAAGATCCTATGGCAACTAACAGTTCAAGTTCATCCAGTTCATTTGGAGCTATCTTTCAGAGAGATATCCCTAGGCTTGATGGAACAAATTACACATTATGAAAGATTCAGATGGAGACTCATCTGAGATGTCTTGGAAAGGAGATTTGGGAGATCACACAGAATGGTGTTATACCTCATAATTCGGCATCTGAAAATCCTCCTCTGACAAACTTAGATAAGGAGCTTGAGAATGATTGTAGAGCAATAAAAGCCCTCTTATGTGCACTTTCTGATCAACAAATAATGGGATTGACTGACAAATCATCTAGAAAGGCTATATGGGATAAGTTAGAGACTCTTAATGAAGGTGACCCTACAGTAAAGATTGCTAAACTTGATGGTTACCAGGTGAGATATGAAAACCTGAAGATGGAAGAAGATGAAAGGATTATTGCATTCATGGAAAGGGTAAATGAGATTGTTATGAGAATTCAATGTTGTGGTGGAAATTTGAGTGAAGATGAAATTGTTTGTAAAGTTTTTAGAGCTTTACCACTGGCTTACAAGATGAAGGCTACTCCTATTAATGAGTTGAGAACAATGGCTAATACATATGTCAACAGAGATACTTTGGTTGGGAAATTATTTGCTTTTAAGCTTGAAGAATTTGGACCTTCTAGAGTTGTGAAGACTGAACCTTTTTTTCATGCATTTGCATCAACAACTGGTAAGCAAGATTGGAAATCTTTATATGCAAAGGAATTAGATGATATGAAGATAGAAGATGATGAGGTTGAGCAACTTGAAGCACTATTTGCTAGAAGAGTACCTAAAGGATCGGTAGGAAGTAAGTATGAAGGAAAAGAACCTTTTAAATGTTTTGCATGTAATAAGATTGGTTATTTTGCATCTAGATGTCCTGAAATGAATTCAAGATTTGAAGAAAGAGTTAGAAGATGTTTTCATCCTAACCCTGGATATCAAAACAAGTATAAGTATAGGAAAACATAGACAAATCATGGTACATAGCGGATGAGGAAGGCATTACTGATTCTGATGATGAACTGGTAGAAGACTCTGCTAGTGGTTTCAGCAATGGGAATGGATGGGTGTTCCTGGCTATCAAGGAAGATGTTCCAACACTGGAAGAGAATGTACTTGAAGAGAAGGCACTTGCTACTAAAATTGAATACAAGGATGAATGGGTAATTGACAGTGGTTGTTCACATCATATGACTAGAGATAAAGGGAAGTTTCTATCTTGGCAAGAATTTGATGGCGGTCTGGTTAGATTTGGAGATGACAAAGCATGTATGATCAAAGGAAAAGGAATTATATCATTGGATGGTAAGAACAATATTGACAATGTTTATTATGTTGAAGGTTTAAGGCATAATCTTTTGAGTGTAGGACAATTGGTGGATAAGGATTTCAATTATAGTTCAAGGATGGAAAATACAAAATCATTAATAGATCTGGTTTGGAAATTGCAATCGGTACACAAACAAAAGGTAATATATTTCATTTGAATTATGGTGAGAAGACATGTTTGATTGCACAAATTGATGAGAGTTGGCTATGGCATAAAAGGTTGTGTCATGTGAATTTTGATTACATTGTGAAGATCAGTTCAACTAAGGCAGTTAGAGATATACTTAAGATTGTGAAGCCCTATAATCTGGTATGTAAAGAATGTCAAATGGGTAAATAGGTCAGAACCTCTTTTAGGAGTATACAAGATAAATCTAATGATATTCTTGATCTTATTCATACTGATTTGTGTGGCCCTGCTAGAGTTAAAAGTTTTCAAGGTGATATATATTTCATGCTAATCATTGATGATTATTCTAGAATGATGTGGGTTACTTTTCTAAGGGAAAAATCTAAAGCATTTGAAAAGTTTAAAATCTTTATGGCTAAAGTGGAAACTGAGATAGGATTGAAGATTAAATGTTTTAGATTAGATCATGGTTGAGAATTCACATCCGATGAGTTTAATAAATTTTGTGAGAAGCATGGTATAAGAAGACAATTTTTTGCTCCCCGGACACCTCAGTAGAGTGGAGTTGTGGAAAGGAAAAACAAAACTATCTTGGATGCAGCTAGAACTATGATGGTGGCAGCTAATCTACCTCATGTCTACTGGAGAGAAGTTGTGAGCATGATGGTATACACATTCAACATAGTTCATATCAAAGGAGAAACCAGTAAGACACCTTATGAGTTATGGTTTGGTCATACACTGACAATGAAGTATTTCAGAATCTTTGGTAGTAAATGTTATATCGGGAGAGATGATATCATTGGCAAATTTGATCTTAGATGTGATGAAGGCATATTTCTTGGTTATTCTAGTGAAAGCAAAGCATATAGATGTTATAACAAGAGATTGTAGAGAATTGTGGAAAGTGCTAATGTCAAAGTGGATGAGCTAAATAGAGGTCAAATTAGAGTTTATGAGAAGGAACCAGCGATGGAAATGATTATATCTGAACCGGTAGCACCTTTACCAGAATGGAGTGTTGAACCAGATACTCCAACAATATCAAAAATTCTATAGTAACTGAAGAACTGGGAAGAGGAACAGAGAGTCAGAAGACTCCTAGGTATGTAAGATTGAATCATTCAGAAGATCAGATCATTGGGGATAAGAACAATGGAGTAATAACAAGAAGAAGACTAACAACTAATGAGGTATATTTAATATCTCAAGTTGAACCGGTATCAGTAATTGAGGCATATAAAGATGGATATTGGTTGAAAGTTATGGAAGAAGAATTAGATCAGATTGAGAAAAATAACACATGGACTTTGGTTCCCCGACCTCAAAATAAGAATGTTATTGGAACTAAATAGGTTTTTAGGAATAAATTGAATGAGGATGGTCAAGTTGTAAGGAATAAGGCTAGATTGGTTTGTAAAGGATATTCTCAGAAGAAAGGAATTTATTATGGAGAGACTTTTGCACCTGTAGCTAGGATTGAAGCTGTGAGATTATTTCTTGCTTACACTGCACATAAGAACTACAAGGTTTATCAGATGGATATTAAGTGTTCTTTTTTAAATGGAGATCTTGAAGAGGAAGTTTATATTGAGAAACCTGATAGTTTTTCACTTTCAGATGATAAAAACATGGTTTGCAAGTTAAAAAAAGATTTATATAGATTAAAACAGGCACCTAGAGCTTGGTATGCAAGGTTGGATAAATATCTTTTGAAGCTTGGTTTCACTAAAGGTAATGCTACCAATAATTTATATTATAAGATCACTAATGATGATATACAGATTATTGAGGTCTTTGTTAATGATATCATTTTTGGAGGTGAAGAAAAGTTGTGTAAATAATTTGCTAACAATATGAAGAATGAATTTGAGATGTCTATGATTGGGAAGATGAAATTTTTCGTAGGCTTGCAAATTACTCAAACTGATAAAGGTATTTTCATCTGTCGAACTAAGTATGCTAGAGAGTTATTGAAGAATTGAGTTTGGAATACTCTAAACCGGTTGGTACTTCTATGGTTACAAGTGAGAAATTGACAAAGAAGGATGCATCTGCACCGGTAAATCCTACAAGATACAAATCTATGATTGGAGGTCTACTTTATTTGACTCAAACTATGCCTTACATAATGAATGGTGTTTACATTGTATCAAGATTTCAGAGTGATCCTAGAGAAAATCATGAGAGTGTTGTGAAAAGGATTTTTAGATACTTACAAGGTACATCAGAATATGGTTTGTGGTACCCTAAGGTTGATGACTTTACTTTATGTGTATATACAGTGTTGATTGGGCTGGAGATGTTGATGACTGTAAAAGTACATCCAGTGGAGCTTTCTTTCTTGGAAAGAAACTTGTTTCATGGATCAACAAGAAGCAGTCATGTATCTCTTTATCTACTACTAGAGATGAGTATGTTTCTATTGCTACTAATTGTACACAAATTCTATGGATGAAGCAAATGTTGAAGGATATAAAGGTGGATTGTAATGAATCGATAGTTATTCACTGTGATAACTCTGCTATTATTGATATATCAAGGAATCCGATATTTCATTCTAAGACAAAGCACATATCTATCAAGTATAACTTTTTGAAGGAAAAGGTAGAAGCAAATGAAGTTAGACAGGTTTATGTGAACACTAAATAGAAGATTGCAAATATCTTCACTAAACCTTTTCTTAAGGAATCATTTGAGTACTTCAGAGATAGCTTGAGAGTTTTTGCCCCTCTGGTAGAGAATTAATTGATGCGGTTTGGCATCACTTCAGTATGCATTATCAGAGATACTACTCATTCCAGATTGATTTGGGGATGCTACTGCTCAGGGGGAGTAGTTAGCCTTGTGATTCAGTGGTTTATATTTTTTCTTTGATATTTTTGTCAGATCTCTGACATTAATGTCAAAAGGGGAGAGATATTTGTGAAAAATAGAGCTTACAGAGCTTTACTGAGATATCATTCACAATGGGAGTTTTTTCTTTGGTTCACAACTTCATTGTTATATTATCTTTGAGAGTCTGTTTGATGTCTTCCATTGGGGGAGACTTGTTTGGTAATTATTGGCACTTGGATGTTTTTCACATCTAGTGTTGCCATCAATGCCAAATGGGGAGATTGTTGGCAATTCAGTGGAATTGATTATGTGTTGCATTGATATTTTGTCATTGATGTCAACACTAGCTATTTTGGTTGCTTTACCGGTATCCTTCTGATCCTGATAGGTTATTTGGTTTCTTATTGGATTAGATCATGATGATCTGATATGCTCCAGTATGTTTAGATTATGGAATTTTCATACTCATGCTACTTTGATTTATGCTCAGTCATTTGGTTTTTATTTGGTGATCATATGCTTTCCTCTATGCTAGCAAGCTTGGTTTGTTGTTCTGGCGAGGTTTCACCGGCAGAGCATTGTTGAAGATCTTTGGTGATATGCATAAGTGGTGTTGGTGCAACTTCTAGTCAAGTTTTAGGATGTTTGTGGTGATTGTGTTCGAGGCTTGGCTGATTGGGATCATTTCTTTAGTGTGTGTGGATCTAAATTGGGTCCCCACATATCTAGGTTATGGTCCGGCTTAATGTAACATGTGGATTGGTCCTCTTGATGTGTTTTTGGGATGTCTTATGTGTTGGATATTATTTGTTTGGTCTAAGGCAGACATATTCTGCAATTATGTAATTGGTTTATTGTCTGGTGACCGACCTAATTGTTTATAGTCGAGGGTTTGTATATATAGATGTAAGATCTCATTGTAGATCATATATGGGATATAGGTTTATGAGATTGTCTGTATGAATAATGTAATAATCATTCAGGCAGAGGATTTCGTCTATCATTGGAGATCGAGCTAGTTTTATGTAAGAGGATTTAGTCCTCCGGTATTGAACTTAATCGGAACTGTACTCAGGCATAGGAGATGATATCATTGCAGTTCATTCATTCTTATGGATTGTTGTCTGGATTTTTATGTAGTCAATGAGGCTCCTTTTGTGATGAGTAGTGTGCTCTAGGTTGTTGGCCTTCCTGCGAGTTTAGGTATCTCAATTGTAATCACATACTTACCACAATAGTATTATCTAACTGTGGGTAGGCTTCCCATCGTGGTTTTTTCCTTTACTGGGTTTTTCATGTATAAATCTCGGTGTCATGTGGATGGTATTTATTATGTGATTATTGTTTATTCTTATTTGGTTTAAGCATTTCGGTATTAATATTTTGGGTTCCAGTATTAAATTTTTAATTGCTAAATGTTCTAGTATTTTGTGACAACTGATTCACCCCCCCTCTCAGTTGTCTTCCGGTTATTTGAATTGTCTAACATCTTTCCTCTCTTTCATCTTCCGGTCCTTCAGCTTCTTCAATCTCTTCACCAACTTCTTCATATTCATTCTCTGATTCAAGGTATCTCTGCAAACTAGCCAAAGTGTTTTGGATTTCATTCCTCACTTCATTCTTGAAGTCTTCCATCTCCAACTCTACCCTCCAGGGGTTTTTCCTTATAGGTGGCATCTCCTCTTCCACTCTAGTGAACTACCTCAACTCGGCAATCTATTGAACACACAAGCAGCCTACCTCCAATCAATGATCTATCCACCTAAAGGAATGCCTCAATGCTCACAAGAAATTCTTCCACCAACCAGTCCATAAACAACTCTAATACTACTTGATGCAGCCATTACCATTAAAACCCTCAAAGAGAATCAACTGGCTTATGTAGCTAGAGTAACACACTAACTCATTTGGGTGCATTTTTTCAACAAAAATTTCCAACGAACTATGAGATTTCTTTCGTTTTGTCGGATCTTAGGAGGAGATTTGTGTTAATTTTTTTATTTTTTTAAATCTTGCCCGACATTCGTCAGAATTCCGATTAAACTAACTGTTGTCGAAATGTTGCTCGACGTTCGTCAAAATTCCGACGAAAAATAAAAAAGTGAAAAAGTAAAAAAAAACAAAAAAAAAAACCCCTTAGGGTTAGTCAATTAAATAATATAAAAAATCATGCGGACAGTGTTTTCTATACTTGCGACATCATTTTTCTTGGTTTGTAAAGGTTATATACTGAATTTTTCATAGCCTAATTTTTTTGCCTATGAAGAAAATTCATGTTAGATAATATCAATGAAGAACAAAATGAGACAATTGCTAGATTGTGGTCTAGCTTAAAAAGAAAAGGTGATGGGAAATGTTATTGTCTCTGCAAAAATTGTAAGGGCTTAAAGACTAGAAGAATTTTAATCACAACAACTAAGAAACATTGTAGGCAGCATGGTCACATTGAAGGGGGCATGATTATCGTCCATTGGTAAGTTGTTCATTATATGTGTTTATATTGATTGCATTTGTAAATGTTTATATCATTTTAAAAATTTATATACATAAAAAATCACTTGTTAATGAGATCATGATCATGGTTTATTTATGTTGATAATTTTAATATAGGTGGGGCACCCTAGGGCATGTGATATGGACTACCACGACTCGAAGAATATGGTTTTCCAAGTGGAGGAACATGAAGGTGTGAATATCGAAGCTGCAGATAATGATCCTATGGAAGAAGATGATCATGCATCAGAAAACACAGTTGAAGATGATGGTACAAATACATTGATCCATGACATATTTAGTACTAACGCATCTGATCATGATGATAAAGATGACTTTTATGTTATTCATGATTTACCTATACTTGAGAAAGCATACAAGCCCCTTTATGAAGGCTCCCAAACAACTCTTCTCTCTGTTGTATTGTTGTTGGTGAACTTGAAGGTTATGAATGGTTTATCCAACATAAAAATCTCACGTATGTTAAGGTATGTCATATATGTCATCTTTTTTCATCTTTTTGTTGTTGTTATTTCATCATTAGTAAATAAAAGGTTAAATATGTACCATTAATATTCTTTATATTAATAAATTGTTTTTTTGTTCTAGATTGATGGGTATTTTTTGTTACCACCATCAAACATTCTACCTCGCTCATATAGAGAATTATCTACCATTATGAAAGATATTGTAATGGAGTATCAAGCAATAGATGCATGTCCCAATGATCATATTATATATCATAAACAACATGAATTTACAATATATTTCTCTGAAGGTCATATTAGTAGATATCGAACAAGTCAACTAACAAAAAATGTGTCTCGCAAGATTCTTCGTTATATTCTCATTATTCCACGTTTGCAACGATTATTTAGGAGCAAAAGCTTGGCACAATTTATGGATTACCATGCACGCAATAGAAGTCGGGATGACATTCTTCGAGTTCCTATAGATGGTTCTCCATTTATGAACATAGAGAAAAATGGCCACACTTTAAAGAAGAACCTCATATTCTTAGGCTTTCATTGGTAGCGGATGGTGTCAATCCATTTGGAGAGCTGAGATCTATTTACTTGGTGTGGCTTGTTTTTGTTATCAGCAATAACATTCTTCCATGGATGTTAATAAAGAGGGAGAGCATAATGTTGGCAATGATCATTCCAGGTATTTTTTTCATTTTATAGTCATGTACATTAAATTATATATTGCAGTAAAATGGTTAAAATAATTATGTAATGTTTTTGTTCATTCAACTCGGTAAGTACCAAGTTAAAGATATGAATGTATATATCGAGCCTCTTATCGATGAGTTGTTGGAGTTATGGAATGATGTCACTATGTATGACATCTCTAGACCAATAGGAAAAAGATAATTTCAATTCCATGCAATGCTTGTATGGACAATTCGTGATGCCCCAGGGCTAACACATTTTTGTGGTATGTTATAATGTTCAACTTGCATAGTTTAATAATGTTTAATTTTTTAAAGTATAAATCATGGTTTTTTTATAAAAATCCATTCAATATATATATTATAAAAATTAACATATTTAATCCAATTATACATGATCTTGTAGGTCTTCAAACAAAGGAAAAATTTGCATGTCCAGTTTGTGGTTCAAAGACGAAATCTCGTCATTCAAAAAGTTTAGGAAAGTAGGTGTTTGATGAGTATAGGCATTTCCTCCACAAAAATCATAAGTATTGAACTACTAAAAAACATCTTTTCAATGGGAAAGCGGAGACTACATCAAAACCACGAAGAATGACACCTCGCCTATGGAAGTTGGAATGTAATAGAATTAATCGTCAAGGTAATGTTATTCAATCTAATTGTTTATCTATCATATATGATATGTTTGGAATTTATATTTTTATATTGTGTTTTGTTTACTCATGTTGTAATTGACGATGATTGTCGCTATTAACTTTTTAAACTTATATGCTTTATGAAGGTTGTCAAGGAATTAATTACCACCTTCCAAAGGGACTAAAAAGTTATCACAAAAAATTTAATAGGTTGTCCTACTATGAGCAGCTACAAATTGTGCATTTTTTTGATACTATGCATATTGGAAGAATATAACAGAGACGTTATGGAAAATATTGGATGGAAGGCATGACAAAGAAAAAATTATCAAAATTTGTAGTGACATTCAAGAATCCAATCATGCAATGAAAAATGTCATTCAATTAAATAGTGATGGAGACCGAATTAATATAAGTGCCCTTCCTTGGTTATGAATGGAGCAGAAAATAAATTCTATAAAAGAGGTCATACAAAATATTCATTTTTTGATAGGATTTGTTGGGAACATAAACAATCTCATAACAAAGAAAAGTGAATTTGGGCCAGGGATGAAAACACATGATTGGCATACCTTCATTAAGGTAATTCATGTTCTTGTATATTTTCTATATATTTGTATACTACATGTATTTTTCATTGTATTATGTTTAGTACTAGTTTTGGAAAAACAATGAAATGATCATTTTATAATTGTTGCAGTACATTCTACCTCTATCTCTCTTAGACCACTTCGACAATAATGTCAAGCAAGTTATATATGATCTTGGAAAATACATGAGGTAAGTAGTGTTATTTGTTCAATTTGCTATATAGGTATTATATTTATCATTTGTTTTACTTGTTATGTAATATATTATTTTGTTAATTCTCGTTTGTATATTTGCGTCTCAAATCACTTGTAGATAGTTGTCATCTAAAGAAATCCATAAAGAAGATATAAAATATTGGAAGACAAAAATTCCTCATCTAATGTGTGAAATGCAGAAGTGTCTATCTTTGACATTTTTCAATGCACAAGAACACTACTTCATACACCAAGTTGAAGAGATTGAATTGTGTAGACTTGTACACACAAGGTCAATGTGGATGGTTGAGAGGCACTTGAAATTTTTGAAGGCTTTGTTTTGACAAAGAGAATATCTTGAGGGTTCTATAGTGGAGGGATATATGGTATACTAGACTATGGTGTACATTACTATTTATATATTCCTAAGTTTGCGGCAAAGATCCATGTAGATCGCATTTGGGATCCCAACTCCATTAACAAATTCGAAGGGGAGTACCTGATGGAGAAAGATAGATTGATGAAAATGAGAGGTAATTATTGGATGTTCATGGACATTAATCTGAATATATTTTACATTTTGTTTTTATATATATTGTAGTTAATTAATTCTTAATCTTCAATATAAATCAGTTGTAAATTTCTAGTTATTTTTTCTACAATTGCTCGAGAGTGGGATGCACTACACTTGTATGTCGCAAACAATCTTGATTGGATGACGATATGGATTGAACGATGCCAACAATCTGGTCGTACATTAACATGGGAAGGTGTGGCTTCATTGGTTAAAGAAGCTCATCATAATGGAAATTCCAATGTTACACCAAGGGAAATTGATTTGGCATATGGTTTAAGAGATAAACAAGTACGTATAAATATATTAATCACCCATATTATTTAATTTTTTTCAATTGTAATGATTTATATATATATATATATATGTTTTTTTTTGTGGTCGGTCGACCATGAATAAATATGTTTATCAACTAGCGATGCAATAATTTTTACATGTTTGACATATTGCAGGTGAAACACCACAAGGTTGTGGTGCAATTGTCATAAATTTCGCATCAAAAAGTTGAATGACACGAAGAAAACTTGTGATTCTGGGATAATTGCAGTATTTTAGGTGACTAATGTTTCATCTAGAAGCGACATACATCCTCAAGTCTTATAAAATCGATACTATGGGATTTTGGATGATATACTTGAGTGTGACTTTGGGTCCTTCAAATTAGTTATTTTCATCATCCAATGGTACAGGCTACGATTTAATAAAAATGATCCTGATAGAACTATTATTGAACATGATAATGGATTTACAATGGTTAAACAAGGTCATTTGAGCAAGCTGGAAATGAGCCCTATGTTCTTCCAAGCCAATGTGAGCATGTATTTTATTCAGAGGTTCCACATAAAGAGGGTTGGTCATTTGTTGTTAGACATGATCCTAGAGGAAAGTCGATAAAGTATAATGTCATGGACGGAGAAGATACAGAAGAACTAGAAGATGATGTCCATGATGATCAAGATCAATAGTTAGTTGATGATGTGCCCGATGAAGATGTCGAGGAAGAGGAACAAGATCACGATGACGTAGGAGTTAATGTTCATGAAGATGATGACAATGATATCAATGATTATGATGATGATATCAATGATGATGATGATGATAATGATGATGATGATGATGATGATGATGATGATGATGATGATGATGATGATGATGATGATGATGATGATGATGATGATGATGATGATGATGACGACGACGACGACGACGACGATGATGATGATGATGATGATATGACCAATAATCCTTACAATGTCGATTCTGGATCAGAAGATACAGACAAGGAGTTGGATGAAGAAGAAGATTAATGACATGATTTAAATGTATTATGTATGTGATTAGTATATTATCTATTTGATATTGATTTCTTGATATTTTTTGGTGAAATCTAAATATTGTGATTATGTGAGAGGACTTGTTTGTAATTATGTGGTTGGAATTGTACTTTGTGATTATCTTTAAATGTTAAATCATTTATACTTTTACATTACAAATATTTGCATCATGTTGTGTTCCCTACTGAGACATTTATGGAAAATTTAATGGATGAATCCTTTTAATGGTTTGTTATGCAATAACACAATGATTCCTATTATGTTGTATGATGAACCTGATACTATTTTGTATCTATGCTCTTAATCTAATTCGAGGAGATGATGCTTTCCAATCTTGATATTTTAACAAGTCTATGATATTTGCATGAGCTATTGTAGACAATACCTTAGTGAATGTGTGTTGCATTAAAGGGTCATTAAGAAGTGTTGCAGATAATACCAACACTACCCATGTTTACCCTTTGCACATTTTTCATGGCATACACACTAAAACACTTTACATACATTTCACCCTCCTATTAAACAATGAATTTCATAGTTTAGTACATATACTTTCCTAGTTCTTCTACTCCATTAGTGACCCCCAAAAGCACCCAAAGCTCAAAATTTTAATACATATATAGGTTATCAACAGATCCCAAATCCTAGATAAATAACCACTAACTCATGAACAGACTCAAGATTGGACTTGGCCAATGAACAAGATTCAACATAAAAGTTGCAATATTCTACTCTTCAAGCTCTGCAAGACCTAGGTGGGTTTACCTATTGCACTATTATTCATATATTGGATTTACTTTAACTAGCAATGCACTATGCAGTAGATGCTTTCAATGAAAATATACCAAAGGAAAACATAACATACCATAAATTATGGCTTGAACCTTAGTTTCTTATCAATTTTTCTTGCATTGAAAAATGACTCTAATGAACTTCTTCTCCTAATACAGAACTACTAAAAACTGAATATAAAAGATGAAATAAGAGTATAAAGATGACCCACAAACTTCAAGAAAGTATGGTCAATTCTTGTTCTAAGGGAAAATGAAGTCAAATCACAGTCCCAGTGACAAAAAAAGTAACATCATCAGCATTAAAGTTCAATACTAAACAATTCATACTTGCTTAAAGTGCTTAGATTGAGAATGCATTCATGACCTCCTCACACTCTCTCAGAATTTATTGCAAAATTCAAGACAAAATTTAATTCATTTAGCTAGAAATGAAACCCATCAAAGAATACACATTCCCCATTAGAGAAGACAAATTACATTTGTTATTTAACATAACAATTCATACAACACATCACAAAAGGTATGAGCAATAAAATGAATGTTCTCTTTATTGATTTTTAAGATAAAACTGATACATTCATGAAAATGCTACAATGAGTCACCCAAAACTATCAAAAGTCTATCTGTTGTTATATTAAATTTTTCTCTAATGCATACATATCAAAAAGTCTAGAATCCTTATTCTTGGACCTGAATTCCCTTTTATAACAGAAGGGAGCAAAACAAGCCTCAAGCCGAAGAAGACACATGTCAAAACCTAATTACAAAATTGACCTAAAGCCTAGGTTTTTGACTTCTACGTGCAACCTGCATTGAATGATGGCGGCTGAAAAGGCATCATCCTAGGAGCTTGGGTTGTGGTCCTGCAAAAGATGTTCTCTCATTTGTACTTTAAATCTTCTCTTGTCAGGATCAAAAGTGCAATCTAGCATGTGGTGGTAGACACCTTGGAGACTAGTCCTTGCTGGCTGAGCGCTCTAATCATTCTCCCCAAAATAGACATCCTGCACAAAACTTTTAGGAATAGCAAAAAATTAGGAATGGCTGTGACTAGTCTTCCTCTTCAGGCTTCTCTTCTTCCAAGGAGAAGTATCTTTTATGTAATGCTTCAATCTCATCAGCTAGCCAAGAAAAACCCTTCAAGCTATGCAACTTGTTCATAGCTTCCTTTGTTTTGTGGGTGGGCACAACTACAGCTCCTAAAACAAATCTATGATACATTTGTTCAACTTCCATAATCTTATCAATAATATTAAGAAATATATCATCTTGGCTTGGATCACCTTCCAATGATGTTAGAACTGCATTTATTGCTTCTTGGAAGCCATGTTTCCATTTTTCTAAGCTCTTAATCTGCCCATCATCTTTCAAAATTGTAGGGACATGTCATTTTCTAAGCCCCTGAAAAGAATCAATCATTCCCATTAATGCCTTTCTCTCCTCATCTATGTTGGGTAACTCTCTATTTAGTAAATTATAGTTTTTCTAGGTTACCCCTACAATTTGAGGTGGTTGAGCCACATTTTTCACTGCCAACATGACCTCCTTCAGGCTTTGACCCCTTGGCAACCAGGTAGCTCTAATTGGTTGAAAGAATGAAATGAATTCATCAAGATGACTCAAGAGCTTAGATGTCAAAGAATATGAAGTGTGAACTTCATCCAATTTATCAATGATTTTATTAGAAATTCTCAAAATTGAATTTTTCATAATTTCAAAATAATTGCTTGTAGCTTCATCTTTGACCTTTTGCAATTCTTTATTCATTTTCTCAATTTCCTCAGGTCTAATCCCTCCAGAAGAATCAACTGACATCTTCTTTATTAGCTCCTTTAATGCAATGTTCTCAACAAATAATTCATTGTATTTTATATTCGAAAGAACATGCATATCCTTTATCTTTATATGTTTTTGCTCCAAATCTTCCACTGCAAGTTGAGCAAATTAGAATGCATGTTTGGAAATTTTCATAGCTTCTAGAGTAGTAGTATCTTCTAGGGTCCTTACAATAGCATCCCCTATTTTGTGTTGTACCTCCTGCAAAATTATGGGCTTCTTAGTGCTAAGAGATTTTGACCATACAACAAAAGCCTTTGAGCTTATATTGACACCAGAGCCATGTTCTCCAAACTCTCTTGCAAAATTGGGATCCTTTTGATGCATGATCTGATCTAGCAAGGATATCCTTTCAAAATTCCACCCTGGGACAAGGAGTATTCCGCTATTTATCACCATCTCTCTAGCCTCTTGAGGAGTGAAATCAAAATTGTTGATTTCTTCATCAGACATATTCTTCAATTTTTCTCTTAGCCAAAAATATCTAAACTTGGGGGAGTTAACAAAATTGTCATCCGCCATAAAATTCTTTGAAGCAACAATCCTTTCATCATCAACTTAATCCATAGGGATTGTGGTTGGGATGAGAGCCCTGTCTAGATCATTATAAACTTCAGCATTTACATCATCTTGGAACGTCTCCCTTGGAGGAGAAGGTGGTGGCACTGAAGTATCAAAATCCTCTTGGATGTCTACAAAGTCAGATATTTTGGTTTCCCGTTTCAATTTTCTTAACCTGCTCGGTTGTCACCCCCTTATCCTTTTGTATACCCCCTTTAGAGGACTATGTAGGTGCTTCCTCAGTCTAAGCCTTAGGAGCTAGATCAATTGGCTTTTCTTTGTATTCAACTCCTTTATCCCTGGCCTCTCTTCTTTGCAAATCATCTTTGATTATATCATCTGCTTTTCTTAGCATGAAAGACATTCTAGCAAAATCATCCATGAAATGCCAGAAGGAACCTACAAAATTGGGGTCCTCTTGCTTCCTTTCTCTTTCAAATTTATTCATGAGGTCTCACTTCTTCCTCCTCTATTCCGCCTCACACAGACATGCATTTCTAATTAGGTCCTCCTTCTCTACAAAAGAAAGAAAATACCCCTTCTCCTTTAATTTGTTCACTCTAATATCATTTATACACCCCTCGGGGTCAAAATACATGGCCTGTGAAACTCTCAATCTATAATTTTTCACCAAAAAATTCTGCACCTTCTCCAAGGCCTCACAACCCACACTGAATTCATTGAAAAATTGTTACCTTGAGGAAAAAATTTCCCTTTCTATCAGATCTGATGTGTTCCTTCTCCATCCACATCATTTGCCAAATGAATTCAAGGAATGCTAACCTTGGAGAGACACCCATAAATTATAATGATTGTACATTTTCCATAAAAGAATAAACCCCCAAAATTGTGGGTGAATGCACCCTCAGGATATGCTAGTCCATCAGCCATGCAACTCCTTATTCTCAATATTTTAATGATTTCCTTGGGCAGCCTTGGCAATACTACCCCAAGCCTTGTCAAAATCTTCATCACAAAGTGATCAAAGAAAACACAAAAATCACCAAATTTAGATCCCTTGTCCCACACCTAGGTCCATCTTTGCGATGCCCAAGGGAGACCGGTGTAGGGATCATTGATCCTTATTCTCAACTCTAGGCCCCAATAGGCTTTGTTTTGATGAAGAATCAAGTGGCATACCAAAGAATAATGCATGAATTCCAATTATTCATCTTTGTTTTTAGCCTCTATCAGTCCCTCATGAATCTTCTCATGAATAACACTTGCAAAGTCATACAACTCATTTATTGAGGGGTGCTAAATATTAATGACCATCATCATAAAATCAATGGGCAATTTGGTGAGCTCATGGTCAACTCCAAGGACCCGCCCTAGTGCATAATAAGTCTTGACAAAGTAAGGCTGAAATCAGTCAAGCTTGAAAGACTCCCTTTCAGATGGCATGACATAATTGCGTGAATCCTTGTAGAGTTTCCTCATGAAATAAGGAACAAGATCCTTCATGTACCTTTCCCTCTTATTCTTATACTCCCTCTTCAAATTGTCCCTGTTTATGCTTGTGAGGGTAGAATTATCTAACTCAAAACATTGAACGATGGCCTCGGGAGAGATGTCTAGTAGGACATAACCTTCTACAGTCCTAACAGTCTGGCTTGGAGCATCATATGCATTTTCTAGCTCATTTATGAGAATAGGCTCCATAAAAACATTGGGTACCACCAATTTGCCAAGATTTAGTGTCCAGGGGTTGCATACTAGGATGGCCTTATCTCTGTTGCCATAGAATGAATCTAAAATGTCCCAGCCCCTTTCCTTGGTGAAAGCATCCCTACACCTTGCCTCTTTGTCATTGAAAATAGTCCTCAAATGATTCTGCATTGTGGATCCCTCAAACAATTCCAGTAGGTCTTGGTATAGCCTCTTGGTCTATCTAGTTGGCCTTCATGCAATTTCTTCCAATCTTTGTTCAACTTCATGTTACAACTCTTTAGGGGTCATGGCATGAGCAAGAGGAGTAGTAGGTTGTGCTGGTGGCCACTCCACTTGAGTTGGTGACTCCCCTTTGGATGGCTTCCTAGAGAGTTTTTCAAGCTTGGAGGTCTTTTCTTTGGTTTGAGAAGCCTCTTTGGCTAGCTCTTGAGGGTTTTCTCCTTGTGGGGTTTTCTTTTGTGGAATTCAGGCTTCCTCGGCAGATGGGTTAATTGGAGTAGGGGCATCATGTGCAGGGGATGGGGTTTCAGCAGCAAGGGTTGCTTTGGCTGAAGGCTTCTTGGTTCTCTTCCTCCTCTTTGGAGTGGGTTTCCTTGTTTTAGGAGTGAGAGAGGGCTCATCTGAATACTCACTGTAAAAAATGACAGTGATGGTCTTTCGGACTATTTTTCTCTTTCTCTTCACGGTCTTTTCCTTCGGAGGGGAGCTAGCTTCGACCTCCTTAGATACTTGTGGGACAATTCTAGGCTTTGGTTGCACAAAAGGAGCGCTAACAATTTCTTGTATTAGGGGAACCATATCTATAGGAATAGCCTTAGTGATAGGAATGGATGAGCTTGTCTCAGATGTGTGGGCTTTCTTGGTAGTAGGAATAATAGATTTCTCAATAGGGGAAGCCATCTTAACACTTGAGACTGAGAAAAAACTCGGAAAATAAATGCGAGAATAAAACCTACCGACTTCTAGGGCACACACACAAACAACTCAAAATATCACAATAGTTTGATAATGCGCACAAGCAAGAAAAAACACTTATTGGTTTGCTCTTTAACTAAAATTGCTAGAAGGAGTGCTAGAATGCTGGAATTTGCTTTTGTTTTTGCTCTGTACATGCTCTGAATTATTTTTGTATGCAAGGTATGAAAGAATGCCAAGGAATTCTCATTTTATTATGATGCCATTAATTGATTTGTGTTGGACATAGGTAGTCATTGGCGCCAATTTTGAATTTCATTCATTGATCTAGCAATAGACGGTCAGGATTGCTCGTTGGCCTTCCCTGAATAGTGATGTGTAATCCTCATAAAGTCCCTTCTGTCACCTTAGAAATTCATACTCTATGGAGCTTCTTTGGCCATCTTATCTTTCTCTGCGAGATAAGCTTCTATTATAATTTTCCTTGTTTTACTTATCTCGCGGTGTCATTCACCCTTTCTTCTATCTTTGCGGGATAAGCTTTTATGTGCTTACTTTGGAAATCTTATCTCGTGTTTCTCCTAGCCCTTTCTTTCACCTTTTGCCTGCCATTCCTTTTCTTTGTTTTTTTATCATCTGCAGGATAAGCTTTTCAACTAGCCTTTTCTTATCCCGGAGCATTTCTCTTATGCCCACAGGAACGCACGAGATAAGGATTTCTCTTATTTCCCATTTACAATTCTTATCTCGCAACCATTATTGAGAAAGAGGAACACATCACATGATAAGATTTCCTTTATGATCTTTCAACATTCTTATCTTGCAGTGCATCTTTGAGTTTCACCATTGTTTTGGATGTTTGCCACCGTGCGGGATAAGTCCTTTTACCTTTTGTTTAAGTATTTTGTTATCCCGTGACTCTTTTCTTATCCCCGCGGGGACACATGAGATAAGAAAAGCATTGCATCCTTCATTGTTGACTTATCCCACATTTCCTTGTAATGTTATTCTAGTGGCATGGAAATCCTGTGGGATAAGACTCCCTTTATATTTAAGTCAGCCCTTAATCCGTGACCATTTCACAATGTTCCTGGTTCATTGCAGGATAAGATTTTACCGCTTGTTTTCTTCAACCACTCCTTATCCCGCATTGCTCCTTGCTCGCTTTGTAGTTGTTGCAGGATAATGACTCCTTTGTAATTTTTTCTTTCTTCTTATCCCAGGGGGTTGAAATTCACATTGAAACCACTTGTGGGATAAGGAACAGGGGCGCTTCCTTTTGAAATCTTATCCCGCGTAATCGAGTTACTTGGGGTCAGCACTTAAGTGATCATTTAGAACACATGGAAAAATTCATGGGTTAAGTGGTCATGCGTGGGGCCTTCCTAGGAAATAAAGGACTTAAGACCTAAGTTTTTTTAGCAATACTTAAGTCCCCTTTGTCACTTTAGAAATTCATATTCTCTTAAGCTCCTTCGGCCATCTCAACTATCTCCATGGGATAATCCTCTATTTTAGATTTCCCTTGTTTAATTCATCCTGCGATGTCATTTACCCCTTCTTCTATCCTTGCAAGATAAGATTTTATGTGTTTTACCTTGGAAGACTTATGCCATGTTGCTCCTAGCCTTTCGCCTGCAAGCCCTTTTCCTTTATGTTCCTACCGTCTGCAGGATATGCCTTTGAATTAGCTTTATCTTATCCCATAGTTTTCCTTTTATCCCTGTGGGAACACATGGGATAAGCTTTCCCTTATTTCCAGCTTATAACTCTTATCCCGTGGCCATCTCTGAACAAGAGAAACACATCACAAGATAAAATTTCCTCTTATTTCCTTTAACAATCTTATCCCATGGTGCACCTTTGAGTCTTACATGTTGATCTTTCATTCACCTTTGTTGTGGATCTCTACTCCCTGCGGGATAAGCCCTTTTACCCTTTTCTTAGTTATTTTCTTATACCGTGACTCTTTTCTTATCCCTGCGGGAACGCGCAGGATAAGAAAAGCATAACATCCTTCTTTGTTGACTTGTCCCGCATTGTCCTATAATGTTATTATGGTAACTTGGAGACCCTGCGGGATAAGATTTCCCCTTTGTACCTAGGACAACCCTTATCCCATGGGCCTCTCACAGTGCTCCTGAATCATTGCGAGATAGGCCTCTACTGCTTGTTTATTTTAGCTGCTCCTTATCCCACGTTGCTTCTTTGCTCACCTTGCAGTTGTCGTGGGATAAGGATTCCTTTGTAATTATTTCCTTCTTCTTATCTCGCAGTGCCAAATCATTGATGCAAATGTGTCGCTAGATAAGATGCACTCTTTGAAAACTATCATTTCCTTATCCCGTGAGGTTGAAAATCACATTGAAACACCCAGTGGGATAAGGGACAAGGGGTGCTTTCTTTGTAAATATTATCCTGTGCAACCAAGTCACTCAGGGTCGACACTTAGGTGACCATTTAGAGCATGTGGAAAACCTTATGGGTTAAGTTATCACGTGCAAGGCCTTCCTAGGGAAATAAATGACTCAAGACCCGAGGTTTTAACAATACTTAGGAGTATTTTGCATATTAAAATAACCTTTATGAACGGTAATTCCTAACACAAGGGATCGGTAATCAAATGAAAAAGAACCCTTTAAATCATCACTTAAGATATGAAAACCTGCTACCATAAGTCAACAACAAGAAATAACATAACCTGGGAGAACTAAAAGAAGAACCTAAGACATAGAACCCTCAAGAACCCTAAAACCCTAACTCACAGGCAATGGGCATTGCATAAAACAAAATTTTTACCATGTCCAACACACTGTATTTCCTACTTTTGATGTTTATCTCAAAGTGGCATATACCTTTGGGATAAAATATAATATTGTTTAAATTATTCTTTTACTTCTTGTATTGAGTTAAATAAAACTTCTATAGATTCAACCTTTCACTCATGCCAAATACAAAAGCTCGGTGATGACTAACATGCTAAGGGTATTAGGTATTATTACTAGATTTTGGGGTATCAACAATAGGATAGAAAAGTGAGGATGATGTCCCCTCTAGAGGGTACTCAAGAAAAAAATAACATCATCAAGCACCAATTTGGAGAATTGATTGGTGAGTAGGTACACCTACCTAAGTTTTGCATAGCCTAAAGTGAGGGAGTTAGCAACCTTGAAAGGTTCACTCTATTAGCTAGCTAAATCAATTGAAGAGTATCTAATTGAATGAATCCTAATTGAAGCAGATTCCTGGGACATTTTTCTATTCTTTTCAAAAGAATTGAATGATCCTAATTGAAGAACATCCCTAATGCATATAATTAACTAGATGATGATATGGTGCAAGATATTGATATGAAGCTAAAACTAATATGAAAATGGCATTAAAATGATATTAAGCTACTATGGAAATGAAGCTAACATGATATTACTAGCATGATATGAAAAACATGATGAATCTAAGCTCTAATGCCACTAAATGATCTAAAAATGCTATTATCAAAGAGAAGAACAAAAAGTACGAGCTTCACCCATGATTCTAGAGAGGGAGTGGAAGGACCTGGTTTCAGATGGAAAGGAGAAAGTTGAAAAGAGAAAAGGACATACACCATCGGGCGAAGGAAGGTATGTGATACTATTAACAATATAATTATGTACTAATTACTCTTTATATTTACATAATCTAACATATTTCAAACTTTTCATAGGCTGCCCGACACATCGAAGGCAACTAAGGCAAGACTAGAAAAGCATGGGCAACACAAACTTGTCTCTGGTGGTTATATGAAAGTTTTTGCATGAATTGTAAGTATCAATAAATGAAATATCACATCGAAATAATAAATTACAAATAATTTTTTTTAATCAAACAATAGAAGCAAAATTCATGATATTAAGAAAAAATGTAGGGCTCTGAATGCGATAGAGCGCCCATAGAAGATGACATGAAAATTACCTTCCAGCAAGGCTATGGAGCTGTGGCTAAACCCCTAAGAGAATTGAGTGGGGAAACATAAGATTCTGATGCATCTGTCACACAGGTAAATAAGCTAAATGAAAATTATTTAAAATTGAATACTTGAGCAATAATCTATTCGATGTTAATTTCCAACATCAAGTGACTATATTTGTTTGAAATAAGAAAGCAATGATAACAATGCGCATGGCATTGGAATGCATCCTGCTAAGGGTGGAACACAACTTGCACATGATGAAGGTTGTGGTGTGCATCCCGACACTGGAGGTATTCATGTGCTATACAATTTTTTTATATAATTATTAATACAATTAAACGTCTTTAATTGAAATTGGTGTAGTAATTAATGTTTAACCTTTTTTGTTTTTATTTTAGAGCATGTAGAGCATGGTGAGCAAGTGGAGCATGATCAGGGTAGACAACATCAGGAACGTGATGTGCCCCCATCAAGTAAAGAGGACCACTATTATTCCTTTAAACGAATTTAATTGCAATTGGTGTATTGATTAATGTAACATTTCGTGTGTGTTTCAACTCGAGAGGATTTAGAGGGTGTTCAACATGTTGAGGATGAGGCTAGACAAAATAATCAGGAAGATGATGTGGCCCCATCAGGTAAAGAGAACCCCTTTAATGTTCTTTTAATTAATGAAATACTTGTAACAATAATAAAAAATCTTATGAATTTAACCCATTTCTTTGTTATTGCAGTGGAGCCCCCTTTGCCTAGGCGTCCTCGTCATGAGTACACGACTAGGCATACATTAAGATCACGAGTAGAGGGCACAACAACAAAAGAGGGAAAAAATGATGAAGAAAACAATGCTCCACTTAGTATTTACTTAGCTTAAAAAAAACATAAAAAAATGATTGTAATCGTATTATTTGTTAATGAATGTAATTATGTGTTAATGTTAATGAATGCTAATGAATGTTACGTGTTAATGAATGTTATGTGTCAATGAATGTTATGTGATAATGAATGAATGTTATATTTTAACGGGGAATTTAGAGTGATGTTATGGGGGGGAGGGCCAAATGAGCTTCCACCTTCACGTGGTTGGCCCTGTTAAGTAGAGAATATTAAACTATTCTTGAAACAAAAAGAAGCTCAATAAGGTAACACACTTTTCAATATTCATTATGCTCCATTGTTAATCTTATTGAATAATATGTATTGAATCTTAATTGCAGGGTCCAACAGAGCCAACAAGAACAACAACACAAGAAGTTACTTAGTGGAGACCATCAAAGGTAAGGTCCTTGATTAAGATTTTGTTGTTTATATTCATATTGCTGATTACATAGGAAAATATTCATTTAACTTTTTAAAAGGGTAGTCACCAAATACACCAAATAGTTGTCTAAGTCTGAGATCAAAGATTAGCAATTAGGAGTCACCAAATACACCAAATAGTTGTCTAAACAAGGGCTAGAACCCACTATGAAATACAGTTTACACTTGTCCTTGAATTGAGAACTTCAACATTTTAATGGACTACATAGGGAACTGCCTTAAAAAATGAGTTGACTTCACATGAAATTGGTCTAAGGTAGAAATAATGATAAAAGGAACATCTAAGCTTTTAAATTCAACGTAATGGAACCAATGGTGGGACAAGTGAAACCATCATACACCTTAATCAAGACTTCGGATTTATCATAATTGTCTCGATATAATGTATATGTGAAAAGATATTCTTTTGTATTCATATTAAGCATAAGTAGTGGATCAATAAGCACCCTACATGTGGGTTTGTTATTAGTTATAGAAGTAATGTATATTGGTCCATCAGGTGTATGCTTTGAGTTACCACTTTGGGTAAAGGTGATATTAGGTTCAACCTTAGGTTTCAGTCTATCTTGTTTAGGAACTGGTTCCATCACGTTCACTAGATGTTCAACTCACTTGGTAACTCCAAGGGTCACCTTTTCATCCTAGTGACTACTTTCAATCTTATGAATATCATTGTCCCTTGATAAGGCATTTTCTTCATTGACGTTGAAATTTGTCCCTAATGCCTTTATCATATGACTGGATTTTGTGATGCTATACATTGTCTTATGATTTTTCTTTCCTAACTACCATAGTTTCTCATACACCTCTTAATTACTTTAATGCTTATCTTGGTTCTATGTTGAGGCTTTCAACTATCAATGTAGCTTGATCTTTGACATTTTGTGACAATGGTTGCATTCTGTTGTGACAGATACTCTTGATAGTCTATATAATTATAAATTGTCCTTTTGTTTAAATGGTGTTACTATTTTGACTGTGTATTGTAGGTCTATCAGACTTTGGGACTAACAAAGATTTCATGTTCTCATTCATCTAAACCTTATACCCCTTTAACCCTAAATCATTGTAACTGCCTTTGGCCCTTTTGGCATTGGATCAAATCCTTGATTAGGTAAAGTTGTTAACTACTTCTACTCTCTGTCATTAACTTGCTACATTTTTTTCTGATCCAATCCTTGTATATGAACATCTTTTCTTATGGACTGTGAGAGGTCACTTTGTGGTTTGAGATCTTTATAATCTTAGTGTGTTGCTATGATTGTAATCTCTTCATCTCACTCTCATATCCATGCTTTATCAAGGTCTCGATTACCCAAATAGTCCCTCTTGGTTGTGTTTGTATATTGTTAGAATATATGGGATTGTTGATTTTGTATATTGTTAGAATATATTGTTTATCATAGTTAGTCATTGAGGTAAGGAGTTATATAGGGATAGTTCAATATTTGAGAAAGCTTATCAAATCATATTCTATATTTGCAATGCTTTATATTCCCTGATGGCAATTTTTTTATATTTTTGTTATATAGTTTGTTCGTCGGAATTCCAACAAACATGCCCAACATAAGCCCCAACAAGAGTGTTGTATCTATGATGAAATCTTCCATCACAAGAACAACACTCTTGTTGGAGCTTCCTTGCATTTGTTGTCATAATTTTGACAAAAAAGGACACTATGTTTCGATAGGAATGTTGTACCTGTGACGAAACATTTTCTTGCAGGCGCACCATTCCCGTCGAAGCTTCCTTGCATTTGTTGTTAGAATTTTGACAAAAAAGGGCACTATGCTTCAACAAGAATGTTGTACCTATGATGAAAAATTTTTGTTGCAGGTGCACCATTCTCGTCGGAGCATAATGCCCTTTTTTGTCAAAATTCTGACGAAAAACCCAGTGCATGGTTTGTTGGAAGATTGGCGACTTCATTGGAATTCCAACGAATTAGACTGCCACATTATGTGTCAACTTTTGACAAAGAAGGCACCAAAATTCTGATGAAAATCTGTCCATCAAATAACCTTACGAAATTTGAGTGACGAAAATATTTTCATCGTTTCGTCGGATTTACAACAATAATATGTCGGAATTACCACGATAGTTCATCGAAAAAGGACCCCAAATATGTTAGTGACACAACGAAAGCAATAAGAAAACATAACAAGATTACATAAACATATCATATTATTGCTTTAGAACATCCGGTAACCATTCGGCTATCATCATATAATCATCAAAGAACATCTAGTAGTTAATTGATTACATGTAGGCTTCAAGCCAGATACAATCCAGCTAGGACTCTAAGAATCAACCAGATCACAAAATGCGAATCCCAATCCTTATTCTCAATTCTACTTCCTCTGCCCCTACAAATGATTACATAATAACATATTTATACCCACTAGGACCTATCCAGGTCAGCCCCATAAGATTACATTTACCAAAGTAGGAAAATGAAACGTGTAACTAGGTTGGCCCTAAAAATTAAAGAAATATTTTTGGAAAATAATAACCAAGGGGTGCGGTTCAGCACGAAGGTCGGCCACATGCCAAAGAACATCGGACAAGACCCAAGATAGATCCACATGCCAAGGATCGCGTCAGTAATGAAGGAAAACCAACCAGTAAGCACAAGAATTATCCCAAAACCCAGAAATAGTCAATCGGAAGCAATAATTGACTGGAAAAGAACCCAAATGAACTAAAAATCTAGAATTAAGCACATGAACCAGCCTAGAAACCAAAAATAATATCTTCCACAAAAATAAAGCAACTATTGGTACCGACTAGTAAGAACACAAAAAACTGCACAATGAACTAAACAAGAAAAAAATTGAAAGGAAATATTTTTGGTTGATGCAAGATTGCTCATCGACCAAGGATGCTCCTGCATCAAGAAGATACAAAAAAAGGCCAAGAACAAGTGGTAGATCAAAGAGGTGGATTTAGAGGAGGTAGATCAAGCTTTAGAGGCAGATTTGGTGGACAAGGAAGAGGCTCAAATACATTCTCAGGAAGGTGCTATCAATGTAATAAATTTGGACACCAAGCATGGTAGTGTAACGAAGGAAAATCATCTACTTCACATGGATGAGAAAGAAGGAATCAATTGGTACAAGAAGAGGACAATGAGAGTGTAAACTCTCCATCACAACATGTTGCTCCAGAAGTTGGGGAATCACTCATGGTAAGGAGAACTCTCATCAAAGCATTGGTAAACAAGGAGCCCCCACAAAGGAAGACTCTCTTCAATACAACTCCTAAGTGCATGGGTAAGGTACGCGTTGGCCCACTTGTGGTCCACCCAATTGAATTTTTTTTAAGTCGGGCCCCTCTAGTTGTGTATCATGTCTTCATAGACTTTTTCCCTTTAAAAGTTTTGTGTTAAATTCCAGTTAAGTGAAAAAGAACATCTTTAAAACTCTCTGAACCATTGAACCCCCTTGAACTAGTTCAATCGGGTTCATTCAGTTCAATTGGGTTCATTAAGTTCAATCAGGTTCATCGAGTTCAATCGGGTTCATTAAGTTCAATCAGGTTCATTCAATTCAATCAAGTTCAAAAGTTCAATTCGGTTCAAAATGGTTCAAAGTAGTTCAACAGGTTCCATAGGTTCTAAGTGGTTTCTAAGAGATTTTAAAACTAATGCTCACCCAAGTTTTGTTAGCAGTTCTACTTCATCGTCATGGGTGATGTTTAATATCCTCTTTCTCTGGGCTGTGAACCATTTGAACTTAGTTCAAGCAGTTCAGGGATGTTCAGCATGTTCAATGAAGTTCAAAGGTTCAACACACAACCAAAATGGAGAGGCAAAGCAATCAGTGGACAAATTTGGTCAACCAACAAAAGTTTTGAAGAGGAATATTGGTTCACCATTACTCAGGCAGCAATTGATTATCTTTCCTAGAGGATGTGAAAGAGTTAGCATGAATAATGTTTATAAATTTCAATGCAGCCTGTAAATATAGATAGCAAAATCAGTCTCTATGCAATGGGTATATCTCTCACTTCAATCATTGGATCAAGCTGGATTTTGGATATGTTTTATGAAACCTATTTTTACAAGATCTCACGAAAGGAATTGTGGAAATTCAATCTGGTCTGCAAGATACACTTAACAAAATACAAGTCCAGAACAAAGAACATTTTCTGATTTTTGTGACAGAAAAACCGTCATGTTGCGGGGGCATATCTTTTCATTCCACCGTTGGATTTTTCCCATTTTTGGATATGTCGTGCACAGACAAGTTGCGCACGTTTCCATTAGAGTGATTAACTAAATTATGTCTCCTTCAAAAGATATGGTTGACTGAGTGCGGATCTTTCCAAGGTGACCAACGGCAACCGAGTTTCTTGTCTTCAAATATGAACAAGGCACGACTTGTATTTGCAACGATGGAGCCCATAATTAATTCATAAAGCTTATGTATTTTAAGTTATGATGTTTTCAGATTAAAACATTATGATTAAAGATTGCATTGAAGCCAATAAAGTGTTGAAAGAATGAAGACAATTATTTATATCCAGCTATTAGCATATCATATGCCAGGATTCAGTTTTTGGAACTGAAAATGTCTTACCGAGAGGAAAAGAAGGATAAATATGCAAAAGAAAGGGAAAAGCAGGGTTCTTTTCCAGCAGTCTGTGTGCTACAAGAAAGGGCAATAATTTTTTGAGTTTTTAATTATAGCAGGGGGCATGTTTTCTTTGCCTGCAATTGTAATGTACAGAACTTGAGTCTTGAAACTCATTTTGATATTGAAGGAATGGAGAAGGCATTCAGGAGTCTTTGAATTCTTTATTGTTGTTTTCAGATTTTATTAAGCTTTCTCTCATTAATATTATTTTTCAGTACCATTCTTGTCATGACAAGCTGTAGATGTGATTAATTCTAGAATTTTGTTTTCAGATTGAGTTACCTCTTGGGAAGGATATGTGCTCCTACCTCTTTAGTTATTTTCTATGGGTGTTGGGAATATGAAATGTGTTTTCTTTTTCCTGCATTCACTTTATTTAGTATTCAGTCCTCTTCACATTTACTTCATGGTTATGAGTAGGTGTTAGTGCCTTTATTTGATTTCTGGTTAAAAGCAAATGTGTGGTTTAAAACCAATTAATTTATTGAACATCTGACCGGGGAGCTATACCCTGTAAAATTCAGAGGAAGATTATCAATCCCATGATAATCGATCCAACTGTTAGTGCTTTTTGTCCTTCATTTTGGGCATCAGGAGTTAATTTGCATATTCATTTTTGAAGGACAAATCTGTTCACTAACAGTACGTAAGGTTGTAATTGATTTAGAAAGTACAGATAACATGGTTTCCTTAGAAATGGTTGAAAAGTTGAAACTAGGAAGAATACCCCATAGCACTCATAAAGTTTCTTAGTTGAATGAGGGTCAATATGTTTTGGTAAATGAACAAAGTTGGGTGGAATTTAACATAGGAGGGTATAAGGATGGAATTTCATGTGATGTATTGCCCATGGATGTATGTCATTTACTGTTAGGGAGGCCTTGGCAATTTGATAGGCATGCTATGTATGATGGAAGGAAAAATACTTATGAGATAGATAAAGATGGAGTTCCCTACACTTTGACACCATTGAAGGGGGAGAATAAAGGACAAACTATGGGAAATGTGATGATGGTAGGTAGGAAGGAGTTCATAAAGGTAGAAGAAGAAAAACACATTAATCTTACACCACTCCTAAACCTGGGAATATTATGACAGTAGAGATGAAGAATGATTTGATTGTGGAGATCCAAGATTGGCTTAAGAAGTATGTGGCTATGAGGATAGGAGGAGTGTTACATTCATTGATTTCAAAAGGGGATGTTGGTCATTCTATTTCTTTCAATTCATAGGTTACTAAGCATGATCAAGCATCACTCATAGGGGTAGAACATCAGATGGAAGAGGTGGGACCAAAAGGTGAAGAGGTCAAAGATAAGTTGCAATGGAAAGTGAGCAAGTTCAAGCATGCACCAAAGGTAAAGATGAAGGAGATTCAATTCAAGGATGGGGGAGGTATGATAGTAGGTAATGATGCTGGTTTTACAACATTCTCAGATGTAGCATAGGTTAAAAATCATCCATCAAGTAGCCCTCTGTAGTTGAATCACAACCAAGGAGCTAAAGCATTCAAGAAGACAAGGGATAGTGTATATTTCCAGTACTTGGTCCATTGGAAGGGTCTACCAGATGAAAATTTCATTTGGAAGCTAGAGAATGATGAGATTAAGAATGATTCTATTGTTGCAACATTGTCCTCAAGGGGACTTGAGTCAAATTTTCCCGAGTATGGTGCAGGAGCACCTGGTTGAGTTCATGCCTCCATGAGGCCATTTTGTAAATCTTTGTTTTACATGGTGTTTAAATAATTTAATAAGGTCTAATAGACCATGTTGAACTTTTTAAAGTCTGGTTTAGGTCTTAGAAGGTCATTTTTGGATCATATGTCAAATATTGTAAAAGTTGTCATGTTGTTATGCAACTTTACAAATTTTGTCATCTAGTGGAAGTTGAACGGTTGGAATTAAAATGGTAGTTGAAAAAAAATTGGGTTATTATTTTAAATGGTTAAATATGACCTGGGAAGTCAAGCCCAGGATTGGGGGGACTTGCATTTGAAGAATTTGTAATCAAAGTACCAAAGTTTGACTGGAATTTGAAACATTTTTTTGATGTTGTAGACTGTTGTATGGCCCTATACGCAAGATAATGATTGTAAATTAGTTGGTTTGGATAAAGGAATGACTCTACTTGCTATTAAATATAGTCTCACTAAATTTCATTAAGATTTAAGCATTTTATAGTCATTTTTCTAAAAATTATCTTGAAACCCTAGGTAAGAGGGTTAGAGTACAAAAAAATGTGGTAACTCACATTCCATCTAGTATAATTTGATGAAACTTGGTGAAATAGATATTTGGAAAATGTTTTGAATTTATAAAAAGTTGTAGAAGCAGGGGATTGAGTTTGGTGCAATTTTGGTGATGCCCTAGGCTAGAAACTAGTTTTTAATATGAGAAGATATCCAAGAGTTGGGTTGATTAAAATCCATTGGAAAAGTGTGGGAGTTGGTTTGGGAAGAATAGGTACACCATTTGGGACATTTATGATCCATTGGTATGAAGTTTTGGATCCTCAAGTGTGAAAATTTTGTTGTGACCGAGTGAAGCAAGCCTAATTAGGTCTATTTGGAACTAGGACAGTCCAATTTTGAAGCATAATTTCCAAAGGAACACTAATTCATTTTGAGATGTGTTAAATAAGGGACAAATGGGTGTTTGAATCAAATTTTATTTCTTGGAGATCAGTTTTGGTTTGAAAGTTATGACCAAAATACATGATTTACTACTCTTTTTAAGCCTAGTTGTTGATTACCAATCAATTAATGAGGCCTTTGTTCCAAAGTAACCCTATCCAAAAAATTTATATGTTTAAGAGGGGCCAAAATGGTACTCCAAAATGTGACCAGATTGTCAAGTTTGGGCAATCCATGGAAGATATGCTTGGAAACCCTGTTTTGAAGGGCTACTAGGAAGACTAGGCCTAGGAAGTGAAAATTCACCATTAAGGAGTTTTAAATTTGCATTAGATGTTTGAAAACCTTCAAAGTTGTTTAATATGGTATCAATCATGTCATTACCACCCATGCTCTGCATCACTTTCTACACACTCTAGGCTTAAGTTGATACCCTTGTCAATTAGTGTCTCGACTTAAGTTTATGGTTTAACATCATGTGGTATGTTGTTCAACCCTATGTCAGGTTGCCTTGTGGGTTGTGATTATTTATTAATCAATAATTAAATTGATTCATATAATTTATTAAACTATTAAATTAAATTAATGGATGGCATTAATATTTAATATTAGTGTGTGATTATTATTTTGGGGGATTTATTGTTTATTAATGTTTATTTATGGATTTATACTTAATTGATGATTTTATATTATTATTTTATTGTTTAATGTTTATTTGAATATTTATTATTTGAACTTTTGATTTATTGGATTTATCATTTTTTTGAAAAATAGGGGTAAAAACTTTATTGAAATTTAGAAAAGCTGAGTACAAAACAGCAAAGGGCCAAAGCCCCAGGGACTACAAGAGATTACAAAAAGAACAAGAACAAGAACTTCATTCCCCAACACCACTTTCATCTTCAACAAGAATCCTCTCCAAATCCTGACATAGCTCATAGGGCAACTACTCCCACTCATCAATCCTCCGACCATCAACATCTTCTGACGCCCATTTAGCCAGACAATCAGCTGCCCTATTCCATTCCCTTGGAATATGGGTAAATGACACCAAATCCATTACAGAGCTAACCTGTAATATCTATTGTACTAACACAGAGAGTTGCCAACTAACCTCAGACATCCTCCTCTGAAGGAGCAAATTAACCAGAATTTGAGAGTCAGCTTCACAAATCACCTTCCGCCACCCTAGGGCATAAGCTCGCTTCAAAGCATATAGGATAGCCAAGCCTTCCATCCTATTAACAGTCTGCACCCCCTCATTAACCGAGAAGATAAAGACCACAGATCCAGAAGAATCCCTACCAATCCCACCAATCCCAGCTGGACCAGGATTACCCCTAGAAGAACCATCCGTGTTAATTTTCAGAAAGCCAGCAGGAGGGGGGAGCCATTTCCCCATCCTTTGAACTCTATGTTTCACACGCCTACCTCTCCTGGCGTAGGCTGAGGCTGGAGATATCCCCTGTATACCAAACCTATTAACTATCTCCGCATCGCCTTCCTCCATCGGCAAAATAATCTCACTCTTAGCTGTCACAGTTTCCTGGACCATTCCCATAATTCTAGTCCAAACCTGTTGAATCCCCAATTGTTCACCCCGAAAGATTCTACGATTCCTTTCCAACCAAACTTGCCATAGCAAAAAGATAGGGCCAGCATACCAGACATCCTGCAAGAAGGGATCCGAGGAAGGGGGCCTTCCCAGTCTCATCCAAAACTCAGCTAGGGAGGATGCATGAAAGCACTGACTCTTCCAGGCATCCCACCAGAAGTGCCATAGTTGCAATGTGAATGGGTAGCAAAAGAATAAATGTGGAGAATCTTCCTCCCCCCCACCACATAGAACACACCTTGAAGGGCCAGCAAAACCCCTCTTCTAAATATTGTCCCAGGTCAAGCATCTATTCCAAGCCAAAGTCCAAGAAAAGCAATTACATTTTGGCCAAGAGAAATTATTCCAGACTCTCTTCCACCAATGGACTTCCCCCCCAGCAAATTGTTGAGAGAGCAGCGCCTGATAACCAGAAGACACAGTGTATATACCTTTGGGATTAGGGGACCAGGCCAACACATCACTATCCATCAGGGCGCTACAGCTACGACCCGAAAGGATGTTATGAAGCTCAGCACACTCAACTTCCAACCCAAGAATAGGCCACTCCCTTGAAGTCTTCCATCTTGCTTCCACTACCTGCCCTTGAAGGGAAAATGACTTGAAGTCACACACCCTAGTCCAACCAGCTTCGCAAAACCTCTGGGCCAATATACTCAGGTGAGGATATTGGGAAACTATGGGGGGGTAGCCATCCCAGGAGTCATGCCAGAACTGTGCCTCTGTCCCACTCTTACAAATCCAGAAGAGACCACTCTTAATGAGCGCAGCCCCCTTCTTGAGAGTATTCCAAATCGTCGAGCCTTTCCCTGCCAAGCTATATCGAGGGATATCACGCTGGGGGATCCCAAAAAAATACTTGTGAGACAAGATCCTAGCCCACACCCGATCTTGTTCCACACACCATCGCCAATACAATTTAGCTGCCAAAGCAGTACCAGAAAGCAAAGATTGACGTAATCCAAGACCACCAAATCTTTTAGGACTACAAACCGTCTCCCACTTAATAAGGCTCCACTTAGTTG
Organism: Cryptomeria japonica; assembly: GCF_030272615.1. Classification (NCBI taxonomy): domain Eukaryota; kingdom Viridiplantae; phylum Streptophyta; class Pinopsida; order Cupressales; family Cupressaceae; genus Cryptomeria; species Cryptomeria japonica. Next base: position 239,781,685 of record NC_081413.1, on the reverse strand, counting down.
ATGACAAATTACCAGCCCATAAAAACTGTCTGGCTAAGGAATCAAGGCTCTTAACGAAGCTCATCGGTGCCACCTGAATCAAACATCTGTAAAGGGGAAGAGCCTGTACCACAGATTGAAGTAACTGGACCCGACCAGCAAAGGACAGCCAACGATGAGTCCAGTGGTTCACTTTGACATTGAACTTATCCAGAATAACCTGCCAGGAATCCCTAGACTGCCTGCCAGTAGAGATGGGGATCCCAAGGTATATCAAAGGAAGACTTCCAATTTGGAACCTGAGAATATGAGCAATTCTTCGTTGAATTGAAGGCGGAGTGTTGAAGAAAAAAATTGAAGACTTGCCCTCGTTAATTAACTGACCAGAAGCAGCAAGGTAGACATCTAGCACTCTGCGCATGTTAGAAGCCTCCCTAATAGTAGCCAAACCCATCAAAGCTGTATCATCCACAAACTATAGGTGAGACTGAATAGGAATACCCTCTCCCCACTGCCAGCCTTGAATAAAGCCTCCTTCAACATTCCTTTTAATCAACCGACCCAAACCTTCCACCAAAAGAAGAAACAAGTAAGGAGAAAGAGGGTCACCTTGTCGCAAACCCCGAGAGGCCCCAAAGAGGTTGGAGTGCTCCCCATTAATCAAAACTGAGAAGGAAGTCGACCCCACACAACTCATAACCCAACAAATCCATTCCTCCTCAAAACCAAAGGCACTCAAAACCTTCTGCAGGAAGGACCAACGAACTCTGTCATACGCCTTGGCCATATCCAGCTTGATGAACATAGCTTTGGCTTTAGAGTCGGCCATGGAATGGATAGTCTCAGTAGCCACCACCACCCCATCCAAAATCTGATGACCTTCCACAAAGCCACTTTTCTCTTCAGAGATTAGCACTGTAAGCCACTTTTTCAACCTTTCAGCAATCAATTTAGATATAATTTTATAAGTTACGTTGCAAAGAGAAATAGGGCGAAATTGACTTAACCGGTCAGCCCCCTCCCCCTTGGGAATGAGTGCCAAGAAGGTAGAGTTCAGGGCCCGAAGCATTTGTTTATTCTTCTGGGATTCTTGAACAACTGCCAATAAATCAAACTTGATAATGTCCCAAAATTCCTGGAAGAACTCAATCGGGAAACCGTCTGGACCAGGAGCCTTACCTTTTTTCATCTGGAAAACTATTTTCTCTAACTCCTCCAAAGTTATGACACTCATAAGATGTTGTTTCATTTCCAAAGAGACCAAAGAAGGAATACAGGAAAGGACCTGGGCCTCTACAACAGAGTCTCCCTGTGCTTCCTCTCTAAATAAAGAAGCAAAATACTACACTGCTTCATCAGCGATACCCTGAGTAGAAGAAATAACCTCTCCCCTATCAGTCACCAAAGATGAGATAGCATTACCATGTTGTCTGGCTTTTACTAAATTGAAAAAAAAGGCAGTGTTCTTGTCTCCCTCCTGAAGCCACTCAATCCGAGCTTTCTGTTTCCAAAAGATTTCCTCTCTCAACTCCCATTCCTCCAAAGCTTTTAAAGCTCTGGCTTCTTCCCGTAACAAGTATTCAGACACTCCCTCCTCCCTAATCAATCTGGTAATGCCATTCAACTCGACTTGAGCTTCATGTTTTGCCTGGTAGATGTTTCCGAAGCATTGTCGATTCCACCATTTGAGCTGATACTTAACATGCTGGAGAAGCTTGGCAAAAACATACATTGCTGTACCAAAAGCCGGCCTGCCAACCTGCCACCATTCGGCAACACAACCATAGAGGTCCGGGTCACGAAGCCACATAAGCAGGAACTTAAAAGGCGGCTTCTAAGGCAGACGAGCTAAAGAAATGACAATCTTTATTGGCCAATGATCCGAGCCTCTCCAATCCAAAATTTCAGAACTAGAAGACCACAATCCACCCACCCAAAAATAGGAAACCATGAAGCGGTCTAAGCGTTCAGCAATGCACCTGTCACCCTCCCTTCTATTATTCCAAGTGAAGCGGCCATTGCTAGGCTTAATATCCACGAGATTGAGTGCTGAGATATTATCTCGAAGCAAGAAAGAAGAAGGATCCAGTCTTGTATTACCTCCTCTTTTTTCCGTTAGATCAAGAATAGCATTAAAGTCCCCAGCAACAATCCATGGCAAGTAAGGAAATAAACTACGAACCAAAAAAATATTATTCCAGACAAGGAGCTTACCTTGGAAGTCAATAGGAGTGTAGACATTAGAAAAGAGAACAGATTCCCCCGACTCAGTGCACAGAGCAACCAAGGATAAGGAGGACTTAAAGGAAATCCAGGTCACAGGTTGGATCTTTCGTGGGTTCCAGAGACATGCCACACCCCCCGAAGATCCCTGAGCTCCAATACACTGACATAGACCATTCCTCCACAGCTTAGATGCAATACTCATCATGCATTCCACAGAAACCTTAGTCTCCTGAAGGAAGAGAACATCAGGAGAATGACTCCTAACTAAATCCCAAACAACCTTTTGTCTAGGGCCGTTGTTCAAGCCCCTTACATTCCATGAGATAACTATCATTTCGAAGGAGTCGAAAAGTGGGAATCCAAGGTCTTCACAGAACCTGACTCCACCAATGTCTCCCCAATCATCTTAATCTTTTCTAAGTCCTTCTTTCGTCCCAATTTAACATTTTTCTCTGAGGCCCCCTTCTTACCATCTTTTTGAAGAATGCCCAGATGAGGAGAAGATTTACCTCGCTTATCCGACTCTGGAGCTGCAGTCCGTGCAGGAATAGAAACATTCTCTACCCCTTGACCCAATTCAACATTTGGCTCTAATATCATCTGAACCCCTATTTGCCCATCCGTGACCATAGGCAAGGTAGGCTCTACCTGAGAATCAACAGGAGGAATGGAAGAAATAGTCCCCATTCTAGAATCCCCTGCATGTTCATCCTCAATAATTAATCCAGGATTAACTTCTGGCTGACCCAATTCATCCAAGATCTCAAACCTGTTAAAGGTATCTTCTTCCTGTCGCTCCCTTAGAGTCCGCTTCTGGCCTCTGTTCCGATTACGAGCCTTAACCTGAACAAAGCCCTCAGCATCTTTGCCCTCCCCAACAACAGGCTTCTTCCCTTTGTCCGCACTAGGATTATCACGAGGAGGAGGCGAAAATTGTTGTTCCACTGACTTGGCCTTTGGGCATCTTCTCACAAGATGGCCATATTCATGACAAAGGCGGCATCGAAAAGGAAGGGTCTCATAATCCAGTTGTTGCACCCAGGAATGTGAGCCCGCACACATCTCTACCGCATCAAGCAGTGGTCTACTCAAATCAAGTTCCACACAAATTTGAGCAAAGGTCATAACTTTCTTACCCAAGGTTTGTGATGAAGGACCCACCGGCTTCCCGAGCATCGATGCAAGAATATGGAGAACATCCTCGCGACAGCATTCTATAGGAAATTTGGGTAACCGAACCCACACCGGAACCCGATTTGGAAGCTCCTCAGAAGGATTAAATCCTGCATGCCATGGTTTGATGAATAGCCCCACCTGGTTGTAAAAATAGGGTCCACCCTCAAAAACCCTATTCCGATCAGCCATACAAAGAAAAGTTACCATGAAAAAATTATTTGCTAGCAGCGTAACCTCCATTTCGCCCTCTGGTTCCCACACTTTCTGAGCCCAGTTTTCCAGAAATTGGAGAGAAACTCTTAGACCCAGAAACTTGCAATACAACGAATGTTTAGAGTAATATTCGACATCTTCAGCAATCATTTCAAAGGGAATTACCAATTTGGGTCTATCTTTGCACCTTTCAAGACATCCGTTAATCTTCGTGATCCGAGATCCCACAGGCGAGCCTGGATCCGTAGCCCCTGTATTCTGAGAGAAGAGGGCATTTTCAAAAACCCTTGCTTCCTGACCTGGCAAATTCATACCCACTGCTTCTTGAAATTTTGAACCAGGCACCGCCCTAGGCGGCTCCCCTTTGGCCATTAGCCCTCTCAGCCCTGGAGACCCCACAGCAATGGGATCTGTCCGGGCCCAACACAGCCCCGACCCGTCACAACAGCGCTACAACCAAATCACAGGCACTACACAAATCTGCAATCAGAAAAAGAGTCCAGATGCGTCAAGCACAGACGCACAACTCCCGCACGCAAGCACAGCCCAAACAATCCCGCCCCAACACAGTCGGCGGCCAAAAAAGAAGAAACAAGACCTTCGACAGCAAAAAACGGCTCCCCCCCAGCACACACGATCGAACACCCCCCCTACGCAGATGCAGACACAGCAAAAAGGAGCTAGGGCACGATTGCTCTAGCTCGGCGACGGAATACAGACGCTCCCATCCTGATTCTACAAGGTATAGTTCCGTTACTAAAAAAATATCCTGGATTTATCATTCATTATTATTATTGATTTTATTTTATTGTGCCTTATGGTTTCATATTTAATTGGGGGTTTATATTATTACTCATATGGTTCATTTAATTATTTGGGCTATTCTTATTATTTAATTTCCTTTTCACCTATTTGGGTTATTAAATTATTATTTACCCTACATACCCTATTTTATGATTGGTTATGAGATTTGGATAATTTAAATAATATTATCTTATAATATTCTACCTTGAATTTGGGTATAGTTGGTATAAAATATTATATATATATTTTTTTTTATTGGCCAACAGATTTCATAGTTTTGAATGAAATTTTCTTTATTTGTCTTTCTGAGCATTGTCGTGGGTTGGCTTGTTGGAGAAATTTTGGATTGTTTGAAGATTTCGGATTTGGATTTTGAGAGATTGGCTTTGGATAATCCATTGCACTTCTTCAAATTCCATTGTCCATAACTTCAATATTTTTCATGTTGGAGATCTATTTTTCTGTTGTACATTGTTTTAAAAAGATTGGCTGAAAAAGGTTGTTTGTGTAAATGGGAGTTGAGGTTTGGTGTATGGTTTTTAATTTTATGCGCTTATATTTATATTTATGAGAAACTTGGCATATTTGTATTTTATATAGTTTAAGTTATTATGGGAGTCTAGGTTGATTTTTGAGCTTGACCTGATTCTCCCTGTGATAGTTTGATTGTCTAGAAGTCTCTACTATCTTGTCCTTATTGTATTGTTGAATGTCATGTTAATCATACGTTTAATGGATTGAGCAGACTTTGATTTCTTGACTTTGTCCTTCAAAGGAATCCATATATTCCGCTTCTCGAGTGTTGCTTTCGTTCTTGTTGTAGGTCCCTATAGACATCTAGAAGATTTTGTTGTGTTTTGTTATGATTATATACCTTAAGATATGAAATTCTTGGGTTAAATAACACATTGTGTCAAATCTGGATTGGTTCCGCATCATTTTGTATATTTATTGTATTTCTGGAATTTGCCATTTACTTTTACTTCTGTCTCTAAAACTTTTATGTCACTTTCATGAATGCGCTATTCTATTTAGTATATGCACTACAAGATTTAATGAATACACGATTTTGGGTCATAAATGCGCTGCCGAAATGGCCATATGCACTGCAAAATTGGTCAAAAGCATTGTAGAAGTTAATGTATGTGTTGCAAGATTTGGTGAATGCACTACAAGATCTATTATATGTGCTACAAAAATAATCATATGCATTGCATGATCTGTTAAATGCATTGTCTGAGTTTGTATATGCATTGTTCTACTATGTTCATTGTTTTTTCGTCATTTTGGTTTTATGTGTTAATCTTTTTTCTGATTTGCACTTATACTAGAGGTTGTTTTGACATTCTTAGGTTCTCCCCAACTTGGCTTGTGTTCAAAATTTGATTATTTGATTAAGCAAGATGGTTTTGCCTTGCTATGTATAGTTGTGCATCATTATGTTTGAGCAAGAAGGTTTTGCCTTGCTTGGATAATTGTGTATCTTTGTGATTCCAGCAAGATGGATCATGCCTTGCTGAGATTTTAAATTCCTATGAGGCTCTTGGTTACTTTTGTGTTTTTGCATTATGGCATTTTGGCTATTGATTCATATGTGAATGGTTTTATGAGTTTATTGTTATGTGGATTTGATTGAGCCTCCTTGTTGTTGTTATTGTATTATGTTTACCCTAAGGTCTTGGAACATGATTAGGGGCAATGGCTTTCATGAGTTGATAGGGGTCATGTGAGAATAGGCCACCAAGAGGTTCCTTGTAAGGATGCTTATGGGTCTAGACTTCCAGGATCTCATTCAAAGTTTCCTTGTTTAATCAAGTGATAACCTTAATGATTAATTATATGGGTTGGGTATTTAGGATTCATCTAAATAAGATAATAATTTGGTTTTGGTGCCCCATCTTATAGTCCTTGAGGAGAGACTCGGGATGAGCTTGGAAAGACCATAGAAATGGAAAATCGAACTCCCTTGATTCTCACATAGGTGGAGACAGTTTCACATGTCTATCAAGGGTGTGGATCTATCTTCTTTGTGATGGTAGCATGCGATAACACTCTTCCCTACATGTGTCCTTATTCCTCATGCCATGGTTGTTGATTTTCCTCTAGGAGTTTTATACTTTTGATTTAGCCTCATGATGTGATTTGGATTATTGTTTATGTGGTTATATCCTTTGGTTATTAGGTGTCAGCCTAGGTCTAGAGTGTGTGTGGGACCCTCTGTCATTCTTCGTAGCACGGGGGGTGGATCCTTATTGGTTCCAAGTGGTCGGGTGGTTTGATGCCTTCTTCCATTAGGATATTCTTCATTAGATGTGGATCATTTGTCTCTTCAGTTTATAGTTGGATCATTGGAGAAAATTTCTATATACAATGTTAGAATGTAAGCCAATGTTGTATATGATTCTTCTGGTATTTGTATTATAAGGATTCATGAGATAGTTGTCTCTATAGATAGGGTGCTATGAATCTTGATGTAATGGATATTGTAATCTTGTAAGAAAATGATTAGCTACTCTTGTAGGATATATAATGTAATGAGATGATTACCCTTCATTAATAGTGATTATGGTATTTGTTTCATATTGGAAGTCATTCTCTTAATGTTCTTATCTCTTGGTTATAGTTAATGCATTTGGTATTATGTTAAGATGTATGGTAAATCTTATTGAAGAAAATAAACTAGATATGTAGTAAGTGTTGTCGGTAATGAATTAATGATGGTATCTTAAATGGTTAAGAGAAAGGGATTAGGAACATTTGGAAATGATGTTTTAAAATGAATCTAAGGGAGAATAAATAGTAACTGAGTTAGGATGGAATGTGTTCATGATAACTTAATTAAATGAATAATTTCTTATGTTATAGGAAGGAGTAATTGCTGGAAAAGAATGATAGAGTTAATGAATATATAAGAATGTGATGATATTTCATGATGTTGTTGTATTCATATCAAGTAATGGCATTGATATACTCTAGGGAATGTTAGATGATGAGATGTTATTTATTTCTGCTTGTGTACTATATTCTCATGATCATGCTTTATGTAGATTATGTGCATGGTTAGTGAATGGTTAAATAGATGTAAAAGATTATTGGGTTAATTGTGTTGCATACTGGTTTAATGGTTTTTTTTTAAATTATCTATATTTGTTAGTCAGTTGGTTAATTTATCTAGGGTATTTGGTGGGCATTACGGAAGATGAACTTGATGATGACTCAAATGAAGAATCCTTTTTTTTGGCAATTGAAGAGAAGAAGAATGCATCAGAGAAACCAAAAGAAGAGAAAACAGGCAAGATTGCATTGCATGAAAAAATAGAGCCAAATACATGGATTATTGATTATGGATGTTCAAATCATATGATCAATGACAAAGACGAGTTTATTAATCTCAAGAGATATAATGGTGGATCAGTGAAATTTTCTGAAGAAGATGGTGCAGAGGTATTGGAAGTGTATCTATTTATGGTAAGCATTAAACTAATGATGTTAAATTATGTAGAAGCATTAAGACATAGTCTGTTAAGTTTTAGTCAGATGTGTAGAAAGGGTTATGAAGTTTTATTTAGTAGTAGTGGATGTGTGATCAAAAAAGAAAAGATTGGTAAAATGGTTGCAAAAGGGTTTAGAACAAATGGAAATGTATAATAGATCTAGGATAAAAGTGAGAAAAAAATGTTTTCTAACACAAAGTAATGAATGTTGGTTGTACAAAAGGATGGGGCATGTGAATTTTGATAATATGATTAAGATTTGTAGATCTAAAGTAGTTAGAGACTTACCTAGACTTGTGAAGCCTACTGATACAATGTGCAGAGAATTTCAATTGGGAAAGTAGACAAAAAGAATATTCAAGAATAAGGAGTATTCCACTATGAAACCACTAGATCTGATTCATACATATTTGTGTGGACCTACAAGGATAAGAGGATTAAATAGAGAGAGGTATTTCATGTTACTTATTGATGACTTTTCTAGAATGACTTGGGTTACATTTATAAAGGATAAATCTGAGGCCTTTGATAGATTGAAAGTTTTCAAATCCATAGTTAAAAATCAAATAGATGTTAAGATTAAGTGCTTGAGATCAGATAGAGGAGGAGAATTCACTTCATGGGAGTTTGATATTTTTTGTAAAATTCATGGATAGAAGGCACTTTTTAACTCTGAGAACTCCTCGGCCAGAATGGTGTTGCGGAAAGAAAGAATAGGACAGTTGTAGAGATGGCTAGGACTTTGTTAAAGGATGCTAATCTAGCTAATGTGTATTGGAAAGAGGCATTATAAATTGTTGTATATCTTCTTAACTAGGTGTAGATTAGGGTAAATAATACTAAAACACCTTATGAAATGTGGAATAAAAGACTACCTACTATGAAATACTTCAAAAAATTTGGAAGAAAATGTTATATTAGAAGAGGTGAGAATAATCTTGGAAAGTTTGAAACTAGAGAAGATGAGGGATCTTTCTAGGATATACTACAAATAACAAGGCTAACTGGTGTTTCAACAAAAGGTTGAACAAAATAGTAGAGAGTAAAAATGTGAAATTGTGTGAAGAGTGGAATCAAATTGAACCTAAGAGTGAGACCAACATTGATATTGTTCCAGCAATTATAGAGAAAACAAGTTATCCAGAAGAGAACAAGGAGAAGGAAACAAATGATGATGATGAAGAAGAAGAAGAAGACAACAAAAATTCTTTCTATGTATGTTTGGAAGCATCATTCAAAAAATTAGATAATTGGAGATAAGACAAAAGGTGTTAAAACAAGAAGAAAAATTGCAAAAGCGGAACAACAAGCTAACTACTATTTTCTATCAATGATTGAGCCAAAGAATTATGAGGAAGAAATTAAAGATGAAAGTTGGGTGAAAGAAATGAAAGAAGAAATAAACTAGATACAAAAGAACAAGACTTGGGAGTTGGTACCTAGATCGGTGGACAAGAATATGATAGGAACCAAATGGGTATTCAGGAATAAATGAAATGAGCAAGGACAAACTATCACAAGAAATAAAGAAAGACTAGTATGTAGAGGACATTGTTAAGTGGAAGGCATAGATTTTGAATAAAATTTTGCTCTAGTGGCAAGGATGGAAGCTATATGTATGTTTTTTGTATTTCTTCTTACAAGAACTTCAAAGTTTATCAGATGGATGCCAAGTCAACATTTTTGAATGAAGACCTAGAAGAAGTATACATTGAGAAACTAGATGGGTTCAGACTATTAGAAGATCTGAATATGGTGTGGAGACTGAAGAAAGCATTGTATGGACTCAAACAAGAACCTAGGGTCTTGTATGCAATATTAGACATGTATTTACTACAATAGAATTTCAGGAAATGTGCGACGAATAGTAATCTTTATTTAAAGATTAATGGAGATAGGATAGTGATTGTTATAGTTTATGTTGATGATATTATATTCGAAGGGAATGATAACTTATGTAAATAATTTGCTAAAGAGATGAAAAAAGAGTTTGAAATGCCAATGATTGGTGAGCTATCCTTCTATCTTGGATTACAAGTTATTCAATCTAAAAATGGAATTTTTATATCGCAAAACAAGTATGTGAAAGAAATGTTGAAAAAAATTGAGTTTGATGGTTGTAAGCCTGCTATAACTCCTTTGACTGTTCGATGCAAGCCAAGAAAAGATGATGAGTCTTCAGAGGTTAATCAGAAGAAGTATAGATCTATGGTTGGTAGATTATTGTATTTAATGGCATCAAGACCAGATATCATGTAGGTTGTTTTTTCGATGGCTATATTTCAAGCTATTATTAAGGTGACACATGAGAAAGCTATGAAAGGATTTTTAGATACTTGAAAGGTACAAAAAGGGTGGATATTTCATGATGAAGGCTTATATTGATGTTTATTGGGTTGTAAGTATAGATGACCGAAAGAGTAATACCGGTGATACTTTCTTTTTAGGAGACAAATTGATCTCTTGGTTCCGTAAGAAACAAGATTCAATTTCTCTATCTATTGTTGAAGTAGAGTATATTGCAACAACATCTTGTTGTACTCAAGTAATATGGATGAGACAGACTCTTAAAAATATTGAACATATGATGAAGCAATTCCTATTATGTATGACAATACAAGTGCAATAAATATTTCAAAAAAATTGGTTATGCATTCAAGAACAAAATACATTTCAATCTGATATCACTGCTTAAAGCAGAAGGTTGTTGAGAAGGAAGTTTGGTTGGAATACATTTCTACAAAAGAACATGTTGCAAATATTTTCCCAGAGGTATTTACAAAGGATACATTTGATTTTCTTCAAGTGAAGTTGGAGGTTATTTCTCCTCCTTCTAACTAGGTGCATTATGAGGGTGCATCTTTCTAGAGAGATTCCATGATTATTCTTCTTTTTAAAATTGATGTTGTTGCTATTCTTAGGGGGAGAAATGGAGTGTGTGTTGGTGTTGTGGCCTTTGTCTTTGATGGAAAAGGGGGAGAGAAAGAGAAATTTGTTACAGTATTTGATTGAGCAGATTAAGCAATATGTTTTGTAGATTGGTCAAGTATTGTCATCAATGACAAAGGGGGAGATTGTTGAAAGTATGTGTTTTTGTGGTTGTCATTAATGTCAAACTTGTTATTTTGGATAGTTTTTGGTCTAAAAGATTCTGTGGTACAGAGATATCTTGTTGTATTGTTGTTGCAGTTATTCTATTGGTTGTTCTAGAAGTGTTTGGGTCTGAAAAGTGTTGCTGATGTTTCTTGGTGTTGTTATCTTCTTTGGTTATGTTTTTGGCATTGTGTATATGTTAGTTATTTGGTCCATAAATATCTTTGTGTTCTTTGGATGGTGTAGTATGTTTCATTGCCGGTTGTGATATTTGGTGTTAATTCTACTTGTTGGTTTGTATATTATTTGTGGAAGGTAATTCGATGTGTTATGAGTCTCACCATAGTGTGTGGAGATCTGCATAAGAGTAATTTGCATTGGAGAATATGTTTTGGCCTGTTAATTGTTTATATAGACATGTTACATGTTGGAATGATGTGGGTTATGTTTTTCGTGTTTGTGAATCAGTGGATTGGACTTAGGAAGATGTGTTTTGGTCCCCTCTTTCTCTTGGAGTAAATCAACATGTATTTTTGGTTTGAAAGGTGTATTTTGTTTCAATGTGATTTGGTTCAAGCTTTGATGATATATCTTGTATATAAAGAATATATTTAATTGAGTTGTGCAAGGAGTATGAGAGACTATGATGTAGAAATAATCAACGAAATTTAGTGAAGAACAAAGAAGAAGAGTTGTGTTCAAATGTTATGCAAGTTGTTTGAGATTGTGGAAAAGGTATGAGACAGTGTGTTGATAGATGAGATCATATTTGTGTGAGTTGATGTTGGTCACTTAATGCAGATTTCAGCTTCATGATCAGGAAATCCTTCTTTTCAAATCAATTTGTTGTATCTTGCCATGTTGTAGTTAGCATCAGGTTTGCAAGTCATTTATGTATCTTTCCCCAAGATCAGTTATCCTTGGTCTGAAAGTTTGGAGCAGTGAACTCTTTCATTGTAATCTGATATATATAGTGGGTCATTTCTGTGAGTTGGTGCTCATCGTGATTTTTCCCTATTTTGGGGTTTTCCATGTACAAAATCTTGGTGATGTGTTGGTTTTGTGTTGTTGATTATTGATTTATATGTTGCATTAATTTTGGTTTAGACTGATTCACCCCCTCCCCCCCCCTCAATCCTACCTTGGGTTCAACAAGGAGGTGGCCCATTATGATACTCTTTTAATTTTATAATGAGTAGTTGACAAGTGAATTTTCTAATCATGTTTTCTTTGTGATCTCTTTTGGGAAATTAACTATGTTCTAAGGTAACCCCTTGTATGTTCATTCTTAACTATGATAATTTGGACTCATGATGACTTTAGCTACATTTTGTCTATTAGGGTAGTCATACTCAGTTGATTTATAGAAAGGATACATATGTATAATGAATTTATATTTTTAGGACCAATTGGTAATATTAGGGTTATTGTTATAACTATGATTTTCTAGTGATTTTTATATGTTGACGGTATAACAATGAAATATTAGGGTATAATGTTCATGGTCACTTGATGGTTAGATGTAAGATGAATTATTATTGTTATGATGTGTAATGCCCTGCCAGGACCCCTAAAGGAAAACAACACAACTAGGCAACTAAAGGGTGAAATAATTTTTTTTTTTTGTTAAAGACTAAGTGCACTAACTATAACCATTGCACGTTTAACAACACAACGGAAGTCTACCATAATTTTTCCTAAGGGTAACCAACAAAGATTAATTTCATAGATTATATTAACATCATAGTTAATCCATTCAATTAGATAAATTGAAAACTTAAGTTTAAAACTACACATACATCCAAATTTCATAATAAAGAAATAAAAGTATTCCAATGCATCCAATTTCCATAAACCATTTGAACATAAGATCAAAACAATAATATTCATTTCACTGACATAATAATATTACAATATCCATAAATACATGGCTTCCAATAATACCACTGGTTACAAAGATACCATATCAAGATTACATAAGAATCTGATACAATGACCACAAGGTCTCAACTGAACAATGATCTCGAACAAGAGCTGGTACATAAACCACGAACCAAGAAACACCAACGAAGCCTTTCCTCGCCTGAAGATACAATCAAGATCATCCGATGGGAAGTGGCACTACCACCCGACCATGTGATCCCAAAATGGAACCACCCCACCGTGCTAGGAGATAGTAGAAAACCCTCAAGCAAGCAAAGTAAGACAAGTACGAAAGGACTACAAGACTCTGCAAACAACCATGTGACTCAATTCACAAAACACTAGTGACTCTAAGAAGAGAGTGTCATCGCATAGCTTGATGGTTACCATGGTATAGCCTCCATAGGTCCCGGCCCCCATCCTCGGGTTTCTCCTGGTAACCTCTCCCGAGCCTCCAATTCCAACTAAGTCTCATGCAGACCCTACCAATCCTTTTGTGAAGACAAGGTGGTAAGTTTGCCATTCCAGGCCTTCTCGTAACATTATGAGCCCTGTACAAGCACTCACCTATGCACGAGGTACATTTATCTTAATTAATATTTAATCTACCCACCCCCTAATCAATTATTAGGTTATCACTTTTTAACTAACTCTCGACGGGTTATCCTATCATCCACTTCGGGCACGGCCCCCACTCGAAAGCCACTCTCTCTCCTAGGACACTAACAGGAAATGTTTATCTCTACGAGAACTCTATGATGAAATAGACAACCGTAACAATCCTAACAAGCACAGGTGAAGGATACACAAATACCAACCCAAGATTGACCATTTGGACAAAAACACACAATGGCTCATATCAAATAGGTTATACAACAACACCTGGTCTAGGAGAAATAATAACATAGGACACAATGACAATTTAACCAAAATACCAATGGAATTTAAGCTTGACTGAAAACACAATATACACAAGATTCTATTATAGGCAATCTTTCCTTAAAAACAGCCAAAGCATAAATAACATGCAATTTACGAATTTTCAGATAACAAGAATTTACAACTATTTAATACCAAAAACATCCATCTTGATTTGTCCAAAAAGATTTAAAATAAATTTACATATGTATTAATCTCCTAATGTATTTCCAATATGTATATCGAATTTAAAATTATAAAAAAAATACTAAATTCTAAATTCTTTATTCTTAATTGATAATTAAAATAAAATAACTATATATATATATATATATATATATTAACACATTATAATTATTTTATTATTATTTATTATTTATAACTAAATAACAAATAAAATTAATTTTTTTTTTAAAAAAAACCTAGTGATGGCTAGTGATGGCTACCCAGGTAGCGGTGCTACCATAGGCAGCTAACGCTACCCTTAGGTAGCGTTGTTGTCCTATGACAGCAGTCGCTACCCTTAGGTAGTGCAGATGTCGTAAGGCAGCAGCGGCTACCCTTGGGTAGCGCTGCTGCCCTATGGCAGTGGCCACTACCGAAGGTAGAGCTGCGTGGGTAGAGGCATAGCCTCCCCACATAATTTAATAAATTAAATTTTTTTTAATTAATTTTTTTTTTTTAAATAATTTTTTTTAATAATTTTTTAATAGTAATAATAAAAACAATATTTTTCCAATAATTCCCTTTTCACAAAATTTAAGTAAAATAATAAAAAAATAATATTTTTCTCAATAATATCATTATCACAGAATTTAAGTAAAATAATAAAAAGAATAATATTTTTAAATTTAATTAACCCAAATAAATTTAATGTGTAATTAAATTTATTTTCTTAAGGTAATTAAAACCATTTCTCAAGTAAATACCCTTTCTCACAAATCTTGCAATTTCCATGCATCCTAAAATTTGACAAATTTTCTATAATAATTTCTCTTAATTTTCTCAAAATTACATACTTCCCATAAATTAAAAATACACATCAGGCATGGATTTTAAAACAAAACTTGAATTCACCAGAAGAAGGTTTGTATTTAAAAATAACTTTACACATACACACCAATCAAAGAAAAATAGGAATATTTACTAAAAACCCACAATTAAGAATTCATCCAACTTGGTATAGCTTTCCTGGAAGGTGTAGAAGAGCCCTAATCCCTTCAATAACTTCCAATAAAATTTCTTCACCTAAATTCTGGACCTATTCCTGTGTAACTAAAATAAAGACCTAACCCCTATTTAAACTAACATTCTAGGTTCAATAGCTTTTTTTTCACAAAAAACCTAAATTTAGAATAATAGTAATTTTTATTTTATTTTCTAAATTTATCACATGCAATAATTAAAAAACATTATTCTTTCCTTTCTTTTCTCATGCACATTAATTAATTTTCTAAATAAAGAATTAAAACAATATTTTAATTCTAATTAATCATTTTATTCATTTATTTAATTATAAATAAAATTAATCTAATTTATAAAAATATATTTCTAATACCATGCAGCTTAATTTAATAATTTCTTTAATTAACTAAATTTATAATCTCAATGCATAAACAATACAATGAGATAATTTCATAAACTTAATTAATTAATTAATTAAATCCACTAAAACACTCAAATTAAACAAATTTCAAGCAATTACCCATAAAAGATAAAATGACAAAATACGAAGACCAAACTAACTGACAAGATGACCAATTGACGACACTCATACGAGTGTAACTAAGTAAAATAGGGTCAACTACTATCTCCTCCACTTCCATCAGAAAATATAAGGCACACTCAGACCTGTGAAGTCAGGTGGAGATGATACCTCGTACCTACCCGGTACTTGTACCTGCAATATCCTGCATCACCGAACCACACATGCATATATATACAATATAGAAAACACGGCATACACACCGATGAAAGAGAATCGTGACGTTCCCTGTCTCACCGAAATGAGTGAAGGAAAATCGTCTCCTTGCATCCAATACACTCGCAAACACACAACATATAATTACACATTGTATAGATAAAGTAAGATGTCAGTACATAGCAATAATCCATAAAATGCCATAAATCACAAATACTGAAATACTGCAAATAAATTCCAGTCATCCTTGTGATTTCATCATTCTTTTCAGACACCAATGCTTGTAGCTGTTGTTTTTCTCTTTCTATATCTCTTATGTTATCTTCAGTTGTTCTCAATGCATCAAGATTTTCAGTCATCTATGTGCTAAAATACTCATGTTCCCTTTTCATTGCTTTTAGCTGATCATTCAGTGCTTTGTTCTTTTCTTTCAATTCTACAATCATTTCTTCAAAATCTTCTGATATGTTGTTCTCAGATGATGTCTCAATTTGTTCCACCAACTCTTGTGAGTCCTGTAAATCATCAGAAAATCTTCTTCTGACTTTCAATGATTTTTGCATTTGTCTCTGCATGTCTGCAATCACTTGATTAGCATGATCCAATTCTTCTTGAAGATTCACAATTCTGTGTGATTGTTTATAGCCTTCCATTGATAGGATCTTTCTCTTTAGGCTATAAAACCCTTTTCCAAGAGTAGAGCTCCGATACCAATTGTTAGGTCCAACTAGGAAAGCTAATGTACTGAGAGGGGAGGGGTTAATCAGTACTTCAAAACTTTTCTTTAAAAACAATCTTACTGATAAACATAAACTCTGTATATCTAATCTCATAATATATAATGCTAAAACATAAACATAGAAATAACATTCATACACATTTCACCCCATAAATCAAATATTTTGGCTACGCAGAAACTCTTTGTTAGGGAGAAAAACTGCAGTGGGGATGGCACCCACAACTTCACTACTGCAATAATAAAGGTTGCTTGGTTAGAGCTACATGTTTAGCTATTTCTGATAGCTTACCCTGTTAGGAGTATCAAGATCTTTAGATCTACCTTGCTAAAGGATTTTACAAACACTTTTACAAAATGTTGTACTTGGTTAAAGGCTTTACAATTTATAGACTTTGTTAGAGTCTTTTACCCTGTTAAAGGTTTCTATTACAACTCAAATAATTCAATCAAAAATCTTTACAAAATATCTGCAACTTTACATCTGAAATGTTATAGCAAACTCTATGTACTCAATATGAAATTACCTTGCTCATAGCACACCTCAGTAATTGATAAATCAACTCGGTGACCTCTTTTGTATACTCTGTCCCTTAAACTATTTTCTAAAAAACCTTCTCGGTGACCTCTGAATATCTCTGTCACTCTTCACATCTTATCTTCTCTCATGATTTTCATTTTCAAATCATCAATTTTCCCTTATTGATTAGATACTCAAATTACTCTGTATATATAGATCTCTGAGATGGTGATCTTGTTCATACATCGATCATACAAACATGTTTTATCAAATGAATAAACATAGAAATTATTTCATTGGATAAACTTCCTCAAAATCATACAAAATCTGTGAATGTAATTTCCTATGTAATAATGGTTCCCTGTTCTCGAATCTTGTGAGATGTTTGCACATATGTGTCAGGTTCATTGAATCTGGTAACATGTTTTCACTTGGTTCAGATTAACTCGGTAGGCATATTAACTTTACTTGGTAGGCAGCTTGGTGTCTCTCATCTCGGTGACTAGCCTTTCTTCTGTAACTGACAGCCTTAGTACATACCGACTAAATATTTTAGTAGTATAAACCGACTAGAGTATATAGGATGACTTTGGACATAAAACTAATGACAACTTAGTAAATAGTAACACATAGTTGATCCAAGTTCCTGTTTATTTTTGTTTCTAAATGATTTCTTCTTTTGATAATATATCTACCTATTCATTCATAGAAGCTTTCTCACTTAGGCATCTATCCCAATCCATGCCATACAAGAAAACTTTGTCATTTAGGGCTTCCAATTTCTCTTATATTTCATCCTTGGGTTTAAAGATATTCTTGAAGTGTCTCTTATTCTAATTTTTCAGTTGTTTCTTTACATATTTCAGTCTAGACATAAAGTTGAACATAATACCACTTGGCATAATACCACAACTTAGGAATAAAACATCCTTACTAATTAGCCATCAAACTCATTATTAAATCTCATTTGTCTATCAACCTAGGGATGTGTCTTCTTTGATGATGTCGACACTGTATATGCACTAAGGAAACTTTCTAATTTGTTCTATCAGTTGTTTATAGAAAATAAACTCAAAAAATTAAATTGAATTGAAAACATAGCAATGCTGGAAATAAAACTAACTACACAACAATGGTTGCAGGCAGACTAGTTATTTGCAACAACAATGACTATAGGAAGATTTCTCTAAAGCCGATGAAATCAAATATTCTAAAATAAAACCTATCAACTCACTAATAAAAGTAAATAATAATGAATAACAATCTAAACTACTGCAAATCTAAACTATGATGGATTCATAGTTTCTCAAGTGGCCCTTCCTTGAGTTGCTACAATCTTAGTCATTAGCATTACATCTTCAATAAACAAGATTCATTGCTCAAATAATATTCTTATTGTAATTCAAATATTACATGGACATATATCAAAGTTGTTGATTGAACTTGGACACCATTAACAAGACAACACTAATTGGATACTCTCTCTCTACACAACTTCTCACAACTCAACAAGATCTCAAATTTATGCATGTAGCTTGAGAGTTGGATTAATTACAAACTCAACAACTTATTACAAATTTCATTTCTCGCATGACAAAAATGAGATGACTTATTCTACTCATGACTGGTAATAAATATCTAACTAAAATGAGTTTAGAGAGTTTTAATCCTCTTCAAACTCTTACAACATAACTATGGCTGAAAATGTGGAGTATCAGTTGAAAATATGGAGAAACATGTCACAATGACTTTGATTCATAATTTATTGTTTCCACAATTTTCTCCATGATTCCTGATCTTCAATAACTTCCAAATCCATGAGATAATCAAGAAGTAGAAGAGTCAAAGTTTAATTAGAACTCATTCCTTAACTGCTACCTAAAAATTTGCTAGTTTGTCTCAGTCAAATTTTGGTAAATGCTTCTCATTAACTACTATGAATCCACTCAAATTATTTGGTATGATTTTAGATCTCCTTTTAATCTTTCCAAATCATTTTGAAGATCTTAATATTATTAAGAAATGAGTGATATGCTCATTTTACTAAAACTGGTTTATTTTACTTTTCTAGCACTTCTAGTCAACAACTACATTTGTCAATTACCAACATGTTCTTTTTTCTTTCTAGCTGCATGAACAACTCCGACCACTTAAAAACATGCTAATCCTCCCAAAATACTTTACATTCAATAATAATCATTTATTATAATGTTTTACCTTTATTTAGAATTAACTAGCTAGACATGCAAATGCTAATAAACACCATTAATCCTATTTTTTTATTAGAGACAAAACAAGTTTTGAGGGGACCCAAAACCCCATACAACAGGTTTTCAAGGGACCTAAAACTGTTTGGAATTAAATGGGAATCTAGAACCCACAAGCAAAATGTTACAACAAGATACAAAACAAATACAATTAACAACCTAAAGAAAACCACACATCAGTAAGGTAGAAAAGAACAAGCAAAGCCACCCACTAGGACTAAACACTCAAACAATAGATGTTAGCAATGAGATAAGGGTTTTTCAAGGCTCCCTTAACATGAAATAAGGGTTTTGACAAGGCTCCCCTAACCTATTCACCAAGGATTTACCCTTGAAACCAAGAAACATCCTACACCAAGCAACAGAGGATTTCAAAGAGCAAGACATGTCAAAGACCAAGCTAGATTCAAGATCCAAGGGTTTAGCCAAGGTACCCTTAACCTTTAGATTGGATTTTGACATGGCCCCCAAAACCATCAGGTTGAGATCAGTGAAGAAACTTCAACTAGAAGTCATCTCTCCACCAGCAACACCACTCTCCACCTCAATAGAAAAGGGATCCACCTCAATAGGAGAAAAAAAGAAATGAGCCAACAACAAGAAGAATAGAACACGATTCAACCCCACAACTAGGAAGCCATAGACAAAAGTAGGCCACAAAGAGAAACATCCAGCCTTTCTCACTAGGCAAAACACCACCTCCATACTTATTATCATTGCCTCAATAGGAACTATGAAAGAGGAAGAAGGGAACAAAATGCATTGAACCCACACCATGGCTACAAGGGAAAAATCTACCTCAATAGGAGCCACATGGGGGAGAACCTAGACAATAAAACAAAAGCCCACTTGAGGAGAAAAAGCATTAAGCATTGGGCACTAGCGAGGACAATCACAACCCTAGCAGGATAAAATCCTAACTAAAAAAAATCCATAGTCAGCCCAGGCCCTTGAAAACTGCTAGTAACTACCTGACCACTAATAAAAACAGAGCCAACGAAATCCCAAACATTGAAACAACTGTTCAAAAGAAAAGGCAAGTAAAACAAAGGAGCAAAGCAAAGAAAACTCCACACGGAGGCAAAGACCACAAAACCCACAGCAGGGTTCCACAAAACCAAGAAGGCCACTATAGGGGAAGAAAGCAGCTCCAAGCCAGAACCCCAAATGAAAAAAACTCTAGGTCCATCAAAGAATGGAGATCAAGCACATGCCCTAGCAAATGAGAACAACCAAGCAAACCTAGAAGCATTATAGATCAATTCGAAAGCAAACAACGTAGCACCATCGAGCCTAAATCCACCACAAGGAGCAAAAAATAGGGGCAGCAAACAACACCAACCCACCCTGCACAAGAGGAATGAACACAAAAAGGAACAGGGGCAAAGCAAAGATATCCACCAAAGAGGGAAGACAATCACCAAATAGTGAAAGAACCCTAGAAACACTATTGGAAAAAACCAGAGACAACCGAAATAAGAACTCTCATTCACGAAAATAAGAATAGAGGACCACCAGCCAGGATGACACCAAGAAGAGCTCAAGAAAGGCAACAAAAACCCCAAGTGAGCAAGCCTAGAGAAGGGAAAAGAAACCATGGGGAACAACCAATCTGGAGCAGGCATCTTCCTTCCCACCATCCCATCCTCATCATCTACATCCTCCTCCTTTGCATTGTCCCCTCCATCATCTCCACCCAAAACCCTAGCAAAGCTCCGACACTCGCTCCCACTCATTATGTATTGTTACCATTAATCCTAATGCTTTATAAAACCAAGGTAAAATTTGGAAATGTATTGGATTGGCATTGTAAAAATGGTATAGAATGTCATAAATCATGGAATAATATGGAAAATTTATAGGCTCATCGCCTAGCATAAATCCTTCAACCCACCAATTTTTTATTACACTAAAAAGTTCTCATCATTCAACCACGTGTTCTCAAACTTGAACAAATATCTTTTTCGGCTCTTTTTCCCCATGATGTTAATTTTAATTCAATAGTGTTATGAGCTTGAAAATGGGATAACATATCTCTCAAGGCAGAGGAAGGAAACAATCTTCAATCACCCTTGAATAGGAACCTATCTAGTTTCTCTATGTTGTTGTTGAAGTGTAACCTCTTATTGGTCCAAGTACGTAATCCATTTTTGAGTTGAACCTCGACAATAAAAATTCTTGCGACAAAATACTTTAAATCTACTTGGGACTAGTACCTCTTTTGTGTACCCCCAACTTATCTTTGATATGTAAGATAGTGTTAAATTCCCCTCCCAAAAAGTGAAATTTATCTGGATGATCAACTAGAAAATGTTCAATCTTTGCTAATGTTTGTCTATTATTTGTACAAGTAGTAGGTCATATATATTGGTGGATATAAATTATAGGTTTAAGAAGAGATGGAATACCTTATAGCCCAACCACTATTTGTTCTTAGCTACCTTTTCAATTTGAATTGATTAGGGCTTCTAGACAGTAGAAATCCCTCTGAAAGCACCCTTAGATTGCATCATCTCTACATTTCATAATTCTAGCTTTAATTCGAGCCTCTCCATTTCTTGATTGGTCAGTTTTATTTTTTGACTCATATAGATGTCTAGATCAGAATGCTCCATCTACGGCTTGACCAAGTTATTCTTTTTGGGGGCATTCAATCCTTAACATTCCAAGAAGAGATCTTTGTTGCTCCCTAGGAAGGGTTTTTCCATTCCTAGATCTCAAAATTCTAGTAATATTTGCATAACCTTCCACGTCCCTTTCCATACTTCTTTTCTCTTCAAGAGTATCATTTTCTTTCTTTCTTCCTTCCCCATAATATGGGAAAGCCTTATTTTTCTTCTTTTTACTAATTCCCAATTTTTTGTTTTGTTTGAGGTTTGATTCAACTTCCTCCTCCAAATATTCTTCATTTGGTGATGTATATTAATCCCATTTTCCAATCTACCCATCTTCTATATCTACATGTTGATCTTGGTTTTTATTGGTTAGTTGATTGTTTACTAACCTTGTTTATGAGGCCTTTGTTCATGTTTTGTTCTTTTTTGTTATGCTAAACAAGTCACAAGCAACATCCAGAATTGAATATTCATTTATCTTATGACTTTGTATACCTTCCATAGTCACATTGATTGGAGGAGCCTTCTTTTTTTGAAAATTAACCCTGCTATTTTGGTTTTTTATTAGGGAGGTGGCTCATTTCTCTTGAGGATCCCCAACCAAGCATTCCTCTTGCTTTGACAAAGGATCTCTTATCTCATCACCCTTCTTTAGGGAGATCGACTTTGAATCTACAAACAACACTTCTTTTTGAATGATTTTCATTGATACTTTCTCCATATTTGTTGTCACAATATTAGTAGAAGCGCAATTTTCTCTAGAGTGTTTGTGTCCAACACATTTCCCACACATTATAGGACATTTTATTAATTTGATTTTTTTCTTCCAACTCTTGTATTCTATTATAATTTATAATTTATTACATCAAATGGAATCCATATCCTTATCAACACAAATCCTAACATAGAGTCTAAAACTGCCATTAATAAAATTCTTGTCTTCCTCAATGTAAGTGTTTAAAGCATCACAAATTTCTTTCAAATCTTCTTCATTCCAATATTTAGAGGGTAACTTGTAGAGTCTTAACCACATCAATTTTTTTCCTCTTACTTGGGTGAGTGGATCAAAATTTTGGATCAGGTCCTTTATAAAAAAACCCTATCCCAACCGTCATTAGGGGTATGTTATTTAAGATTGCATTTTTTGAGTCTTTTGATTACATTTGATTAGGAAGAAATCATTAGGGTGTGTTTTGATTTTAACTTCTATACCCTAATTATCTTTCATTTATTTTTGTACTCTTTCCCATGTTAGTCATTCCCTTGCCCATTTCACAAAGAAGACACACTTCCTCAATCATTCTATGAAGACTTGGATTATCTCCAAAGGAATGACAATTACCTTGCTATTCAAATCTTTTCTATGTGGGCTTTATCCTCAGTTGTATTTTTTTTATAAACCTTTGGAACCCACTTTTCTTTAAAAAAAGGATTCTTCTTCATCCTTTCCCCCCATTGTTTGGTGCTCAAAAAATCACCCAATCCTAATTAAGCCTTCCATGTTCTATTCTTGGAGCCCAATAAGATATATTAGCACATGTAGCAATGGACTTTTGAGGGGCATTAACCAACTGATTGACTTTCTTCCTCACAATTTGGTGATGCCCTTCTTGATCTCTTTTGGAAAAAACTACATCCTACTTTGAACTATTTATTGATCACTACACTTTGGTCATGAGCTATTTTTCCTTTTTTAAATTTCAATTAAAAAAATTAGGGGTAAGAAATCTCAATTTTTTACATAGTAGAGAGTAACTCTATGACGTTTGAATCTTGGTTGTTGTCACTATAGGCCAAGAAGCCCCGCCATTTCACCAAAGGCTTGTCCCTTCAAAATTGAAAGTCTTGACATGGTAGAGAGTAACCCTACAAGGTTTGAACCTTAGTTGTTGGCACTACATGTAATTAAAGGTAATCAATTCTAATTGTTGGTGTGGTAGAGAATGACCTCATGAAGTTTGAAAATTGGTTGTTGGCAAAATAGGCAAGAAGCCTCACCATTTCACCACAAGGTCTCCCCTAATCATACTTATTAAATATGTAAAAAAAAAATTAAAGTATATAAATATTTTACTTTTTATTTGAATAATATAATGTTGTGTAATTTAAATTAACATATATACTTTTATATAGAAATTGTAATTTTTAAAATATCAATAAACAATAAAAAAATATAATATAAATCATCAAGATATAATTTACTTATATTTAAACTCAAAATTCTCAAAAATAATGAAAGGATTTTCTCTTATTATTTTTTCATTAAAACACATTAAATAATAACCAAATAAACATAAAATAAATAATTGATATTAAAGTTAGGAACTATTTATTATTTTATATAATTTGTATCAATTAACATCATTTGGTTTAGGGTTCATTCCAAACACTCTCATTAATGAATCGAATGTATCAAAACATTATTTTGATTTTCTAACATCTTTGATGATGTTTTGTTTAAAAAAAATCATCTTTCACAATCAATAAAAAAAAATTTAATAGTAAGCATGGCTTGCCATATGAAGATAGTTTATGTACCAATATTATGTGTATCTTCATGTATATTTTATCTTGAAATCCTCATACCTTAAAATTTAATAAATCAACAAAAGAATTTAACTTCATGTTACAACAACTAGTAATATAAAAATTCATTGGTATTATTGAAAGCATTTGCTAGAAAAAAATTATAAATCTATCAAAAAACATCAATTTTTTAGAAACTTATTCTTATACATTAAATGAAAATTCTCTATTCTAATACAAACAAAATAATTAAATTAATAAAATTATTTGTAATTTATGATTATCTTTGTAATTGTTGAATTGTAATAATATATGTTGGGATTAAGGTGTCTCAACCTTTGCAAATCCTAGCATTGATTATTTTAATATTTAATATATTTATTTGTTATTTTATTTAATTAATTTCTTACAAATGTCTAGGCATCTAGCGGGACCCACAGGTTTAGTGGCATCCTACTTGGTGACGACTATATCACACATATGTTGCACTTGTGGAATTAGGTGTTCTTCTTAGAGGATCCCATATTTAGTATATGTAGGTGACAAGTGTCATGTAATGAAAAAACTACGATAGTTATTATGACACACTTATATATGGCCGCCTATGACAAATTCTATAACAAAATGGACAAGTGGTTGGAGATACCTTTGCATGGAGTAGGTAGGGACCCAAGTTGTAAGAAAATGTTATATTTATGCTTAGTTATGAAAATTCTCTTGTAGTTGTAAACGTTGTAAGCTATGAAAATATTTGTGACAAATTCTTATAATAACTGAAAGATGTGTAAGAGCATCTGGCATACCTCAAGATAGTAAATTTTGGGAACCCAACTTCATAAGTTTTAATGGGGAGTCATTCGGAGATGTTCATGTGTCATTTGCATGTTTCTAGGTGGATGAAATATTGTGCCAAGTGTTGGTAACAACCCCATCTTTGTGTTTCATCTAGAAACTTCCTTCTTTGTTGTGTTTCTCTATATAAGGTAGCCTTGGAGATAATTAGTCATGTTATGTTGCCAAAATTGATTCAGAGTATTGTTGGATTGATTGTTGAAGGCTCATGTTGAAGTAGTGTATTGCTATTGTATTGTCATTGTTGTTTTAGTAATTTGAAGTATAATGCCTTTGGAGTGTGGGGTTTTTCTCCCAAAAAGGTTTTCCAGATGATATATCTCATGTTTATTGTGTTTACCTATTTGCTTGTTGTATATCACATTCCATATACTTCTTATTCTATAACAATTTAAGATTTGTAAGAAAATTTGCATTATCTCCCCCTACTAGATTAGTGTAAGGAAGTGTTTATTTCACCTTAGCTTCCTTGCAGTTGGTATTAGAGCCTAGTAAGTTTTGGTCTCATTGTTGACGTCAATTTTTTATACTGATCTTAGTTTGAGTGGGAGCTTTTGTAGAGTATTTACAAAATAATGTTGCAGGAAGAAGATGGCAAGCACATCTATTAAAGTTGATAAGGAGAATTTTAATGGTAGTACCTTCAAACTATGGAAGTTAAGATGGAAGATATGCATGTAGATTGAGATCAGTGGGCTACAATATCTACAACAAAACCTCAAACTACAACACAAGATTTTTGGGATACAATAGATTGAAAAGCTAAGGGCCTCATATGGATCTGTTTAGTAAACTATGTTGTAGTGTCCTTTTCTCAACAGTAATCAATTTAGTTGGTTGTTAGCCTATTTTGGAGACCCGTAGGCTAGTCGGAAGCAGAAATTAGGGTTTCTTATTTTCTAGCAAGATTCCTTGGGGTTTTTAGGGGTGTATATTTTGGAGTTTTACAATTTTGATTTTGGATTCCTTCTGGGTTTTTTGAAAGCTTCACAATGATGGTACATGCGTAGCAATCTATGGAGTTTGGTAAACTTACTATTTTTAGTAAGTGGCAAAAAGGACAACTCATTTCTTTTGGTTTTCAGAGAGCTATGCAATTGTGGGACATGCAAATGAATTTGAAGTCTTTTCTGGACTTACTATTTTTAGTAAGTTGCGACGGCTACTCGAAATGTGGTTAAAATGCATCTGGACACACTATTTTTAGCAATATGTTATTTTTAGTAAGTGCTATTTTTGGTAGGGTTTCTGCAACTCATTGCAATGTCTATATCTAGCAAGGCGATTCTCTAAGTTTGATCTCCCATATTCTTGGACCTTGTTTTGGCAAGTTTAGTATTTGATGGAAGATGGTGTTTAAATCTGAATTATAACTTAAGGTAAAATGGATGATTTATTAAGGGATTGCTTAAGTTATATTTAAAATTATTTTCTCAATTATATATTGGGTGCTCATATTATGTATTATTTGCATTTTAATAAAGTGTCTTTTCTAGGCAAAATGGGACGACTTGGTGAAGGATGAAATGAAAATTAAAATGTAAATTTGAATTCCAAGTTAAGTTCCACATTGGAGGGAGGAGGTTCGATTTGGGATAAAGTTATAAATAAGTGCATTGGCCTTCATTTGAGACTATCTATTGCTTATCATAATGAAGTGTTGTCGAAATTATTCCAGACTCTTGCTTTGAGGAATGCATACCTCCTAGCCTCCTTTAGTTTTGTGCTTGAAAGATAGCCCCTAGCTAAATTATGATTGTTTCACATTCAGAGGAGCAAATTTAGCTCAACGAAGATGAAGTTATTTGATGCTTTCTAGTTTTCGAGTGTTGTTTTCAGTGTTGGAGTTTGTTGTTTGGTATGGAGTTGATCGTAAAATTCATTCATGTCTTTAAGAGTTCAGTTGTTGCTTCTAGGTATTTTTCCTATGTTTTCCTCTTGGTTAGGCAATTCATTTTGCTAAGTTTTGTAGTGTTTAATGTTGATTTGAATTTTATTAACAAAATCGCCCTCCTTACTTGGTCGTACCATGTATGTGAATGCCTTGGGAAGCTTGCATTAGTGTGTTGATCAGATTTGCAATTGGTGGTTGGTCTTGGCTTGGGCGCCTCCTCTTCAGGTTTCATTTGCATTTGATTTCAAGTCATTCAGAGTTGTGTGGGCAAAGTTATGAGCATCTAGGTTACTTCTCTTCTTGTTGGTCTGTTATTTCAGTTTGTTGTTCTTTCTATCAGACCCAAGTTTGTTTGTTTTTAAAGAAAGGTGGCAAGCCACATATATATTAATATAATAATAGGATACAAAATCTGGTTCGACAAGCATACCGGCAGGAAAGAATCAGAAAAAATAAAACATCCGGTTATAGCTTCAATTTCAAACGAAATCCCCTAAAAAACTAACACTCGCCTAATGAAACTAAATTAGTGAAATGATAGAAATGGCATTTTTACAAGACCAAAAATACCAATTTTTCCAATTGGTTGTAGAATAACATAACTGACTCGATCTCATTACATTCCAAAAATATTAACTTGGGGTAGTTAATACTATACGTAGGCTTATAATTTCACAACCTAGCCATCCTCGGCAATTTTGAAAACAGAGAGCCATCCGAAGTCCATAATTATGCCCATAAAAGAAGGTAACAGAATTTACCCTCTGCTTTACTCATCCATCGGCTGGAAGTTTTCATCTTGATGTTCTTGCACCATGCCCCTGT
Source organism: Cryptomeria japonica (assembly GCF_030272615.1). Taxonomy (NCBI): domain Eukaryota; kingdom Viridiplantae; phylum Streptophyta; class Pinopsida; order Cupressales; family Cupressaceae; genus Cryptomeria; species Cryptomeria japonica. Next base: position 239,753,703 of record NC_081413.1, on the reverse strand, counting down.
CGACTGTAGGTGGAATTTGAACTGACCCTACAACTTCATTGGAGCCCTGCGATAGCATGGGACCTAAGGCAACATTCAAATCTGGCACTACTGGTTGTGGGGGTGAATTCACCTCAGGGGGTTCGGCATTCAATAGAATTAACAGGGCATTTGACTTTTTCTTAATCAAAATAACTAGTTCCTACCCTATTTCCCTACGGTGCCTATCCAAAGCACTTTGGATATAAGAAAAGTTTTGCATCTCTAGCGTGTGTTTAATGTTGTCATAAATTGACACAAAGACATGTTGGGATAGGAGGAAATGTCATGAGAAAATGCCCCCAATGTGGGAATTACCCTCCCATAAGTCATATCTTTGGACTGCAAGAAGAAGTTTATTAGCAGGCAAAAATTCATGCATGACAACTGTGGCAGCAATTAACTCAAGCATTGAAAGGGATTGGACCAAATTGAATGCATTTGACAAGAAAATAGAGATAAGATGTGAAGAGAACATGGCTCGTCTTGCCTAAGGAAACATGATTTCTTCACCAATCACCCGCTTGATGCTCCTCCTGATCTGGTATGATCTGGAAACATGATTTCTTCTAGACATGAGTCATTCCAGAAATGAATTGAATCCCCATTATTGATGAATACTAAGAGGGGGGGGGGTGAATTAGTATGCCAAAAATCAATGTACTTAAACACTTTGCTAGACTAACAATAAACCAGTAAAACAGTTTAGCAGACAAACTGGTTAGCACACGTGCAAACCAAAAAGAAAATAATGCATTCACCCATAGAAGCACAAACACCATAACACAAGATATTTTGACGTGGAAACCCAAATGGGAAAAACCAAGGTGAGATGGAAATCACAAGTAACTATCTATAGAATAGGAACTAGACCGGTTAAGGTCAAACCGGTTAAGGTCATACAATGCTCTTTACCAGAACAGATTCTGTTAGGAATCTCAATCTTTGTTAGGAGATAAGTCTAATTAAAGACTACCTTGCTAGAGGATTTTAGATCCACAGATGTGAACCACCTTGTTAGAGGATTTACAAAACACTTTTGGGCCTACCCGGTTAAGGGCTTCAAACTTGTCGAAGATGTGAGTAATCAACAAGTGAGTGATCTAGCTAATAGCATAGATTGCTTGGTTAGATCCTTGATAGCTCGTTCCTAATGCATTCCAGCATTACTTCAGTCTTCTACACATTCACACTCTCTAACTCATCAATCACCTTGAACCCTAGCAACAACATAAAACCCTAGACATGATGTCCTTATAAAGGAATCCGATTTCATGTCGGTCCAATAGGATTACATTTCAATTTCCTAGGTTCAATGCATCTAGACGTATTCTGTAGCATGACACAAAAAGCACCGTTGAAGTGTCAGTACCCCCAAAAAATTGGTGGATGGTAACTCATCACAAAATGTCGATTGGTAACTCATCAAAGAGTATTACCGGTTCATACAAAATACTAGTTTAAGCAAAATACCGGTTGCCGGTTTGACAAAATGAAGACTGGGAAATATGTGTTCTGCCGCTTTGATCCTTTGTACCGCTTGAGATCCTCGAACCGCTTGGGGTTAGCATACCACTTCAGATCGGTAAACACTTTTTGTAAAACACCAATAGTCTAGGGACTATAATGCATCATACCAGTTGGGAACAATTGTCGGTTGAGCATGACTCATACATATAAAAGTGATCTCAATGCAAGTGTGTGTCCATCAATGACAATCACTACATAATCATCAAAAATGCCAACATAATTCAATTCCATTGATATAATCAATGAGTTTCTCAGCCCATACATGAGTGAGAATAGGAATTATTTCTTACAAATGTTGACATTGTGCTAATGGAGGGTGTCCATTCCATGAGTCATTCCAGAAATGAATTGAATCCCCATTATTAACTTGCCAAGAAATATACATGGTTACCAAATCTCTGGAGGATATCATGAAGTTCCACATTGCAAATCCATTTGGAGAATTAATAAAGGCGAGGATTCTCAACAGGTTTGAAGAATCTAGATACTTCACTTGCATGATTTGACACCATTTTGCATTAGGCTTGGAGTACATTTTCCATACCAATTTACCTCCAAATGCTTTATTTCGTTTGGTGAGATCAAGTAGTCCTACTCCCACCGCCTTTCCATGTGTCATATTGGTGAGTGAAATGAATGGAATTTTCTTTTCTTGAGATAGATTACCCTTCTATAAAAAGCTTCTGATAATTTTTTGGATCTTCATGACAACTGATTTTGGAGCCTTAAGGACAGAGATGTAGTAGTTAGGTATGGAGGCCAAAACATTTTTGATAAGAAGGATGTGGCCTGAGAGAGATATCCATCTGACTCACCAAGCTGAAATTTTAGATTTAATCCTTTCAAGCACATTTTCCTGATAAGATTATTTATTAGCTCCCATGAAGAAAGGAATACCTAGGTATGAGCAAGGTAAATCTTCTAGTTTGAATCCCAAAAATTTTATGATTTGTCTGCTAACTGAGGGCTTTGTGTTGAAGATAAATACCTTTGATTTATGAGCATTAATTTTTTGACCTGAAACTGATGTGTAGGATTCTAAAACTTTCTTAATCTGATTAGCCTCTGCTATATTGGATTTTCCATATAAAAGAATGTCATCTGCAAAGAGTGTATGTGTGACTGAAATGGGAGTATTGGGAATGTGAATACCCTACCAAGAGCCCTTTTCATTATTAAATTTGATTAATCTAGTAAGCGCTTCTGCCATAATGATGAACAAGAAAGGGGATAGGGGGTCTCCTTGCCTAACACCTTGAGTAGTTGCAAAGAAACCTAAAGGTGTCCCATTCATAATGATTGAGAAGAATGTTCCTGAAATAAAAGCTCTAATCCATTTGCACCATTTATCAGAGAATCCAAATTTGTGGAGAATTTTTAAGAGAAAATTCCAATTTACCCTATCATAGGCCTTCATCATATCAAGCTTAGCAATAAAAGATGGCATTTGGACAGTTTGGATAGAGTGGAAAACTTCATGTGCAACTAGTGCTCCTTCCACTATTTCCCTCCCAGGGACAAAGCCAAGGGTTCAAGTGAAATAAGTTTTGGAATGAGTTTTTGAAATCTTTGATAAATGGCCTTGGTAAAAATTTTATAGATGGTATTACACAAGGAGATAGGCCTAAAATCCACAAATTTTTTTGGTACTCTAACCTTGGGCAGGATTGCTACATTAGTAAAATTGAACATCTTCAGCACTGAAGCACTTATTCTTGACTCTTCAAGTGCTACCAACAAATCAAAACCTATGACATCCCAACACTTTTGAAAGAAAAGGGTCGTATACCCACCCGAGACTTTATCCGGGGCAAGTGAAAACACCACTCCACAAAATTCTTCAAGAGTGAAAGGTTTCATGAGATCCTCATTATCACATTGGGAAATTATATTTGGGATAACATCTAAGACTTCTTGTTCCTTAGATGGTAAATGTATGTTACTAAGGGGAGAAGCAAGTAAACTTTTAAAAAATTTCGCTCCTTCATCTTGAATTTCCTGAGGTTTTGTCAGCTTAGTACCTAAAATAGCATCATTAATCTCAAATATTGAAGAGGCCACTCTCTTTTCTTTAGCTGACGCATGAAAGAATTTTGTATTCCTATCTCCTTCTTTGAACCAAAGTTCCCTAGAATTCTACCTCTAGTAGACTTCCTCTCTCTTACATAACTCTTCCCATGTTGTTTGTAGATATTTTTTCTTATCATACGTGTCATTATCCATGCCCTGCATAATGATATGATCCTGAATTTATGCTAGCTCTTTTGCCACCATAGTTTTTTCATGGAAAATATTCTTAAAAACTGTAGCATTCCATACTTTGATTTGGGATTTAATATACTGCATTTTTTTGTAAAATTGAAGCATTTTATTTCCATTATGAAATGGTGCACTCACCCACCATTGACGAAGTAGGGGGAGAAAATGAGGATGTCTAAACCACATCCTTTCAAATTTGAATGAAGACCGATGAACACAAGGTGAAGTTCTGGGAGAGATATTCAGTGAAATGGCAAAGTATAAGAAGATGGTGAACATCAAACCTTTCTCATTATAATTAAAGTATTTAAATACAGATAATAACCAGCTCCAATTTGAAGATATATTGAGTGTATTTAACCTTTCAGAAGACAATATATGCATTTTCTACTTTGGGGACTGGTTCGTATCTCAGAAATGGCTGTCCTACCATGATTAATATGATTGTTATCAATTTGAATGTGTTGAATGGGAATAGGACTATCATGCAAATCCACACCTAGACTAGAGGCAAACAAACAAAGGGATGGATCTATAGAATGATCATCGCAAAATTTAATTGTTTGATGCAAATCTTGTTGACATTGAGCATTGAAATGTCCCACAACGTCTGAATGAGAATCCACTATTTCAGGTTCTTCAAGAATGATAGTTTGCTTCCAAGTACCAAATTTGGAAACAACTGATAAATTATCTAGTACCAATTTTGACGTGTCTAGAAGCAAGCATACTCGAATTGGAAGATGATTAAATTCAAAAGGAATTAGATCATGCTTAATGAAAATTCCAATCTGGTTTGCAAATAACTCAATCAGCTCTAAATCTCTGTATTCCAAAGGCAAGGACGGAAAGGAGATTCAAAAGGGGGAAAATTTATAGATTGCAGAATCCATCTTGAAATTCAGTACCCATGGGACAGTGAAAAGACCAAAACCCTTACAGAACCAACCCTTATACTTATGGGCCATATCCCTAAAATATTTTGAATGAAATATTGCAATAAAAAACCCTGATCCTTTATCAATGTAGAAAATTTCCTTAACCCCTTTCCAACCTTTCTTAGCCCATGACAGTAAATCATTAGATGAAGGAGAATATTTCCAAAACTTACCAACAAGCACTCTGTCTTGAAGATGCAAAATTTTGGGCATAATGACCTGATCTGGGAGAGTAACCTTGTATTGCTTATCAAGGCAGCTTCATTTAGGAGTGATCATATTATCTCTCTTTTTGATCGACAGTTCAATATGTCCTTCGTTCAACTATTTTTTCCTCCAAATTTTTAAAGGCTCATCAAATGTTCGGGGGGGGGGGGGGGGGGGGATCTCCTCACCCGATCTATATTTGTGAAGCTACCTATCAGATTTTGGATAAAGGGCACTTTAAGGTTGAAAGTTGAAAGGTCTCAGCTCCCTGCACTATCAACCTTTGGGTTGAAGGACACTCTAAGTGTGGGATCTAAAAGATCTCAGCTCCCTACGATTGCAATATTGTTCAGGTAGGAGGTTGAATGGTCTCAGCTCCCTACACTATCAAACTTTGGGCTGAAGGATGCTCTAAATGTGGGATCTGAAAGATCTTGGCTCCCTGCGATTGGAATATTGTTCGGGTAGGAGAGCAATTTAGGATTGTGTACCAGTATATTGTTGGGCCAGGAAGATTATGAGGGTAAAAACTAGTTGTAGAGTATATTTGTTCTTTTGAAATCTGCTTTTGTATGGCTCCTCAGGTGATCTAAGAACCCTTTTCCCCTGACAGGATCCCATGAATGTTCAGAGCAATAACCCTCACAGATATCAAATATTGGTTGCTTTTGTTTGGATAATCTTTTGAACGGAGGTCTTTGATATTGTCGGGAATTCCAAATATGCTTATTCCTCTGAGAATTCTTGTAGCTTGCAGAGTTCCATTGGTCTGGTTCTTGTTGTTGTTGTTAGTTTGGTACACGTTTTGCCTTGCAGGTTCAAATTTTTTCCTTCCCACATGTGCAACTCTTGCAGACCACATCCTAAATCTTTAAGAGAGTTCAATATCAGACCCAAGTTATTTACCTATTTGGATACTTTTCATATGTTGGATGGCTCATATTTTCTAGAGGATCATATCCTAACATTTTGGTGTGTTTTGGTATCAATTTCTTATTGTAATCTGCAAGCTAATGCTCTCATTGTAATGTTGAAATCAGTAGTACTTATCAGCCTTTATTTTCTTGCATTTTACATTTTGTATTCCCATTGAATAAGTGTAAGAGGTTATCTTATCCGCCTATCTATTACTTTTAGTTGCTTTCACAGTCCTCTTGCTGAATAAGTGGTTGAGTGACCTTATTTTCAGTATTGTAATAATTATCTGCCTACTGAATAAGTGGTTGAGTGATCTTATTTTCAGAATTGTAATAATTGTCCTCCCACTGAAAAGTTGTAGAGTGATATTACATTAAGTTTTTCTTGTTTTTTGGACAAGCGGAAGGGGTTGGCTTGCCGCCCATCATTTTACTTTAGTTATTTTTGGAGCTAATGGTCCCCTATTCACCGTATGCTCTCACCTCACCCACACTAGGCTCTTGGTGACCAGAAAGTGGAAGGGTTACCTTTGACAAGTATTCTATTTCTCTTTCCTAACCTTAACGGGTGCATTGTGGTGTTTAAAATTAAAAAAAAAATTAAGGGGGACATTTCATATGTTCTGTTAAATGTCCATGAAAAGAAAATTGCAAAAGATCTTTGGAAGAAGCTTAGAGATGTTTATGAGGCTAAATCCTTGGTAAACAAGCATTTTATAAGAATGAAGATGTATTCTCTAAATATAAAATATGGAGGATCTATTGTTGATCATCTCAATGCATTCAACATGATTGTTTCTTAATTGGGTTTTATTGGTGATATGATCAAGGAGGATCGTTGCATGCTTATATTGTGTTATTTTCTTGACTCATGGGACCACCTTGTTATGGTTTTTGGGAGCACAACCACAAAGTTCAAGATGGATAAGGTGGTAGAATTGTTGGGCAATAAAGTAAACAGGGTGAAAGGTCAACCGCCTGTGCTACGTCACTTTCAAACTACCTCTCCATCCAGTGAGGATGTTGGTGATACTAGAAGATCTACTACTTTTGCTCGGTCAGAAGACTTTTTGAAGAGATGTAGTGGAAGAGTTCTAAGTCAGCTAAAGAGGCTCTCATGGTTTATGGTAGATCACAAGAGAAAGGGAAGAAGAAGGAGAACAAAGATGAAAGAGGCAATCCAAATCCCATGGGAGATCTAAGTCTCTTAGAAAGTCCAAGGCAAAATTTTAGAACTGTGACAAAACCAGTCACTTCTACAAAGAATGTGAAGAGATTAAAAGAAGAGACACTTTGATTTAGATTTAGACAAATCCTCTTATGATTACAATGAGTCATTTGTCATAGCCTTAGCAATACATTCATCAGAGGATGTGTGGTTAATAGATTCGGGTGCATCTTTTCACATGACCTCACATCGGGGTTGGTTTTTAAAATATGAATAATATGATGGTGGGAAGGTGTATCTTAGTGATGACTTGCATTCTAAAGGTTTGTGTTGTAGAGGAAGGGATTTTCTACCCTTAAAATGACAAATCTCAAGGAACAAATCTTCCCTTGCGCTACCTCTTTTTACTAGCACTAAAGGTGAATCAAGGGATAAAAATACAATGAATAAATAACCACTAAAGTAATGTATTAAAAATATAAAATATTAAAGTACACAGCATAATAATGAAATTCTAATTATCAAAGAAATACATAAATAGAAAACAAGTTATACTAGAGAACCCATTCGGTCTCAGATTCAGGACGACAATGTGTTGCAGAATTGACTGCGCACCATGTTGTCTGTATGAACAAGAACCCAAGAAAACACCAAAAGTGTTCTAGAATCTTCTCTTAGCAATTCAGAACCTATTCACTACCTACGCACACTAAGACAAGGCAAAATGTTGGGGATGTGTAGGGGTTTGCCTTATTCAAACCCCTGTTTTGGTGTTTCCACCACCACAGATAGTCGGATTGATAGAATAAATAGAAAGAAAAAGTGTAATATAAACAAACCTCACTTAATGGAGGAAAACCCCTATTACAGAAAATACAATGATAAAATGATAAACCAACATAAACCAACCCTGATTAATGGAGGAAAACACCTATTGTGTAAGATATAAAGATAAAATAGACTAAATGCAACAAGACAATAGATGCATTTAATGTTTGATTAGATATGATAATGTAAAATTAAGAATGCATGAGATAAGAGAGAAGACAAAGTGATTTATCTCCCTCTCTTGAGATAAGATTGTTATAGCAAGAGTTTCAAGAATGCGATAGAGAGATCAAGATTACGAGAGCCACACTAGAGATTGTACAAATTTTCTTAGAGAAACAAGAGATCCAAAAAGCCAAGAGCCAAGAGAGAGCCAGAAGAAGAAGAATGAGCAAGAGAATAATTTTTAAAAATTGCAAACAAGCACAAGTGATCATTTTAGACATGCCCAAGCCAAAGGATATGTGTCATTGAAAGGTTGACGTTGAATATATTGTTCTAGATTCAAGAATTATCAGGACGTTAGCATGCCACATGGATGTCTATGCACTGTACTACTATTCATCCAAATATAACCCCAATCAAGTCTTTAGGGAGATTTGTGATGCTTTGTCTTTAGAGGCCATGATGTCAAAATGATAAAAAATTTGATCGTGAGCCTTATCATTAAAGCATCGAACACCATGCATAAGTTTCATAAATGCATGGGGCATAATTTATGACACTATACTTTTCCCCTACTTTAGTGAATTGATCGACTTGAGGGATTAAGTGCACTAAAGTAGTCCAAAAAAATGAATTCACTAAGATCATGCAATGCAATAAATGCAGTAACTAATAAAAAGGATACTATAAAGGGCATAGAGGTCAACTAGGAACATACGAACCATGTCCCCAATACTCATTGAAAACTACAATGTTTAGCACGATAATCTAAATATTGCAAAATAGATCCAAAAATCATCAACATGAAAATGAAAAAAAACTATTTTGACAAGAAGAATGCTTAAGAAGTGCTAGTACAAGTCGAAATTGAAAAATTTGATAAAGACTGAGTATATGCCCCCTCGTTTTTTTTCCCCAATGAGGTGGTAAACCAGGAAGGAAGGCAAGCCAAGACTACCATAGAAGATTTTTTTTCAAATTTTGTGCAAAAATCTAGCTATATACCTAACAAGTGGGCCCCTAGAAGGGTCGTTATCACTACTCATCATGGTCGTTTTCCTTGAGATTTCTATAGAGCTAGAGAAATAATGCCTTATAGATGGCATTTAAGGGCGGTCAGGATTGAGGAGATATGCACCACCATGGAGCAGGGTGAGGAGGTGGACTAGGTACTGTTGGTATTTTGGTATGGTTTTGTCATTGATGTCAACACCTACTAAAACACTAGCAGTTTGGAGATCTAGCAGCATTCACTGGCAAGCAGGTAACTATTGCACAGTTATTGGTATATGGAACATCGACAAGATATAATGATCACCGGCACTTGGAATGATATGGAAAACACTTGGTAATGTCGAAGACATTGTCTAGACATCTTGTCCTAGAGTTTTGTTCATTGGTATATTCATAGTTGCATATTTGTTGTTACCACCAAATAGGTCTAGCGTTACACCGATAGGTTTATCTTTTCCAAATTAGCATGGCACACTATGGAAATGATTAATTATTGTTGTAAATTCATTAAGCTGACATGTTCAATCACTTATTGCATCAGATATTATATTGTTTGTAAAATGTTTTTATTGTAATATCTTGTAGAGCCGACCTATGAAAATTGGTCTTAGGTTATGGTATAAATGTAAGATCTTATTTGTAAGATCAAGTGTGAAATGCGAAAAAGGATTGTGTAAAGGTATATGCGAGATTAAGCAGAGCTATACATGAAGACATCATTTGAAGCTGAAGCTAGGTTTTTGTGGAAGCATATCAACATTACACCAGTACTAAATCCAGCATATGAAGATGCTATTTTGTGCAGTACATTCTTATTGGATTTAACCATCCAACTATAGTCAGTGTGACTCCCATTTTGTGATTGAGCAGTGATCTCTAGGCTATTGGCCTTTCTGCATGTGCAGACCCCATTATGTACACTTACTATCTGTAGTAGTATCATCTAATTGTGGGTAAGGTTTCCCACCATGGTTTTTCCCCTTACAGGGTTTCCACGTATAAATATTGGTGTTATGTGTTGTGGATAACTTTATGTTTATGTTTCATACATTAATCTTTATAGGTATAGCAATTAATTGTTAAAACTGTCTATCGGCATACTTAACTGGTTTACCGGTATTAAGCATTAAGTTGGTTAAGTTATTTTTGGTTTGAATTTATTTGACAATTGATTCACCCCCTCCCTCTCAGTTGTCTTCGGGACCTAACAATTGGTATCAGAGCTTAGTCCTCTTTTGCAGAAGTTTAATAGCTTGAGGAGATCCAATGCCTACTAACTATTTCAGGAAGGACAGTCCTAAACTTGATGGAACCAACTATGGCATATGGAAGATCATAATGGAGACACATCTGAATTGCATTGGAAAAGACATCTGGAAATTTACAAAGAATGGTTATACTGTTGTTCTACCTAGTCAGCCCAGTCCAGCTAACTTGACAAAAGATGAGGAAAATGATTGCAAAGCAAGAGAAGCACTTTTGAGTGCATTATTAGATCAACAAATCATGGGATTATCAGATAGGTCTACTACTAAAGATATTTGGGATCATTTGGAAACACTGAATGAAGGAGATTCCATAGTAAAAATTGCAAAACTTGAAAGCTTCCGTTTCAGGTATGAACATCTGAAAATGGAAGAAGATGAAAGGATTTCTGCTTTTATGGAAAGAGTAAATGAAATTGTTTTGGGTATTAAATGTTGTGGAGGAACCTTAAGTGAGGATGAAATTGTTTCAAAAGTTTTAAGAGGATTGCCACTAGCATACAAAATGTAGGTTACTGCTATAAATGAGTTAAAGACAATGCCTAATACATCAGTTACTAGGGACACATTGATTGGGAAACTTTCAGCTTTTGAAATTGAAGAATTTGGTCTTGTTGCTACTATAAAGACAGATTTGGCCTTTAAAGCATCAACATCATCTGCTCCATCATTTGACAAATCTGATTTGAAAGCCTTTTATGCAAGAGAACTTGAAGAAAGTAGAAAAGAAAATGAAGAACTTGAAGAACCTGAAGCACTATTTGCAAGGAAAATGCCTAAAGGTCTAGTTGGAAGTAAGTATGAAGGTAAAGCACCCTTTAAATGTTTTAATTGTAATAAGATTGGTCATATGGCTTCAAGATGCCCTGATAGACATGCTAGACTAAGAGAAGAAGCTAGAAGAACATACAAGCCTAACCCTGAATATCAAAGATACAGATTTAAGAAGAATAAAGACAAATCTTGTTACATTGTTGATGAAGGTGTGACTGATGATTCTAATGAGGATCCGACAAACAATGGATGGGTTTTTGTTGCTATAACAGAAGATCAACTGGCACCTACTGCTCAACTGGTAGTACAGGCTCTAGCAACTAAAGTTGAAGTAAAAGATGAATGAATCATTGATTCAGGATGCTCACATCATATGACAGGAGACAAAGGTAAATTCTTAAACTTTCAAGAATACAATGGAGGTTTAGTAAGATTTGGAGATGACAAAGCTTGTTCAATCAAAGGTAAGGGTACAATATCTCTTGATGGTAAGCATAACACTGACAATGCCTACTATGTTGAAGGATTAAAGCACAATCTTTTAAGTGTTGGTCAATTAGTTGAGAAAGGATTTCAGTTACAATTTAAGAATGGAAAATGCAAAATCATGAATAGAACTGGTTTGGAAATTGCAACCGGTAATCAGACTAGAGGTAATATCTTTCATTTGAATAAAAATGAGAAGATATGCTTAATTACACATATAGATGAAAGTTGGTTATGGCATAAGAGACTCTATCATGTAAACTTTGATTGCATGGTAAAGATTAGTACTACTAAGGCAGTTAGAGATTTACCTAAAATTGTCAAACCTCAGAATACAGTATGTAAGGAATGTCAATTTGGAAAACAAGTTAGAGCTAGTTTCAAAAGTATTCCAGAAAAATCAAATAATGCTCTTGATTTGATTCACACTGATTTATGTGGTCTAGCTAGAACTAAAAGCTTACAAGGTGATAGATATTTCATGCTAATTATTGATGACTATTCTAGAATGTGTTGGGTTACTTTCCTCAGAGAAAAATTAGAAGCACTTGGAAAGTTTAAACTATTCAAAGCAATGATAGAAAATGAAACCAGTAAGAAAATCAAATGTTAAAGATCAGATCAAGGAGGAGAGTTTACATCTAGGGACTTTAATACATTATGTGAAGTGAATCAAATCAGAAGACAACTATCAACAACTTGGACACCACAACGAATGGAGTTGTTGAAAGGAAAAATAGAACTATCTTGGATGCAGAAAGAAGTATGTTATCAGAAGAAAACCTACCACATGTTTATTGGAGAGAAGCAGTCAGCACAATGGTCTATACATTTAACAAAGTTCACATCAAAGGTGAAATCGGTAAGACCCCTCATGAACTATGGTTTGGTAACACTCCTACTCTTAAGTATTTCAGAATTTTTGGAAGTAAATGTTATATCAGAAGAGATGAGTATATTGGAAAATTTGATCCTAGAAGTGATGAAGGAATATTTCTTGGTTATTCATCTAAGAGCAAAGCATATAGATGTTTTAACAAGAGATTGTAGAAAATTGTTGAGAGTACAAATGTAAAGATTGATGAACAATTCAGAGGAACTTCAAGGTATATAGGCTCTGAACCGGGAACAAAAATTTTGACAAATGAACCTACTCTAAATCCACTGGTACAGAATGAAGATCTAGTTACCACGGTACCATCTGAGGATTCCACAGTAATTGAGGAACAACAGCAAACTAAGACACCCCGGTATGTAAGACTAAATCGTTTTGAAGATCAGATAATTGGAAGCACGTTTAAAGGAGTTAAGACAAGAGGAAGATTGGCAAATGAAGAGGTATGTCTTATTTCTCAAATTGAACCATCATTTGTTAATGAGGCATGTGAAGATAAATTTTGGATTAAAGCAATGGAAGAAGAATTAGAATAAATTGAGAAAAGCAACACTTGGACATTAGTTCCCCGGCCTAAAGATAAAAATGTAATTGGAACCAAATGGGTATTTAGTTACAAACTCAATGAAGATGGTAAGGTTGTCAGAAATAAAGCAAGACTAGTGTGTAAGGGATATTCTCAGAAAGAAGGAGTTGATTAGAATGAAACCTTTGCACCGGTAGCTAGAATTGAGGCAATCAAATTATTCTTGGCTTTTGCAACTCACAAGAACTACAAAGTTTATCAAATGGATATTAAATGTGCATTTTTGAATGGAGATCTTGAAGAGAAAGTATACATTGAACAACCTGATGGATTTTATTTGACAGATGACAATGATATGGTATGCAGGTTAAGGAAAGCTCTGTATGGACTAAAACAAGCTCCAAGAGCTTGGTATGCAAGATTGGATAAGTAACTTTTGAAGATTGGTTTTACTAAAGGAAATATAGACAGCAATTTATATTACAAAATAACTAATTATGACATCTTGATTATAGAAGTATTTGTTGATGATATAATCTTTGGAGGAGAAGATAGTTTATGTAAGGAATTTTCTATTATAATGTAGCAAGAATTTGAAATGTCTATGATTAGAAATAAAATTCTTTTTAGGATTGCAAATTTCACATACTGATAAAAGTATATTCTTGAGTCAATCCAAATACTTAAAAGAGTTGCTAAAGAAATTTGGAATGGAGAACTCTAAACCGGTAAGCACACCTATGACAACAAATGACAAATTATCACAAAGGGATGAATCTACACTTGTTAATCCAACTAGATACAAATCTATGATAGGAGGTTTACTGTAGTTGACACAAACTAGACCTGATAGTATAAATGCAGTATGTATTGTTTCAAGATTTCAAAGTAATCCTAGAGAAAATCATGAATTGGCAATAAAAAGGATTTTCCGGTACTTACAAGGCACTATAAATCTTGGATTATGGTATCCTAGAGATGAAAACTTTGAATTATGTGCATACACAGATGCATATTGGGCAGGAGATGTGGATGATAGGAAAAGCACCACCAATGGAGCATTCTTTCTTGGAAACAGATTAGTTTCTTGGTTGAGTAAGAAATAGAGTTGTACATCTTTATCAACAGCAGAATCAGAATATGTTGCAGCAGCAACTAATTGTACACAGGTACTATGGCTTAAGCAAATGTTGAAAGACATAAAGGTAAAATGCAAGGAACCTATTACTATCTATTGTGATAACACTGCAGCAATTGATATATCTAAGAATCCGGTATTACATTCTAAAACAAAACATGTTTCTATAAAACTTAATTTTCTAAGGGAAAAAGTTGAAGCTAAGGAGATAAAACTAGTTTATGTGAATACTAAAGAGCAAATTGCAAATATTTTTACTAAACCTTTGCCTAAGGAAACTTTTGAATATCTCAGAGATCAGCTTGGATTCATACCACCACTGATAGAGACTTAGATAGTTGATGATTGTCATCAACCAGCAGAATTAACAGAGAAATCTTTTACTACGGTCTTTGATGAGGAAGCTACTTCTCAAGGGGAGTAGTTGGTATATTGAATTGATTGGTATTTTGTATATGACTTTGGCATTTGATGTCAAAGGGGGGGAGATATCTATGGAAAAACACATTATCTTTTTGGAGAAGATTTGTATTGAAAAACTTTGGAAAACACATGTTGCTCCCAGGGGGAGAGATTGTTGTTTAGGAGAAATTATTTTGTGGTTATAATCTTTTTGGAGATTGTTGGTTTTTTGGTTTTTGGCATTTCTATTTTGGCACTTTGATGGTTTTTCCATCTTATGTTGCCATCAATGCCAAAGGGGGAGATTGTTGGTATTTTGATATGGTTTTGTCATTAATGTCAATACCTACTAAAACACTAGCACTTTGGAGATCCAGCAGCATTCACCGACAAGTAGGTACCTATTGCACAGTTACTAGTATATGGCACACCGGCAAGATATAATGATCACTGGCACTTGGAATGATATGGAAAACACTTGGTAATGTCAAAGACATCATCTAGACATCTTGTCCTAGAGTTTTGTTCATTGGTATATTCATAGTTGCATATTTGCTGTTACCGGCAAATAGGTCTAGGGTTACACTAGCAGGTTTATCTTTTCCAGATCAGCATGGCACGCTATGGAAATGATTAATTATTATTGTAAATGCATTAAGCTGACATGTTCAATTGGTTATTGCATCGTATATTATATTGTTTGTAAAATGTTTTTATTGTAATATCTTGTAGAGTCGACCTACTAAAATTGGTCTTAGGTTATGGTATAAATATAAGATCTTATTTGTAAGATCAAGTGTGGAATGCGAAAAAGGATTGTGTAAAGGTATATGCAAGATTAAGAAGAGCTATACATGAAGACATCATTTGAAGGTGAAGTTAGGTTTTTGTGGAAGCATATTAGCATTACACCGGTACAGAATCCAGCATATGAAGATGCTATTTTGTGCAGTACATTCTTATTGGATTTAACCATCTAACTATAGTTAGTGTGACTCCAATATTGTGATTGAGCAATGAGCTCTAGGCTGTTGGCCTTCCTGCATGTGCAAACCCCATTTATGTACACTTACTAGCTGCAGTAGTATCATTTGATTGTGGGTAAGGTTTCCCACCATGGTTTTTCCCCTTATAAGGTTTCCATGTACAAATATTGGTGTTATGTGTTGTGGATAACTTTATGTTTATGTTTCATGCATTAATCTTTACCAGTATAGCAATTAACTATTAAAATTGTCTACCAGCATACTTAACTGGTTTACCGATATTAAGCATTAAGTTGGTTAAGTTATTTTTGGTTTGAATTTATTTGACAACTAATTCATCTGCCCCTCTCAGTTGTCTCCAGGACCTAACAGGTACGCCTTGAAACATGTTATTTAGCTAATTTTTAGTGATTTTATGACTAATTTAAATTTTGGAGTTGTGTAAGCATCCCGACACCACGCCCGTGTCCAAGATCTGCATGTGTGTCTAAGGAAAAAATTCACACTAACATCATCGGACTATGCTAGCATCCAAAAGCTACACTAGCATCCAATGTAATGCCTACCAAAATACCCTAGAGAAATAAACATAATCTAAACACAAATAGAGATAATTTTTTTTATAACACATATATACATCAACATATGCAACTATGAACCACTACCTTATATATATCAAATGCAACATTTACTATCTACAAGCATGCATAGGACATTATAAACATGATCATAACATCATATAATGCAAGTGGAAATAAAGATAGCATAACATCCATTATCTAATTACACATTTTCATTTATACATCTATTCCCTAGGGTATCTCAATGCCATTACTTGATCTATAATACTACCATAAACAATAACATAACTATTAGTTAAATGAGAGGGGGGGCTGAATCAAATAAACTCACAATTCAATGTTCTAATCAAATTCAACCTTGATAGAACTTACTTGACATGCAACTATGACTATAAATCATTCAAACTCATAAATTGATAAACTTGAAACATCAAAACACATTTAACACCAAATTTAACATGGAAACCCAAATAGGGAAAAACCACTGTGGGATTTTAGACCCATGAAGAAAATATACTCTTCTAGAGTATGCTCAGTTAAAACCCAATCTTGTTAAAGATTACATAAACACATTGCTAGATGTGACCCGATCAAGGGATTTCCCTCAGATCTATCAGAATCTTGCACTTTGTTAGAAGTGACCTTGTCCAAGGATTTGAAACACTCAATTAGAATGTTACCTTGCTAGAGGATTTACAAATAAGACTATTAGGTCCACTCGGTTAAGAGATTTCCTATCACTTACAAAAATAAATAACAGTAATAAAATATATCTACAACTTCACATCTGAAATGTTATAGTAGACTCTATGTGCTCAAAATAATCTTGTCATAAGACTTATCTTCCTCCTTGTTGGGCTTCTCACTCTGTTCTTCAATCGGATCTTCAATCTTTTGTACTCTGTAATCACTTCTACAGCATCATTGTTCTTCTTTTTGCCCGCATACTTTGTTCATCAACTATTATTTATTTATAAGCAATTCCTAATCGCTTAATCTCCTTAATCACATTTCCCATGATTAATCTTAGCCATCAGATCTTCAAACTTGACTAGGTTCATTGAATCCTTCGAATTGAAAAACGTTTTATCTTGCCTTGAAACTTGTATTCCTTCCTTGGTACTTGTGCTCGGTCATAACCGTTCAATTTGTGTTGTAGATCTAACTCTTGAATTTTCATTGCCATTCATCATTAACAAACTTCTTGCATGACATTCCAATCTTCTATAAATCTCCAGCTCATTGGCATCCTTCATTTAATAGTGTATTTATTCATCCAATGCATTTTGTTACTGCTCGGTTGATGCTTGGTTAATTCTAAACTTTACTCAGTAGACATTATGTATTTGTCTCGATAGCTTTGCTTGTTGACGTCGCTCGATGACTTCTTTCTTCTTTAACTAACACCGATAACCTTGGAATGTACTGACTAGCTCCTTGCTCGGTAAATAGAATAGTTTCAAACCTTTACTCATTCTCTTGCATGAAATCTTGTCTCCTTCTTATTCAGTCTTCGAATACACATATATAGGATATCAAAACAATCAAAATAACATAATATCATCACTGTCTAACTCGGTAATAGTTTCACATTGAATAACTTATTACTCCCCTTCATTTTCACATTCTTTCTATGTCACTTACCGACATCTTTATAGTCATCAAAACATACTCTTTAAGATATGGCAACATCATACTGAATCAGAAAATTAATTGCTTGGCATCAATGACAAAATAATATTATTAAGACAGTAATCATCCTTTATCAATTATATCATCAATCTCCAACAACCTTCTCAATATCATCATACCAACAAACTTAATGTAATGCCAGCAATCTCCCCCTTTGGCATTGATGGCAATACCAACTTGATTTATTCCAATTGATTCAAACTGTTGTTATTCTTCTCCTGTTATCCTTGAGCTGTAAACTTCTCCTGTAATCTTCTCCCCCTATCATTAGTCTTCTCCCCCTTTGACAACAATGCCAAAAGTAAAATTGATCCATGATTACTTCCCCTGTGAAGTGATTTCCTTCTTGTTAAAACATATACAAATGTATCATCTTAGTCTCGGTCAAAGCATCTTGTCTTCATTCACTGTATCATGCATAACTTTAGACAATCTCCTAAAGTGTGTAAATCAACATCAACTCACAAATAGTATTTTGTAGAGTCATAGAATTGATGCTTTCACCGAACTCTGTCAATGAGTACTAGATAGGGGTAGGACCCCTAACTTACTTCTGAGATACTCAAAAGTGTCCCTTGGCAGTGGCTTTGTGAAGATGTCTGCTATTTGTTCCTTTGTGCTAACATATTATAGCACAACTTTCTTTTCTTGAACTTCTCCTCTTAGATAATGATATTTTATAGAAATATGCTTTGTCTTAGAGTGCATTACCAGATTCTTTGAAATATTAATAGCACTTGTATTATCACAAAATATAGTTACTAGCTCAGTAATTGTCTCATTCATACCTTCCAACAGTTGTTTGATCCATGCTATATTGGTACAATTCAATGCTGCAGTGACATATTCAGCTTCAGTTGTTGATTGTGAAATGCATCCTTGTTTCTTGCTAAGCCAACTCACTAGTCTTTCTCCCAAAAAGAAAGCTACGTCGCTTGTGCTTTTCCTGTCATCAATGTTTCCTTCCCAATCAACATCAGTATAGACTTTTACGTCAAAATCATTTCTCTTTTTATATAGTAAACCATAATATTCAGTGCCTCTCAAATATCTGAAAATTCTCTTGATTGTTGTCATATGGGTTTCTTTGGGATCTGCAGAAAATCTTGTAGTTATACCTATTGCATGTGCTATATCAGGCCTGCTGTGAACTACATATTGCAACTTTCCAATCATAGATCGGTAAAGTGTCTCATCAATAGATGAAGATTCATCATTCTTTGATAATTTACAATTATTAGTCATAGGAGTACTTACGGGTTTAGAATCCTCCATTCCGAATTTCTTCAAGATTTCCTTTATATACTTGGATTGAGTAATGAAAATCCCATTTTTCATTTGCAGTATTTGTAAACCTATAAAATACTTTATTTCATCGATTAATGACATCTCAAATTCTTTTGCACATTTCATTTCTAAAGTTCTTACATAAAGAATCATTTCCACAAAAAATAATCTCATCTACAAATATGGCTGAAATCAGTATTCCATTATCCTTATCCTTCTTCATATACATGTTGTTTTCACTAGTCCTCATAAATCCAATCTTTATTAAGTAAGAGTGCAACCTTTCATACCATGCTCTATGTGCTTGCTTTAGGCCATATAAAGCTTTGTTCAACTTACATACCTGATCTTTATTCTTCTCTTCAATAAATCCTTCAGGTTGTTCAATATAGACTTCTTCTTCTACTATACCATTCAAAAATGCAGATTTAACATCCATTTGATATACCTTGAAATTTTTGTAAGCAGCATATGCCAATGATGTTCTCACTCCCTCAAGTATTTCCACAAGTACAAAAGTTTCACCATAGTCTATTCCTTCTTCTTGAGCATAGCCTTTGCAAACTAGCCTTGCTTTATTCCGAATGACCTCACCTTTTTCATTTAGCTTATTTCTGAAAAATCCACTTTGTACCGATTACATTTTTCTCTTTTGGTCTTGGGACCAGTGTCCATGTTTCATTTTTCTTGATTTGTTCAATCTCTTCTGTCATAGCATTCACCCAATCTTCATTGCTTAATGCCTCTTTTACTATCCTCAGTTCAAACTCGGATATCAAACATGTGTTCTGTCTCAGTTTGTTCCTTGTCATCACTAGAGCATCCTTATCTCCTATAATCTGACTTGATGCATGATTTCTTCTGACATATTTTGCTAATATAGGCTTGGTAGGCTCTGTATGATCTTCTTCATCACTCGGTAACTGATTATTTTCTTCATCGGCTTTCTCGGTTAGACTTCTTGGTTGTACATATAAAAACTCTTCATAATCTTCTGGTTCTTTGGAATTTCCTTCATCATTCCTTTCTGCAAATTCATCAATTTTCATATTTGCAATTTCCACTATTTTGTTAGATGATTTGATCAGACATTTAAATGCATTACTCCTAGAGGAATAACCAAGAAATGTTCCTTCCTCAGTTTTCTGATCAAATTTTCCATTTTTGTCATCTTTGTGAACATAACATCTACTTCCAAATATTTTAAAATAACTTACATTTGGTTTCTTGTCATACCAAATTTCATACGGTGTCTTCATAGTTCCTTTCTTCAGTTGTACTTGGTTCAAGGTGTAAACTATAGTACTTATTGCTTCTCTCCAAAATATTTAAGGTACTCTCTTTTCTATCATCAAACTTCTGGCACAATCTACAATCGATCTGTTTCTTCTTTCAGCTATCCCATTTGTTGTGGTGTTCTCGGTGCAAACACTTGTCTCTTTATACCATGATCATTGCAAAATAAGTTAAATTCATTTGAAATGAACTCTCCTCCTCTAACAGATCTTAGACATTTCAACCGTCTTCTTGTTTCTTTTTCAACTCTTGCCTTATACCATTTGAACATTTGAAAGGCTTCTGATTTCTCTTTTAAAAACATAACTGACATCATCCTTGAGTAATCATCCACAAATAATATGAAGTATTTATCACCATAATAACTTTGAACTTTCATTGGACCACAAAGATAAGTGTGTGAAAGATCTAAAATTCCTTTAGAAGTGTAAGACTTACTTGTAAAGCTTGATTTTGTCATCTTACCCATCTGGCATCCTTGACATATTGCAATATCAGGTTTTTCCAAGCTTGGTAGACCTCTTACTCGGTGGTTCTTACTTATTTTGATCAGTTTATCAAAATTTACATGACAAAACCTTTATGCCATAACCAGGTATCTTCTATTTTTGCATACAGACAATTGTTCTGAGTTGAGTCAAGATGAAATGTATTACCTCTTGTTTGAGTCCTGGTAGTAGCCAACTTTCCATGTTTGTCATGAACTTTGATAATTCCTTTCTGAAATTCTATTTGGTATCCTGTATTGTTTAGTTGTGCTACACTCAACAAATTGTATTTCAGACCTTCAACCCAATATACATCATCACATTTATCATTGTCAAGAAGTGTGATAGAACCTTTACCTTTTATAGGACATGGTGCATCATTACCAAATCTTACATAACCTCCATCATAATCTTCTAATTTAACAAACTTGTGTTTATCACCTGTCATGTGATGTGAGCATCCACTATCTATGATCCAAGAATCATTATTATTTATGTGTGATATTAAGGCTTTTTCTTTATACCTTTCTTCATCTGATCCATCTTTGATAGCCACATATGCAACTTCCTCTATCTCAGTCCCATCACATTTATCATCATTGGATTCCTCATCAACTACTAGGCATGTCTTTCTATCTCTCCTTCTGAAGTCTTGGTGCCCTCTGTACTGGTTATCTTTATGTCTATCATCTTGGTATTCTCTCTTTCTACTAGATTCTTTGTCAGGATAGTTAGAAGCCATATGTCCAATTTTATCAGAGTTAAAACATTTTAAAGGTAACTTTCCTTTATACTTACCTTTGCCTCTCAGTAACCTTCTGGCCAATAATGCTTCAAACTCTTCTTGCTTTCTGATTTCCTCATATAGTTTGTGCACTTCTTCCATGTTTTTGCAAAATCTCTCACTTGCTCCACTGTAATTTCCTTCAGCATACTTATACATTATATCATTGTAATCATTAGATTCACCAAGATGAAAAGAACTAAATGCAGATTCAACTTTGTTTACCGAAGACCCACTGTTATCAAAATTACTTAACTCAAAAGCATGTAGCTTACCGATAGTAGCATCCAAAGAGACTGGCATATTTGGTACAGACCTTAATTAATTAATTGCAGAGACTCAAATGGCATAAGCAGGTAGAAGTGTTCTCAGCAACTTACTTGGTACATCCTTTTCTTCAATAGTTCCTCCTGCTCCTTTGATTTGATTGATAGTTTCCTTTAACCTTGTACTGTATCGCATTATGTTCTCACCTTCATTCATTCTCATGGATTCAAGTTTTCCTCTTAGACTATCTACTTTTGCTCTTTGAACATGTTCATCACCACCATACACATATGTAAGCTTATTCCACATAGCTTTGGCATCATTACACCCTTCTAGATCATTAAACTCTGAGTCGGTCAATGCTGATGTTATTTCAATCATTGCTTGAATATGTTCTTGCTTTGCCTTTATTTCTTCCATTGTCATAGGGTAGGTACTAGGTGCAGTGTAATCATTCTTCAGATAATATGTTGCATATTCTCCAATTCCTAATAAGTGCAGCTTCATTCTTTTCTGCCATGTGGAGAAACTTGACATGTTCAACTTTGGTGCATCCCTTTTATACATCTTTGGATCTTGCCTCAAGTTCCTTTAAAATTTTCTTTTGGAGTTCTAACTCTGATACCAATTGTTAGTTAAGTGAGAGGAGGGGGGGGGTGAATCAGATAAACTCACAATTCAATGTTCTAATCATATTCAACCTCAGTAGAACTTACTTGACATGCAACTATGACTGTAAATCATTCAAACTCATAAACTGATAAACTTGAAACATCAAAACACATTTAACACCAGATTTAACGTGGAAACCCAAATAGGGAAAAACCACGATGGGATTTTGGACCCATGAAGAAAATACTCTTCTAGAGTATGCTCGGTTAGAAGCCAATCCTATTAAAGATTACATAAACACATTGCTAGATGTGACCCGGTCAAGGGATTTCCCTCAGAACTATCAGAATCTTGCACTTTGTTAGAAGTGGCCTTGTCAAAGGATTTCAAACACTCAATTAGAATGTTATCTTGCTAGAGGATTTACAAATAAGACTGTTAGGTCCACTCGGTTAAGAGATTTCCTGTCACTTACAAAAATAAATAACAGTAATAAAATATATTTGCAACTTTGCATCTAAAATGTTATAGCAGACTCTATGTGCTCAAAATAATCTTGTCATAAGACTTATCTTTCTCCTTGCTGGGCTTCTCACTCTATTCTTCAATCAGATCTTCAATCTTTTGTACTCTGTAATCACTTCTGTAGCATCACTATTCTTCTTTTTGCCTGCATACTTTGTTCATCAACTCTTCTTTATTTATAAGCAATTCCTAACCGCTTAATCTCCTTAATCACATTTCCCATGATTAATCTTAGCCATCAGATCTTCAAACTTGACTAGGTTTGTTGAATCCTTCGAACTGAAAAATGTTTTATTTTGCCTTGAAACTTGTATTCCTTCCTTGGTACTTGTGCTCGGTCATAAACGTTCAATCTGTGTTGTAGATCTAACTCTTGAATTTTCATTGTCGTTGATCCTTAACAAACTTCTTGCATGACATTCAAATCTTCTATAAATCTCCAGCTCATTGGCATCCTTCATTTAGTGATGTATTTATTCATCCAATGCATTATGTTACTGCTTGGTTGATGCTCGGTTAATTCTAAACTTTACTCGGTAGACATTATGTATTTGTCTCAGTAGCTTTTCTTGCTGACGATGCTCGATGACTTCTTTCTTCTTTGACCGACACCGATAACCTTGGAATTTACTGACTAGCTCCTTGCTCGGTAAAATAGAATAGTTTCAAACTTTTACTCATTCTCTTGCATGAAATCTTTTCTCCTTATTATTCAGTCTTTGAATACACATATATAGGATATCAAAACAATCAAAATAACATAATCGCATCAATGTCTAACACGGTAATAGTTTCCCATTGAATAACTTATTACTCCCCTTCATTTTCACATTCTTTCTATGTCACTTGCCGACATCTTTATACTCATCAAAACATACTCTTTAAGATATGGCAACATCATACTAAATCAGAAAATCAATTGCTTGACATCAATGATAAAATAATATTATTGAGACAGTAATCATCCTTTATCAATTATATCATCAATTTCCAACAACCTTCTCAATATTAGCATACCAACAAACTTAATGTAATGCCAATAATAACATCATAAGCGTGATACACAATTACCTACATAATCTAATACATTCTAATTCTAACATTATTTATTCTTTCCATGTAGATATTATCATTCACTAGCCTTTGTTATGAATACATCCCTCTACTATGTATACATTAACCATCCCCTTTAGGTTCATTTTAGAGAACCAATACCAAATGTTCCTAATCCCAATTGCTTAGCATATTCTATCATTTCAATCCAATTCAATTATGACCTATCCCACTTCCATTATATAACATATGCCAAACGCATATTATTAAACCTATAACCATTACTCCATTAATATATCAATATCCAAGATATGCATAATACATCATTATGCTAACTTATACATTGTCTACCATCTCACATGAATATAATATACATCTACATCAAGGAGCATAGCTCTCAATTACAATACAATTACATCATGAGTTCATTTACAGCAATCTGCTACAAGTATTGATCCATAGATAAGAAGATAAGAGATCCACATCCACGCAAGAGAATCCAATGAAGAATATCCCAATGGAAGAAGGCATCAAACCACTTGACCATGTGGAACCATAAGGAACCACCCCCCATGCTAGGATATGACACAAGATCCCACTCACACTCTAGATCTAGGCTGGCACCTATAAATCAAAGGAATGACCAACACCAAACAAATGCAAGAATTAAATTTCCAATCATAAATCCTTCAGAGGCAACTCATCAAATCAAGACTCGAGGCACTAGGACCTACATGGAAGAGTATCATCACATGCTATCACAAATATGGATATCCTAGAACTCATCCCAGCATCTGTGATACACATGCAGAATCGTCTCAACCTTTGAGGAAATTAAGGGAGTTCAGTTTATCCGGTTACCAGATCTACCATCCCACTCTGGTCTCCGATCCATGAGATGGGTACCACAAAACAAATTCGTTATCTTACTTTATATGGGTTACTACTACCCAACCCACCTAATATTAATTATTATGTTATCACTTGCTAATTACAACAAAACCTCCAATGAGCTATCCAAACAGTCTAGACCTCGACTCTATAACTCAAGAATCCTAGCGGTCTATTCCTCGTGACCTCGACAGACTCATGAAAGCCCACTCTCCCTAAACATGCACCTAGGCCTTATCAAAACATGCAATAAAGAAAAAATAACTCACAAAACATGATCTGAATAACAAAGATCTCCAATAGAAAACTAAAGCACATAAAAGGCCATAAGGCCAACACATAAGCAAGAGCCTTCGCCAAAGCATAACAATCAATGGACTAAAACATAAACATGATTCAAATATTATTTTGATTCTTTTCCTAATCCTTAATAGTGAGGTAATATTCATCCCAATGGAGCTCTAAAAATCATACCTCAATAGCAAGAAATGTCTCCCTCTTGCTGGAGCAATACACATATATGCAACCTCCTCAACGGTAAGGCACAAAACCTCTTACTGGAGCACAAAAATCATTAAGAAAGATCACATAACACCAAAGACAAATCATAAAATCTCAATACAATCCAAAAATTCCTCTGAAAAAATGCACAAGACCTAGAAAATCACTCACACAAGTCAAATTATCATTCCCTACACCTCCGAAGCAATTTGTAGACACCTAAAATTAATTAAATTCATACTTAATTAATTTAAGCCTCTCCACATAATTAATTAATTTGATTGTGTGAGTCCCTTTCTTCTTAAAATTAATTAAATCAAATTTAATTAATTTTATCACTATAGTCCAATAATTAATTTATCAATAAATTAATTATTTCCCTTCTTCTAAAGTCATCTCAATCATTAATTGTGATTCCTAAAAAATTACTTCTTCTAATCCTCACTTAGCCTAATTAATTCTTCTAGAAGAATGCTTATCATTATTCTCTGATTTCATACTCCTCCACTCATTCTCTCTCCTCATGTCACATCCTCCTAACTTTCCCACTTGCTCTCTAATCCCTCATTAACCCACCTAATCAATCCCCTTAATCATTTGCACATCCCTAATCACCTTGATCATTTCAAATAAATTTAAATTCTTTCAATCTCCCCATGAATCCTCTTATTTTGTAATTTTTAACTCCTCTCCCCTTTCTCCAAGGAATTTTTAATTATTTTTTCTCTTCCCAATGTACTTGGGAGCTCTTCCCCATGTACCTTGAGAGGCATGGAGACAAGAAATGCCTTTATGGCATATCGCTTGGTCTCCACACCTTGTCCTCTCAATCCATGTGCTCCCTATCAAATTGATCTCAGCCCTTCATCCCAAAATCAATCTTGGCCCTTCATTTTGGCCTCCTCCAATCTATAAATTGGAGTCTCTTCCCCTCATTTCCATATCCACTTCTCATCTAATCTTATGTTGTTAATTTTAAATCCAAAATCATCCATCACACCATCATAATTCCCAAATCTTCTCTCATCTAATCCATATTTATCACCATTCAAATCCAATCCAAATCCAACCAATCTTGTTGTGTGTGGAGAGCAATCTACATCCCAATCAAGGAGATAATCCAAACAAGTTAATGAGGGGTACATCCTTGGCTTCACCAATAGCTCAATTGAAGGAACAAGAGAGAAATCTCCCTTGTAAGGTATAAGAAGCTTGGTTTATGCTTTATTTGGTTTCTTTTATGTTTATTTGGGTTTAAACTAACCATCTAACCTTGCATGTGTTTTCCCTTGGTTCACAATTTAGTGCTCTCGATTCTTAGTTTAGCACCCCTGGTACACAGATTGGCACCATGGGCTCATTCCCCAGCATTCAGGATTGTTTCCCCAATGTTCTGGGTCTATTGTTTTAGTGTTTTGGGTTGCTAAAGCAGCGTTTTCGGTAAAAGTGCAGAAAATTAGGTAAAACTTGCAAATGAAGAAGGGGCGATTGTCCAAGTTTGCACAGAAGCTCAAAACGACCCAAAAGTGCTTCATAGAAGGTTTGGGAGTTCAAAAAATCATAAGGGAATCATAAGATTAAGAAGTTACATTCTCACATAAAATAAAATAACATAAAAAAAGTGCTCAGATTGACACCCTATTGCACATCAACAAGGGAAGACCTAATAATACTACAATATCTACACAGGAGCACTAATAAGGCTATCCCCAAGCCTAATTACATTCTCATACCTTCACAAATGGTCATGCCAAAGAAAAACAAGTCACAATGAAAACAAATGCAACTCCCGACAAGCTACAGGAGATCCAAAACTCACAATTTCAAGACTGTACCAGGGAGATGCAGAAAACACAACAAAAAGGGAAAACTAACTCCATTTCAAGGCTATTAACCCAACTAGCTCATAGGAAGATACAAATATATTTTTCCAAAATCTCTTCCCAAACCCAAATTTAATCCTTTAAATATCAATTTTGATCCCCAAAGCAATCTTTTAATCGAGCATTGAGCATACAAGGTTTTCAAAATGAAGTTTGCAGAGAAGGCAACAAAAGATCCAACCTGGAGATTGTAGTCTCAACAAAGGTAGATTCGAAGAAGAGAAAATCCAAAAATCCAAGGAAACCAACCTTTAATCCAATCTCCCAATCGAATTCCAAAACCAAAATGCAAATCGAAATCTTTCGGAAGGTAACCCGAAAGCATTCACAGAAAGCTCAATAATAAAAATTAAACTCCAAACTATAGAGAAATTCAAACCAATCAGAAAATTTGATAAAATATTATATTATACCTACCATGAATGATTTTGAGGTAAATATTATTTACTTACCCATTCGAAAATAACCAATCAAATACAAGGGTAGGTAAACTTTATATTACATCTGTTTATACAAACAATATCAATGTAGCAATATAATTATAAATAGATTATTAAACAATGATAAATAATTAAATAATCAGATTAAATAATAAATCAATAATAAAACAATAAATAATTAATAGAATTTTATTAAATCAACTAAATTAATCTCAACAATAAATTAATAATTAAATAAATCAAAACAATAAATAAATAATAAATAGATCATTAAACAATAAATCAAATAGATTAATTAAATTAATCTCAATTAAATAAATACAAACCTCATCAATAAATATTTATCAAATAATTAATTAACCAAATAAATAAACAATAGTCATACTATGGGATAAATTAGTTCAAACATTAATAAATTACATTATCCCATTAATTAATTAATAATCATGCACTCACATCACTTCAAGCAACCCAACAAAAGGGGAACATTGACACAAGAATATAGCCACCAACTTATGCCACAACACAACTAACAAGGTGAACAACTAAGCCTAGAGTATAGAGTGGGTTTTCATGTCATCTCCGATCAACTTGCCATTTGGATAAGACACGCTCAAACTTGTGAAGCCGGGTGGAGTTGATGTCTAGTACCTGCAAACCTATCATCACCAACATGTGTACAACATATATAATAATATATCATGAAATAGAGAGACAAGTGAAAGTAAATCACAATGTCATATCATGCTTACGAATGAGTGGTATGACATTGTCCCTTAGCACAAACGTGATAGAAGACACTCGCAATCAACAAGCATTATAATAATCATCATTGTATCATGAAATAGGGTTAGTTCATAATAAAATACCATCAGATTATTATTAAGTAAAGCAATCTATATCAATAAGATCTATTATTGTACAAAAGAGAAAGATGACTCGAGGAGGGGCACTACATCTAACAAAAAACTAAAAATCAGAGTTTAGCAAATTGTATTATATTTTACTTGTTTAGAGAGAGAATTGGCATTGATTATGTTTTTTGATGTAGGGATTGTCTGAGGTACAAGAGAACACATCAAGTCATCTACTTTCAATATTGTGAGATCAAGAAGATGAGATGATGACAGAAGAATAGGCATAGCTACAATGGGTGAGACTCTTGTGGGTTTACCGCATGCTAGAGTTTTGATTTCATGCGATGATGTTACAAGCACTGATGGATAGATGGGATGTAGACACGATGTCATTCCACCTACCCACAGACAAGATGACCATCACACTAGTCGATGTCTATCAAATTATGTGGCTAACCATCTAATGTTAGTGGGTGTCCCCTGTGGCAGCCTTCGCACACGAGTTGGCTGAGTACTAGCCATGGGCACTAGGCTAGACTATAGATGTGACTTGTCACATTTATCTACAAGTGCTCACGCAGGGACAAGTGGCCATTCCTCTCATCCTCTATATCATGATTGACATGGTGGCATTGAAAGTGACGACAGATGGACATGGATCCAAGTTCACCATAGGATTCGTGCCCCTTATTAGGGAGATGGAGGAGCGGGGTATTTTGTACGCATGGGGCTGGAGAATGCTTGCTCACTTATACCATGATCTTAGCAGGTATGTGCAGATCATGGCCCCCATTGTGTCGACATACATCTAGTTAGTGAGGAGTACAATGAAACCTCATGTTCTCCCTAGTCAGGTTGATGATCATATATGTACAGGATAGTTTGGAGGGGAGTGGTGATGATGATACACCCCCTCAGTTGGATATCAATGATTTTGAAGTCACTGATGAGTTCACCGACTAGTAGAGTGCAAAGGGCCCACACCTAATCTTCCCTCTAGGAGCTCTAGAGGGTGATGTCGAGGCCAGGAGTAGAGATGGAGAGGAGCGGGAGGAGAAGCAATGGGAAGAGGAGCAGCAACAAGAGGAGGAGTTGAAGTAGGAGAGGCTTAGGCCAAGGTAGCGTACAGTGAGCCTGATCCCAGTGATGCCCCCTATAGGAGCACAACCTCCATCACTATCGATGTCCTTCACAACCCTATCTATGATAGTACCATTGCCAACAACTGAAAAGGTGGGAGAGGCAAGTAGAGAACCTCTGTGAGATCCCAACTAGCAAAGGAGCAATCCAAGTATACTTGTGATTTTATTTTGCATCATATAGACGTAGAGATGTATATTTTATAAAGATGATTCATATTTTTTGTGATGTAGATACTAATATTGATTTTTATTTGTGGTTGCAGAGAGTATGGATAAGTGGCTACGCTTTATCCACCAAGCACTTGCTGAGATTGCTCCCATAATAGAGATATGGGGGTCTATCTTGGATGCATATCGGCCCTACCAATCAGCTGAGAAACACACAAATTTGTTTGAGCCTATAGCAGGGCTATGGACAATATATGAGGAGGGTCAGGTGGAGATAGTGTAGGATGCTATGCAGCTAGCCACTATGACGGGGTAGAGGGACCAGGCCCTAACTGAGGTTCAAACTATTCTCAGAAAGAAAGACCAAGCGGTGATGAGGGCAAAAAGTGTTGAGAGAGAACATGGCGCCCCACAAATCCAAGTTGATGACCTTAAAATACAAGTTGACATCACCTAGAAAGGTGCAGCTAGAGATATCAATCACCCTCGAGTGCACCAACCAATGTTAGATCTAGATGTATTGAGGTGGTGGGAGGACACCTTGAGGGAGGATTTGATGGGGTAGAGGGAGACAGTGGTCAAGTTGCACACAGAGCTGAGAGGCCTCCACTCATGGAGCACTACAGTAGTCATATCACATTCTACCTTAGTTCGTCAATCATCACGTCGAGGCCAAGATCCTCTAGTATAAGCAGGTTTAGGGACTCATGTCCTCGAAGGGTCTTGAGCATGCATTTTTTAGATTTATATTAGTCTCCTCTTGATAGTGATGTACAACATTCTTTTGATATATACATGTACAAATGTAGTTTCATAAACATGTATATTGTCATCACATTGTTTTTGTAGTGATGCAACACACATACACTAAGACTTGACATTGATAAATGTATGATATTCCTGATTCAACGATGCTTTGTGTCTTCATAGATGTATGCTCTTTTATTTCATGTTTACTATACATACATATATGCTGTTGTGATGTATGGTTCGATTAGATGCTTGTCATGATTTAATTTACACACATTTAATACATGTTTGATTAAATACAATGATGATATAATGTGATACATATGTAAATGAATAAGTTGAAAAAGGATTTATATGTGTGTCACATTCCTTATGAGGGACACACACACACATAAACTCTTCATAACACAAACATAAAGAATCATGTTGGTGAAGAAATGCCATGACAAGATGATTGTCTACTCGTGACACATAGGACTTCTAAGCATAATATTGATGAAAAGGATGACATTCATAGGCTCCTTTAGTGGTGTACCATACATCTCAGATAACTTATAGAAACCAAAAATGAACACAGATGTTACTATATAAGGACCTAACCAATTAGGTCTAAATTTCCCTTTTTGGTTAGGTGGTGCATTTACATCTCTGATTCTCATAAAGAACCAGTTCACCTACCTTAAATGTTTTGGGATGGACATTCTAATTATATTGTTTCAGCAATGACTTATGATAAGATTGAAGATGTTGGAGGGCCTTTAAATGTCACTCACCCAACAATTCAAGTTGATTGAGGCAAAGAGTATGATAAGAATCATCATCAAAAAGCCCTTTAAGGGAAACCCTCAATGAAGGGATTTCAAA
Source organism: Cryptomeria japonica (assembly GCF_030272615.1). NCBI lineage: Eukaryota > Viridiplantae > Streptophyta > Pinopsida > Cupressales > Cupressaceae > Cryptomeria > Cryptomeria japonica. The sequence goes on along the minus strand of NC_081413.1, from coordinate 239,722,106 downwards.
CTCTAGAGGCATAATTGTGTCTACACCATACACAAGGTTGTAAGTAATTGTCCATGTAGCCATATGAACACTCATGTGATAATCCCATAATGTGTATACTAGATAAGTGTGCCAATCATTTCCATGTTTGTTAATAGTTTTGTGTAATATTTGTTCAATAATTTTGTTAGATGTTTTTGCTTGACTGTTAGATTGAGGATAATATGGTGTAGAGAACCTATGATGTATACAAAATCTCTTGAGAAACTACTTCACCTCCTTTTTCTTAAATGATGTAACATTATCAAACATAAGGGTACAAGGTAATCCAAAATGAGAAATAATATTAGCCATTAGAAAGATACAAATTGCTTCAGTTGTAGTGGATCTTAGTGGTAAAACTTTGACCCACTTTGTGAAATAATCTGTAGTAGTTATGATGAAGGTGTGTCCCTTGGAAGAAGGGGGAGATATCTTACCAATGATATCATGTCCCCAATTTTGAAATGGACACAAAGAATCTTGAGCTCAAAGTTCCTGTGTAGGAACTCGAATCATATTTTCATGTTGTTGACACTGAGGGCATTTCTTAACATAGGAAAAAGAATCTTGTGTTGGCATTTTTGATGATTATGTTGTGATTGTCATTGATGGACACACACTTGCTATGAGATCACTTTTTGTATGTATGAGTTAAAGCTCAACCGGTATTTGTTCCAACCGGTATTATGTATTATAGTCTTTAGACTATCGGTGTTTTGCAGAAAGTATTTACCGATCTGAAACGGTATGAAGATCCCAAGCGGTTCGAGGATCTCAATTGGTATGAAGAAATGAAGTGGCACAACTCATTTCCCAGTCTTCATTTTGTCAAACTGGCAACCGGCAATTTGCTTAAACCCGTATTTTGTTTGAACTGGTAATACTCTATGATGAGTTACCAACCGGCATTTTGCGATAAGTTACCATCCACCGATTGTTTTGCGGTGCCGACATTCTGGCGGTGCTTTTTGTGTCATGTTACCAAATATGTCAAGATGCATTGAACCTAGGAAATTTTATTGTAATCCTATTGGACCTACATGAAATCAAATTCATTTATAAGGACATCATGTCTAGGGTTTTAGGTAGTTGTGAGGGTTTAAGGTGGTTGATGAATTTTTTTTGTAAGTGAGAATATAGAAGAGAAGTTCATGTCTGTGAGAAAAAGGTAGAGTATGAATGTGTTGAAGACTGAAGTAATTCTAGAATGCATTAGGAATGAGCTATCAAGGATCTAATCAAGCAATCTGTGTTATTTGCTATATCACTCACTTGTTGATTACTCACATCTCTGACAAGTCTAAAGCCCTTAACCGAGTAGGCCCAAAAAGCCTTTTATAAATCCTCTAACAAGGTGGTTCACATCTGTGGATCTAAAATCCTCTAGCAAGGTAGTCCTTAATTGGGCTTACCTCCTAACAGAGATTGAGATTCCTAACAGGATCTATTCTGGTAAAGAACATTGTATGACCTTAACCGGTCTGGTTCCTATTTTGCAGATAGTCACTTGTGAGTTTCATCTCACCATGGTTTTTCCCATTTGGGTTTCCACATCAAAATATCTTGTGTTATGGTGTTTGTGCTTCTGTGGGTGAATGCATTATTTGCTATTTGGTTTGCATGTGTGCTAACTGGTTTGTTTGCTAAACTGCTTTACCGGTTTACTATTAGAATAGTAAAGTGTTTAAGTACAGAGATTTTTGGCATACTAATTCACCCCCCCCCCTCTTAGTATTCATCAATTGGTATCAGAGCCAACCTTTCTATAAGTTTAACCACTTGGAAAGAGATATGGGGGAATACACTGTGAGGGAACTTACTCATCAACTCACTCAGTCTGAGCAAGCCTATGATGAACTTATGGTCAAATATAAGGCCTCTCAGGCAAAAAGGAGAGAACATGTTGAAAAACTAATGGAGCTAATTGAAAATAGTTCCTCTGATGAAGCACACATGGAAGCCCTAATTCAAGAAGTAGAAAAGTTGAATGAATCCAATTCCAACCTAAGAAAGGAGTTGGAAGGACTGACTATCTGAATGTGTCAAGAGCTTGAGAGCCAGAGGAAAGCTGAAGACCTGGTAAAAGATAGAGATCATGATATCTCCAAGTTAAAATAAGAAATCAGTGCCCTAACTGCTCAACTCCATGCGAGCAAGGTGGAAAAGGAAGACATGCAAGGAGAACTGAACATAGCCATCTCTAAGAATGCAAACTTGATGGAAACAAATGTTGCTATTTCCAAAGAACTCTCTGAGTCAAAGGAAATACTTGCTAAGTTCAACAAGAGTACTATTAAGCTAGAGCAAAAGCTTGAATCGGCCAAACCTATCAAGAATACTAATGGACTTGGCTACTCCGATCATGAGGAAGGTGAGACCTCTGGTGCAAATGTTGGAGCATCGAAGAAGCAACCAGCATTCAAAGGTAAAGGTAAGAAAAAGTTCAAACCTATTTGCTTTAACTGTCTTAAAGAAGGACATACTACTAATGTGTGTAGGAGAAAAGCTACAATAATTTTCCTTACTTTATAAACAATGTACCTAGATCCAATAAGTTCAATGGTAACTGTTATGCATGCAACAAGTTTGGGCATAGAGCATCTGAATGCAAGTCTATTATGAACAACACTGGAAGATATCCTCAGAGGACTTAAGGAGTTGGTCTGGAACCTTTTGTGAACCGGAATCCCAACCGGTTTAATATATTTAATCATCCGTCAAGTAGCGGTGGCTATCAAGCAGCAACCGGATGGAGAGCAATATGTGTGATTTATCATTGTCATGGTCACACTGTTTCAACATGCAGGAGGAAGAATGGTAACATGAATAATGAACCATGGAGAGCACCTGGAATGGTCTGCTATCATTGCAAAAAACCAGGTCACATTGTCAGATTCTGCAGAACAAGAAAGAACATATCTGATGACATATCGGTCACTCCAGAAGGAAAGATTGATATTGAAACTATTCAAGTGGATATCAACAAAACCTAGAAAAAGAAACCAGCGGTGTTGCATGAAGAACTGGTTTCTGCACCTACTGTGGAAATCACAGAAACGGCAAACTAAGAAATAGAAAACCTTACGGGGAGCAATCGGTGAAATACTTCGAACCCCCAGTTTACACCAGTAAAAGACCTTAACCGATATGTGATACCTATCAGTTGACAGAAGACCAGAAATGGTAAAAGGCAAATTAGGGTTTACGCTCTAATAGTGGAGCATTTATTATGGTAGGTGAAGAACTTGTTTAAAAGGAATTTTTAAATCATTTCTCACTTATCATTTTTCGAGCGAAGAAGTTTTTCAAGTGCAGAGTGAAGAAAAGCGATTTACACGGCGATTCAAGGAGTCTATCAAAAACTTGAACAAGAAACTGAAGCTAACATCTGCTGAAGGAGAGTAGAATGCAAAGCGGTATCTCTGCAACTGAAGAAGTGTGAAGTGTAGTTCAAATTGCGAAGCCCTAAATTTCAATCTACAAAGGTATTCTTCAAAATTCTCTATTTATCATGGCTTCCACATCACATGATAGCTCTAGTACACCCGTTGATTCTATGGACTTCATTAAACAAAAGTTGAATTACAATGCCCTGTCTCAAGTACCTGCTGGTGTTATAGTAGAAGAAGGCATTTCTAATTACATAGACTACAAAATTGAAGACCTAGGGTCTCTTGTAATCCATTCCCAACTGAGCTTATTTTGCAGAAAGGATAAGAAGATTAAACCAAAATTTAACATTCTGGAAAAGAAGAAACTTCACAATGTAGTTTGCTTTCTTGAAGAATTTTTGGATGATCACATTTGCATTATTCTAAGCAGAGTACACGGTGATAAGATGTACCTAAAGCGAACGCATGATATCACACCAGAAGCGATTCATGTCATCACCAGTTTCTGTAACACAGGGAAAGTACCAGCCCTAAGGAAGGTCAGCAAGACTAAAATATCCAAGCTCACCGGTTCAGTGAGCGACTCACATGGAATGACCATCAACTCAATTAAGGACGATCTGGTCAAGTATGTCTGCATGGTGATAGGTTACCGAACGTTCTCTGCTAGCACAATTAATTCTATCTCTACTACAGCGGTAAATGCCGCTTACAAGATGATCAAGGAAGATGCATTGTTTGATCTATGCACTTGTATGCAAAGACAACTTATGTTGAATCTTAAGTCATTCAAATAGGACAATGCACTGAGATTTAAGTTCGAACAACTACTAGTTGGTTTGTTCTTTTACTTCCAAGTCTACTTTCCAGGAGTAGGTGACATTTAGTGGTCTGTCGACCAACCGATGACAAAACAAATCAAGGAAAGCCTACAAGCAGGTGGAATCGGCTATCCGGAAGTACTGAACAAATACTTTGATGAGTTCAGATGCAAGATGAGCCAAAGGATATGAATATCCGATGACATAGTCAAAAAGTATGAGGAAGACATCTGCTTCACCATCAAAGTGGATGAATGCATAATGGAGGTCGTTGAGCCTAGCCAGGAAGAAGTGGAGCCTATGGGCTATGAGGTAATGCATGATATGTTGGACGAGTATGCTTCTACCCTAATCGCCTCACCCCTTGATCCTAAGGCAAAAAGAATCGGCAACTATCTGGAAAGGGTTACATTAGTTGAAGAGCCCTTAGAAAAGAAAGGAAAGGCAGTGCCTTCAGCATCGGCATCGGTTACTGCAGCCAATCCAAAAGTGACCAAGTGGTCACCAGCTAAGAAGAAACCAGAAGCTGCACCTGCCAAAGTCTTTGGAAGGAAGCGGAAGACAAAAAGCAGTACATGGGACTCAGAAGAAACTATGTCAGAAGAACTGCCTAAGAAAATGACTAGGCAAATGAAGAAAAAGACAAAGAATGAACCAGCAACATCTGCACGATAAATATTGATATTTCTTCTTACAAACCTTTTGACATATTGTCAAAGAACTATAAAGAATATTAGGAGAAAATTGTTGAATGATTTAAATGATTATTTTGATGACTTCAATGATAATGAAAAGGAAGAAGTTGAACAGGAAATCATTAAGTATTTATGTGTAAATGACCGGTCACCTTCAGAAATTAGATCTGAGACACTGGATTCACTGTATAATTCTTTAGACAACAAATGGCACATTGCCATAGAAAAGGAATAGGAAATGAGGGAGGAAATAATTTCTCAATATTTTCCTGATGTATCAAATTCAGAACTTTTTGAAGTTATGAATAAATACAAAGGCCTCTTCTTCATGAGAAGAAGAAGACTCCTGTTACTGGAAGGAAAGGTTCATGAAGTGATAAAAGATACACATACTCATGCTCAAGAATCTCTAAAGATGCACCAAGTGGTTGAAGCCAACAGGAAAGTTGAGCAAGAACCGAGAACTGGCAAACTGGATGAGGTGTATAATAGTGAAGGAGAACCGATCACAAAACAAATCGACCCCATTGATGTTGATGCCTTAGATGGTGAAAATGTTACTCAAGGTACACCATCAGAAGGAACAAGATAGGAGAAGCAAGCAGAAGAAGAAAAGAAGCAACAGGAAGCAAAAAAGAAGAAACAGGTAGATGAAGAAGATAAGAGAAAAGAAGAGGAAAAGAAGAAAGAGGAAGAGGATAAGAGAAAAGAAGAGGAAAAGAGGAAAGAGGAAGAGAATAAGAGAAAGGAGGAGGAGAATAAGAGAAGAGAAGAGGAAAACAAGAAACAACAAGAAGAGGAGAAGAAGAAGGAAGAGGACAAGAAAGAAGAGCAGAAGCGGAAAGAGGAAGAGAAGAAATAGGATGAGGAGAAGAGAAAGAAGGAAGAGGAGAAGAAGAAGAATGAAGAAGAGAAGAAGTGAAAAGATGAAGAAAAGAGACAGGAAGAAGAGAAAAGAAAGAAAGAAGAAGAGGAGCAGAGGAAGGCTCAAGAAGAGAAGCAAAAAGCCAAGGACAGGGAAGCAGCGGCAAAGACCACACAGGTGGAGACCCTAATGGCAACCGGTAGTCAGGCTAAACCAGTTGACATTACCAGTCCTATTGACCTCCAGTCTGCAAATGAATTGAAGTTGTTGCAAAGCATTAAGCTTGCTCAAGAGCGATTGGATGCTCTAAGGAGGAAAAAGGAGGAAGATGTTATCCAAACTACGGTGGAAACACTTACTAGTTTGATACCCGGTATGAACCTTCCCAGTACCAATTCCTCACTTGCACAATTGAAGCTCCTATGTACAGTTGTAGAAGACCAGGTGCAAAGCATGGAAGAGGTCATAGAAGAAAATGCCAAGAAGGAACATCAAAAGGCTTTGGACACTACCTTGGTGAGAAAATTAACAGAGCTCTGGTCTGATCTCCAGAAGGCATAGAAGGTTATTAGAGATGCAATGAACGAGGGCAATCTTCTACTCAGCAAGATTTGTCAGCCTCATTTATTTTATGATGATGTGGTCACTCAGAAGGACAAACTGCAAACTGATATGCAGTCAATTATTAGCACCTTCAAGATGCCCTATGACTCCTTCTCCACCTATGGACAAACTGTTCACCGAATTCAACTTCAATCTACAAGACTAGAGGCAGAGATAAGCAACTAGATAGGAAATTTGCAGGAACTTCAACTAGTCCTACTGCCAAGACTACAAATTCTCCAAAAATGATATCTAAATCTTGATGCCCTAATGGTCACTCAAGAAATGATCACAATAGATGAAATGGAAGAACAGGTCTCCCAAATGCAGACAAAGAAAGAGGTGGCCACATCCCTACTTTATTCATTGTCCTTATCCATGAAGCAATTTTTGCAGGACTTTAAATCAGTTTTTGACAAATTTTACTCTTTATTGTCATAAACACTTATTATTTTAATACTAATGAAATAGGGGTTAGTCTGCAATTTTTTTTTGTCATTGTTGGCAAAGGGGGAGAAGTATATAAATTTTAATGCTTTGATGTATACTTTCATGTTATTTTTGTTGCGGAGTAGCATACATTGCATTTTCTGCAAAAGGGATAGTGTATATGCTTAGGGGGAGTAATTTTGATTATGGCATATTCTTTATTGTAGAACACTTAGATGTCAATATTTTCCTAAGTGTTGCCATCAATGTCAAAGGGGGAGATTGTTGGCATTTTTGATGATTATGTTGTGATTGTCATTGATGGACACACACTTGCTATGAGATCACTTTTTGTATGTATGACTTAAAGCTCAACCGGTATTTGTTCCAACCAGTATGATGTATTATAGTCTTTAGACTACCGGTGTTTTGCAGAAAGTATTTACCGATCTGAAACGGTATGAAGATCCCAAGCGGTTCGAGGATCTCAAGCGGTATGAAGGAATGAAGCAGCACAACTCATTTCCCAGTCTTCATTTTGTCAAACCAGCAATCAGTATTTTGCTTAAACCGGTATTTTGTTTGAATCGGTAATACTCTGTGATGAGTTACCAACTGGCATTTTGTGATAAGTTACCATCCACCGATTGTTTTATGGTGCCGACACTCTGGCAGTGATTTTTGTGTCATGTTACCAAATATGTCTAGATGCATTGAACCCAGGAAAATGTATTATAATCCTATTGGACCGACATGAAATCAGATTCCTTTATAAGGACATCATGTCTAGGGTTTTAGGTAGTTGCGAGGGTTTAAGGTGGTTGATGAATTTTTTTTGTAAGTGAGAATATAGAAGAGAAGTTCATGTCTGTGAGAAAAAGGTAGAGTATGAATGTGTTGAAGACTGAAGTAATGCTGGAATGCATTAGGAATGAGCTATCAAGGATCTAATCAAGCAATCTATGCTATTTGGTAGATCACTCACTTGTTGTTATTCACATCTTCGACAAGTCTAAAGCCCTTAACCGGGTAGACCCAAAAAGCCTTTTATAAATCCTCTAACAAGGTGGTTCACATTTGTGGATCTAAAATCCTCTAGCAAGGTAGTCCTTAATTGGACTTATCTCCTAATAGAGATTGAGATTCCTAATAGGGTTTATTCTGGTAAAGAACATTGTATGGCATTAACCAGTCTGACCTTAACCAGTCTGGTTCCTATTCTGTAGATAGTTACTTGTGAGTTTCATCTCACCGTGGTTTTTACCATTTGGTTTTCCACGTCAAAATATCTTGTGTTATGGTGTTTGTGCTTCTATGGGTGAATGCATTATTTGCTATTTGGTTTGCATGTGTGCTAATTGGTTTGTTTGCTAAACTGCTTTACCAGTTTACTGTTAGAATACTAAAGTGTTTAAGTACAGAGATTTTTGGCATACTAATTCACCCCCCCCTCTTAGTATTCATCATCTTGCTCCATCATTTTCCAATAATACCCCATAAAAATTAATTTGTGAATTAAACATTTACCTCCAAAATGACCACATCATGAGCCTAAGTGGGATTCTTGAAGAGCAAGAGGTATTTTATCATTAATAAGACAACAAAGGAGAAGACTATTATAAGATCTACGATAAAGAATATTAGACTAAGATGTAGCGAGAGGCAAGTTTTTGGATTTGAACGTGTGTATTTTTACTAGCATCATCAGGAAAAATTTATGTCTGAAGATAATCATATATATGTGAGAACCATTCTTTCAATTTTGTATGAGCACACATGAGACTATCAAAATCAATTTGACCAAAGATAATGGGAGAGTGGAGAACACGTACCATAAATTGACACTCATCATGACCATAGTCTGAGATTGCAAGGGAAGCAATGCTTGCCATTGCATCCTCATGACGATTTTCTCTCTGAGATATGTTATCGATGGTATAAAAATAAAAGTGTTGGAGAAGAGTAATGACTAAATCCCTATACTAGGATAGTTTAGATTTTTTGGCTCTATACACTCATATGATTTGATTCACAATAAGCTCAGAGTCTTCATGAATATGAATGTGCTTTATTTCAACTACAATCATGGAACGTAAGCCAACAATAAGGGCTTCATATTCAATGATATTATTGGTACAATGAAAATTTAATTGAAAGAAGAGAGGTAGTAGATTCTCTTCAAGTGAGATCAAAACTACACCTACTCCTGAACCAGTTTGACATCTCGATCCATCGAAGTAAATATCACATATGTACTCATGAGTAATTACTAACAAGTCTTCATCTGGGAAAATACTTAGGGTAGGAAAATTTGATTTAGGAGAAGGGGCTTCAGCCATTTGGTTGGAAATAGCCTACCTTTTGATTGATTTCTACATTTCAAATTTTATGTTGAATTCATAAAGTAACATCACTCATTTATCTAATCTTCCCACAATATTACCTTTAGAGAAAATATGTTTAAGAATATCAATCTTGACAATCACTTGAGTTTTTGCATGAAGAAGATAATGTCTTGATTTTTGTGTCGCAAAAACTAGAGCTAAGCATTGTCTTTCCATTGCAAAATATAGAGTTTCATATTCTACAAGAACGTCACACCTTTCTTCAACAAACACATGAATGGAAGGGTATAATTGGACAACTGAGAAACAAATATATGGATGGCCTAGATCTTCCCTTGCAAGCTACAAAGTTGAGAGATTTTATTGGGTGGAGACATGTTAACAATTATTGGAAACAAATAACACTGAGAGGGGGGGTGAATTAGTGTTATACCGAAATAGAAGATTTTAGCCTTAACAAAACATTCATACACCAACCGGTATATCGATATAAATAGAATTGAAAGATGTAATGAAACCATTAAGCCAAACACATAAATGAGAACCATAACACATAGATTTATATGTGGAAAACCTCAATGAGGAAAAACCATGGTGGGATTTGTGACCCACAATATCAATTCACTGGCCATATGAAGAGATATTACAATATATGATGGGCCTACACTTGCAAGAAGGCTTACAGCCTAGAGCACATTTCTCATCACAAAAGGAGTCCCATTGACTATATAACAATCCAGACAACAATCTGGAGAAGTGTGAATTGCTTAGTATAGCATCTCCTATGCCATAATACAGTTTCAGTTTAAGCTTTGTATGTTCCAGTTAAAACCCTAAACCTTAGTACCAGAATAACCCTTACAATTAATTCCTCACATACATAGTCTCTCTGATATATTTCGCATTACATTACATCCATATCCTCATCCATCCATATCAAAAGTGATCCAATCAATCTCCCCTATATACCCTATACAAATTTATGCCTTATGTCGGCTTACAAGGATATATAAAATGTCATATTACATGTCAGCCATACAACATAAATGAATAAGAATTAAACCAAGTTGTCGATGCCGAATCCAAGATGTGTCCACCTCCAATACTGATATCCTTTACTATACAATGTCAATCTACATTGTCAGTGACTAAAGAAATCTTCTATCCTGCTGGTGTTGGTGTCGGTGTAGAGTCTGTGAAGTGCCTATCGGTAGACCATATGAAGCCGAAACCCAAAATCATTTTGTCATCAATGAAAACATAATGAAACCAACCAATAGAGTTTCAATTACCAACAATCTCCCCCTTTGGCATTGATGGAAATAGTCATGTGAAAAATGGTCATGGTTTCAACTGGTGATTCCTCCTGCCCTACTTCCCCTGAACTGAATATGCAAAATGCCCCAATACTCCAAAAAATATGTAACTCCCCATTATGTATGCAACCCTTCATTATTTTTAACATGTATACTACTCCCCCTTTGATATCAATGCCCAAAAAAATTTAAAAATAATGTCAAAGAATGATAACTATACACTGAATACCTCCAAAAATGTTTTACCGGAGCTTGACCAATTTCAAGATTTCCGGGTAAGTTTTCTCCAATAACTCCACATAAGTATCCCAGCTAGTTTTGAATGTGTTTGAGATAGATACAAGTCCACTTAGTAAATATGCAAGTGATTCCTTCTCATTAACTTCTACCAGTGTGATCTTACCAAGCATATCCATGCATTCCCTCTTATGAACAGCAAGTGAATCCAATCTTGGACTCACCAAACCTATGAGACTTCTAGCTCTCCAAATGATCTTATCTCTTTCCTTTTCAAGAGAAGAAATTCGATTCTCCAAAGTCAAAATTTGTCCATCAATAGATGTTGTTAGTGAAACTAGTCCATCAAAAGAGTTAGCAATATTAGCAATTTTGTCTTGTACCTCTTTTATCTTTTCATCTACTTTTTCTATAAGAATCTATGTATTACAACATATCCTGAATATGTTAGTACCTTGTTTCAAAGAATTTTCTATCAGAATCAACTTCTCAATCTTTTTCTTCTCTCTGTCAATGATCTGATCAAAAGCTACTCTCTTAGCCAAAGTGAATTTTTCAAGTGCTAGTCGGTTAGAGATCTTCTGTAATGATTGAAAATCTTTAGAGATCTATTATGTTATTATCTTAAGCTTGTCGGAAGGGCTCGCTTCATTCTCAATCTTACATTTCAGGACCAATCTATGCAAAACAATTATGGATTGGTCTATAATCCCTTTATCTGTGCTTCCCTCCTTCATCAATTTCTGAGCAGCCATCATCATTAGTTTTATGGGACTCATCTTTGTGATGTTTTTCTTTTCCACTAGAGAAGTGCCAATTGTCAAGAATGATGTGCCAGCAACTGGTTCTTTACCGGATTCCCCTATTTTCTCTAGTGATTTAACTTTTATTACCTCCTCACTTGCACAGGTGGCTTCACCACTTGGTGCAGTCTGTGTAACTGCCAGCTCCTCCATAGGAATAGTATCCTCAACTTGTACATTAGTATCCAGAGGAAAAGTTTCCTCAATGTTATTATCATATACAATGTTCTCTGTATTAACCGATGTCTCTGTATTTGTCTGTGCATTTGTGTTAATCGGTGGTTCAATGTCCACTATCTTGATATTCTTCAAAACTGAGGGTGGAGTACCCATAATTCCTTTACCTTTCCCTTCAACTAGTGTATCTATAGTATTAGTCTTTGTCTCCGGTGAAGTGAAGAATCCTCTATGCTCTCCCAAAAATATTATCCAACCCTTCTGTGTTTCCTTTATTATCTCATTCATCCTTCCTAACATCAGGCTATTTATTCTATGTTTGTTGTTGAATACCTTCCTATCTACAGCCTTAATTGTCTTCTCCATCTCATCTGAAGTTATAGCAACACATATTGTAGACACCTAAAAATGGTCAACGCTTGCGGAGTCATACTTTAACATTTGCACATTGCCTCATTTTAGGTTTTTGCGTCGCTTTAACATTTCTCCTATGATTCGCACTTGGTTTTTATCATTTGTGAGCATCGAGTCATTCTTCTACATTCTTCATTCATCTCGCTTTCGAATTTGGTCTTGTCGACAACACTATCTAGTCATGATTTTGATTGATTTTATCTTATTGCATCAATGTGCATGCTCATTTGTCATTATTTTGGACATCGTCAATCCTAATTTAGGGTTTTGTGCTCCTGTCAATCTTGCGATCGATTTGTCATCGATCGTTGTCCTCTTATCAATCTTGTCGATTTATTATCAATCCTTCAATCTTGTCGTTTTAACGATCGATTTGTCATCGATCATTGTCATGTTCGATCTTGTCATTTTGTGATCGATTCGTCATTGATCGTGGTCATTTTCAATATTGTCATTTTGCAATCTATTTTGTCATCAATTCTTGTCCTCTTGTCAATCTTGTCATTTTGCGATCGATTTGTCATCGATCGTTGTTTGTCTCAATTATGTCAATTTGGATCAATTTGTCATTGTTCCTCGTCAATTGGCGCATTTTCTCAATCAAATCATTTATCACATTGGTCATTTATCAATCCAAAATCAAATCGAATCGAGTCAATTATCTTTCAAGACCTAATTCATCTTCTAGGGTTTCGTGATTTAATCATTTAACCTTGTGTGTGTCATTTCTTCCTTTAGGATTAATAAATTGTTTATTTATCCTAAGTCTTCTCATTACAATTAAATGTTCATTTAATTGGCTAATTATTCCTCTTTGTGAATTAATTAATAAATGACAAATTATTAATTAATTTACCTAATTTCTAATTTCATTATTTCCTAATTCCTAATTTCATTATTTCCTAATTCCTAATTTCCACCTATTTTCTAATTTCCTAATTTTAATTTCCACCTAATTAACTTGTCTTTAGTGCTCCCTATTTTTGTGCTTCATGCGTCATACTCTTGGCATAGCAAGATGTCATAGGGTTCTAGTCCTCTAAGCTTTGCATTGGCAATATGTCATAATTCATGACATAGAAGGTGTCATAACCTTCTTCTTTTCACTCAATTGTGCCATTTTTGAAATTAATTGCTTCTAATATCCATTTCATGCTAAATTTGATCCTATCTCCAATTTATCTATAAATTGGATGATCTTCATCAATCAAAGGCTAATTGGTAATCACTTTTGCAATCACATAATTGCTAATCAGACTATTTGAATTTCTAATCACGCTTCTAGTATTCTTGTGTCAATGTCAATCTTTCTTTCTCAATTAGGTTTATGCACTTGAAGGTGAGATCTACAACAAAACTATTTGGAGAAGAAAGAAGAACAATGGAGCCGCATGAAGGAAGCATTCAGATCTGCATATGGTTTGCATAGTATTTACTTTTGAATGTTTTATCTTTATGTCTCTATTGAGTGTGTTTAGGATTGATCATTGCAATGAGTTTTCGTGATTGAGCTAATGGTTAATGTTTATATTGTTTGTGATGATTTCCTATTTCCTAAGCTACACATATAGCTAAAATTTATTGCATCTTAATGTGTTTATCTTCTTGCACTGCAGATAACCTTCTAGCATCTAACATGTTGTATAGCTCTACCGATATTTAATTTTCTATTTCAATTAATGCTTTCTTATAGATATCTAAATATAGAAGAAATGCTTCCTCTACCTCTCTCTGTTCATCATATTCAAATGTATCATAATAATACTTGACATTATTCAACATCCCATCCTTAGTTATTTCATCTACAATTTCAGCACAAGTCTTAGGCGGAATAATTGTTACATTATCAGTCTCTAGTGCCAGATCAATGTCACTCTTCTTCCTCCTTCTGGTAGTACTGGATGTAGTTGATTGTGTAGCCTTGGGTGCCTACTTTTATGTCGGTAATTTGATGGTAACCTTCCTAACCGGTTGTTTCTTTTCTTCCACTTTAGGTTCTTCCGGTTTCTTCCTCACAACCCTTTTGAATGCTAATGGTGTCTCATCATCAGTCTCAAAATATGTAGTCGCAGGTTCAATGTGAACTACTGGATCCTTCCTCTTTCTCCCTTTCTCTGGGACAGCATCAATGAGTGCCTTAATGTCCTTAGAAACTTCCTATACAAAATTGCTTGCCTTACCTTCTTGTTTTTCCCTCTTCTTCTGGTTGAACTCAGTTTCAACCTCAAAAGTCTTTTGTTGTGCTGTTCCACAAGGTTTTTCAGCTTCATCTATTTTTGAATCTATCAAAAATTTTGCATATGCATCCAAAATTAATGCATCCACCTCATATCCCATTTCCTCTATCCAAATCTTTTGGGGCTTGACTACCTCCATGAGATTCACATCCTTCTTAACCATGAAATAAATGTTGGTAGAGTATTTCTTTATTATTTTCTCAGGTATCCTTCTTGTAGACCTCATAGATTTTTGAAAATCCTTGAAGTAACCCCATACCTTATCATCTCTAAGACTTCCTAATGCAGCAATTGATTTCTTAAGTTGTCTTCCTACTGGGATGTCAAAAGCCCATTGCTTCCTTCCAGATGCGGGGGTATCATTCAAAAAGTATAGCATTAGGCATACTAACAGATTTCCATACCAAAAGATGTTCTTCTTCTCACCTTTAATCTTCCCTAAATTGATCAATAACTCCTCAAGCACCCAATCACAAAGATCAAACTTGATATTTTCTCTCATCATCCTATGTGCGGCCAAAATACATGAACTTGAAACTGAATTCATTTTGTTAGACTGAGTTACCTTATAGCCTATAACCATGCTTCCAAATTTGATATTGGTGTCAGTGATGGTGCTCACCTTCATCGATCTCTTGTCTGGTGTGGCATTGGTGATCTTCCTTACAAAGTCATTTGATACTTTCTTATTCAGATGTTGCCCTACTAATGGAAAACCAGTAATTGCCCGAATGGATTCCTTAGTGATTTTGTAGGGTCGGTCCAGCCATATGAATTCCCCATGTACTCTACTCAATACATATCTGATAATCTCATCCTCAAACTCTGGAATATCCAGAATATCAGTGAACACTAGATCTTCGATGTGTTTATATGTCGGTTTGACTTTACTAGATTCTCCCATGAGTTCATTCATATACATCCCCTTGACCTCCGAAGTGCCTAAGTCCTCTATATGACAATGAATATAGGCCCTAACATCTTCCACATATACCATTCCCTCTAGGATGCAAGAAAATGCTCCAACCGAATCTTCCTTGGTAGCCACATGTGGATACCGTTTGAAAATTGGCCTGGGGTGGTCCTTAACTTCTACTATAGTTGGATTTGCAACAAAAAGAGGAGCAGAAGATGATCTCGATTCCATGATTCAAGAAAAATACCTTTAGAACATTGTCGATGAAAACCTCTAACAAATCCTTTCAGATGTTGGTGTGATCGCTCAAGAAGGAATTTGATCACCTCTGAATAGTTTCTGATTGCACTAAGTTGCTCTGAATCACTCTAAGATCATTCTGAATGTTGTGTGAATAATAATGAAGTGTAATCAACCTTTTATCCATCAAGAAAAACCTAATTTTCTGTTAACATAAATGATTGCCGGTGAATGATACCGGATCTCTGAATATATCAATGTCGGATAAACCACTCCAATATTTGGAACATCTTCCAGAATCTCTTCTAGGGGCATATGCATCATCTTCCATGAAATTTTCCTACCCCTAAGGTATCTTCCTTAGTTACCAAATGAGCTCACTGCTAGTGCAAGAGCAACCTCTTCTATCGGATAGGTAACCGTGACATTCCCATATGATGATTGTTTTTCAGTCTTCCTAACCCATCTCTAAGTATGATCTTTCTGGATTTTACTAACCTTCTCTTTGCCTTTATCATTTAATTCTCCATTGCCAACCGGTGGATTTCTGCTTCTGCAAAACTTAGTAATATGTCCAACTTCATCGCATGCATAGCATGTAACATTGTTCTTTTGAATTGCCTTGCTAAAACTAGTAAAATTGCTTGCCCTGCACTGGTCAGCCATATGTCCAAATTTTCCACAAGCATAGCATTTTACATTCATTCTGCAATCTTTTGTCTGATGAACAATTTTATTGCATTTAGAACATTTACCTGGAGCAGAATCGGGGTTATGATTTGCTATGTTTCTACATTGCCTAGCCATGTGACCAAATTTATTGCAAACAAAACATCTACCATTGAATTTATAAGCATTGAATTGCCTTACCGGTGTCTTATGGTTTTGATCTTCATTAGCAGTAGAGAAACTCTATCCTTGCTCAAATCCAAGTCCACTGGAATCTCCAATCTGCCTCTATCTCTTCAATTACTCATCAAGTTGTGTTGAGTTAATCTTGAATTTTTCTTTGTACTCACTTGCAGCAGTTAAGTCATCTCTTAGTATTGTCATTTTTCTCTCAATCTCTTTCTCATTGCTCCGGGATTGTACCAGATTAGATCTTAATATCTCATTTTCGTGAGTCAACCTACCACATTCTTCAAATTTGTTCTTCAGGGATACAACAAGATTTTCTTCCTTTTTCTTTTTGTCCTCAATATCCTTGGACAACCTCATAGTCATATTTTGCATTTCATTCTTTATAACCATGTTCTCCTGACTCAATTTCCTGACATTGTTCCTTAAGTGCATTTTTCTCTTCATCATCTTGATTTTGCAAAAGTTCCTTCCTCCTAGCTTGAACAGATGATAGTCTCTCTTGTAGGACAAGAATAAGTTCTTTAGCAAAATTCAACTCATCTTGTAGCTTTAAGTTCTTCAATCTTTCAACATCATAATCTTCAAGTGCCATCTCAAGTTGCTTCTCCAAAGCCATATTCAATGATTCTAGTTTTAGGATCTTCCTCAAGCTATTAAACTTCCTGTAAGGCACAAGGCTCTGATACCAATTGTTGGAAACCAATAACACTGAGAGGGGGGTGAATCGGTGTTATACCAGAATAGAAGATTTTAGCCTTAACAAAACATTCATACACCAACCGATATACCGGTATAAACAAAATTGAAAGCAGTAATACAACCAATAAGCCAAACACATAAATGAGAACCATAACATAGATTTATACATGGAAAACCTCAATCAGGAAAAACCATGGTGGGATTTGTGACCCATAATACCAATTCACTGGCCATATGAAGAGATATTACAATATATGATGGGCTTGCACTTGCAGGAAGGCTTACAGCCTAGAGCACATTGTTCATCACAAAAGGAGTCCCATTGACTACATAACAATCCAGACAACAATCTGGAGAAGTGTGAACTGCTTAGTATATCATCTCCTATGCCAGATTACAGTTTCGGTTTAATCTCTATCTATTCCGGTTAAAACCCTAAACCTTAGTACTGAAATAACCCTTACAATGAATTCCTCACATACATAGTCTCTCTAATATATTTCACATTACATTACATCCATAACCTCATCCATCCATATCAAAAGTGATCTAATCAATCTCCCCTATATACCCTATACAAATTTATGCCTTATGTCAGCTTACAAGGATATATAAAATATCATATTACATGTCGGCCATATAACATAAATGAATAAGCATTAAACCAAGTTGTTGATGTCAGATCCAAGATGTGTAGGCCTCCAATACCAATATCCTTTACTATACCATGTCGGCATGCATTGTCATTGACTAAAGAAATATTCTATCTTGTTGGTGTCGGTGCTAGTGTAGAGTCTGTGAAGTGCCTATCGGTACACCATATGAAGTCGGAAGCCAAAATCATGTTGCCATCAATGACAACATAATGAAACCAACCAATAGAGTGTCAATTGCGAACAACAATCACATCAATTTTGTTTCTATGTATTTTAATTCCTTGATGATAAATAATAATTCCTAGAAGATTTCCAGCATCCACACCAAAAACAAATTTAAGGGGGTTAAGCTTCATCTTTTATAAGTGAAGCCTTTTAAAGACCTATAAAATATTTTGAGTGTGATCCTGGCACTCACCAATTTCACTAGAATATCATCAACATAATCTTATAGAACCTTATGAATGAAATCATGAAAGACCCTAGTAATTGCTTGTTGATAGGTTGCACCTATATTCTTCAACCCAAATGACATGACCACATAGAAAAAGGTACCCTATCTTTGGGGTTTATATGGATTTGATTATAACCTAAAAAATCATCCATGGAGGACAATAAGGCATGGCCTATAGTTGAATCGACGATCATATCAATATTCAGGAGTGAGAAGTCATCTTTAAGACAAGCCTTATTTAAATCTCAAAAATCAATGCATATTTGGATTCGACCATCAAGATTTCCCATCGGAACAATATTCGAGATCCAATGAGAATAGTCAATAGGACAGATAAAGCCAACCTTTAAAAGCTTCTCTATCTCTATTTTGACTAATAAAGATCCCCTAGGATTCATCTTCTAAATCTTTTATTATATAGGCTTGGCATTAGGACTTAAAACAATATTGCGAATTAATGGATTCATCAATCCCTAGCATGTCCTCGTATGACCAAGCAAAACCATTGGGATACTAATGTAAGAGATCCAAATGTACTTTAGATTCTTTTAGAGATAAACATTTCTCGATTTTGATAATCTTACTAGAATTTTTACTATCCATGACAACATCAATAGTGTGTCCTTGAAGGAGCGTACTACAGTCTTTAGGATGAGACAACGTTACATTTTCATCATCATGAGATAAGGAATGCCTTTCATCAACACTCATAATGGACTCTCCAAAGTATACTTGTGTAGTGTCATAAATTGTACACCCTTGCTAGGGTGGTACAATTTCACACTTAGGTTAGCACCCGCCTTAGTGTTTCTTGCATCTTGTATTTCTCATTCCACCTTAAGCATTTAATTGATTAATTTAATTAAATCTAAGGTCACATCTTATCACTTTACATATTATAAAGTTGGACCCTTTACCCTAAGTGTGCCCCTTTTCTTCTTATTCCTCCAATGAATCATTTAATCATAAATCCTAATTATGTCTTATTTTGACCATTTAGGACCAATTTCACATATTAAAACATCTCCAAATCAGATGTAACTTTGGGATGTTCTCTAATATCGTCATATCTAATAGTCCCAAAAATTTAGTGAAAAGTTGGTCGGACCGTGGCGGGAATTCACATGGTCTGCTGCTTTTTCCCCAAAATTTTAGGAGCACGATCCTATGATATAATAATGTTTAACCCCAGAATATCAATGGGAAATTCAAATCCTAGGTCAACCTAAACATGAAATTAAGATCTAGGGTTTCATACTTAAGATCTCTCTTTCTTCATTTGAAGTGGTCTTCATCTAAGAATCTAAGGACAAGTCTTTGGAGCATTAGAGCCTTCTTTGCAATGAAAGAGTAGATCTTTGAAGTCTTCAACAATATTCAACATTCATCCATCAAACATTCATCAAGCATAATTTTATCAATTGGGGGCTTTTGAAGATGTAGAAGAACAATAGGAGATCAGCGACTGACGATTGGCTTGTACCTCTCCCTTGGGGTTGGGTATGGTTTCATGTTTTTTCATATCTTTGCATAAACTTCATTTTGATTCATATTCATGCTTTAGATCACTTTTCATTATGGATTTAGAGCATTTACTTTGTCAATTATAAGCAATTAGGGTTTACTCTTTATGATTGCTCTAGGTTGTTTACTTTAATTCTTAGGATCTTACACACACACAAGGTTCTTGTACACACATTTTCAATACATTATCGGATATTCATGGAGGTGGAAATCACCAACATGGGGGTTTGACTAAGACAAAACCCTACATAGCCACCCCAAACCCTCTTTTTCAGCTTTAGGTACAGGTTCGGATTTAAGCATCACTGGAAGTTTCAGGACTGGAAGAGCACACAGGGACAGTTTTAGGTTGCAGATCTTGGTAGAAACCCCAAGGACAGGGGTGTGGCACCCTGGTCCTACTCAAGATAGTGGCATGGCACCATGGTCGTGCCCTCTATCAGCAAGACTGGGAAGAGCAGCACTTTGCAAACTCTAGAATTCTTCTTGTCAGTTTCAGCTTCAAAATTCAAGAATCAAGACAGTGGCGTGGCACCCTAGTCCCAAACATTAATTCTCAGATTTGAGGCACAGGTAAACCTCTTATTTTTCCTTCTAATCTTTACTTTGCAATAGTGTATCAGTTGTTCTTTGATTTGCATTCTCAGATTAGGGTTTGCTTGCTTACTTGCTTTCTAGGTTAGATTCCATGTTGCATCATTCATCTCTCTCATTTACAAAGGAATAGAAAACCTAAAAAAGGTAATCCATGGATATCTCTTTCTCATAAGAAGTAGCTAATGTGCGTTACCTCCCTAGGCTCTTTCGTACTCCATGAGTGTGTATGAGAGTGGGATTAGGATTTCCATAATTACTCTTACTTTTTCCCTACACATTTTTGGTGAACCCGACGTGAATCCAATTTCATTTTAATTGCATTACATTGTTAGATCTATATCTAGTTTATTTAATTTGCTTTCAAAACATTAAAAAAAAAAGAAAAAGATAGGTTTCTTTTATTTTTCTTGCATCATGTGTTTAAGTTTCATGCAATTTTCATTTCAAAACGTCATATTTCCATTTGCAAGAA
Organism: Cryptomeria japonica; assembly: GCF_030272615.1. NCBI lineage: Eukaryota > Viridiplantae > Streptophyta > Pinopsida > Cupressales > Cupressaceae > Cryptomeria > Cryptomeria japonica. The sequence goes on along the minus strand of NC_081413.1, from coordinate 239,701,332 downwards.
GTTCATGATCTTGATGATGTATGCAATTTTGTTGATTATGATTTTAGTAAGGATGAATTATATGAAGCTCTAGATGATTTTTTGAACCCTGGGCCTTCTAAACCCTCATTTTGCCAAAAAATAATCAATCTTGTTACTATGCCATTTCGTGGTGATGAAAAGCATAAGCTGAATGATTCCTCTCATGGGTACATTCCTATCACCTCCTCCACTATATCTAGCAACATGGTTGACTCCCATGATTCCCTCTATGATGTTATGTCTCCTTTTGATTCCAAAGATAAGTCTTTCAATCACTTTGATCATGCTTTATTGGATGATGCCCTTGATGACTTTATGTCTTTGCCTAAACTTTCAAACAAGAATAATGCATCTAAAAGGTTAATCAATATGATCAATGTGAATGAACATAGAAAACCACTTTTTATTGTCCAAGGTTATTATCCTTCTCCAACTTCACCTCTTCCTAATCAACCTCTTTTCACAGTTCAGGGTGGATATAGTCATGATTCTGTTAGCACTCCAAACAAGCCTAACATTACAGTTCAAGGAAGGAATCCCACTAAGAGTCCTTATAGCTATGCTAGACAACTAACTAAGGAGAGTTATAATGAATTTTCCCATACCTATAACATGAGAAACAATAGGCAACCTAACCCTCCTCCAGTTGTTCTGCCTCCTCTACCTGATCCTCAACTCATTCTTCCTTAAGCACATCGTATTTCACAAACCCTTGGTAAGGAATATGATCTTTTCGAACAACTTAAAGCCACTCCTGCCAAGATATCCCTTTAGGATTTTCTTCAAACTTCCTCAACTCATCATGGAATGTTACAAGATGCCTTGAAAACATTAAATGTCACACCCACAGTGACATCCAATAATATGGCTTCTTTGATTCACTCTATTACAACACCTAAGGCTCAGATTGTGTTTACACAAGATGAGCTGCCCTCTAGTGAAGTTCAACAACAATATGATCCCTTAATGATTGTGGTTATCATAAATGATAGTGCGATAAGATGAACACTAGTGCACAATGGTTCTGGACTTAATGTTTGTAGCATTAACTTGTTGCATAAGATCAATGTTGATACATCTCTTATTAATCCTGATTCTCTTACTATCTATGGCTTTGATAATGTTGCTAAATCTTGACTAGGTATCATCACCTTGCCTTTTAAGGTAGGACCTGTTACTTTACCTACTCCTATCCATGTCATGTTTGGAGAATTGACATACAACTTATTGCTAGGGAGACCTTAAATTCATAGCATGCAAGTTGTTCCCTCTACATTGCATAGGCAAATTAAATTCATTCACAACAATACAACATACACTTTGTTAGGTGACACAAGATTTCAGGCTTGTTTACAAACATCAAGTTCTAAATCCTCTTCAATCAATTCTTGTGACTAGTTCATCAAACCTGTCTCCTATTAGTGTGACTAGTTCATCAAACCTGTCTCCTATATCTGGATCGATTCCCAATACTTCCTCATGTGGACCTAAGGTTTTTTAGGAAGAGTCTTCTCAACCCAATTCTACGATTGAGAACACTTTCTCTCCTGAAAATATTCTTGCAGAAGATGATTGGGTATCCTTGGATTTCAATCCTACTTTAGTAGGGGAATACAAAATTTCCCCTAGAGAACCTAAGGTTGAAAAGAAGACAGAAGAAGAAGAACCTAAAAATCAATCTACTTTATCTGGGCCATTGAGTAATAACTTTGTGGCGGCTTCTCAGACTTCATCTCCATTAGTTTTTGGCCTAGAGGATTTTGATCCTTCACTGTTTGAAAATCCTCCTTCTTTAGAAATGACTAACCTTTATGGTCCTAGTTTTCATATCCTACATTTGGGCTTCGTTATGATCCTTTCAAGCGTACTAAAGCCTCTAAGAGACCATCTATTAGTGTTAATGTTATTTCTGCTTCTCTCTTGCTAAAATATCTAGAATATATTGACTGTGACCCTTCTTGTGTCTTTTATTTGGATTTTTTTTCTACCAATGATTCCTTAGCTAAATTCTTGGGAGCTTATGACAACCTTCCTCGTTATCACCATAATCATGGTTTTTCCCTATTGTCTAAATGCAGAAGCTTACTTTGGGAAAGAAAGAGATAAAGATGAGATAGTTAAATAATTTTCTCAATTAAAAGACATTCCTCAACAAATCAATCTCCTAATAAATGACACCATTGATATCAAGATGGATCCTTGTGTTGAAGATAAAATCATCAAGATAGGGAAATGTCTTGACAAAGAAGAGCAAAAACAATATGCTGAGTTGTTACATGAATTCATTGAGATCTTTGCTTGGATATATTCTAACATGCCTGGTGTAGATCCTAAGATTATCACTCATAGCATTGTCCTAATTCCTTATGCTAAACCTATGAAGCAAAAGATTTGAAAGATTCACCCTAAAGTGGCATTACTTGTTAAGGCTAAAATTGAAAAACTGTTGGATACTGGACTCATTCATCCTATCGATTATTCCCCATGGATTTCAAACACTGTAGATGTGGCTAAAGCTGAAAACAAGATTAGGATGTGTATGGATTTTTCATGATTTAAAAAAGGCCTCTTTAAAGAATGACTTTCCTCTCCCGAATATTGATATGATAGTGGATTTGGTAGTAGGGTATGCTTTATTATCCTTTATGGATGGTTTCTTAGGATATAATCAAATCTTCATTAATCCTCAAGATCAATATAAAACTACTTTCATCACTCCTTGGGGTACATTTTGTTGGATTTTGATCTGCCTTTAGGATTGAAAAATGTAGGCACAACCTATCAGTGTGCTATGACTCTCATCTTCCATGACTATATGCATATGAATTTATAAGATTACATTAATGACATCTTAGCCAAATCCATTCTTTGTACAGATCATGTTAAGATCTTTCATCAAATCTTTGAGAGAATTCATAAGTATAACATGCGTTTGAATCCCCAAAAATGTGTTTTTGGTGTGGATAGTAGAAAACTATTAGGATTCATAGTTTCACATCATGGTGTTGAGGTGGATACGAAGAAGATGGATGCTATTGTTAACATGCCACCTCCTAAGAATGTTTCCCAACTAAAAAGTTTGCAAGGAAATATCCAAGCTATTTGTAGGTTCGTCTCTCGACTTGTGGATCATACCTTTCCCTTCACACAATTGCTTAAAAATAATATCACTTTCCAATGGAATGAGGATTTTCATCAAGCATTTGAAGACCTAAAGACTTATTTGGCCAATCCTCCTATTCTTCAACCTGCTAATCCTACTAATCCTTTTATTCTATACATTGTTGCTTCCCCTCAAGCTCTTGCAGCCTTATTGGCACAATGTGATAAGGATGGTAGAGAATGCCTGGTTTATTACATAAGCCACACTCTACTCGATTACGAAGTCCAATATTTTGTGATAGAAAGACAATGCCTTGCTTTAGTCTTTGCAACCCAAAATTTGAGGCATTATCTCTTGAATGCTGAGATCCATGTTATCATTAAATTCGATCCTCTTAAACATATTTTCTCCAAAACTAACCTTTTTGGACACTTAGCTAAGTGGGTTATGATGTTGCCTGAGTTTGACCTTAAGTTTGTCTCACAAAAGGCAATAAAGGGTCAAGCATTGATTGATCACTTAGTTGATGCTCCTTCACCCTTCTCCCTACCTAATCCAGAGTCTTTTCCTAATGAATACATTCTTTCCATTGAGTTTGATGAGACTTGGGAACTATACTTTGATGTCTCTAAGTGTTGTACAAGATCGGGGGTAGGGGTGGTCTTAATCTCCCCTAAAAATAAGCCTATTCCTTTATCATATCATCTCAATTTCTTATGTACCATCAACATTGATGAATATGAAGCTCTTATAGCTGGAATTAAAGCGGCTTTGGCATAAAATGTGAAACATCTAAATATTTATGGAGATTCTCAATTAATCATAAGACAAGTGACAGGAGTTTATCAAGCTAAGCAAGACAAATTATCACAATATAGAGATCTAGCTTTATCCTTGTTGCAAAAATATGATTCTTATACCATGGAGCCCATTCCTTGAAAAGATAATCGACATGTTGATGTGATGGCATGCGTTGCCTATCTGGTGTCTCTAGAGGACTCCTTGGTAGATCTCAAATTCACCATTCACAACCTCACTACCCCGGCTATTGTTGATAATCCTAGTGATGTGGCATATTGGCTTCTAGATACATTATCCTTTCTAAAGTTCTTTATAGGAGGGGTTATAATGGTCTTCTCCTTTTATGCTTAAACAAGGCTGAAGTCTCTATTGCTCTCGGAGAAGCACATTTAGGTGCTTGTGGGGGGAATTTTAGGGGTAGGTCTTTGGTTTAGAGATTACTCCAAATGGGATATTATTGGCAAACCATGGAGAAGGATTCCTTTGCGTTTGTTAAAAGATGTCATCAGTGTCAACAACATAGCAATTTGATCCATGTCGTTGCCCAAGAACTTTGATCACAAGTAGCATATTGGCCCTTTTCTACATGGGGTTTGGATCTTGTTGGTAAAATATCTCCTCCTTCATTTCAAGGACATATTTTCATCATAACTGCCACTGATTACTTTACAAAATACATGGAAGTTTTTCCTCTTCGATCCACTACCACTGAAGTGATTTGTCAATTCATTTTGGAAAACCTTATTTCTCGTTTTGGGATACCTTCCGCCTTAGTTTCAGATAAATGGAATGTCATTCAAAAATAAGGATGTGAAGAGGTTTCTCAAGAAATATCATATTCAACATAGATTTTCTACACCTTATTATCCCCAATCAAATGGTCAAGCTGAGTCTTCTAATAGGATAATTGAACAAATTCTTTGAAAGACTATAAACAAGCATAGTAAGGATTGGCATACTCAATTAACCTATGCTTTGTGGGCTTATAGCATGAGTGTATGTGTTGCTACGGGTTGTACTCCTTATAATCTTGTTTATGGTGTTGATGCAATTATGCCTTTAGAGTTAGAGATTCTTTCTTTGAGAGTCTCTCTTAGGGGTATAGTGGATGATGATTCCTATACAGAACAAATACTTCAACAACTTGAGATGCTCGATGAACGGCATATAAATGTCCTCGAGCATATTCAAGCATACCATAAAACTTTACAACGAAGCTAAAATGATAAGGTTATTCAATGTTCCTTCTCAATAGGGGATTTAGTCCTTCATGAGAATCAGCTCAACGTGAATGCCTTACCTAAGGAGAAAGGAAAGTTCAGCCCTAATTGGCTTGGAGCATATATTGTTGTCAAGTTCTATGGATTAGGTGCTTACAGGATAGCAGATGTGGAAGGTACACCTCTCAAGGAACCCATAAATTCTATGCACCTTTGAAGATACTATGCCTAGTTCTCTCTCTCTCTCTCTCCCTCTTGCTAGTCTACTTTTTGTTCTTTCTTATTTTTTTTCTTCAAAAATTGGGTAATATGTTAGCATTAAAGTATGTAGGATTAAATAATGTTATATTGTTTGATCTACATTACTTCATTCTTGAAAAGCATGTTTCATTACTTTATTGTTTGTCTTGGATTCTTTTATGTAAATTGAATAGATTTACATTTTCATATGTGCTAGCATGTTATACAATTTCTCATGTGTTGAGTAGAATTATATCATGTGGTGTTTAATTAGAGTTAATTAAATCACATTTGTCATATAGTTCTTAGGCTCAATACATTATTCTTTTACATCATCAAAGTAGCATTTGATTAAATACTTAGTTATTTAATTAAATCACACATGTATCGAATTAATCATGAAGCATTGAGAAATAAATCACATGGAAATTAAAATCAGATATACATGTTCATTACTCAATATGTTACTTCTAATCTAAGAAATGCATATATTGTTTAAGCATTAAACTAACATATCCATGAGTGTCATAATATATACATTAATACATCAAAATCATCTCCTATCCTTAGGACTAGTAGCTGGAGGATGGTGGCTAGACACCCCCTCCTAATCTGGTTGTAGGGGTGGCCCCATGGGGGTGTATCATGATATGGATCGTGAGTGACTCCATGAGGAGCTCCTTCAATCCCTCTCCATCATCATCCCTCAGTATGTGGTTGCCTTTGTCTGTGATGCTGCTAGGTAATGCTCTATCTGTTCTAATCTCTCTCATAGGACCTCCACCTTCGTCCGAATAAGGGAGAAAAGGTCCTCATGTCATCCTGCACTCCTCTATGATCTGTGTGATATCTATGTCATCAGCTTGATCATCTGAGCCCTCCTTGGATGTATCAAAACCCTCTTCATCATTTGACTGTCTCCATGGTCTAGGGTTCCCTCCAGGGAAGTCTACCAAAAAAATGGCTCCAGGGTATGTCCTCCCCTACCATGTGATGTACCACTAGTGCGCGCTTGAATCATCTCTATAAGTTGTTGCTATGTCTTGATCTGACCCATCTAAATTCATGATGTCGATCTCATCACTGGTAGGCCTAGGAATGGCTCCTAGCCTCGACATCACGTGTGACTGTCGGATGTACACAGGCACATTAGTAGGAATACACTACTTGAACCCGAACTATCGCCAAACTTAGTCAAAGTAGAAGGGAATGACTATGTGGTTATACTGCCCCTCTTGTAGATGATTCCTCTGCATGTTGAACATCTTCTTGCGTATCCCTGTCCTAATGTAAATCCTAAGGTAGGGTCTCCATATGACCCCGCCTACTGTAAGTCTATCTAAGCTCAACCTCCAATACAAGATATCGTTGAATTTCCACTCATGGGTAAGAGGATAAGAATATACCCTAGGCTGCTCTAGGACTAGCGCTATGGAGGCTCCACTAGGCTTAGTACAAGTAATATGCTCAAACATCCACACCTATAGTAGCATGCATGTCATTAGGATGCATTTCTCTCCAAACACATTCTCCCCAAGGTCGTGATAAAGATGCACAAGCATGCTCTGACCCCAAGGTATACTCTCCTATGTCTCTCCATCACTCGTATGGCATAGATGAGTTCTCCATGCATATGTGTGTTATACCCATTAGGGCACACAGCTAATTCAAGGGTCTCAATCATGAGTCACCTCACTAATAGAACCTCACTAGTAGGGTGTAGGAGCCAGCTGACCATGATACAACCCCTCATCTTGTTGTGTATCACTCTCCCCACAACATATACCTGCTCTCTTATGTAATCCTCCTATGTCTGGTCGTATCAGTATCTCACAGTCTCTCCTCTAATGGGAAGGCACAGAATGTGGTATACATCCTCAAGGGTGACCATCATCTCCCCCACAAATAGTGAGAATGTTGAGGTGTCTACATCCTACCTCTCCATTAGTGCCATCAGCATCGTAAAATAGAATCGAATGGTCAGCATGGTCATCGCATCCTACAAGTTCACTAAATGTAGCAAATCCCTCTCTCCTGTTATCAGCCTTAGGATCTTCTCTCGAAGGCTCCAAAAGGTGAGACTGGCGGTATGCTCGCGAATGTACGGTAGTGTCTACAAAACACAAAGAAATCTATCATCAATAATCGATCAATCATCAATCATCATCTAATCAATGCAACCATTCTATCAGTTCTAACATTCATCTCCTGATCCTGTGTCACCCCGAACAAGGACTAGGGCGCCCTGAGTGGACCAGGGCACTCTACTGGGACCATGGCGCCCAGAGGGGACCAAAGTGTCCTATTGGGACCATGGTGCCCTAGGAGAACCAAGGCACCCTAGGAGCCCTAGGTGTCTAAAGGGGGGGCCCAGGCCCGGACTAGGCGATGACATCATCATTCCTAAAAACTATGAAAGCATGAAAAAGTCAAATGGAGTCAATAGAAGCTCAACTCACCTCGTCGAGCGGTCGGTCAACAAGTATGGATTGGCATAGGATCTCCATCCTCATAGATTGCTTAGGTTGGCGTCGAGGCATGATGGCTTGTATGTGGGCTCCTCTATAGTGAATAGTGCCAAAAAGTTAGAAAGTGACAAATGAAGGTGTCACTTTCATATTTATGTGTTATGCACTTTTTCACTTTATGTTTTTAAGTTAAAACCCTAATTTATGCACTTTTTCTTCAATCTATCATATCTTGAGCTAGGAAGCTCCAATTCTCACACCGTTGATGGGGTTGGAATCGTGAGTTTTCCCTCTCACTCTGCATTAGTTCCATAATATTCTTGGATGAGCAATCAAGCCTTGTTGTGAACTTCCTTCATCAAAATCTTTATCATAATTCCTTGTGGAAAACATGATACCATGTTTCACCTCACTAATAAGCAAGCCTAAATAGGGGATGGCATATAGCTACCTATGAATTTCATCACCTTCCTTAGTAATAATTAGGTGATTTTGTGATCTAACATGTGGTGTTGTACAGTGTGGTTCCTAACTGTGTACTGTAGATACCACTAGGGGCTTCGTTCGACAACTTATAGATATATGCTTTTTTCAAATGATGTTTACTTTTCTGTACTTTAGCTTGCATATGCACATAGTGTCATATGGTGGCTAAAGTGGGGGCTAAATGTAGTGTCATAAATTGTACACCCTTGCTAGGGTGGTACAATTTCACACTTAGGTTAGCACCCGCCTTAGTGTATCTTGCATCTTGTATTTCTCATTCCCCCTTAAGCATTTAATTAATTAAATTAATTGAATCTAAGGTCATGTCTCATCACTTTACATATTATAAAGTTGGGCCCTTTACCCTAAGTGTGCCCCTTTCATCTTATTCCTCAAATGAATCATTTAATCATAAATCCTAATTATGTCTTATTTTGACTGTTTAGGCCTGATTTCGCATATCAAAACATCTCTAAATCAGTTGTAACTTTGGGATGCACTCAAATATCATCATATCTAATGGCCCCAAAAATTTGGTGAAAAGTTGGTCGAATCGTGGCGGGAATGAACATGGTCTGCGGATTTTTCCCCACAAAATTTTGGGAGCACGATCCTATGATATAATAATGATTAACCCCAAAATATGAGTGGAAAATTCAAATCCTAGGTTGACCTAAACATGAAATTAAGATCTAGGGTTTTATACTTAAGAGCTCTCTTTCTTCATTTGAAGTGTTCTTCTTCTAAGAATCTAAGGACGGGTCTTTGGAGCATTAGAGCCTTCTTTGAAGCGAAAGAGTATATATTTGAAGTCTTCAACAACATTCAAATTTCATCCATCAAACATTCATCAAGCATCATTTTATCAATTGGGGGATTTTGAAGATGTAGAAGAACAATAGGAGATCACTGACTGACGATTGGCTTGTACCTCTCCCTTGGGGTTGGGTATGGTTTCATGTTGTTTTCATATTTTTGCACAAGCTTCATTTTTCTTCATATTCATGCTTTAGATCACTTTTCATAGTGGATTTAGAGCATTTACTTTGTCAATTATAAGCAATTAGGGTTTACTCTTTAGGGTTGCTCTAGGTTGTTTACTTTCATTCTTAGGATCTTGCACACACACAAGGTTCTTGCACACATATTTTATGTGCATTATCAGCTATTGGTGGAGGTGGAAATCACCAACATGGGGGTTTGACTAATGCAAAACCCTACATAGTTACCCCAAACCCTCTTTTTCAGCTTCAGGTACAGGTTTAGATCCGAGCATCATTGGAAGTTTTGGGACCGGAAAAGTACACAGGGACAGTTTTGGGTTGTAGATCTTGGAAGAAACCCCAAGGATAGGGGCGTGGAACCTTGGTCCTACCCAAGATAGTGGTGTGATGCCATGGTCCTACCCTCTGTCAGCAGGACTGGGCAGAGCAGCACTTTGCAGACTCCAAAATTCTTCCTATCAGTTTCAGCTCCAAAATTGTAAAATCAGAACAGTGGTGTGGCACCCAAGTCCTGAACATTTCTGCTCAGATTTCAGGCATAGTTACACCTTTGATTTTGCCTTCTGATCTTTACTTTGTAGTAGTGTATCAGTTGTTCTTTGATCTGCATTCTCATATTAGGGTTTGCTTGCTTACTTGCTTTCTAGGTTAGATTGCATTTTGCATCATTCCCCTCTCTCATTTATAGAAAAGGAATAGAAAAACTAAAGAGGTAATCCATGGCTCTCTCTTTCTCATAAGAAGTAGCTGACGTGTGTTACCTCCCTAGGCTCCTTTGTATTCCATGAGTGTGTATGAGAGTGGGATTAGGGTTTCCATACTTAGTTTCACTTTTTCTCCTACACAACTTGATCATTCAAACAATATGGGAATCATCACTTATGATGATAAGAAGGTAATTTTTAATAAACACCCAATAATTCATTCAAATATTCTTCAGAAGGGAGTGTTGATAGAAGGGCAGCAACAATGTAGGAAAACTGAGAGGGGGGTGAATCAGTTTTCACCAAACTCAACCAAATTAATCTTAACTTTATATCTGATTAGCAATAATAGAAATAATCACCACATCAGCAACACACATAACACAAGTATTTTTGATGTGGAAAACTCGATTAAGGGAAAAACCATGGTGGGAACCTACCCACAATAAGATTATACTCTACAGTAGTATGTGTAAATATTATAATTGGGAATGCATATGCATTTAAGCACATTGCCTAGAGCTCACTACTCAAAAATAAGGAGGGCTACAACCCCAAGGAAGGCTCACTACCTTACAAAGACCGGACAACAATTTGAATTACATGAACTGAAAGAATAACATCTCCAAATGCCTGATTACAGTTCCAGTTAAGCACACTATCTGCATAACAACTCTTCTCTGCTCTTCCACACTTTCGAATGATAAATCTGCTTGTTCACACATATAATATACTCTTAGATTATAAACACAACCCCAGACATACAACTAACATGATTACATCACCTATTTATACAATTCATCAACCTTAACCTTAAGGTCGGCTCAACACATAAGACCTAATTACAAAATTACATCACATGATACATAAATCCATAACTAGACCAATACAATGTTGGCAAGGACATAGCGTGGACCCAAATCAAATCCTCGAACATGCTACACCATCAAATAATTCGCCAAGATCATCCACAACACGCTATACCACTAAATATTTCACATAACATGAAGAATACCACCAGACCAATAAGATCTTCAATAAAATGCACCACGATTAATGTGGACCACCAAAACACATAGCACACAATCAAAGAACATCAACAAGCAACGTGAATTCCACCGTAACAGCTCGGATAACAAGATTCATCATTACTACATCACCGGAGCTCAAGAACACCAACTGACAAACTGAAAGATACGCTTGCAAAGTTCCAAATCATGAACCATCTTATCAGATGACACACATGAACACTCAAAACACTCCAAAATTTGCAACTCAAGATATAATCATTCCAAAGAAATATAGATCAAATACCAGCCAGAGTTATGGTATTTCTGCAACACTAAACACTAAAAAACCAATCCACATACCGGACCTAATAACTACACCAAATCAACACATATCATCATGAAACTCATATTGAATCAATTAGAGATAAGTATCTCAAAACCCAATAAACCGCATCAGCAGATCACCAAAACAACTCTCTGCAACAAACCAATTCACTGCAATACAGGAATATGTTGACATCAATGACAACAAAACATTCCAACAACTCTAATATCTAACAATCTCCCCCTTTGGTATTGATGGAAACATATGAATGTTAAAAGAAACCAATGCAAAGAAAGAAATCAACAACCGACAATCTCCCCCTGAGATTGTAAGGATCATCTCCCTCTTGACAGACAACTCAAAAATACTTCAAGGTTTTTCACATGGCCTTCTCCCCCTTTGACAACAATGCCAAAGACATATACAAATCATGCATCTCTCCCTCTAAGAAGGAAAATATCTCCCCCTTAGGATAAACTCACACATCTGAACAATTGAGCCATGCACTGACTACTCACCCTAGAGTAGCAGCACCAACTCATCAATCTGGATAATAGAATAAAACAATGAAGTCCACCAGATCGCTGCAGCTAAATGCATTTAGTTCATAGCAGGAGGGCCAATTACCCCTAACTTCTCTCTGAGATATACATTTTTTTTATAGGAAAAGGCTTAGTAAAGATATCTACAATCTATTCCTTTGTAGATACATACTCCAATCTAACTTCCTTATCACTGACTTTCTCTCTCAAATAATGAAACTTGATTGATATATGTTTTGTCTTAGAATGAAACACTAGATGCTTAAAAATATTGATAGCACTAGAATTATCATAATATATAACAATGGGCTCATTATAAACAACTCTAATATCCTTCAACATCCGCTTCATCCAAACAACCTAAGTACAATTACTGACAGTAGCATTGTATTCAGCTTCTGTAGTAGATAAAGAAATAGCATCTTGTTTCTTACGTTTCTAAGCAACCAACTTCTTTCCCCAAAAGAATGCTCCACCGATAGTGCTCTTCTGGTCATCAACATCACCTGTCCAATCAGTATTAGTATAAGAATTTAAAGTGAAATCATCCTCCTTCAGATACCACAAACCATAATCAATTGTTCCCTTCAAGTATTTGAATATCCTCTTCATAGCAGTAACATGACTTTCCTTAGGATCATCTTAAAATATAGCAACAAGGCATACAACATTCATAGTGTCAGGCCTAGTCTGAGTCAAGTACAACAGTCCACTAATCATAGATCTATACAAGGTTTGGTTATCCTTCAGAGATTCATCATATTTTATCATCTTACAACCCATCACCATAGGAGTTCCAATGGGTTTGGAATCATCTAACCCAAACTTCTTCAGCAATTCCTTCACATACTTAGATTGAGATATGAAAATGCCTTTATCAATCTATGAAATTTGCAATCCCAAAAAGAATTTTATCTCACCTATCATAGACATCTCAAATTCTTTTTGCATATCATCAGCAAACTTCTTACTCAAATCATCATTTCCTCCAAAAATAATGTCATCAACAAAGACTTCAACAATTAAAATATTATCATTATCAATCTTGAAGTACAAATTACTATCAGCGGTACCTTTACAGAATCCCAATTTCATCAAATGCCTGTCTAATCTAGCATGCCAGGCTCTAGGGGCTTGTTTAAGTCCATATAAAGATTTCTTCAATCTGCATGTCGTGTCTTCTTCATCTATCAATGAAAATCCATCTGATTTCTCAATGTAGACTTCCTCTTCCAACTCACCATTCAAAAAGGTTGACTTCACATCCATCTGATATACCTTGAATTTCTTATGAGCAGAATATGCAAGAAATAATTTAGCAGCTTCAATTCTAGCTACCAAAGGAAAAGTCTCCTCAAAATCAATACCTTCCATTTGAGAATATCCCTTACATACCAATCTAGCTTTGTTTCTAACAACTTGTCCATCTTCATTCAACTTATTCTAGAACACCCATTTAGTACCAATAATATTCTTGTCCTTAGGTCTTGGAACAAGTTCCCATGTTTTGTTCTTCTCAATCTAATCTAACTCTTCTTCCATAGCTTTTACCCAATTTTCATCTTTGCATGCTTCAGCAACTTCTTTAGGCTCTATTTTAGAAATCAAACATGTCTCTTCAGCAACAATCGTTCTCCTAGTCATCATACCATTATTTTTATCACCAATAATCTGATTTTCTGAATTATTTAATCTTACATATCTTGGGGTCTTCTGATTATTTTGATTTTCAAGCTCTTGAACTTCTTCACCGACAACAGCATTTGCATTCACTATCTCTATCTCTATCGGATCACTCTACTTCATGCTCTCAGTTTGCACTTGCTTTGCAGTAATATCCTAATCATCATACTCATATCTACATGCTTTGATTTGCTTGTTATGATTCTCATCAAGCTTCACATTTGCACTCTCTACTATCTTTCTCAGTCTCTTATTGTAACACTGGTAGGTTTTTCTCTTAGTAGAATATCCCAAATAGATTCCTTCATCACATCTTGCACCAAATTTTCCTATATCCTCATCTCTTTTGATATAACATTTGCTTCCAAAGATTCTGAAATATGTAACTGTAGGAACATGACCAAACCATAGCTCATAAGGGGTCTTATCATAATTGCCTTTTATATGCACCCAGTTGAATGTGTATGCAGTAGTGCTAAGAGCTTCTCTCTAGTAAATATGCAGAACATTTCCTTCAATCAATATGGTTCTAGTAGCATCCAAAACTATTATGTTCTTCCTTTCAACAACTCCATTATGTTGAGGGGTTCTTGGAGCAGATAATTGTCTTCTGGTTCCATGCTCTTCACAAAAGGAATTAAACTCGCCAAAGGTAAATTATCCACCTTTGTCACACCTCAGACACTTCAGCTTCAATCTTGTCTCTGTCTCCACTTTAGCTTTGAATATTTTAAATTTCTCCAGTGCTTCAAATTTCTCCCTTAGAAAAGTAACCCACATCATCCTAGAATAGTCATCAATCAGCAACATAAAGTATCTATCTCCCTGCAAGCTTCTCACCCTAGTAGGTCCACATAAATCAGTATGCACAAGATCTAACAACTCATTAGATGTCTACAATTTTCTCTTGAATGAAATTCTTGTTTCCTTTCCCAATTGAAATTCTTTACATACTGAATTAGTAAGCTTCACAATCTTAGGAAAATCTCTAACGGCTTGAGTATAACTAATCTTAATCATGTAGTCAAAGTTAACATGACACGCTCTTTTATGCCACAACCAACTCTCATCAATCTGAGCAATCAAATAACTTTTCTCACCAGCATCGAGATGAAAGATATTACCTTTAGTTTTAGTACTTGATGCAATCTCTATACCGGAGCTATTCAAGATCTTACATTTCCCATTATTAAATTACAAACCATATCCCTTATCAACCATTTGTCCAACACTCAAAAGATTATGCTTCAAACCTTCAACATATAAAACATCATCAGTATTATGCTTACCATCAAGTGAAATAGAACCTCTACCATGGGTTACACAAGCTTTATTGTCTCCAATTCTCAATAAACCTCCATCATACTTCTCCGTATTCACAAATTTACCTTTATCACCTATCATATGATGTGAACAACCACTTTCAATCACCTATTCATCTTTCTCTTCAATAGTACAACTTGCAGAATTAGTAGATACTAGATCATCTTCCTTGATAGAAATGAACACAAATTCATCTTTAGAATTCCCTTTCTTAGACTCCTCGTTTGTTTTTTGTTTTTTTTTATTTTTGAAAAAGGTGGCAGTACCACTTACTATATTTTATTATATAAAGTTGATTCAAAGAGCTCCTAGAGAAAAGAACCAGTAAGAAATACTCTGATCCTTTCTCTACAATACATAGAAAGGTCGTGAGATTTAAATCTCAAATATACCAAAAAATACAATACCTTATAGTGTCCAGAATATCGAGTGCCATAAAACATCCCCTAGTATCAAATGCTTTCTGGAATATATTGAACAAGATGCAGTCTGAACCAAAACATCACGAGAGTTGTACACATTTCCATAGCAGTCCACAATTTGTCTCTTATGCATTTATCCAACTTAAAATCCAGCACGCTTCTCAAATCGACATCCCTTCACAATACACAGATACAAAAAAACCACAGGACCCTGCACTTATAATACCACACATACCAATTTATATCATTATGAAAAAGACCACTGCATAACTATATGTAATATTATCATGTACCCATATCCTCCAAAATTTTCCCCTTAAGAATTGGATAAGAATCAAAATCACAATTCGGACCCATCATATTAAGTTCCTCCTTGGAACTTCCCATATTCGCCAAATGATCTGCAACCCGGTTCCCTTCTCTATACACATGTGAAATGGTGAAGTTTGTAAATGTATCAATTAGTGTCCATTCTTGTTCAAGTAAATATCTTATCTGCCAATTATCAATACTTCTCTTTATTACATCTTTTTTACACCTCATTTGTTACACCTTCATCATCAGCATAATAAAATTTCTTCTGATATCTATACTTCCAGTTAGGCTTGTAAGGCCTATCATACTTTGACATTTGTTTTGCTCTTTCAGGACACCTAGAAGCAAAATGACCAATTTTATTACAAGAAAAACATTTCAAAGGTAATTTCCCTTCATACTTACCGGCTCCCTTAGGCAATATTCTGGCAATAAGTGCTTCAAACTCTTATATCTCTCTCTCTTGTTCTTCCATCTCTCTCATTTCTCTTTCATATCTAGACACCCTAGTTGAACTTTCTCCTGGATCATACTTCTGCTTCCCATATACAGTAGCTTTAAATGCAATATCATTTTTATCATGTGATTCACCAAGTTCACTCAACTCAAAATTAGCAAGCTTACCAATCAACATATCTCTTGTCAAAATTGTCACAGTCCGGATTTCATCAATAGCAGCAACTTTATGTTTGTAAGTAGGAGGCAAAGATCTCAACACTTTAGTCACAATCTCATCTTCTTCAAGGACTCCATTGGCACATCTTCTTTTCAACACAAGGTCATTCACTTTAGACATAAAGGATGAAATATTCTCATCTTCTCCCATCTTCAGCATCTCATACTTTCCTTTCAAGCTCTACAACTTAGCAATTTTCACATGTTTATCTCCTTCATATAGGGTTTAAAGCTTCTCCCAAATCTCATCTGCAGTCTACAATCCCATCACATTAGTCATCTCTACATCAATCAGGGCACTCAACAATGCTTCCTTAATTATCTCTTATATTATGTTTAGTGACTTTAATCTCATCAACAGTAATAGGACCATTCGCAAGAACAATGTATGCATTATTTGTGATCTTCCAATAATCTTCTCCAAGACAATTCAAGTGATAGCAGGGCAACAACAATGCAGGAAAACTAAGAGGGGGGGTGAATCAGTTTTCACCAAACTCAACCAAATTAACCTTAACTTTAGATCTGATTGGCAATGATAGAAATAATCACCACATCAACAACACACATAACACAAGGATTTTTTGATGTGGAAAACCCAGTTAAGGGAAAAACCACAGTGGGAACCTACCCACAATAAGATGATAGTTTACAGTAGTATGTATAGATATTACAATGGGGAATGCACATGCATTCAACAACACTGCCTAGAGCTCACTACTCAAAAACAAGGAGGGCTACAACCTTGAGGAAGGCTCACTACCTTAAAAAGATCGGACAACAATCCAGATTACATGAACTAAAAGAATAGCATCTCCAAATGCCTAATTACAGTTCTGGTTAAGCACATTGCCTACACAACAACTCTTCTCTACTCTTTCACACATCGGAATGATAAATTCACTTGTTCGCATATACAATATACTCTCAGATCATAAACACAACCACAAACATACAACTAACATGATTACATCACCTATTTATACAATTCATCAACCTCAACGTTAAGGTTAGCTCAACACATAAGACCTAATTACAAAATTACATCACATGATACATAAATCCATAACTGGACCAATAAAATGTCGACAAGGACATATCATGGACCTAAATCAATTCCTCGAACATGCTACACCATCAAATAATTCGCCAAGATCATCCGCAACATGCTATACCATTGAATATGTCGCATAACACGAAGAATACCACCTGACCAATAAGATCTTCAATAATACACACCACGATCAATGCAGACCACCAAAACACATAGAACATAATCAAAGAACATCAACAAGCAATGTGAATTCCACCGCAATCACCACAACAACTCGTATAATAAGATTCATCATTACTACATCATAAGAGTTCAAGAACACCAACTAACAAACTGAAATATATGCTTGGGAAGTTCCAAATCATCAACCATCTGATCACAGGACACACATGAATGCCCAAAACACTCTCCAAAATCTACAACTCAAGATATAATCATTCTAGAGAAATATAGATCAAATATCAGCTAGAGTTATGGTATTTCTGCAACACTAAACACTGAAAAACCAATCCACATATTGGACCTCATAACTCAACCAAATCAGCACATAGCATCATGAAACTCATAATGAATCAACTAGAGATAAGTATCTCAAAACGTAATAAACTGCATCAACACATCTGCAACAGATCACAAAAACAACTTTTTGGAACAAACCAATTCCTTGCAACATAGGAATAGTTGACACCAATGACAACAACACATTCCAATAACTCTAATATCCAACAGGGAGTAGGTCCAAAGGAATTTCATCAAGCAATATAGTAGTATCAAGATATTCAATATTCACAAGCTTAAGAGGGAGAACATTCACACAAATCATATTAAAATTTAAACATGGTTTTCCTTTACAATACGTAGGTCAATATCCAAGCCCGATGTTATAATGATGGGGTCAAGTTCCAAAAGAATCTAAATACCTTGTCCATTAGGTCCACAACCTCAATCATCATAACTGAGATTCGAGACAATATTATACCTTGAACCATAAATGCCATGAAGCTCTCTAGAGGTTGGGGGTTTAGTGTAGAACAAGTGATCAACATGATAAGTATAACCTGGCTTTATAGATGCATAATCATCCTTTGTGACCAAGGTGAATGAAATTTTAGGAAACATTAGATGGACGGGGTCAACTTTATATTCACCAACAAGAAAATCAGCGAAGTCTAAGGAACCCTAGTTGTCACCCAAGCATGCATTCACTTTAGGTGGAGAATATGGTTTGGTAAAAGAGGAATTAACTGATGTAGACTCAATTTTTTGTGCTTTAGGGAGGTCTACCATGTGAGGATCCTCTTTCGGTTGGTCCTTCTTCTTGGGTGATTTCTTTTTTAACTCTTTTGAATCTCCTTCTTAGGAGATGTCACAAAAGTGGAAGTTATTACTGGAGAAGATAATGTTGAAGTATAATTTTGGAATGAAGGTGTAGTTGAAGTTTGACCTACTACTACTATTTGACATAGGTACATGGCATCAGGGTCAACCTTGATTGTGACCACCTGATTATTTGCAACAAAATTTATCAACCCATGAAGGGTAGATGAAACAGCTCCCAAAGCATGAAGCCAAGGTCTACCCAAAACAAGGTTGTAAGATAAAGGCCCTGACATCACATGTACCAAGGTTGGGATAGTAACCAGTCTAGCCTTCAAGGCCAAAATGATAGTTCCCACAATAGTTTTTCCAGTATTATCAAAACCATGAATAAATAAAGAAGATGATGCAAGTAAATTTTGATCTACTTTAATCTTTGGTAATAAATCTAAACTACAAAAATTAAGTACCAATCCTATGTCGATAAGATTATGCCTAATGCCAACACCATTAACATCAATAATTATCATCAAAAGATCAACCAAGTTCCTAACTTTAGGAGGTAGAAGTTCATGAGGATAAAATATAATATTTGTTGAATTTGTACAAATATTGTCCATCAACACATTCACATCCACTGGTCTTGTAGAAGAAGGCAACAAAATATTTTGTAAATCCTCTTGCATCATACCTTGATGCACCAAAGCAATTTGAAGCAAATCCCATAATGAGATCTTAGCAGGAGTAATTCTAAGTTGCTTGATAAGATCATAGTCCCCAGGGTGGTTGGCTACAGGTTGAGGTGCTTAAGGAAGAGTTGGTTGAGATGATGGTAAAGGTGAACTTGATTGATTGGGATGTTGTAAATATTTCCTCATGTACTATATGTGTGAGAAAAAATGTTATACGAAGATTTCTTAGACTGCATAAACTTAGTATACAAATCGGGACCATCTCCCTTACATGATTTCCCACCAATGGATTTAACTTTCTTAGGAGAAGGACTAGTTGCAGTCACATAAATGCATGGTTTCTTAGGCCTTGGTGGAGCTGCATAAACAACAATGACATTCACAGACTCTTCATCCTTAGAAGAAGAAAAGGTTAGGGATAAACAATCTTTAACATCTCCCCTACTAGGAGGAGACATTTCTAGAAAGTCATCCAAAGCCTCATCTATCATAACAAAGTCATCCTTGGAGAATGCCTTATCAAATGTGTCAACTAAGAGAAAGAGATCCCATGAGTCATTCATGTCAGATTCACCAAAAATGAAGAGAAAGGAATTTTCTACCCTTAAGATGACAAATCTCAAGCAATAAATTTTCCCTCATGCTATCTCACTTTACTAGCACTAAAGGTGAGCTAGGGGATAAAAAAGCAATGAATAAATAACCACTAAACTAATGTATTAAAATTACAGAATATTAAAGTACATAGCAGAACAATGGAATTCTATCAGAGAAATATATAAACATAAAATAATTTTTACCAAAGAACCTATTCAGTCTTGGATTTAGGACACCAATGTGTCATGGGGATGTGTGCACACCGGGTTGTTGTCGATACAGAGAAAAACCCAAGAACACACTAGAAGTATTCCATAATATGCTCTTAGAAACACAAAACCTATTCACCACCTGTGCACACTGAGATGGGGGAAATGTTGAGGTTGTATAGGGTTTTATCTCAATCAAACCCCTATTTTGGTGTTTCCACCATCACGAACAGCCAGATTGATAGAATATATAGAAAGATAGAGCGTAATAAAAACAAACCTTTCTTAATGGAGGAAAATCCCTATTACACAAGATACAATGATAAAATGATAAAGCAACAGAAACCAACCCCACTTAATGGAGGAAAACCCCTATTGCATGAGATATAAAGAAAAAATAGACTAAATGTAACTAGAAAATAAAGGCATTTAAAGATTTATTAGATATGATAATGCAAAATTAAGAAAACATGAGATAAGAGAGAAGACAAAGTGCTTTAGCCAAACCCCTCTCTTGAGATAAGAGTGTGATGAAACTTGAGATAAGATTGTTGTAGCAAGAGTTCTGAGAATGCAATAGAGAAAACAAGATTATGAGAGCCACACTAGAGATTATACAAATTTTCTTAGAGCACCAAGAGATCCAAAAATTCAAGACATAAGAGAGAGATAGAAGAAGAAGAATGAGCAACAGAATGACTTATTAAAACTACAAAGGAGCGCAAGTGATTGTTTCAAACGTGACCAAGATAAAGGACACGCGTCATTGAAAGGTTGACATTGAATATGTCATCTAGATTCAAGAATTATCAGGATGTTAGTGGGTCACATGGATGTCTTCATTTCATGCTACCATCTATCCAAAGATAACCCCAATCAAGGCTTTAGGGAGATTGGCAATGCTTTGTCTTTAGAGGCCATGATGTTAAAATGATAAAATCTTGATCATGAGCCTTGTCATTAATGCATCGGGCACCATGCATAGGTGTCAAAAATAAATGAGGCATAATTTATGACACTATAGTTGGTTGTGGAAAATTCAAGATTAGATTCCTTGATGGAAAAGTGAAATGGATTGATAGTGTAATGCACATCTTGAGTTTGGTATGAAATCCACTCTCTCTAAGGAAATTGAGTGATGTAGGTGTGTAGGTTGTTTTCTCAAAAGGAGGATGTAGGATTTCTATAGGATCTATGGTACTTACTAAGGGTGTTTAGATTGGCACCTTGTATAAGTTGGATGCATGCACAATTCAGTAAATAGTGCTTATGTGAAGTCTAATAAGACAGATCTAAATTCTTCATCCTCACTATTAGATCGAGCTATGTAGAGGATTGTTGCTTCTACATAGGATGGTCATGATTTTTGGGTGCCTAAGGGTGCCAATGCTTTGGAGATAAAACTCCCAACAAATATGAAAATTTTATGGCACCAATGACTTGATCATATTAGTGAGAAGGGTCTCAAAACCCTAAAAAATAAATGCCTCATTAAGGGGCTTGATGATTTTAATCTTGAGTTTGATTTTTACAAAAACTTCATTTATGGTAAACAAAACCATGTTTAGTTTTACTCTAGTTCTCATAAATGTTGTTGGACTTGATACATTCTAGTGTTTTTGGTCATCTTAATGTTCATTCAATTTCAAAATCTATATACTTAATTTCATTCATAATTGACTATAGTAGAAGGACATTTGTTTATTTTCTCAAAGGTAAATATGAAGTCTTTAGTCAGTTTAAGGAACTCAAGGCTCTTGTTGAGAATAATTATTGTAGAAAGATTAAGTTCTTGAGGACTGACAATGGTGGTGAGTTTTGCTTGACATATTTTGATAGGTTCTATATGGACCATGGGATTGAAAGGAATGAAACAACTCCATAGATCCCTCACTAGAATGGAGTTGTAGAGATGATGAACAATAAATTGATGGAGAGGGTAAGGAGTGTGCTTAGTGGTTTCAGGCTCAAACAAAAATGTTGGGTTAAAGCTATAGCCATTGCCTGCTATCTAGTAAATAAATCTCCTACATTAACACTTGTTGATAAGACACCTATAGAAGTGTGGTTAGGAAAGAATCCTTCTCTGAGACATCTCAGAGTATTTGGTTGTGAAGCTTATGCTCATGTTCTGAGTGAAAAAGGATCTAAGTTGGAGAACAAGGTTGTTAAGTGTATCTTTATCATGTATGGTGTCAATGTAAAAGGGTACAATATTTAAGATAGGGTACAATATTTAAGATCCAATGAAAAATAAGGCTCTCTATAATATAAATGTTATTTATAGAGAGATGAAACCTTCTTCTATTGAGATAGAGCTAGAGGAAGAGGAGAAAAACAATAAGGAGGTAGCCCAAATTACTTCTACCCTTGAGAAATAAGAAATATGAGCTATCGGTGGACTTGATAATGAGGAGAAGTCTAACAGATCTGAAAGTCTAGAAGAAGATGAAGAACCTCAACCTCACCCTTTGAGGAGGTCTTCAAGAATCGGGTGGCAACCAAATAGGTTTGGTTATTCATTGTTAGATTCCAGTTGTAAGTTTCCTTTGATTGCTATCACTAATGATCCTAGTACTGTTAGAGAGGCTATGGGTATGAGTGATACAGATTCTTGGATGGAAGCGATGAATGATGAGATAAAATCTTTGAAGAATAATACTTGGGATCTAGTATCTTTTCCTAAAGGACATAATCTTGTGGGATGCAAATGAGTGTTTAAGAAAAAAATGAGTCCTAATGGCAATGTTGAAAATCATAAAGCATAGTTGGTTGTGAAAGGGTATTCCAAAGTTGGGGGAATAAATTATGGTGATATTTTCTTTCCCATTTCAAAACTGACATCCATTTGATTCTTGTTATCATTCGCTACACTTCATGATTGAGAAATTGAGAACATAGATGTCAAGACAACATTCTTTTATTGTGATTTGGAGGAAGAGATCAATATATCACAAGTAGAGCATTTCATGGTGAAAGGTAGATAAAATCTAGGTGACAAGTTGAAAAATTATTTGTATGGTCTAAAACAATCTCCTCAGATGTGGTACCAAAAGTTTGATACCTCTATGTTGAGTTTGGGATTTCAAAGGGCTAAATCTAATCATTCTTTTTATTTTAAAATTGATAATGGTTGCATTCTTATTATTGCATTATATGTGGATGATATGTTATTGTTTGAGAATGGATATTTGATTTATGGCTTGAAGTCTTAATTGTCAACACAATTTGAGATGAAAGATGTAGGTGAAACTAGGTACATTTTAAGGATGAAGATTATAAGAAATGGAGCTAATAGAAAGCTTTGGTTAAACTAGAGTAAGTATGTGAATTCAGTGTTGGAGAGATTCAACATGACATCTTGTATAACTATGATAGTTCTTGTTCCACTGAGAATGAAGTTATCTATCGAGGATTGTTTAAAATATCCTATTGAGGTGTACATGGCTAGTGTACAATATTTTAGTGTTGTTAGCAGTCTTATGTATGCTATGGTTTGTACAAGACTAGACATTGTCCAAGCAATTGGAGTCCTTAGTCAATATATGGCTAATCCTATATGGGTGCATTGGGATGTAGTTAATCTAGAATGTTTAGATATTTAAGGGGTACCTCCAAGTATTCCTTGTGTTATCATAGTTGTCCTACTAGACCTCAAAACTCTATGAGTATCGAACGATAAATATATTCAGATTGGGTAGGTGGCATTGATAGAAAAAGACCTACCAATGGATATGTCTTTGTTATCTATGTTGGTGCTATTAGTTGGATGGGTAAGAAGCAATATGTAGTCTCTTTGTCCACTGTTGATCTCAAAAACTGATATAAGATAGAGTTTTGGAAAATTCTACAAATGTGGGACTGAATTACTATTCATAGAACAACCTCCAAGATTTTAGAAGTTGACTCTTCATTTTGGGGAGAGGTAATGGGGAGAAAGAAATAAAAAGCATTAAAAAAACTACTCTAAGGTGATACGTTGGAATAGTATAATGATTTTTTCATCATATGGCATAATAACTATAGTTTCATAAACTTCTACAGAAATTTGAAAGACTAATAATATTATCTAGATATGTGCATGTATGTGATATAATTGTAAAAGCTAAATAACAATAGTCAGTAATCATGGTCTCTCGATTATGAACACAAAGCATCAATTTAATTCATTAAATTGAGATAAAACACATCATAGAGGCCAATTGCACAAAATTATGTACTCAATCTCTACTTTGCAAAACAAAATATTGAGGTCTAAGAATCACAAAAAAGAATGACTATTATTCCGTCAGAGTGTTTTTGTAAGATATGATGAACCCTTAAAACAAAGTCATTTTTAGTCTGTCTTCTTCTTGCACCATTACTTTATTATATCCTAAATATCCATCAAGGAATGACATCATCTAAGAGTCGTTCATTATTTACAACACTTCATCTATTGAAGGCAAAGGGTAATTGTTCTTATCGGAAGCCCAATTGAGATTTGAAATCCACACAACCTTATCTCTCCATTCTTCTTTCTTATTGGGACAGGATTTTCCACCCAAGTGGAGTGTCTCACTAAAAATATGATCTTTTCACTCAACAAATTTTGGGCTTCCTTGAAGATTAGGGTTTCTATGAGTGTATTCACTGGGTGTTGCCTCTATTTGAAAGGTTTTGCACCTGGCTTCAACAGGATGGTGTGCACTATTACTGAAGTATCATATATCCTTAGTTATTCATAGTTCCAGGTGATGACTTCTTGATAATCATTGAGAACTCTAAGAATTTCCTACCTTTCTTGATCAATACACACCTTTCCAATTAAGACTTATCTTACATTTCCATCATCACCTAGATTATGAAATTCACCTTTACCTCCCTCTAACTTCGTGGGAGGTTTCTTTCTTCAAGTGGGACCCATCTTGATCAAATATTCTATCCAAATCTACCATTCCTTTCAGGATAGCATTTCTCTTGAGGTTGTTGATTCTTTTATCTTCTAGTTGGAGTAAATCTTGTTCTATCTCAATAATGATCCAAGATTCTAGAACACCATTGCACAAAATGAACTGCAATATATGTTGACCTCATCCTCAAAAAGTTGAAAAATTATGACATTATCAGGTATAGAGGGGATTGAAACCAACTCTACTAAGAATATTTTAATCTTGGAACCGTCTATTGGCTCAAGAGAACAAGTTGAAATAGCTAGGGCATCAACAATGTTGTTCTTATGTTTAACACATCAAAACTCTTAATCAAATCCCATAATCGATTGTGGTATGTTCTCAATCTTTTATCATTAAAATAATACTCACTTGGTATTTGATGATCAACCAACTATGTATCTCCTTCAACTAATATCAACTTGGTCTTCTTTCTTAGTGAAAATTGTAGACCATGAATTAGAGCCTCGTATTTAGCAATATTGTTGGTACACAAGAATTGGAGTCTAAAGGTTGTGATAAAAGGACTTTCCTTTAGGATTAATCGACTCTATTCTAGCTTTGCATCCTTGATTACTCTTGGATACGTCAAACCTTAGCCTCCACATTCCCTCACTCTTAGTGACTTTTCTCTTATTTTTCAAGTTCTTCTCTTGTGAAGGCATAGGAACCTTGTCTTCTTCCTTTGACTCCAATTGTGGGAGGTGTGGATTCTCGTCAACACTATCTTCTTGATCTTATTTGGAAATGGTATATTGATCATATACTGCACTACTTGAATCATTCAAGTAAGTAGACTCTTATTCCATGTCAAAAGCATCTGAGTTGTCTTCATAGGAGCCACTTTTTGGCTCACTTTTTGTTCACCTAAAACTAATTTTTTATTTATTTTTCTTTTAAAGAAACTAAAGTTTCACCCTTTCCATTGCATCTTGACAAGGTGGGTAGGAAATATTTTGAATGGTCTTGATGATGTATATGGCACCATCCTAGTAGCAACAACACTAATGAGTCCAATGATCCACCTAAGTATATTAAATTCTTAACCAATTTGGTAATAAATTCTTTAAATGAAACATCATTAAGGGTGAATTCTTGCACACTGGAAATTGGAGTCCCTTTAAAATTACTACCATCCTTATGGATGACTGTGAAAAACTAATCCAATTTATAAGAACCTCAATTAGCTTCCATGAAGTTGACTACTTCATTTGGGGTATTGTAATGAGCTATTATTTATTTTAATTTTAGTTCAGTGTCAATCTTGATCTAGTTAGTTATACATCTCCATGGTAGTCATAACCGAGTGAAATTGATAGAATACCATCCCCTTGAGCATTGAGTCCATTCACGACTAAGCAACATTCCTTATAGGTTGGGAATATCCATAACATGCATGTCAATATACTCTTGGATACATGGATCTGCAACTAGTTGAATATGCACATTCTTGAGCACTCCAATCAATTTCACTTCAAATTTTTCTAGTTGTATGGTAACTCTATTGGCTAGGTGTGGGGTCAAGCCTAACTTTTGAGAAATGAAATAAGGTAAAACATTGCATAAAATACCTGAGTCTATTTAACAAATGTGTAAATTCTTTCCAAAGATTCATATACTTAGCAAAAATTGAGGTACTTATCTTTATACATGGTAGGCCCATGGCTTTGGTTTCATTCACACTAGATACTTACTTTGTTGAAGACTAAGATACGATGCTACCCTTTAGTTTTTCTAAAGATTTGATCAATGCTTCTCTCTGGGTTGGGTAGCTTTGAAGTACATCATACATTGATATATTCGATTTGGTTTTTGTAACTCATTTTAGTCAATTATATTGTCACTTGTGATAATGTCTTCTTCACAGCTTCCAACTCATATGCTAGAAGTGAACTCTGATCCTTACTTTGTTGTTGATAAAAAAACATTATCTTAGGTTGCTCATGATTTGGATATTTCAATAATGTGGTTGTAGTAACCACTTGTGGGACAAGAACAAGGTTCATCTTAGGAGTATGATTAGCAATTACATGGTGTAGGACATGAATGGGGTTTTTAGGCCCTAAAGAAATAAAAGATTGTGCAGCCCCAAAATTACCATCCCTTGTTGGATCCCTTTGTCTAATGATGACTAATGCATGATCATACACTTTCTCAAGTGTAAATATCATTATCGGGTAGCCTCTTGATGAATAAAGGAGTAAGGAGGTCAATAGAATTCAAATACACTTGGATTGTCATAGGATCAAGTACTATGTAGGGTGTGATTGATTGATAATATAGCCTATGGAATCAATGATTAAAGATTGATATAGGTTCATTGAATTCTCTTTTGGCTATGACAAACTAATGGTATAAAACTGCAAGATTGATATAAATTTTAAATTGCCCCAAGAATTTGTTTTCTAAATCTTGTCATGTGGTTATTGTGTTTCAAGGCAAATTGACATACTAACTATAAGAGAATTCACCCAAGAAATATGAGAACAACCTACACACCACATCTAGGTGTTGAATCTCTTTTTGGTTGCAAATTTCTTTGAACATCTTAAGATGTTCTTCAACTATCCTAGATTCACCATATATAAACTTGGGACAAAATTTCTCTGGATTCTTGGGTAAGTCATGTAATAGCTAATACTAGGTTGAATTGAGAGGTGAACTCTTGACATTGGTAAAAAGGACATTTGAGCTATGGGTTGAGCAATGTTTGTTGCTAAAGGATTCATTGGATTTATTATGATAGTTGGGCTCTAATTTCTTTGAGGGGGATTTGGTACAAATAACATCTCACCTTTATATTTCCCTTTATCAAATCGTGTCATTCTATACTAATAGAGTTAATTAACTCTCCCTTCTCATGAGTGGATCATAGGACCCTCTTATACCACTCAGGTGATAAAGATACAATATTTTCTAGATTTTAGGTGTTGGTCCCTCCTTCTAGTGCCAATTCTATTGACTATGGTGTGAGCACAAATAAACGATAGGAGATCCATAAATGGATATCCTCTCTTGAAAAACAAAGAAAAATCCACTCCAAGTTTCTAGTAGGCTAGGTCTTAACCATGCAAGATAGATCAGTAAAAACAAATGTGATTGTAAACAAGGAGGTCTGTTGGTGTTGACACTTTAAAGCTGAGACTGGGAAACTCTATCTCGAATGCTAAAAGATCCTATGTTTTTGTGTTTTTGGATTAAAATCTACAACAATGAATTGATAACAATAAATCTATCCTAACATTCTGACACTAATCATTAACGTGAAATAAATTGCAAAAGATGAGGGTTAGGAAAATAACTTAAAAATTGAATCTACCAGACAATGTTAAACACAAGAACATTCATAGCACTTGATGATTAAATAGCAGATCAATAAAACCATACTTGCATAAACTAGATTGACACAATTCATAGAAATATGATGTAATTATCTAAGGAGTGAAATGACAAATAATTTTCAGAAATCATCAAACTGTAAAGCCATACCCATGCACACATACATGATGAAATTCTTAATGAGCTCTCCAAAAAACTTGATGCAACTATATTATCTTTCTAAATGAATCATCTATTGAATAATAATACCATCTAATAAACTTTTTGGTTAATTAACACAGACTAAAATATTTAAATATGAATATGCTTCATCCACACTTCACAAATTTGGATATAAACTCATACCAAAACTGCATATATATCTCTTAAGAATATATGTATCAATTATCCAACCCCTTTCACAATCAAAACAAGAGTTTAAATAGAGTTTACAACTGCAGATTTGCAAACCCAAAATTCAGGCATGAAATTTATTAAAAACAACAAGAAAGAACCTTAAAGCTACTCCAAAACTAAATCTATAGCTCCTTTAACTTCATGCAAGAGGTAGACAATTGATTTGGGGGGCCAAATTTGAAGAAAAAAACTACTTTTCCACTACTTTGAGCTCCACTTAATTGTTATTTTTCCTACGAGCTTGCATTTCAAAATGTGGGGTTTCTTTCTCCCTTGTTAGTTGCACTTAACTGAGTGTGTTTGGAACTATTTAGGCATGGGAAATAAATAAAAAATCATCCTTTATTGTTTCCATTCGAACCATACAAAAATTTGAGTTAACTAGCAATATAACTAAAAACATTATTTTTATTTCAACTAGTTGTCTTCTAATAGTGTATTATCAAAATTTGAAGCATATTTTATTTCATCAATTTTTCACCACTTCTAAAAAATGTTGATTGAAATCAAGCACCATATTATGTAACTCTTATAGATCTGGCATTTTTGTATACTTCAATTTGATTACCAAATTCTTGACAAAATTTCTAAATTTCTTTTTTCTTTCCTCGAATTGTGGAAGCTCGGCTTTCATTATCTTCAAATGTTGTTTTATTTCCATCATATTTTTAATTATTTGTGCAGAGTAGTCTTTACGTATTTTATCCTTGAATTTTTGTATAATATCCTGAGCAGTATCAAATTCTAGCTTATTATTAGAGAGAGTACACTAAAGGCCCTCAATAAATTCTTCAACTCGAAACAATAAAGAATTGGTGGCATTGATTTCTCTATGACCCTATCCTTGGCCTTCTTGTATTCTTGGACCACCATATTTATTTCTTTGATCCACTCCACCACAGTATCCCTATCTGAATCCTTAGGTAAAATGCCTTTATAATGTAGCAGTTGCTCATCTATGTTACTCACTAATTGAAGAATAGGAAGATAATCATCCCATATGAAAATTGAATTATATGTGTTTATCCCTTCCTTTCCTCTCCCTGACAACAACCCATAAAGAATAGTCAACTGGATTTGTAGAGTATCATAGTCAATCAACACTTGTTAGATGACTTCTTCTTCAAGTTGTTTAATCTTAGCCTTCCAGCCTAATACTAGTGCAATGAATGAATCTCCACCTAAAATTATTCCTCTCAATCCCTATGTCAATGTTGCCTAAGTGCTTGTTGAAGAAGCACCTTCATCAATAGGCCCAAGGATTTTGATGATATACTTTTTTTAGCTCCATATCCTGTGCATTTAACCTCTCTTTGGTCTCTTCTTATTTAACCATTCTTCTAAAAAAATTATTCATTGCCTGGAACAATGAATGTCTTTCTCCTTCCTTATTTTGATGACCCAAATCCACCTCTTGGATTTTGTAATATTTGGGCTTCATTTCATTTTTAGGTTTATCCACAAGAGGCACAACTATTTTGGCCTTTTGATGCCCAAATGGGTCAATAGTAACTACTAACAACTTTTTGGCACACTTCTTTGGCTCAAGGGTTCGGAAGGTTTTCTCCAACATTGAGAAACTAGCTTCTTTGACTTCCTTGTACTTCCTCTCCCTACATAGAAAGGTTCCAGCTAACCAAGCAGGAGTAGAGCATGTATTATTTATTTCAATTTGTCTTTGCTCAGTATTATCTTTAGGTTGCTCCTCTCTTTCTTGATATCTTGCATCATCATCATGCTCTTAATTTTGACCTCCTACAACTTCATGAATTTCCTCTTCATGGGAGTGCTCAATTTCATCCTACCATTTATCATGTGTATGTGCTTTTAACTTTTCCTAATGTTCTTGCTCTACTATTGATATAACATGTGTTTGATGTTGATCTTGATCAGTTGACACCTCCGCTTGTTCACCTTGCTCATGAATAACTTCTTGCTCTTTGTGTGGCAAAGTCTCATTAACTTGTTGTTGTTATTCAATATGCAGTGGGAGGTCATTCTTTGGTTGTTATTTATATTCCTCAAGATCCCTACCAAGCATAGAAAGCAATGCATCTTTTGTGGACTTATCAAACACTTTAGTTTCAGTAGTGGCACTAAGAGGTTGTGATTGTAGTTGACTTGTTGAAATTTCATTGCCCACTTGTGGAATTTCTTCAATAGGAACATTTTCTTGAGGGATATCTTCCTCAACCCTTGGTTCTTCTTTAGCCACATGCGTTTCCATTTCTAGCTCATTCCTCTTCTCAACTTTACCTTCAGTTTCAATTTCTATTTGAATGGTATCTTGGGATAGTTGTTGTTTTGTTACATGTCCTTGAGGCACATCTACTAAAGAATATTGTTGAGGACCCTTTACTTGAAGGGTAGTATTTTTTTTTTACGAATGGAGTCACCATAGAAACTTGATATGCTTGATCAACCTATTCTTGTATTGGAACCTCAACCCTTGTTCTCTTCTTTCTTTACAATTGAGGTCCAAGTTTTTCCTCATCTTCCTCATCTAACCAATCTCTGATCACTCTTATAAGAGGGGGTCCCTTAGTGCCTTTTCTCTATCTTTTGTACATAATAGGATATTCTTCAAGGACTTCTTTAAGTTTATCCTTTGCCTTATTTGATCTATTCCTTTGATGAATGAAGGATGAAACCAATGCAGAAGGGGTAGAGGGAGCCTCTTTTCTCTTTCTAGATTAAGGAGTGATAGAAGAATGTACCTCTTGAGTTCGATTATTCTCTTTCATCTGCTTATTCACCTTTGATGAAACTTGCTCTGAATAAGGCCTTGCATGTCTAGTAGGATTTTATGGAGGTGGTGGCTTTCTTGATGAAGAGGGTCCATTACTACTTTTTGAAGTGTTAGCTCCATCTTGTTGTGACTGAGTTTTAATTTGTGAAATGGACAACATATCATAAGGATGTCTTATCCATTCATTGGTATAATGTCTCACATGTCTTGTCCTTTCATTCATATCTTGTAACTCTAGACAATTTGGATCAACATTGTGAATAGGAATATCACATATTCTTTTATCATACAATGGATATAATTTATTCTCACTGTCCTTCTTTCTTACTTCATTAGATATCCATAGGTGTTCTCCTTATTGAGCCAAATCAATATCCATTATGTAATAATCTTTAACTCTAATCTCATGATTGTCAGCACCATTGGCCAAATAATCTTTAATATCTAGTACATGTCTAAAGTGCAAACACATCACCTTACTAAATGTACCAACAAAATCAAACTTGTTGTGTTCTATCTTCAAATGTCTCGAAGAGAATTTAAGCAACTCCTCCTCTACACTTCTGGTAGCTTTCATTTCCAAGCATGAATATGCTCCTCTCATAAGTAGTTGGAAGCAAGGCTTATGCTTACTCTTCACCAATTTGTGTACATTTGCAATATGTCTACACAACTCCAAGACAACCAACCTATCACATGGATATATAGGCAGCTTATATGGAGGAATTGTACACCTGAGAACCCGAATGTAGGTGAAAGTTATAAATTGAATGAAATAACTCCCAAAGTGGTGAATCTCCTTCAAAGCATCTAAGGGTAGCCTCTTGTTGAAATATTCTTCCAAGAACCTTATTATAGTCACATAAATCTGTCCACTTAATTAAATGAATATTTAGTATTTATTTGATTATTTAACCATCCATCAATTATTTAATTAATTCAACTTAACCCTCTTCTCCTATTAATTAAATAAATTATTTGATTTATTTGATTTATTTGATTTAATTCACTTAACCAAATTCAAACCATTAAATAAATAAATAAGTCATATTTGTTTGATTTAATCTTCTCTCACATTTAAATAAATTAATATTTATTTAAATCCCCCAAAATCTCATCTCTCACATTTAAATAAATTAACATTTATTTAAATCACCTTTATCCTCCACCCACTTGCATTTTCCTACAAATGCAAGTTGCACAACTATTTTAAATAAATAAATTATTTATTTAAAATCCTATTTATCCTCACCCACTTGAAACCTTTAATGGTTTCCCTTAAAGTCTTCAAAGTTAATGGCTTCCTTCTAGAATCTTCTCAAGCCTTTAATGGTTTCCCTTAAAGTCTTCAAACTCAATGGCTTCCTTCTATAGTCTTCTTAAACCTTTAATGATTTCCCTTAAAGTCTTCAAACTTAATGGCTTCTTTCTAGGGTTTTCTCAAGCCTTTAATGGTTTCCCTCAAAGTCTTCAAGCATTTAATGCTTTATCTTCCTTTTTCTCATGTAAATAAATTAAGATTTTTTAAATAAAATCCAAAATTCACATTCACATTTAAATAAATTAATATTTATTTAAATATCTATCCAAACGCAAATTACACCATTTAATTGAAATAAATGATTTTACTTCAATTGAAAATCCCAAAATTCCTCCCACTTACATTCTCCTACAAAATCCACTTGCATGCCTAAATCCCTTCTAGATTCTTCTAACTCCTTCTAATTAGCCTAATCCTATCCTAATCATTGTCACATTCCTAAATAAAAGGAAGTCACTTCTCAAAAACCTCCAAAGTCTTCAATAACCATTAAAGGCTTTATGTCTTCAAATGGTTAACCTCTAAAGTCTTCCAAACCATTAAAGGCTCTTACATAACCATTTATGGTTAACTCACTTTTTTACCTTTGGTTAGAGACATTCCTATAACTTAACCATCCTTTTGACTCATGGGTCTCTTCAAAGCATTTATTTATTTGACTAAGGTAGCCATTTAACCCTTGCACATTCATTTATCCCTTGGATAAAAGGAATATCCATTAACCTAACCCTAACCCAACCCCCCAAGGTAACCATCATGTCCCCTCAAGCATTTAACGATCCTTATCTCTCCTCTCAAGCCTCCTCATGATGACACTTGTCAACATGGGATTGAGTTGAAAGTCTCACATGGATTGAATATCTTTCAATCCTAACCCTTGTTAAGATTGCTCAATCTTAACCCTTCATTTCCCCATTTCTTCTATAAATAGAACCCTTCTCCTCAAGCAAAGAAGGAAGCATTAGAGTGTTGTTTTTATACTGGTATTAGTATAGAGCTTTTTCATAGCATCACTATCTACACTTGCATAGCATATGTTTATCATATTCAACCATCTTGAATCTCCATATGGCATTCATGGCTAGTGCTAAAAGCTAAGAGCTACACTCATTTGGGACTTGGAGAGGGGAGAAACAAGGGAGGAGCATCAAAAGGCATCATGAAAGCATCTTAGGGAGGCTCTTCTCCTTTCTTTTGTTTTGTTAAATTTCTTTCATGCTTTTTGAAATCTCTTTTGACATATTTGGAATGGTTTTTAGTTATTTGTTTTGGTTTTATGGTTGAAACTAACTTATTAATATTGAACTTTGTTGTTGCCTTGTCCCCATTCCATGACATCACTTATTATAGCAAACATGAGGAAATCATTGAAAATATAGTGCTTCTTTATGATTCTCTCAGATTGGAGCTAAGGATAATATTATATAGTGTGTTTGGATCCATAAGGGATCCTTCTATCCTTAACCTTGGGTATGTGGCCTGTGAAGCAAGAAAGTAGACTACATATGAAGTCATATATAATCTAGGGTTTGCCTTTACTCTCTATAACTACTCATCAATATTCTCATGTATCATCCTTCCCTGGTCTATGTACTCTTTCCTTGTGAGGATAGTTTTAATAAACAATAGCATCCATTGCTAAACCTTTTAGCATATAGATGTCCAACCACACTACAAAGAAGATTAACATAATCTCTGACATCAATATGCAAATAAGTTGTGTGGATGATCTTCATATTCTCAAGTTTTATTTGGCTTCTTATAATTCTCAAGAAATTTCTCATTGATGTAAGTCATGGGATCCTTTTTAACTTGGTAATATTGTTGTCCTCGATCAGCTGTCACCTTAGCATATTTGTCATGTTTTTGAATGTGGAATGTATCTTCAATGGCATCAAGATGAATTTTAAAGATAATATCTCCCAAAGGACTATAAAATCTCCATTCATGTGAGTAATCCCATGCTAGGATTAGGTCCAAATATTAAAGAGACATAGGCAATCCAACCACTCGAACCAATTTAGAACAGACCAATGATGAAGCCCTAGTAGTTCTTCCATCTAGTCTAACCATCCTTTGCAAGAACTCCTTAAGATCTACATGGCCAATGTCAATATCGATGATCTCTTGGTCCAATGAGTGTAACTTTGTGGGAGGGAGGTATTTGTTATATATGTACTTTATTGGTACCACCTTCTGCTAAGACGTCACCAAATCTACACTCAAAATAACTTAAATTAGGAGCTTTATTGAATTAAGAACCTTGATGAAAACACCTTATTCAAAGAAAGAAACTAAATAACCAGACAATTAAAAGCTAAAAGTAATATAATCCATGCCTTATCTTATTTTAAGACTACATATTTTGGGGGTCGATGGTAGCAACATCCCCAATCCCTACATTGAAATGTATTTGGAGGTGTGTGGGGTAACTATGCATGCTAAACATAAATTATTGAAACAACAAGGAAATCAACCAAGCAAGCCATTAACTCAAACACCTCAAGATTGGGATGTTAGAAAGAAAGAAAAAGAAGCATAAAACATAAAACAATAAAATGCAAACTTCATTTTACCCCCTTGATTTGATGATCCCATAGTTAGATGTGTGCTCATGACGTAGCTTGTACTCGATATTGCTCCATGATGCATGATTTGAGGATGAGATTCAAGATATGAAGATTGGATGAGAGGATATGAGGATGAGATTTGGCATGATGATGATATGGTTATGCTAAATGGTAGATAGAATTCTGCATGATGATGTTATGGATGAAAGAAAGTGGATGAATTGCTTCAAAAGGAGGGGGGATTAAATAGGAGAGGAAGGAGAGAAGGGTATTGGGAAACAACAACACTTTTCCTCAAGGAGGACAAGTGGAAATCCCAAGAATGACAATTGGAATAACCAAGTGGCTCAACAAAGAAGTACAAGTGTCCCTGAGAGGGAGACATGTCAAAAGGGGTTTGACATGTGTCCTTGAGGACACATGTCTATTTTGGGAGGGAGTCACCAAAAATAGGCTTTAATTTCCTAATATTAAGGAAATTAGGGAATATGTGTGTGCACACACATGTGAGGGTGGGTTAGGATAAGGTTAGTTTGGGAAGATAAGGTTGGTTAGAACCCAAAGGTTAGATTGAAGGTTAGGTTAGAGGAGGGTTAGTTAGGTAGTTAAAAGTTAGGAGACATGTGATCTAAAGGGAATATTTTCATTTAATTAATTCAAATAAGTGGGAGGAATAAGGGGGCTAATTAATTCAAGGAATTGGGAAGGGTGAATTAATTAGATTAGATTAATTAATTTGGGGGATTGGAAAGGGGGAATTAATTAATTAGATTAATTAATTCAAGGGATTAGAAATGGGGAATTAATTAATTTGATTATTTAATTCAAGGATTGGAAAAGGGGAATTAATTCATTCAAGGGATTGGAAAGGGGGGAATTAATTAATTAGATTAATTAATTCAAAGGATTGGAAGAAAGGGGTGGGTTAACTAATTAAGATATTTATTTAATTAATTGGCTAATGGGGCCTGGCTTTATTTAATTCATTTAACCAAAAGGGATACTTGATTTTAATTGAATAACATAGATTATTCAACTATTACAAGAGACTTGGGAGATTTGATTTGATTAAACCAAATTTGAGTATCTACGGGAGCCTTTGGGGGTTGGGGGTATTACTACCTCCAGTTCCCACTTTATGTTGAGTGGGCATATGGATCGATGGTTGGGGGTATTGATATCCCTAATCTTTGATCGATGGGCATTATTGGGGGTGAGGGGTGTTCCATCCCTATTGGGGGTGAGGGGTGTTCCATCCCTAACCCCATAATGGGTATTGGGGATGGAACAACTCCGAACCTTGGTAGGATCCAAGTAAAGCGCTAAGTGTTTAAATGTTTAGGGGTTAGGGGTATGACTATCCTTGATCCTTGATTAAGGGGTCATCTTTATACTTAACTAGAATTTGTGAATCAAGCAACATTCAACAATTGTATAGAGGTTGTTCAATCTAACTCGAGACATAAAATGTAGGACTAACAACCTACTTATTCAAAATAAGATTGAACCAAGGTGAACAAGTTCGTAACAAAAAGGGCAGGCACTGGCCAAGTGGGGTTGTAGAGAAAAACAATAGAGGTCTAAAACATAATCCAAATATACCAATGAAAGGATGGGGTTTCAACCATAAACTCAAAAACCATGGCTTACAGGTCTGAAATATTGAAACCCTAACACAAAACACAAAGGAAAAAGAAAAGAAAAGAAATAAAAAGCATGAAACCCTAGCTAAATAGAAGGAAATACAACCAGACAGACGCCACGGGAACCCACAAATTCTTCACTAGGTCACCCTAAAATCACTTTGAATGCTTCACTAGATGAGGGAAAATGAGCGGGCATTGAGATTTTATAGGCCCCAAAAACAAAGCATTGAATTCTACATATATTAGGTGAACTTGTCAGTGGTCAAGGGTTGGGGGTTGGGGGTTGGGGGTCAAGGGTATCAAAGGTCATTGATATGGTGGATTTTTCTACCTTCGATCCTTGATCTTTAATTTCTAACTAGGACGAGTCAAGGGTCAAGAGTATGGCTACCTTTGATCCCCAAAAGGGAAAGGGCAAGGTAAATAAAATGCAAGGGTTAGGGGTCAGCATTCCAAACTCTCGAAATAGGAAAGGGGTCCTTTGATCCATGATCCCCGCAAGCCTAAAAAGGGGGAAAGAGACAAGGAAAAAGAAAAAGAAAAAAAAAGGAAAAATAAAAAGAGAGAGGGGGGAGGAAAATGGAGAGAGAGAAAACAAGAAAAGAGACAAAGGAGGAAACAAAAAGAACAAAAATGTCCAAACAAGAAAAAAGAGGGGGGGGGCTCATTTTATCAAGCGATAAAATAGGGTGTGAGTTGTGGGGACATGCCACTTATCTAAATAAATAATATCCTTGAAGGAGAAAGTATTGAGGCTCAAGATGACAAATTTCATGTGAATCTCTAGTTGAGCTAGGGGTTGCAAGATTCCTTCCACTTTTGTAACACTTGGGGATTGGCCTAGACCTTGAACTATTGTTTGATTTTTCTTTTTTTCTTCCAATAGCTATTTTAATTTAGTCTTCTATCAAGACTAATTTATTTGGGAGGAAAGGGGAAGGGAATCCTAATTATGGACTAACTACTTAATGTAACCTTTAATTTATTTTATAGTTTTATCTAAGACATTGAGGCATGCCTTACACTTGAAAGTCACTTTATTGCACATGAGAAATTATTTGAATTTCTTGGTCATTTGTCTCTTGTCATTCCCCCTATTTGTGCTCAAAGAATATTTCGTTGCATCACATAATTTATGAACCAAGAATTTAGAGTTCGCAACTTTAGGGGTGACAGAAGAAATAATGTGTTCAATGGTGGTGCTTACCTCTATGATTAGTTTATGAGAATCTACAATGAATTCAAGTTTGGGATTCAAATGAGAAACAGTATCTTTTATCCTCTCCTAATGTGAAATATATAGTTGTTGGATCATGGGAAGGATATTAGTCTATTGTGTTGAGCAGGATAACCAATCATTCACTTGTTGGAGTTGTTGGTCCTTAGCATGAATCTCCTATTGAAGTTGTTTTTGCACATTCATCGATTCAGAGAGACTATTTTGCACTTGTTTCAACTCTTATTTTTTCCCTTGTAGTTTGGAATCAACTATTTCCTTTTCTTTCTTCTCAATATCATTTTGGGTCTAAGCCTTAACTACCTCCTTCTGGAGCTTGGCTTTTTGGTCATACATTTCTTGTTCAAGTTGTCATTGCATTTCCTTGGATTCAAAGAGAATTTTATAAACAAGAGCCAATTCATGCATTCTCTTGTACACTTAGATTTTGTGGCTTCATTTTATTTCTTCCCAATATCACTTTTGACTTGAGCTTCCTATAACTCCTAGAGTTTGCCTTTTCATTTTTATCAAGCAAAAAAGTTGCCTTTATAACTCTTTATTGTATATCTTTATTCAAATGGGAGATTTCAATATCTTTGGCCTTATTTTTAGTAGTTAACCTATCAACCCCGGCCTTAACATTTTTAATCTCTTTCTCCCTTTTCCTCGTCCATCTCTCGACTTTGAGAAAATTAGTGGTGACTACTTTCTATGTTTATTCCATCAATTCAACTTTATCTTAGGGAAAGGCTTGGATGAGGTTCAAACCAACAACATAAATTGAGCAATCCTCTAGTCAATATTGTCCATAGGCTTTGGTGACAATAGGTGTCATGTGGGCCACCATTAATGTTTGGTAATTTGTCTCATAGAGGGATTCCATTTTAGGGGTAATAGGGTCTAAACCTTCTTTTCTCCTTTTTTGAATTCTTTCCTCCTAAACATTTTTAGTAGCCTTGGATTATTGGTTATATCTTGTAGGAGATTGGATGTATTAAATTTCAAAAGGGATACTAGGAGAGAGACCAAATGGAATAGAAATTTGAGAAGTGATAGCTTTTGTTCCTGTCAAGGTGGATAATGGAATACTCAATATAAAAGGGGATAAAGGGGAAATACTTTATAGTGCATAGGCAAAATGGGGAGGCAATAGAGTGACCTATGTAGTTGACAAGGAAAGCATGGAAATGAGCGTAGACACAGATGTGGAAGTGAAGATGGAAACCAAGGGTTGGGAAGTAGTTGAAACTATGGATTAAAAGGGAGTGACCAAAGATTGAGTAGAGAGAATAAGAGGAGTAAAGCATACCTATGTGGTGGTTCCCATCTGAGGCTACATCATGACAGCTACTTCTTATTCTCCTTCTTCTTTGAGACTACCCAAGATTAATCTTCTTTTTAACTTCTCGAGCTAAGTTGAGGTACCCAGAAAGGATGCTTCACATGCAAACCCTAAAGAAGTTTATATTTGTTGAGAAGCCAAAGGCCTCCATTGAAAAGTCTAACTACTCCTTTGCTTAGTGATATCATAGACTTGGGATACTTGTTGAGGTGGGGGGTCTTCCAGTCTCTCCTTTATCTTCTTTTATGTCTGAGCCTATTTGTGTATGTGACTTGTGTCTAGCAATGAAGGGTGCTCCACATGATCCACCTCCCAAAGATTCTCAAATTTATCACCCATCACGATGGAATCATACGAGGGATTTAATTCATTAAATTCATAGTGATATATCCAAAAAATTGCAATCTTCTTTGCATCTGAATCCTCCTTTTTTAACGAATTTTTGAGTTTCTTTGACATTATGATAAACATATCAAAATTCTATTTGGGCATATAAAAAGAAATCCACTAGGGTCTTTGTCATTTAAGTTTCATTTTGGTCTCTCTCAAGCTCGTGATTGAAAAATTTCAATTAGTCTCTCCTAGTTGACCAATATCTTTCCAATTACTTTTGTGAGTATAGCTCTATAGATGATAGCCTTAGGGAATGTGGACCATGTCTTGAATGGCCTTAACATTGATTGTAAGCTTGAGGCATCTTTCTACCAAGGTTTCACTCATAGGATCATAGTGACATGTGCATGCGTCTCCCAATTTAGGGCAAGGGGTGCACCAATGACAACATATGCTAGGGAAAACTAGAGTTCTAAAGTTGAAACCCAAGAGTGTCATACTCTCTCTTCTCCACCTTTTGTAACATTCTTACATGCACATTGTCTCAAACATTCCTCAGTTTTTTTTTTTAACTTGAGCTCATAGATTTCATCTACAAAATTCATCACTATTGAGGGGTCCCTACAATTCTCCTTATTCAAGGTTTTTGTATTTGGTAATTGTGGTATTGATAGAATGGGAGTTGGGGCATATGACCTACTATCTAATAGGTTAGGGAAGAGCTCTTGCATTACCATTTCTTCTTGTCCAATGGTAGAAATTTATTCCACCAAGTCCATCTTTATTTACTTCTCCAAATTTTTGAGTCTCTATACTGCTTAATCACATGGGCAACTATCTAGGTACAACAATCATATCCTCTACACTTGAAGGCTCTACAACTCTTCTCCAAAAAAAATTTTTGCTATCTAAATAATTGTAAGCGACTTATTAAAATTGTATCATATCAGTTACCTTCATGTCAACTTGTGTGAATTCAATTCCATTTCTCCTAGAAAATTCCACCTCTTAATGAAGGGAGATATGAAAAACCCATTACACCACATTTTGGGAAATTTAGTTGATACATGGCACAAAAAGGTGATTTGATTGTTTTTTACATTAATTTCAACCAAAGGGTGACTATTAAGGGTCACTTCTCATAATAACAGTTGAAGGAATGCCAAGGTTAGAAAGACATTTAGCAAAGAAACTGAACAACTTGTGCATACAACACTTACTAGAAAAAGGAAATATTAGAACTAAAAACAAAATAACTAACTATTTACAAAGAAGCCTCTTGGGAGACCAAAATTAATTATAATACTTTAGGTAGATTTCATTTACTGGGATCTCTACAACATTGTCTTCCATAATGGGTCAAATTTAGCATGCTAGCCTGGCTTAGAAGCTCATTCATTATTATTTAGAACTAAATCTCCCTATTTAAAATGGGGATTTGAAGCCTTCATGTAAAACCATCTCTTCACTACTTCTTGATGGTTTGTCATGGCTTCACGAGCCTTTTCTTGGCCTCTTACATATTAAGTAGTTTAGTCATCCTTACTTCTATAGCTCCATTTTCTTTAGCTTATACATACTTTAATGATTGTGGTATCAAGATCTCCATGTACATTGACAAACCAACCTCTTTAATATAGAATAATTCGTATGGTAATGTTTTTATGACTTTCTTTGGAGTGATCCTATTATCTCAAAGCATTATTTTTAAATGATTATGCCAATATTTTTTATGGTCTACCCTTATCTACTTGATCAATTTGATCAAATTCTTATTCATGGTCTTTGTTAGTTTGTTACCTTGTGGATAATAATTTGATGAAATCATAAGAAAGATTCCATTCTTTAGTGCAAACTCTGAAATCTTTGAATTGACAAATGCCCTTGCTTTATCATATATTATGGTTTTTCGTAGGGCGAACCATGTTATCAACTCCTTCAATAAGTTAAGAATTTCATTCTCTATGTATCCTTTTAAGGGGATCACTTATGACCACTTGGTGAAGTAGTACGTGGTGGTGAGTATCCATTTATGGCTTGCACCATATATAATGAATTGATTATTTTAATGAAATCAAGACCCCATTGTGCGAAAGACTTATCAACCACAATCAAACTTAGGGGCATGGCCAAATTTTTTATGTTTGTTGACAAAAAATTGGCACTGCTGACATTTTTTAACCAAATTGTGGCAATCGGTGAACAAAGTTGGCCAGTAATATCCCACAAACATGATATTCATTGTGGCCGACTTTGCTAAGAATGGTCACCCACGAGACTGCTATGAAATTCATGTAAAATTTTGTTAGCTTGATGTTTGTCCATACATCTAACACGTACTCTATCAAAATTTATTTTGAAAAAACCCCTTCAACTAATGTATAACTATCCCCTTGTAATCTGTAAAGCCTTCTTTTATGCAACAAGAGGCTTTTTGGATATCTACCAGTTTCCATGAAATGAGTCATATCTACGACCCATGACTCCTTGAATTCAAATTGATTAACTAGAATTGTTTCCAAAATTTCCTCTTCAACTATGGTTTTGGTTTCTTTAGCTAAATATTCTCTTACACTTGAATGAACTACATAGCTCATTATTTGTATTTGTTTCATATTATCAGATGCTTGAATTTTTTGAGGCCTTTCACAATAGAAAATACTCGTTTCTCCACAAAATTGTTCTTGATCTCATACCCTCGCAAGGTTCATGAATAGAAGGTAATAAGATCTTCGCTTTTTCCTTCTTCCTTCTATGTCATGAATAATACAACATTATGTTTACTTTCATAAATATGCATGATAAAATCTCTAGAGAAATTAGGATTGACCAGTACTAAGGTAGTATAAAATTGCTTCTTTTATCTTTTCAAATGCACTTCCTTCGAGAATCTATTTGAAGATCTGATCCCTTTGTAACATAAAAGTAGTTTGCTTGACTAGTCCAACAAAATGAGAGATAAACCTATTGACAAAATCAAGATTTTTCCTAATAAATATTGAAATCATTTCTTATTCATCAATAGGGGCAATTCCTTGATAGATTTCACCCTCTTGGGGTCTATAGAAATTTCTTCTTTAGAGACTACATACTTGAGTAGTTTACCTTGCGAGACTCTAAAAACACATTTATTGGGGTGCAAAGATATCCCAAACTCTTGGAACCTCTATAAATTATTCTCTAAATAATCAAAATGATCTTCTTTTGACTTTGAGAATACTATAAGGTCATCTAGGCATATAAGGATAATCAAATTGATCAAATCTTTAAAAGCAGTATACATTGATCATTGAAAGTTAGCCCCTGCATTTAAAAGGCCAAAAGGCATCATGACATATGAAAATGTTCCCCATTTTATAGTAAATGTGGTTTTGTATTGATCTTATTCTTTTACCCACACTTGATTTTACCTAGAAAAACCATCCAACATAGAGAATATATTAGACCCCACAACTGTCCAGAGGATATGCTCTTCCATGGAAGGCATGGGATAATGGTCCTTTAAGGAAGCTTTATTCAGGTTAATAAAGTCCACACACAACCTAATATCATAATTATTATTTTGTATAGGGACCAAGTTAGATACCCAAGTTGAATTCTTGATTGGATATATATGATTCTTGAATCAATGAGTTTTTTCAACTCTTAGGCCAGAAAGGACTCAATCTTTGGGTTAATCATCCTTTGGTTTTGGCGGATTGCCTTAGCCCCTTCAATTGGGTCTATAGTGTGTTAGATTACATTGAAATCATATCCTCTTAGATCATCATAAGTCCATGCCATGACTCTATCGTACTTATTGCAAAAGGATATCAACCTCTTTTATCCTTTTGGAGAATATTTTTCCCAACTTTTAATTTTATACCACCTCAAACATCAAGATTGAAGTAATCACTCTTATTTGCGAAAAATTTACTCTTTTTTTTTCTAACATCATCAAAATCAAAAATATTTTGTAGAGTGATTAGCCCTTTCAGAAGATTATAAGTTTTATGTTGAATAATCTAGTCTTCATAAGCTTCTTCAGTTTTTGGTTGTAACTAATTTGCTAATTTACAAGACTATTGAACAGATAGGGCAACTTAAGCATCACTTTCAAAGACTATCTATTTTTTATCATTTCTAGGAATGGTCAATCTCACAATCACTCACAACGAGTGCTTATTTGTCAAGAGATCCATTACTAGGTCAAATTGAGAAATGACTAATGCCATCTTATCTGCTTCAACATTTTAAGATCTAGGAATCACTTGAATGTTGAAGGCCTCGAATGATTCAATTAGATCCCACACTCTATGGTGGTAGGATCACATCTTGAAATTATTTACTATTGATGTTCCTCTTATCAACTTTACCACTAACTCAGAGTCTCCAAAGACCTTTAACTATCTTATTCCCATCCGTTCTGCAAGACTCAATCCCTAGACTAGGCCTTCATATTTGACCTCATTATTTGTTTAGGCAAACTAGAATTACATGGCTCTAAGAGTTTGTTCTTTGATAGGGGATACTAGATGGATGCCAAATCCTGAACCGCTCTTACACCTGGTGCCATAAATTATAAAGTCCACATGTTGAGCTCATCATTAGGGATTTTATTATACCCTTTTTGAATTTTAGTGACTTGGGGAATAATCTAATCTTTGTCATAAATCACATAATTTACCAAGACCAATGGAATAATAGTTGTTGAATGAGTCACTATTAATGAATTTGTTGGTGATAAACTCTTCTTTTTAGCTTCTCTCACTAGTTGCTTCTTCTTCTTCAATCATTTTTATATAATACATCCCACATTTTATAAAAATATATGGGTGGCCTTTAAATT
Organism: Cryptomeria japonica; assembly: GCF_030272615.1. Taxonomy (NCBI): domain Eukaryota; kingdom Viridiplantae; phylum Streptophyta; class Pinopsida; order Cupressales; family Cupressaceae; genus Cryptomeria; species Cryptomeria japonica. The sequence goes on along the minus strand of NC_081413.1, from coordinate 239,656,447 downwards.
CATCGTAACGTTATCTACTATGCACTCTAGATGTAGTGGTTCGGACAACACTTTCATTTTAGATCCATATTTAGTTCTTATGATCAAATGGGACCAATCAAGGGACAAATGACCACCAATTTTGGTAGTTAAATCTTTAGACAAACACAACCCAAAGATAAGATGGACATCTATTACTACAAACTCTTAGGGAACAGTAATACTAAGGCATGAATACAACATTAAGAGAGGATTTTTTATTATTCTTACCACTTGGACCCTTTTCCCATCTAACTGCATGACTCCCCTATTTAAAGACTCATATGCTAGATTTAATGACAGTGCAATATTCTATGGTGTAACTGTGGTGTATGCACCAATTATACAAAAAATTATCCCAAATAATGAGAGTCAATAAAAAACGGGGTAGGTTTCAATGTACTTCTTCCTTCACCATTTCTTATTTTTTATTTGTGAATGTCATAGTTGCATGTCCTTGTGCTCTTTTAACTAGCTCTTTATCCTTTATCTGACCATGTTCTAGCATTGCTTTAGCTGATACAAAATTTCTCACAACCTTCTAAATCTTCCCACAATAAAGATTTTGCCTCGGGATGGACAATATATCCCATAAGGATAAATTGGTTAGGGCATTCTTCAATTGCTCCACTATGTTGAGAAATCCAAAGTGTTGAATTTTTAGCTCCTTTTCCTTGTCCGAGAACACTTCTTTCTATTTTTGGAACGTTTGTGCCACTGCTTGCGAGCATAGATTATTTTCTAAAATAGGTTTAGGTTGTAGCACCAAGGATATATGTTCTCCAATTAATTTCCTCTTAAAGAGGGTGTAATAATTTAATTATACTTGGGGAGTTTTCAAAGTCAAAACTTTATCAACAAACATCATGTCTTCTCCTTCCATCCATGAGAAAAGTGCATGGTTTGGGGTGATTTCTCTTTCTTATTCAAGAGACATACCCTATACTTGGTCCATTAGGATTATAATTTCTACTCTATGGGGAACATAAGCATAAGTTCTCAGATCGGGTGCAATCACTTGGCTCTATTGTTCTTCTATCTTCTACTAAAGATTACCCCTCGAGCAAAAATCGAGCATGTGTGCATTATTGCATAGAAAACACCATGTGTTTGTAACATCTACTAGGCTATTTTGGCTAGCAACTAGCTCTGTATTTTGATTTGGCATTATAGTCTGGAGCATAGTAAGGATTGGTACAATTTGATTCAAGAGCTGAGGTTGATTCCTCACTCTCACTCCTCGATATTATTATGTTGAAAGGGAGGCCTTTCACCTTGATAATTTTGATAAGGGGGCTTTGGGGGCATGACATATTGCCTTTTGAGGTTAATTATCTTGTTTGAAAAGGTTTTGTTGGAATCAATGAACACTAAGAGGTGGGGGGGGGCGGGGCGGGGGGGGGGGGGGTGAATTAGTGTTCTATAATTTGGAAACTTACTAATTTGATTCTTAAACCACCAGATGCATAAGAAGGAAATAAAAGTGCATAAAAAAAAAAAATCAACCACTAGCACCAAGATTTTTATGTGGAAACCCGGAAAGGGAAAAACCATGGTGGGATTGAGTGCCCACAATATTATTATACTATGGCTAGTAGTAGAACAATATTACAAAAGTTGAATGCACTTGCATTCAGGCATACTGCCTAGAGCTCATTGCTCAATTACAAAACAGGGTTGCAACGCCGGAGGAAGGCTCACTACCTTACAGGATAATAAAAACTGATTATAATGATAAATTAACTAGAGTATAGCATCTAGCTATGCTGAAATACAGTTCCTGTTAGGCTCAGATTGTCTCCTGCTATTGATCTATCATTTTACTTTGTTATTTTGCTTTGTCACATACCAGAGTTATAAAATCTTCACCAAACTTACAAATTCGCTCACACAGACTTCCTTTTCTCATAACTCATTCTAAAATGATTAACCAGGTCAATCTTATATATCCGCACCAACAAAGAGAATCATTTACCATGTTGGCTTCCGAAAACTGCATAACACGCAACATGAAATGTGTATCTCCAAGTCAGCTCAATCCGCCCACAAATCCAAATGTAGACCAAAACAAGATGATAATAAGATTCCCATAAGTCATCCCAATCACCTCAAACATGGAATAGATCACCAAAATCAACCCAACAAATCCGCAACACACATTACACCAAAATAGCTTTGTTCTCACTGAATTACCGGATACCAAACTTCTAAACTTGCACATAATTCAACATCGGATATTAGGATCATGAAATAATCTATCTCAAACCTCAAAACAACTACCTTAACCACCACAACCAAAATTACAATACCAATGTCAAGATGTACACCACGATCTCATCCTCTACGGGTTATTGTGATCCACCTTCCAGACTTATGCCTATGAACAAAATGACTTTTGGTAAATCAAATATATGTACACCGAATGTGATTTATTTATTGAGTTGTCATCAATGACAACCATTAAGCATCAATCAAGCACCAATCTTCACTGGAATAGTATCTCTTGCCAACAATCTCCCTCTTTGTCATTGATGGCAACATTGTGAAAAATGATATGTACACTCAAAGTTGCAAAACTTCAAGGTTTAAAACTCTCAAAGAATATACAAGCTCCCCCTAAGAATTTACATCTTTTTCATCCTGCTCTTCCCCTTTGACAACAATTCCAAAGATAGGAATCCGCCAAAATTGATATACAAAGATATGTACAGTTGTTCACAAAAACTTGAATATGTCTACAAAAATTGTTCTAAGGGAAAACAAGTGTTTATCCCATGCTTTCTTCAGAGTCTCCAAAATGCTTATCATTCCACTAAAAAGGTAAGCAAGTGTTTCAACTCCTCTTCTATCAGTCGGAACATTGGAATCCAGAGCATCCTTTGCATCCTACATACTGCTCATCAAAGAATCTATCTGGGGAGTGATAAGACTCCTCAATTCTGCTACTCTACCCAAAACTCTTTCCTTTCATGGTTTAAACTCTTGAGCTTATCTAGTATACTCAAAACTCGGGGTTCAAAACTTCTAGCTGGGACTGATTGAGGTGCGTATGACTGTGATATGCTAGCTAGTTGGCCTTCATATTCCCTTATTTTCTTGTCAATGTCCATAGTGAACTTTGACAAAATCAAACATGACTTGTACATCCTACCACCTTAATCCAAAGAATCTTGAATACTTTTCATAGCAGTAACTAAGGTAATCCTGTCATCCTCAATCATCTTCAAAAATATTTTCAACCTCATAGCATTAAACGGATTCAAAACTTTAACATTTGTTGCCTTCTCCAAAGATTCAAAATGAGAACCTACAACATTTATCAAACCCTTAAGCTTACTCGAGGGATCAAATTGAAAAATGGCATTATTTTCTTCAACAGATCTCCTGTCAATGATATCAACTCTTTGTCAGCAGAATGGGACTTAAGTAAGTCCTCACTGGCTTTGGCTTGCACGGGAGTTTCCAACTTTAATGCTTGAATGGGAGATAATGTGCTCAGGTCAATCGACCCTTGAACAAAATCATCTGAATATGTAGCAACTTGTTTCCCTTTGTCATCAACAGTGTATCTTGCCATTTTTGTTGGAGCCTAATCTTCCTTCTCCTCTCCTTTCTCCTTATCTACAAGCTCTACACTCTCATCATTTTCACCTTTCTCACTACCATCCTTAATGTCCTTAACCACTGTCTCCTCAACTATCTTTTATGAAACAACTTCAATCACTGGAGGATCCTGTACAGTGTCACCAAAGTCATCAATATTATATGTGGTCTATACCCTGGGATGCTCTTTCGGACTGGCTTTCTCAAATGATTGATCATTTTGCTTGTCAGGAACAATGACAGATACTTCCAGAATAGATATGTCCTGAGATGGTTCTTTTGGATTCATATCAACTCTTTGATCTATCAAAAACTATCTCAGAATTGTTTCAATCTCCTTGGTTACCTCGTCTATCTTGTCGAGCATAATCTTATTCACCCTCTTCTTACTTCAAAATTTATTCTTTGCGAGCTTTAATAATCTAGTAACTTCATCTCTAGAAATGACTGAGGATAGATTTACTAGTACATACTCCTTTCTTCTCTCATCCTCAAGACTTGTTGTATGCCTTCTCGCAACAGAAATGTTATACAGGCTTTTAGGGATCATGGATGAAAGTTCTATCAATGCCTTACTATAGACATCCATGTATTCAACAACAAATTCTTCCATTGCCCTCTAATCTTTATCCTTAAAATTTTCATAATATGTAGGCACGTTTTTCAAATTTCCATCCTTGAGAATTTCATTAGTTAATTCTTTCAGAGTTAATGGGGGCTCAATTTCAAATGTACCTTCAATTTTACTAGATTTGATAGCTTCATCTATCTCAAACTTCTTCTTCTTACTTTCTCTGGCTTTTCCATATGACTCAGTTTTAGCCCTTGGCATCTTTGATTTTTGAACTCCACCGAATTGTGGTTTCTTCATAACTTTAGCATAGGTGGTTGTCTTCTTCACCTCTTTTGCTAATTCATTAGATTCAATTTCTATGTCCTCGACAGTGGCAACAACATATACTCTTTGGGGTTTCTCCTTCTTCCTCTTCTCTGCCCCACCGGTTGATGATGTCAGTTGTGATTTGGGTGGAGCAATGGGCTTCTGCACATGGGAGGTAGGTGCAAACTGAGACTGTCTTGGCTTGGCCTGCTTGGGAGGAGTGGGGACCGGTTTAGAATTCTTAGGCTTAGCCATGTCCTCCTCTTTTAGAATGTTTTGTTCTCTTTCCCTCTGCATAGCCTCCTTGGATATACCCATTTGTTTTGCCAACTACTCAACCTCCTTTCTTACTTTCCTCTTCCTTGTCGGTCCGGTAAACTTCTTGTGCAAATCAAGATCTTTTTCCTTGTAGGTACCGAACTTTTCTTCCTTATCATCCACTAGTTGACTCAACAAGTGTTGAGCATATGCATCGAGTGTGGTGGTATTCACCTCATACCCCATGGACATGATCCAGATAGTTCTTGGCTCAACTACCTCCATGTGACATTGGTCCTTATCAACCATGAAGCAAATAGTTTTCTCATACTTTTCTACAATCTCCTTAGGAATCCTTTCCCTATTCTACATTGTGGCTTGAAATTATTTAAAAATAGTCTCATAAAGTAGATTTATGTGCAACAATATCACCTAAATCCTGCAATCCTTCCTTTATCTGAACTACCACCAAATTATCATAACCTCGTTGAATCTTTCCAATACTAACGATATCATTTAGGAAATACAGTGCTAAGCAAACAATCAAGGAACCAAATTTGAACATGTGCTTCTTGTCTTGCTTTATCTTCTTTAGATTGTTGAACAGTTCACTAAGAAGTACTACACAAAGATCATACTTTGTGTCCTCCTTTAACATTTGATAGGCTACAAATATTGGAGTGTCAGATATAGAATTATGCCTATTGGATTGATATACCTTGTATCTAGTCACCATCGAGGCAAATCTCACATCATGCTCAATGATATCACTGATTATCGTTGACCAATTGTCATACTAAGATCTGGTAACTTTTGTTACCGTTTTGTTTTGAACTTTCCTTAATTTGGCGATCTCATCGGTTGCATTTAAATAGGTAACTGCTTGAATGGCTTGCTTGGTAATCTTGTGAGGTTAGTCCAGCCATATGAACTCATCATGGATTCAGCTCAGAATGTATTAGACCCATTCAGGTTCATCAAACATCAGAAAATGAATAAACTGGATGAAACCCTTGTCCTCCAATCCATCATGTGTTTGGTATACAATGATAGCATATCTACATTTATGAGCTCTTCAATGTTGCAGAGGATATATGCCCTAATATATTCGTTATGTAGCACACCATACGAGACAAATGAAAAAGCACCTTCCGGATCATCTTCCACAAATTTGAATGGATGCCTCTTGAATACAGACCTAGCTCTCTAAGTAATCTCGAGCGCCAAGGGAGTCGCAACACCAAATACAGATGTAGATGCCATTTTAAAATTAGGGTATGTAAAGATAGCTTGCAAACAGATAAATACCTTTTGATTCTCAACCAGATGCAAGGAATCACTGACTGATCGCTTCAAGCTTTGCTATGACTGCTCAATCTTGTTCACTTCGCTCTTCTGCTCTTAATATTTTCTCGCAATGTGAAAAATGAATGAGTTAAATGCCTTTTTATCTTTCAAAAACCTAACTTTAAGTTGTAATAGATGCACAACCTTAAAAGGCTTTCGGATACCCTGCATCTTCAAGAATTCATCACCGAATACTCAAACCACCATGAAATCTACCAGATATTAACTGCACAGTTAATCTCCATCATCTGCAACCATCCTTGACCAATTACAGATCTCCGAAAGGGGGTTCTAAAGATCTACATGAAAAGCTTCCCCCTAAGGCCAAAACGCCTTAGTTACCGGATGAGGTTCCAACACCGGAATCAGGTGTGGACCCATTCTACACACTTAAATCTTGCTTTGTAACCCACATCTTCTTATGCTGATCTCTAATCTCTTTCACTTTAGCTTTTCCCTTTTCATCTAATTTACTCTTGTCTACCAGAGCATTCTTGTTTCTGCAATATTTTGCAATATGACCAGGTTTGTTGCATGCATAGCAAATAACATTTCTCTACACAGGCCTGAAGTTCATCTGATTTGGTCTCATCCTACATTTGTTAGAAATGTGCCCAAACATTCCACAAGCATAACATCTCTTATTCTGAAAGTTATTTATCACTGTTCTACACATGTTTAACTTATGACCAAAATTGTTGCATGTGAAGCATTGACTAGTAAAGGTAGGACCATGGTTCATTAGATTATTCATCATCCCATTATTCATCCTACTTTTGCATTGACTTGCCATATGACCAAATTCACCACAAACAAAACATTTACCATTGAATTTATAGGCATCAGGGAATCTTACCGGAGGTTTCTTTTTCTTCTGTTGATGATTACTTTGACCAAAACCAGAGGATTCTCCTTTCTCAAATCCAAGTCCTCGCATGTCTTTTCCATGTCTCTGACTTTCTAGCATCTCATCTAACTGGGCTAAACTAGCTTTGAATTTTTCTTTGTACTCATTAGCAGTAGTCAGCTCATCTCTTAGAATTAAGATTTGTCTTTCAAGTTCTTGTCCATCATTCTTGGTCTGCACCAATTCAAGATTCAACTGATCATTCTCATATGTCAGTCTGCAACATTCATCAGATCTATTCTTCAGTGACTAAGTCAAGGTTTCTTCATTCTTCTTTCGGTCTTCAATCTCCTTTGTCAGTTCATCACAATAGATTGTATCTCATTCTTCAGGACTACATTCTCTCTAGAAAGTTTCTCACATTCATCTGTCTTGTCTTGTAGGGCTTGATTGTCAACAATTTGTTCTTCTTTCTCCTTCAACTTATCCATAAGCTCCTTTCTCTTCTCTCTTTAAGTACTCACTTGATCTTTCAATGTCTCAATGAAGTCTTCATCTGCATCCGGATTTCTTTTTAGGGAACTTACTTCTTTTCTTGCTGCATCAAGATCTTCAAGTGCCACACTAAGTTGTCTCTGCAAACTGGAGTCCATTGGTTCAATCTTCTAGATCTTCCTCAAGTTGTTAGGCTTCTTCCGAGGAACTAGGCTCTGATACCAATTGTTGGAATCAATGATCATTGAGAGGGGGGGTGAATCAGTGCTCTATAATTTGCAAACTTACTAATTTGATTCTTAAACCACCAGATGCATAAGAAGGAAGTCAAATTGCAGAAACAAAAAATAATCAACTACACAACCATAACACCAAGATTTTTATGCGGAAACCTAGAAAGGGAAAAACCACAGTGGGATCGAGTACCCACAATATTATTATACTATGGCTAGTAGTAGAACAATATTACAAAAGGGGAATGCACTTGCATTCAGGCACACTACCTAGAGCTCACTACTCAATTACAAAACATGGCTACAACCTTGGAGGAAGGCTCACTGCCTTACAGGCTAATACAAAATGAATTACAATGATAAATGAACTGGAGTATAGCATCTAACTATGCTAAAATATAGTTCTGGTTAGGTTCAGATTGTCTCTTGCAGCTGATTTGTCATTCTACTCTATTATTCTTCTCTGTTACATACCGGAGCAACAAAATCTTCACCAAACTTACAAATTCACTTACACAGACTCCCTTTGCTCATAACTCCCTCTATAATGATTAACCAAGTCAATAATATATATTTACACAAACAAAGAGAATCATTTACCATGTCGGCTTCCAAAAACCGCATTACACGCAACATGAAACATGTATCTCCAAGTCGGCTGAATCCGCCCACAAATCCAAATGCGGACCAAAACAAGATGATAATAAGCTCCCCATAAGTCAGCCCAATCACCTCGAACACGGAGCTGATCACCGCAATCAACCCAACAAATCCGCAACACACGTTACACCAAAATAGCTCTATTCTAACTGAATTACTGGATACCAGACTTCTAAACTTGCACACAATTCAACACCGGATATCAAGATCACAAAATAATATGTCTCGAACCTCAAACCAACTGCCTTAACCACCATAACCAAAATTACAACACCAATGTCAAGATGTGCACCATGATCTCATCCTCTACAGGTTATTGTGATCCACCTTCCAGACTTATGCCTATGAACAAAATGACTTCTGGTAAATCAAATCTATGTACATCGGATGTGATTTATGAATTGAGTTTCCATCAATGACAACCATTAAGCATCAATCAAGCATTGATCTTCACTGGAACAATGTCTCTTGCCAACAGGTTCACATTAGACTTTTCATGTCATTCAATTTTGTAGCTAAAGAAGAATAGGAAGATGTATTCGTCTAAGCATTGGAGAGTACATACATAGAAGGTGGTGCAGAAGAAGTATAATTAGGAGTGACATCTTTCTATGACACCGTTGATACTTCAGGGAATACATGCATAGGTGGCTGGGGGAAATTTTCCCAACATATATTAAATTATTCTTGGTCCTTATATCCAAATAATATGCATCTAGAAGTGTTTGGCCTCCAAGCAATGAGATCATAATAGCCATATTTGAGTTGAATGCCTTCAAGTAGAAGACAAAATTGCCATGCCTATTGGAGGACGAGTCGTTGGTGGGATTTTTTGTCATGTCTTGTGAAACCTAGTGTTAAAATTGGTGATAGCCTCTTGAGTCCTTCTTTTAATGGTTATTAGTTGTTAAAGTCAGGAAGACCAATTATCGTTCTCAATAAATTGATCAAAGAACCGTAGTGTCATAAAATTTCACCTCTTGTAATTTTAACCACATTTGAGGTCCTCACCTTGGCGACGATATTCTCCTCCCTAGCCGAGACCCCTTTCTGTATTTTTACCCCTTGATCCCTTCATGTTTGAGCCCCAAGATAGCCTCAAGACCCTATCTGAGCCCCAAGATAGGGCAGGACAGGGGTGTGGGGCGCACCCTCTTAGGGTCGCCCCAAGATAGGTCCCCCCAACTCCATTTGCACTTTGAGATCCTAAATCTCCCCGATGTCTGTCTTTTATGAGATGAATTTATCTTCAAGAGGCATGTATAAAAGGGAGTTGGTTTTCTCATTTGCATAAGCAAGAGATGGGAGGCAAGAGAATTAGATAAGCATAAATGAGATAAGCAAGCATAGGCGAAGATATACATCATCAAGCATTCAAGCATTCAAGTCTTCTTCATTCATCCATTGCAATATTTCAACATTAATTTGTAAGCATGTATGTGTGTTAGGGTTTTGTCATGTTACATGCCATTCCATGCAACACTTGTGATTACATTCAAGAAGCAAATCAATCATCATTAACAAGTTGCAGATCTACAAGGTATACATTTCTATTGTTTACATTCAAGCATTTGCATTACTTTCTTTTAAGATTGATTCCTCAACCAGGGTTTGATTGAGGCAAACCCCTATCCACAACCCCTTTTCCTCTATTTTCTGTGTGTAGGTTGTAGGTGCGCAATTGTAATTGCAAGTTTGGGCTTCATTTGCAGAGACGGAAGAACCCTTTTTTGTTTCGTGGATTTTGTGGAGGACCATGTACACTCCCGCCACGGTCCTGACGACTTTTCTTCAAATTTGCAGGGCAGATCTGTATCAGTCTAATTAGCTCAGATCTGAAGTTACAGCGCGATCCCAAACTGGTAGCTCCTCATTTCACTCATTTTCTCTCTCTTTTCCACATAGTCAACAAGTCAACTTTCTCATTTACAAAAGAGGGTAAACCACACTTCAACCCTTGCAATCCATTTAGAATTCACATCCTTGTTTCCCTTGGATTTGGATCTAGTGGATTCAACCCCTCTTTTGAATGTAAAGTCTCCCCCAAGTGAAAATCATCCTAGTGGCTTCCTTTCTCTCTCCTAGGTGGGGAGTCACTAGGATCCAATTTTTCACTTTATAAGAACCTATCTAGATGAGTTGATCACAGGTACTAATTGAATTTGGGGCAGTGATCTTTACTAGTCTAGAGCCTTCCCTTTGAATGAATCAACGAGCAACCTCAACACCATATTTTTCTCTGTAACATGGTGCACTATACACACATCATCCACATCTTGCAAATGCTCAGATAGTTTTATAAAATCCTCCCCTATGAAATTAGTGAGTTCCTTAAAGGAATTGGCATAATAAGATCCCACACAACTAGATGAGTAGGAGGTATGAGCGGACTATCACTATTCCATAACATGAAATTTCTAGGTTGTACTAGTGTGCCCATTTGAGCTTATGCTTGAATTTGTGTCACACTTTGTCCAAAAACTCTCACTTGGGTTATGATCACCAATGGAGGTAGTAGTAGTCTTGGATTTCATGTCATTTGTGACCTCATAATGGGCCTTTGGCTTATAAACCCACACTAGATGTGCCAAAAAAAATGTTGATCTCACAAACCAACACTTATGAGATACAATCTTTGAAAGTTCTAGAAATGTGGGACTAAATTATTATTCACAAACAACCTCCAGGATTTTAGAAGCTGACTATTTGTTTTAGAGACAAATAAAGGAGAGAAAGAAATCAAAAGCATTAAAACCAACTAATCTAAGTTGATGCATTGGAACATTATAATGATTTTGTCCATCACATAACATAATACAACTCCAATTTTATAAAGTTCTAGATATAAAAATTTGAAAGAGTGTTAACATGATCCAAATATTTGCATGTATGTAATATAACTAAAATTATGAAAACTAAATAATAATATTTGATAATTATAATATCTTGATTATGAACACATAGCATCAATTTAATTAATTAAACAAAGACAAAAACACATCATAGAGCCCAATTGCACAAAATTTGTGTATTCAATCTCTACTTTGTAAAATAAAGGTTGAGGTCTGAGAATTATAGACAAAATTTGTGTATTCAATCTCTACTTTGTAATAATAGATAAGGAACCCTTAAAACAAAGCCCTCATGTGGTTCAAATAGAAAATCCTTTTGCATTTGGAAGAATGTCGTAAAAAAAAATATTCCACTTCCTCTTTTGAGGGCGTCACCATCATGGCGATTATTCAAATGGCCTGATCAAGCAATCATATTAGCTCGTCCTGAGGTGATGGTGACACCATCTATCTTTCCATTATGTTTGTTGAAACCGCCAGCCAAGTTGATAATAAATCAATCTGCTGTAGGATTTTGAGGCCAGCCTTAAACAGCACACACTAAGCCTTTGACCGCTTAGGTGGCTGTGGGCCCAGTCTTTTCACTTGACATTCGATTCCCATCCGTTCCGTCCAGATAAACGTCGCCGTTAACTTTCGAATTCGCAGTTTTCCCGCCTAGAAGTTCCATTGTACGCAACAAACAGGTTTCCGTCAGTTTTTATTTGCAGTGTACTCCCTGCCTATGCCAAAATGGGAGCTTCGGAACAGAGTAGACATACATCAAAGCATATTACAGTTGGAAATGCTCTGGTAGATATGAATGCAAAAATGTGGAAGCGTAGACCGTTTGACAGAATGCCCCAAGAAATGGTTGCAGGAATTATGCAGAAAGTGCGTTTGATGAAAAGCGTTTAGATACTTCCAAGTTCCAACCGAATACGATTAGCAGGTGTAAAGCTTTGCCAAAAGCCCCCTCAGCCTCTGCGAAAATTTGAGCTTTGGACATCCATCAATAAACAATAGAGGGATTTTGTAACGTGGTGTAGCTGCAATTGTCCTGGCAGACATGTATGCTTATAAGACAAGCCATGAGAACTGTGTAAACTTAGGGTTAAATGAAAACCTTTAAAACTCAACATATCTTCCTAATCATTTTAATGTGTTGTTGGATGCATGATCATAACATGGGGTGTTTGTACCCACTTTTCCCTATTAAGCCAAATAACTTACATTCATGCATTGAATTAGTCACAAAATCTAAAATATTAGAGGCCCTAATGTCTTCTTTAACATCTTTCACAATTTGAAATTGGAAGTTTGCAATTGAACAATCAATAGCTCTAATAAAATAAGACAATTAAACTTGTGACAAATATATTGATGAGTAGTCAATATTTGATATTGGTCCACCCATCAATGGTGATAGAGCAGAGAATGTTCACTATTAAGAAGGGTGTTGTGAAGCTTTCATTGTCAAGGGAGGAATGAGGAACCAACAACAATTTCATATTTGAATATTTGTTAAATGTAGAGAGAATGCCACACAAAATGGCATGTTATAGACATAAAAAAATATTCAAATAGAAGAATCCAACCACCTATTACGATTATGCATTAAATAAAATTGAAATAATTTAGTGCTAATTCCTTTGTCTTGGTAGAATTAGAACCTTCTTCCCTTTGATTTCCAATATTTATGGTTTAATAACACACTAGGTTGCATAGTCTCATTTGGAAATTTTTATTTCTTGTGTTACATTCCATGTGCAACTTAGTTTCCTTAGTCTTCTCAATTAGGGTGATTTTGTCACAACCTTTTACCCATAGCCCGCTTATGTAAAAAACGTAAGAATAAAATCATCCAACTACCACTATTTAATGTTTCTTCCACATATGTGAAATTGAGTTTCAGTTTGTTGTGTTTTTTGGTAAACATTTTGGTATACTCGATTTCTCTATTTTACATTCTTTACAAATTTGAATTAGAACTAAAAAGAAAGTCTTCAAACTTGATATAATATTTTGCTAGGGTTATTACATGTGAAATTGATTATTTGCTAATTGGTTTCCTTCTAGGACCTATTCACATCCAAGTCTTAAGTTTACTTAGGTCTTGTGTAAGGTACACATACTATACTTTTCTCTTTGCTCCCCATATCATATGATTGCAACATTTAACATAATCCTATATTTTATTCTAGTCTCACCTTAGATTTAAAGGCACGGCTTCTCCTGTACATTGTATTTCTTGAGCATCTTTCCCATATTGTATTCATGTTTATAGTTTTGATTTGGCATCCTTATTAAGTACAATAACATCTTTTTTTGTTTACACTAGATAAGCTCATGAAGCATCTTTTATTGTTTCTATCTTATGTGTAGAAGGTTATTTGGTATTGCAAATTTCTTGATCCTGGTTGTTGACTTCAATATGATTTAAAACTATGAAAATTATCCGATGGGACCTTTTGCTATATCTAGAGGTATATGGAAGCTTGTAGTCATATACAAAAGTTTTCTAAGGACTAGATATTTGAGACAAATAATCCTCACTATGCTAGTCCCTTATGTGGTGAATACATATTAGTAAATAACGATAATAAGGTATTTGAGGATATTTGAAAAGCCACAACATAAGGTTTCTAACCAAAAAATAAATATAAACTACTTGCAAGGAAAAGTGTTTTGAAAAAATGAAAGTCACATATTTAGTGTGGCTAATGTTGTGAGCACTTTCTAATCATCAAGATTTCTTTATTATATGGTGAATACTTATAAAAAAACATATTTTAGTAAGCTAATTTATGAAAAATGCCTTCAATGAGCTCTAATACCACTTGCAATGTAGTGGAAAGAAAATAATCTAAAAATATAATTGCATAGAAAAAAATGAAATAGAACCCTTTGCCATATTTGTAGTCCCACTTCAAGAAGACAACATATATATAGATCATAAACAATAATTGCAAGCATGTCATTATAATATATATTTTTTCAAAGAAGAAAACTACCATCTATGTAAGTGGGATAAATATTTTATTATACGAATAGTTGGATGAACTACAAAGTATATGCATCCAACTCGTACTCGTTAACATAAAGTAGAATGGGATACATTAAAGTTCATATCTCAAACTAATATTTTTCAACATCTTTTAAATTGATGTATTTTAGATATATATGCGAATACTAATTATTAAATATTAGTTCTAAGGGCTTTAGCCCTAGCTCACCCGGTCGTGGATCGCAACTTAAGACATGGGTATGCTCCCCATGGTCTTGGGTCGTACACACTGGGGGATTAGTCTCGCTTCGGCGAGGACACCTCCAAATTCCACAATAGTGAATATAAAAAATAAATAAAAAATATTAGTTCTACTTATAAATGGTTTTCCAATTTATATAAATGGTCTTTACATGTAATAAAAATAAATAATTGTTTGTAAAAAAGACATATATCTACCATTAATTGTTAGGTTACTAATTTTGGTCATCTTTCCATTACCACATTACAAATCAATTTATTTTAAATTTATATATATTTTAATTCTAATAACCATTTTATTAATTTTAATAATACTCAATAGTTTATAATTATAATAAATATATGTTTTAAAAAATAAGCAACATACATGTTTCAAATAAACAATATAAATATATTCTATAATAAATTATAGAAATTTCCTTAATAAACTAGGACAATCAAACAATCTTTTTTCACTTAAAGAAACTGAAATAAAACATTAGTAGTACCAAACTATGTTGAAGGTTATTTTATAAATGATAATTTTGTAAGTTACAAAAGATATCTCATAATTGTATTATTGCCCAAACTACTTGCAGATATCCTCTAATCTTGCAGATCTCAGAAATAAAAGAAACTAAAAACCCTAGACAATTGAATTAAAAGAAATTTAGGCAGGTTATATCCTCTAATTTTCCAGATCTCACAAATTAAAGAAATTAAAAACCCTGGACAACTGAATTAAAAGAAATTTAGGATAAAGGGCTTTCTTTATATGCAGAGAGAAAGAAGGAATAAAAAAAATCTTAATCCAAAAACGTTGTCAAACATTCCTTATCTATGCTTACACATTTTGTATACATGTCTGCCAAGGTAGTTTCAGCTATATCATCTGCAAAATACATCTTATCATTTATTGTGTGATGTATTTACATACCCTGTTCCACATCGCCCATTTTCGCAGAGTCTGTGAGCAGGGGTTCTTTACACCTACAAATTACATTTGTTGGTGAAAGTTTTTAGATACTTTTCAACAAACACATTTTGTGCATATCCTTCAATCATACAAGATAAAGATCATTGCCCGGTCGCCACTAAGTCGACCTACTACAATTCTCCTCAATTCCATGTGATCACAAGCTCACAAGTTTCCAGTTACGAGATAAATGGTAGCGAGGAATAGACCTTGGAGCTCCCATTTTGAGTACGTTGGGAAATAATAAATTATCACAAGTTGCAATCAAATATTACAGACATCCACCGAAATCTGGGCGGGATAAAATTTTGAATTTTAGTGTTAACAGAAACAGAAACGGACGAGTGTAGAACCTTGACAAAGGGGATGGGCCCACAACGGCCACCTAAGCGGTCAAAGGCTTAGTGTGTGATGTTTAAGCCATCCCAAATTTTGGGGTGAAAATCCTTGTTTTGTAGAGCTTGTGTGGGCTTTGTCGCATGTTGGCTTCTTCCTTGCCTTCACAACAAGCCCACCTAGATTTTGGGTCAATAGCACAACATATAAAACACTCCAAGCTTTGGATACCCTTCGACTTCTGCTATCCTGATGTGTGGAGTGATGCAGTCTTAGTCACACCAAAAAAGAAATGTGTTGCTTACCTTTTCTTGGTGGTCTGCGAAGTTTCCACGTGGTGCACTAGAATATTGTAATGAGAATTTGAGTCTTCAAGTTAGATTGAAAATGCACGAAGGATGACATGTGGTGTGTCTCCACGTGAACTTTCAACTTAAGCGCAAAAGGAACTCGTGAACAAGAAGGAAAACCCTGACAAAGGACTCACAAAGCTTGAAAATAAAAGCCAATGACCGAAGGTTGCAAAATCCATTGGAAGTTGATAAGGCATTGTATCTATCATTGAATCAAACCAAAATTCCTCTACAAAAGGCTAAGAGCATATGGTAGCTACTCATGCTTGTAAGGAATCTATTTGGCTTAGATAGTTGTGTTTAGATATTGGGTTTGATGCAAGATTTATTACTATCTATTGTGATAGTTATAGTGCCAATTTGTTAGCAAAGAATTCAATTTTTTATGCTAGACCAAAGCACATTGATGTTCAGTTTCATTTTGTTCAAGATATGGTAGAGGATGAGAAGGTAAAATAAGAGAAGGTTGACACTTTGACGAATGTTGCAGATGCATCGACAACTCTAGTAAGCACAAAGAAGTTCGGATGGTGTTCCAGTGCCATGGGCCCCCTATACTCTATTATTGATCTATGGGTTATCTAAAAGGTCTTCAACAAGTGGTAGAATGCTAGCATTAAGATGTCTCAACCTTTACATATTCTAGCATTGATTATTTCAATATTTAATACATTTATTTATTATTTTATATTTATATAATTACTTACAAATGTTTAGTCTTTAGTGGGACACAAAGGTTTGGTGGCATCCTACTTGGTGATGATTGTATGACACATATGTTGCACATATACAATTAGGCATACCACTTTGAGGATATTGTATTTAGTATATATAGGTGACAAGTGTCATGTTATGACAATCTATGATGATTATTACGACACACTTATAAATGATAGCCTATGATAGATTCAATGACAAAATGGACAAGTGACAAGAGATACCTTTGCATGGAGAAGGTAGGCACCTAAGTTGGGATATGACAAGTTCTAGGAGAATTTTTTAATTATGGTCAATTATGACAAATTCTCTTACTTGTAAGTGTTGTAAGTTATGACAATATATATTTATGGTAGTTGTAAGATGTGTAAGAGCATCTGTCATAGCTCAAGATAGTAAATTTTGGCTGCCCAAATTAGGAGGTTTGAATGGGGAGTCATTTGGAGATGTACATGTGTCATTTGCATGCTTCTAGGTGGCTGGAATATCACGCCACATGTTTTGCATGTCCCCATTTTCTCGCTTCATCTAGAAGCTTTCTTCTTTATTGTATTTCTCCATATAAAGTAACCCTAGAGAGTATTAGTCATGTTATGTTTTGCAAGTGAAGTGTTATGCTGTCAAAATCAATTCAAAGTATTATTGGATTGATTGTCGAAGACTCCTATTGAAGAAGTAATGTTGTCCTCATTTTTGTTTTCAAAAATGAAAGACCATTACATGAACTTTTTGTGAAAAAAAAAAAGAGAAAATTTTTACTCTATGGCATGCTTCCCAAGGCAAAATTTTGACTAATCCTTGGACTGGCTTAATCCTCATTCCAACCTCGAACTACGTTTCAAATTTCGTCAAATTTTGGGTTCGTTTGCTATGTCTTTCCTTCAATTTTGGGTTTTAAAATCCCAACTGCAGGTGGAGAATTTTCTTCAAACTGCAAGTTTTAATGATGTCCATTGTTTTGGTCTTTGTAGGGAAATTTTTAGCTTATTACATGTGCATTTTTATTAAAAGATGAATACTTGTCATTTGTTTTAAATTTCTCCTTTATTGTTTTTATTATTTTTATTGTTTTTTGGCTTTTTTTAGTTAAAATAGGGATTTTTTGGTTAAGTTACAAGTAAACTTGTAGTTCTCTCTAAAAACCCCTACTTTAATGGTTTTTACATGTAATAGGGATTTTAAATCCCCATTACATATGTGCAAGCAAGTATAACTTGTTGTAGGGATTTTATTTCCCTTTTACAAGTATTTAAAACTTGCATTTCTCTCCAAAAAACTCGATTTTGCCTTGCAAGTGCATTTTTGACAATTTAAAACTTGCACTTTGGTCTAAAAAACCCGATTTTGCTCATCAAGTGCATTTTTGACATTTTAAACTTGCTATTTGGCCAAAAAATCCCGATTTTGCCCAACATGTTGAAAAAGTGAAATTTTACACTTGTTATATCTTCTAAAAAAACCCGATTTTCATTGTTTCAATCAGGCCTGGAATTTGACAGGCAAAATGGCCATTTTTTCACTTTTGAACCATATTTGAGAGCTTAAAAAATTAGTGGAACGTATGCATTGACATGCTATTTTTTTTCTAAAACCGTATAGATGACACTTCAAATTATAAATAAACCGTAAAAAAATATAGTAGGTAATATATATATTAGTTTAGAATGTTTATTATAAAAATACAAATTTATTTAAAATATTTTGAAATGGAAGGATTTAGAATATGGAAGGATGTACTTGTTTCTAATTTTATAATATTTTAATATGATTTTTTAGAATAGTTCTATTTTTTCATATGAATTTAGAAACTTGTCATTATTGAAATGATAGAATATAATTGATTAAATATTTTAATATGAATTTTTACAATATATTCTATTTTTTTATATATGAATTTAGAAACTTAGTCAATTTAATTTTAAAATATATTTAATAAGATTTTTATAGAAACTTGTCATAATATATATAATTTTAAAATTTCTATGTTTATTATTACTGAATTAGTAAGTATTAATTGATTATCATTTAATGTTAATATATAATATAATATATATTAGTGTATTAATTTAGAAACTTATTTAGTAAATTCAAGATTTTTGCATATATTACTAATTTATCATTATTTTCTCATTAAGATAATGATTTTCATTTCTTCCCAAGAAAGATGTGCATTGATTTTCATTGCTTCAATCTTCTACTTTTATATTTTTTGACAGTTAATATTTATCTGAAAACGTCAAATGAAAGGCATTGAAATGACTAAACCATCATAAAAAATTCATATGACAGGTAGGGGTGACCGTCAAATTCCAGGCCTGGTTTCAATGCATTTTGAACTTGTTATTGGTTCCAAAAAACCCGAATTGCAAGGAAAAACGATATTTTGAGGATTTTAGGCAAATTTTTGTGGAGATTTTTTGGGAGATAGAAGGCATTTTGGATTCCTCCCTATTTTTATGCATTTTCAAACACCTTTCACGCCACATGGAAGTTAAGATTGCTGGTTTTTTGCTTTATAACAACAACCACATTTTTTGCCATTTGAAATGCCACGAATCAGCAATGTTATGAATCATTTTGGCTTGTACGCTAAGGTGTTGAGGTTAGAAAGAGTCTTAGCCACTTTCCATGCCATTTCTCATGCATTTGCAGCCACGTTTTTCAGTTTTGGGCATTTTTAAAAAAAGTGGCTAGGGTTTTGGAATGCAATTAATTTATTTTTTAAGAGTTCTCCTTCTTTATTTCAAAGATTAATCATCTTGTTGAAGAGGCATTTTTAGTTTGGAGCAAGGTAAGATTTCTTTTCTTCTTGTTTCATTTTTCTTGTTTTCAAATATGTTGGTTCTTCCCCAAAAATCAGATTTTGTGATAGAGATTTTCCCCTTTGTAAAGCAATTTTAGAATTGCATTGTTCTTCCCCATTTTCCCTCTTTACTTGTATTCGGGATTTTAAATCCCGATTACAAGTTGGATGAAAATCATTGTTCTTCATTTACGGATAAAATATTTAACCATCTTTTGTTTAAATATGAAGTTGCAAAGATGAGAAATACCCATCCTTTCAAAATCGGGTTTTTGGAACCGGATTACATGTTGAAAATTTCTTCCCATTTTCTTGAAGATGATCTTCCCAAAATCTTTTCATATTCATTTCTATCATCCGTACATACCATTTCATCCACTCATTCCACACCTTCATTCATTTTCCCCATTTAAAGTCTACCTGCGGTTAGCCATCCAGAACCCGAAATTGGTCCAAAATGCACTCAAAAAACACTTGAAAATGAGTTTTAAAGGTCCAATTACAAGTGCAAACTTGTAGTTACCCATTACGCATATGAATTTGCATGTTTGTTCCCTGCAATTGCAAGTTAATGCTCTTGTTTTCCCCACACATGTAATGCAACTTCCAAAACCTGAAATTCACTTGTGAGCCCATTTTTGCATCAATTTCTCTCTTCCCTTGTCAGTCTAGTTTGCACACACAATCTACCAAATCAATGGATTAAGGCATGGGCCTTATTTTGCAAGCAAATTTCAAGAATGAAGGATGATACAAAGAAGAAATACAACAACAATTCATGGTTGAGAGCATAAAATTCTTTCAAGACAAAGATGGTCATGACATGAAAAGAGGAAGGCAGCCCGTTCCCTTTTGAAAAGCTAGTACTACCCCAAGCAAGAAGACAAGGATGCAAGTTCCCGTTCCGGTTCAAGATGTCTTTACCAATCCAGAATACTTCAAGTTCTAGCATCCTGAAGCGACATGAAGATCATCACAGACAAAGGATGATGCAGTTAGAGTCATGTCTTTAGACACATGGAATAGTTTTAGTTATGCATTTGTAATTTTGTTTTGACAAGTTACATGTAAAAGTATTTTTTGTAAAATGCAAGTTACACATTACTTGCACTTTTGTAATTACATGTAAGGCAACTACAAGTTGTGTCCAATTAGGATTGTAGTTGGAATAAGTCTTAGTTAGTTATTGAAGTCTCAGTTAGTTATTGAATGAGTCTTGGTGGTTGAGAGAATCTCTCAAGTTAGTTAGGATCCTCCCACCTTTTTCTCAAGGCTCCTCTTCTATGAATACTGGAGGAGTCTATTGTAATCTTTATCTTTTTTGGAAAGCAAGCAAAAACTCTACCAAATTTATAGCAGGAAATCTTTGAGCTTATGTATGTGAATTGAAAGTTTTGAAGAATAATAAAGAAGGATTACTCAAGTTTTGAGTCTTTGAGCTACATGTTTGAGTTTGAATCTTTTTATTTCTTCCATGCAAAGTGATTCTAAAGGAGCTTAGTCTAATCTGATTTGAAGTCTTTGAGCTGCAAGTAGAGAAGATTAATTAAAATAGGAAAATCTCTAGAAGGAGCAACAAGTCTTTGAGCTTGCATCTATTCTTGAGGAAAAAATATTGTTTGATAAGAAATAGCAGCAAGTCTTTGAGCTTGCATTAGTTCTTGTCTTTGTGTTGAAAGAATAGATTATTCCAGTCTTTGAGCTGTTGTCTTTTATTTGTTGTAAAAATTTAGTATAGCAAAGGGTAGATAGGACTTCCAATAGTCAAGTCTTTGAGCTTGATATTGTTGTCCCGTCCCGAAGGAAGTGACGAGAGTCCTTGAGCTTTCAAGAAACTTCATTTCCTTTCTCTCATTTTCATTTGAAGTTGTTACCATTATTATACATTTTCTTGCTATCACTTTTCTAAGGAGAGAAAAGGATATAGGCTTCCTTGAAGAAAGAAGGAAGACTGTTGTCCCATCCTGCTTTTATTTCAGTTTTAGATAGATAGGGGGAGCCTTCCCTTAATTAAGAGAGTTTCTTACTCACACACTGTGGTTGAAGCCACAATTTTGTTTGCTTTCACGAGTGTACAAAATTTTCAACCAACAAGTAACTTGTATTGTAATTGTTGTTTCAATAATACAAAGTAATGTGCTTTTGGAGTGTGGGGTTTTTCTCCTAAAAAGATTTTTCCGATGATATATCTCATGTTTATTTATTTGCATGTTGTAAATCTTCTTCTGTATGCGTTTCTTATTCTATAATAGTTTAATATTTGTAATAAAATTTGAATTATCTCCCCCAGTAGTGTTAGGAAGCATTTTCTACAACTTAGCTTCCTTTTAGTTGGTATCATAGGCTGGCTAGTTTTGGTCCTATTGTTGGGTAGTGGGTTTTTTTATAATGATCTCAATTTAAGGTTTTTTTTTTGGGGGGGGGGGCGCATATGTATGTACAAGAGTAAAATTGTAAAAATGAAAAACAATCATTTTTCTTTTAGATTTTACAATAAAATAAATACCCTCAATTTACGTACAATTAAAATAGTAAATTAATATAGTTAAAATAAAAATTATTATATATTTTAAAAACTTTTTCAAACATTTAATATTTTTATAAAAAAATTAAATAAATAAAAGAAAATATAATAACTAACTAGATAATAATTCAATTGTTGGACAGTCAAATGTAGAAGCTCTATACACCATAACACCGAGAGACGATCGCCTTTTCCGAATACCTTTGACCCTACTTCGCCTTTGCTCAATGTTGAGAAAGAGTCTGTATCTGATGTCCTTGCCTTAGCTAGAGATGGGGCAGTGGACACTTTCAAAATCTTCAAGTGGATCTTCCTCAAGATCAAAGATATCCAACTAAATCAAAGGGCTGATAGCAGTAATTTGGAGGTAATTAAAGAAAAAGTTAAGAATATGGATAATGTGCGTGTTTCTGATGAGAACAGTCCCTGGTCTGAGAAAGAGAAGGCTTTTGTTATCAATTGCCTAAAGACTACTATGGAGGCCTTTGAAAAATTCAAAAAAGACTATGAAGCTAGGATGGCGATCCATGAAGAACAAATTGGTAAAATAAAGGATTCTATCAAAGCTGTTGTCAAAACTAGTTATGGTGTGATTGGTGCCACAGTTGATATCTTTAAGAATATGATTAGTAGTCTTGAAGAACAGTTCCAGTTGAAATATAATGGGGATGTGGACACCAACAATGATTAGGACATCTCCTCAGGCCCCAACAAAAGAACGAGAGGCACCTTGAAGAAAAAGGCAGTGGGACCTCCTCTTGATTTCCAGAAGTTAAAGAAGATCACCAATACAATGATTGAGATTGAAAAGGAGATGACACATTCAATGAATCTGTTGGACTAGTGTTGGTGCTCTGCTGCCTCTTCGCTGGGTCTGTTGCTGCTAGCGTTTTTGTTGTTTGGTTTTCTCTGTTGTGTTCTGATTTCCGTTGTTTTGGTCTGTCTTTTTGTTTGCCCCCTCTCTGTTTTGAGGCTTATTGTATATCTTATGGGGCAACATGGTCTTTTGTGGTCTCTTTTTTTCTTAATGCCTTGTTAAGTCTGGACTACTCTCTGCTTTATTGTTAAAGGGTTTTGGGTCCCTTCAAAACCTATTTTTACCTTAATCAAAAATAATTATGGACTATGGAAACTCAATGTCTACAAAAGAAAAAAAATATTTTTATATTAACTTACTTGTCACGTAGAAAATGACTATTATGATATGTAATAGTGTTCATGTCATTAGAATCATTGGACATGTGCTTTAATTTTTGTAACCATTATTTTAAAAAAAATGTAGACTATAAGATTTAGTAATCCTCCTCTAAAATTATAAATATATATATTTTTTTCTGGATCGGTTAAATCAACATAAGAGAGTTGTACTCGAAATAGAGAGTCATACATCAATGAAAATACAGAGCCAAAAAAACATATAGGACTACTAGTCCTTACTACTATGTTTGGTCCTAGTTGTCTTCCCCATGCTCTTATTTAGCATTTGTTGGGGAAGCCTGGAGTGCTAAAACTAGATGTCTTGATTGCCATCCATATCGTTCCCATGAGCTCCTTGAGAAAATTAATACTCAATAAACTTGTAGACGCTGCTTCCTCATCTTCCTCTGTCGACCATATCAAAAAGGGGATCCATGGGCCATTGGAGTGGAGAGTAAGCTATGGCTAGGTTCCCATAGTTGGGTAGAGTCCAAGCCCACAAAGTGCCATATCTAGATAAAATTGCACCTCGACCCTCCACTTAGCCTTCACCAACTTTTGTATTAAGAACTTCACCACACTTTTCTCTTCTCAAGCTTAGAGAAGCCATGCTTTGAGTAGTGATACCACATCGCTACTTACCTTGTAGCGATGTGTTGAGCCAAGGAAGGCTTCTCCAAGGATACCTTTAATGGCATCCATCCCCATAGGCTCTGGCAAATTGAAGACTTTCTTTAATTGTTGCTCCATTATCTTTCCACAGAAGGCCATTTGCCTCTCTGAGGCATTAAGGCAAATTGTTGTATCCATCCAAAATGATGGCCATCGATAGAATTCATTGGCTAACAAAGTCATTCACCACCCTTTCTCCCTTGCACAATTAATTCTCCTCTACCTAGGGCATAAATGTAGTGCTCTTGAGTGTCCTTTCCACTAGTACGAGCTCTTCATTAGAGAGATTTATGTCTGTCAAATCCAAGCCATCAACAATGACCTTCAAATCTACTGCCACCTTCAACAACTTGTTTGCCTCAATGTTTCTCTCGTGGTAGGTGTGGGTGATTTTGTAATCTTCCAATTTGGCCAACTCTAGCCAAATTTGAGGAAGAAGCTTTTTCAGCTTCTAATTTGATGTATTATGGCATTGAATTGTGTTTATTGCAATCAAAGTATCCCCTTTCAAGTGCAGTTTTTGAAATCCTAGTTTGTTACATAATAGAACCCTAAACTAGGCCGCCATCATTTTTGCTTTGTTGTTTGTTCCAATTGGCAACTTCTTGGTTTTGACCGTCAAAATCAAGACTTCATGATCCTTGAGCACACATCTAGCCCTATACGACCTAGGATTGCCCCTAATAGTCTCATCAAAGTTGACTTTGCCCCACCCTTTGTCAGGTGGAATCCATTGAAACCTGAAACACCCATAAAACAAAAAAAACAAAAATTATTCATTAACTTTTATTATTTCTCAAATATAATAAAATAATAAATTATATTCATTGCTTGACAACCTTTTGAATAAAAATAATTTTATTTTTTAAATAAGACAATAAAAAAAATAAAAAAATAAAAAAATAAAAATAAAAATGAAAACCCAACACATGATAAATAAATAAATTTTGACATAACATCTTGATTCATTTAGTCTATTTTAGGCTGCTTCACCTGGTGGACGTGATTAAACATTCATTCATTCATTTCTTTACATACTAGAGGAACTAATAACAAGTCAAACTATACCATCTAATAATATATTTTAAAACTGTAAAATACGGAAAAAAACATATCAAATTCGACGGCCGGCCCCACGTAAACTCTCCTTTTAGCTCAGCTTGCTGCTTACAGTCAAATGTTAATTTCTTCAGTTGTTTAAGAAACTGAATTAGGGGAATTTAAAAACACGCGCAGAGGGAAAAGACGGAAAGAGAAGCACTGGTGTGAATAAAATTCTAGAATAAAAAACAATTATTAATTGACATGGGAATTACATTGTAAATATAAATACCATCATTACCCATAACGTCAACTGCAAAAATTACATTTTGATGCGGAAGTCAAATTGAGATTTAGCAGACATCCTCGATTCAGTAATAAATATTCCTGCTGTCGGCTATCCATCAATCTGTTCCAGGTTTGATCAAAGCCCATCTCAGATGAAAATAATGATTATAGTAATTTTTCGGGCACTAGATTTTGATTTCAAAGTAGAATATTGAATTACATGATTTCGACTTCAGATTATGTGGATTTTCTTGATCGGCCACTCTGTTTTCCAGTACAGCAATAAGCTGTTATGTCATGAGAACTACCCATTGTGTGGTCTAAGTGGGTATGGGAATTAGCTACTGAGAATTCAATAGTTAATGCCATCTTTCTTAAGTAGAAGTAGACCCTAGGGAAGAAACCATGATGCCATGCCTGATCAAGAGATGTTGTACCTCATTTGATTTTGAAACTATTTCTAGCCTCATGGGGACACAAGGATGAGCATATATCTATGGACAATTAATTTTGTCATGTTGCTTTATTTTGGGGAGATCACATTCCTTTTAAAATTTAGCTAAGGTATGTTGCTCTTTTCAGGTATGGACCTGCTAGGACTAATCTAGGGCTTCCCATCAATACAGCTGGGTTCGCCACCATTGAGATATTGGTCCTTAACATGTATGGGGTTTGACAGTGTGTAGTTTGAACCTTCAATTGTTGAATTATTGGTAATCAAACTCTGGTGGCAACAAACATATTTTGTGAAAAGATGGATGCTTTCCAATTAGTAGCTGCAGCTGCTGGATTAGTGTCAAACATTATAGGAGCTGTGAGAGCATTGGAGCAGGCTTCTCGTGACCTTGAAGATGCACCCAAGAAAGTGCAAGCTCTAGAAGAGCTTATAACTAATCTAGAAGGTTTGATCCGAGATGCAAAAAGAAAATATTATCATAAACTTCATAATCCTCAACTGGAGTCCCAAATACAGAGCTTCAGTACATTACTTGAACGTGTGCAGCCCAAAGTAAAATTGGCAAAGAAAGTTTCTTCCAGGAAAGGAATTAGGCATTTAGCTAACATCGTATTGAGTTCTGTGGTAGGAGATTCTCTTGCAAAAGTTGCACGCTCCATCAGAGATGACTTGAATTGGTGGCTCGAGTCTCAAGAATTGACTATTCATGTTCAAAAGGTTATCGATTCAGCAGCAAGTGGTCTGCCTGCTATGTTAAGAGTCAGATCAGAATCAGGTTATCCAGTGTCAAAGAAATGCGAGCTGGTAAGAACGCTGTTAGACAAAGATGATTCACCGCCTGTTGTTCTGATTGTAGGGTTGTCTGGAATAGGCAAAACATGTCTGGCTCGACAAGTAGCTTCCGAACCACCGGAGAGATTCCTTCATGGTGCAGTAGAGCTCACTTTCGGACAGTGGTGCAGCAGATTGGCATGCGGTGGAAACAAGGTAGAATATCACAAACGTTTGGCAAAGAAAATATTTAGATTTTTGGTGCAGATTGGCTGCAGTAGGAATACATGGGATGAAACAAAGGGTGATCTGGAAGATATTTGCTATCAGCTACAAGATGCCTTAATTGGTAAGAGCATTTTGATATTGCTCGATGATGTGTGGGAGCCTGATATTATTGATCGTTTTGCGAAGTTGTATGACAATGACTGCAAATATTTGGCAACCACACGGAATGAAGCTGTCCATGAAATAACAGAAGCTTTGAAAGTAGAAATATGTAAAGATGATACTGTTGAAGTGAGCAAGGCAATTCTTCTCTATCACAGTCAGATGTCAGATACAGAGCTTCCGGTATGCACACATTCAATTGTATTTTTCTTTTTCTGTAAAGTGCAAAATACACATACTAATAAGCCAAACTAATTCCACATAGAACACAGTACACAGACTTTTAGCTGCTAAATATGTGTAACCATAGTTACAAGACTTGAACTCGGTATGGCAATTTTTGACTAGTACTTAGACTTGGTAAACTGAAGAAATTATGGCAAATAGATATTTGAAGGATTTAAAGCTTTTACTGTGCACCCATCACTGCATCAACTTTAAAGAGATAATAAACTAATTAAATAGAAGCTACACTGATCACATACACAAGTATGCATTGATCAATAAGTACAACAGTAGATTTGAGTTGAAAGAAATAACATTTTTAAATATATAAATATTTTCAAGTGTTTTAGGTATACAAAACCCATGGATTATGAAACCTTTGGTATCAAAAACAAAAATCAAAAGTATGACTATGGCTGAGAGGAGCCTACATCACTTGACCCAACATGTATAGCTCAATGGTGGATCCTATGCTCACATTTGAGATAGGTTCTTGATGCTGATTCATCCATGATATCTGCCTATCTATCAGTGACATTGACATCCAAGGGATTTGTTCATGTTCTTTCCTCTGTCACAACTATTGCCTTTTCTTCAAGATTAACTTGATCAACTCTTGCAAGGTCATCCTTTGTCAAAATAGGATCCTCAATGTTGAGGATTCACATTGATTGTAGATCAATCTCCTCTTATGTGGTGGGGGATAAGTTAGAGCCTCGGATTCACTTGTGCTGAAGGTGAAGGTTGTAATGATCATAGACAAGATTATTCAACCTTTGCATTGATATTTTGTTACAGCTCTTGAAGTGCATGTTCTCAAACATACTCTAATTACACTTATGTTTTGAAGCACTACGTGGTTAGCTTAAGACACATATGATAATTGTCTAAAGATTTGACATCTTAGCACCACACCTCTCACACCATGCATTTGAAATGAGAAAAAAAATCTCATTGTTCAACTTCAACATCAACAGAAAAAAATTCAAATTTTTTAAAGTATGCCTTTAATAAACCTGTACTTGGTTGCAATGTCATCTTAGTTTCCTGATCTATGCCTCACACAAAGAAATCCGCTTGCACAAATTAATAGATCCCAATCTTAAAGATGATTCTTGCTCCAAGATGAGAATGAAGTAACATGTGCTATCCTCACTCAAAAATTAAGGATTAGGTTCCATTTGCTTCATGACCATGTAAAGCCCACTCAAAACCTCCTCATTGGCCATGAAATCTGAGAGAAATTAGAATGCTAGATTCAAAAAATAATCAATTGCCTGTAACAACTTGTGAAGTTGATGGTGCCATTATTGGTCAATGTTATTTTATATGGGATTACATTTTGCCTCAAGCCCACCCGATGGATCTTATGGCTTTCTTGACTATGTCCATGCCATTATACACACAGCCCATTGTGGGCTTCTCTCCATAGCAACACAAAGGAGGACAACTAAAGACTCCATGAATTGCACTTAATCAATAACATAAATAAGTAGTTGGATAATGGATTAAAGAAGGCAACACAAAAATATTATATTGATAAACTAGTAAAATGAACAAAAATAGAGATGAAATTTAAAATTACATCTATGATCTCCTTTGCCAAAAGCTAGAAGTTGTGCTCATTGAAAATCTGCTTAACTGTATCAACTCCTATAGTGGTCTTCGTATATCAAGATTGAAACCACTCCTCACTAACAAACATGCACCTCAAGGAAGCCTTTGAATGAAACAAAGATTGTAACATGTTAAAGTTCGTAGCGAAGCAGGTTATTCTAAGATGAATCAAATCCTTGCCTATGTATTGCTTTATTAAGTTGAGAACTCAAGTATGGTGTGGCATGTTTTCAACTTGAGTCCTTTCTAATTGGGGCAAACATTATAACAATTTATAAATTTTAAGTATGCTGCAATAACAAATAAATGAAAAACTAGTTAACATTTAGGATTTATAGATTAAAAAAGGAATAGAATTTAAAAAAGGGTTTGTAGATAAAAAATAGAAAAGATCCATTGTGGAACAAGAAAAAAGTAGATCAAATAAAGAGAACTTATTCTCTTTATTTTTCTCTCTTTTGTTTCTCATTCCATGAATCTAAATGGAAAAAAAATAATGTAGAAAGATGCACCAAATGAAAAAAAAAAAAGAAATAAAAAAAAAGATTCAAAATACCTCCTCAAATTAGCTCCAAAATTATGGTGGGTTGCTCCAAACTAACAATGAGCTGTTCCAGGTGCACTGTAGGCTCCTTTAGATGCACTAAGAGCTACTAGTAATCTGTTCAAGTTCAATTCAGTCAACGTTTGGTGCCAATATATTTTTTGCTTCAGTAGATTGTATTTTATCTTCAATGCACCTTTTTTTCTTCTTGTTTATGCTTGTAGATGAAATTAATGGCATTTTGAAGTGTTGTATATGCTTTTTAGTGTTTTATGTTTTAGATTTCTTTTTAAAAATTGTTGTTGCACAATTGAGTCTAGTAGTTGAGAGTTGGTGTGTCCTATGAGTTTGTTAGACTTGGTGAGTTTGACCAGACTTGTTAGGATTTGGATTCGACTCCCTTGGCCTTGTTTGAGTTGCCTTCCTTGGGCCTTGGTGAGGTTGTCAAGTACTCAGTGAGTCTGCCGAGTTCCCGACGACTCCTAGAACTATGTGTATAAGATATGCAAAAGTAGACAATTTAACACCATCACGAATAATAACAACCAAAATCACAGTACCAACATTGTAGTTAGCGGATTGATGAGTGAGGCATTTGAAGGTTTTAAAATAGGCAGAAAATGAAATTAGGGAAATTCAGGGTTCATTTCAAAGAATTAGACTTCTAAGGAGATGTGTAGTTTTCTGAATTTTTTAATTTTTTTTCAGTTGAAACGATTGAGATTTTGGGGTGAAATTGCATTTGCATTTCCAACTCCATATGATAACTATTTTTGAAACTCAACGTTATATCATTAAAACTTTAGTTGTATGAATATTGCTTGAGTGCTTGTAAGTCTGTTATCTCAAATATGTAATTGTCAAGCATGGTGGGATGAAGCTTAGCATGTGACGTAGTCAAGGATTGGTGTCAAGCTAATGACAATTTTTTCACAAATACAATGCAATTCTAAATTCAAGATGGAGCCTCAAATAAAATGAAACTAGATCAAATTTATCCTTAGTTTCCCTTAGAACCTTCCCAAACACTGAATCTTTCATTTTGCGGGCATATGGCTTTTCTTGCTGCAAAAAGACTGCTTAGAACCTTTGCCCAAATACATAGATTTCATGCTTAGTGTTACTCTTATTCTTGGAATGATTCGGGCATAAATTAATGGACTGCAGATGGGTGAACTCATGGCACAAATTAAGGGAATGTAGACAGGTGAATTCAGGAACAATTGACAACATGCTAAATTGTTAAAAGTTTAAAATTTACAAGATTCTTTTTCTGTTAATGTGAATTGCTAGTTTACTTGGATCCTGCTACATTAGACACCTTGGGTAGATTAAAAAAACTCAAGCTCTTGCTCATGAAAATTGAGTGAGTTCTTCCAATGGTTGGTGACAATGATTAATCTTGGATGGACTCATTGAAATAACATCTTTAGCGGCTTCATCCCTCTATTTCACCAAATATTCTTTGTACTCTTTGGTTCCTGTTCACTTGATGATTTTGAAGTTAATGATTGCTTCAATCTCTTGCCTTTCTTTTTTGGGTGCTTGCTGGCTCCGAGTAATGGAGAAGAATGTTTTGATGCTACAAATGTGCCCGAATAGGTCGAAGGAATAGAATCGCAATTTCTCGGGGTCAATTATGACAACTTCCTATTTTTAGGAAATTTTGCTTTTTTGCTTTTTTATAAATTTAGAAAGTTTTGTTTTCAGCATTTCGGGGCCAATCTAGAAACCTGCTTTTTTGGTTTGTTTTTTTGCTTTTTAAAAAAAATAGAAATTTGCTTTTTTCTTTTTGTGGGATCACAGGTGGTCATTAGGTTAGGAAAAGTGTCAGGTTGGAAAAATTCATCCAGAATGCAACAATTGTGAAATAGTTTTCGAATATAGAAGATGCATTCCTAAAAAGCTAAGTTGAAGATCTGGAAGAAATGGCTAAGTTTGAAATCAAAATCAAGAAATTCCTTGTTCTAATCATGGAAGTTGTTTGGAATTTCAATTGAAGACATGGCATGTGAAACATTGCATGGCACTGTGCAAAGTCCACCCATGGGGAGTGAAATCTTATGTGACCTTGTGCAAAGTCCGCCCTCTCTATGGTGAATTATACTTGTTCTCGTGCAAAGTTTGCTTATGCCTTGTACAAAACTTCCCTAACCTCATGCAAACTCCGCCTTAGCATAGTGGAATCTTACATGGCCTCATGCTATAATATCTCGATTGTTCTACCCTTTCATTTTACCAAGTTTTAACCCACAAGTGAAAGAAATACAATGCCAAGATACAAGTAATAAAAATTCTCTTTTCCTTTCCAATTCAAGATACATAATTGAAATAAATCTCTTTTCATTTTCATTTATCATGAAATATATACAATATCATATTCATAAACATATGAATGCATTTACATTATCCTTTTCAAACTTCTATTTGCTTTAGGAATATTTGAATACAAATAAAGCTTCTTCTGAGCTTATAGAGTACATAAGTAAAACATAGTGGTCCAGATGTCCTTCCTGGCATACATCCTCAAATATCGTCCGCCAACTGCATGAGGAAGAGCATCACTCAAGTGCTTTCCCTCCCAGCCAAGACTTAACAGTCCCCCTTCCCTCTTCTATCTGAAGCGGCCCGACCCTTCAATGAAGAGTTTAGTTTGGTAACCTCTCAATATAATATAGCCTTTTGAGCATAGTGTTGTGTCCTACATAAATAGAGCTACCATATATAGGCTACAACCTACATGTATGACGTTCCCTGTCTAGTATGTAAACCTGGACCACAATGAACCAATAGTGTAGACAATGGCAACCTACACTACTTGGCCAAAGAATTCATCGACCCGTACTTCGAGTGAGAGCAGTATGTCCACCCACTTCATTGCTTTATTTGGTATTAAACCGACCATCTATTCCCATACCTTTTCCATAAGGTTAAATAGTAGAATGAATATCTAGGTTATTCCCATCCACGGATTATCCTAACCCCAGGATTAACCAAATCAATCATTCCTACATACTAAAGATACACACGTTTCTCATAAGGTCAAATAATAGAATGACTATCTAGGTTTATTCCCATCCACGGATTATCCTAACCCCAGGATTAACCAAATCAATAATTCCTATATACTATAGATACATATCACAACATAGCTTTATCTTAGCTATTACATACATATATGTAAATCTAATCATAAGGATTGTCGAGTTTCTATCAACTTAAGAATGCATATTCCATAAGTAACTCAATTCCAATCATTGCTTTAATAAAGCATAATTCTAGCTTATCAATCACATACATGAATCTATTCATAAGATTTCAAGTTTCCATCACTCAAGAATACATGTACTCCAAGCAACACAATTCCTATCATAGCTTCAACCGAGCCTATGCAACATCATAATCTATATATAACATATTAATATAAAAGAGAGGGTAGAATCCTCATGCCTGGATTATAGCTACCATACAATACCGATTCCTTCCTCCAATTAGGTTAGCTTCTCAACATATCCACTCACACATAAATTCCCAAGCCTTCAACAATAGCAAATTTAGCCCACTCCCTCACAACTCTTGAACTATCCTCTTCTCTCAATGAAGAACTTTAGAACAAAGAACAATAAGCAAATGGAAAGAGATTATGGAGATGGATAACTGAGATGGGATGAGAGCAAAAAGCAAGAGATGCGAGGTGAGATGTTATGATCTCCAAAAGATGAGATATGCTCCTCTATTTATACATAAAGTCGAGAAACTTAATGCTACAATTAAGCTCTCTAATTTGCCACATCTCTCTTACTTATCGCCACCACTAAGACTTTGTGGCTACTCTCTAACTCTAAGGTCGACACATAATAGTCCACCAAAATAATACTATGAATCATCATTCACTAAGTCAAAATGATTAGTTATCATTAATCACTTACCTAAACCATTAGGCTTCTAACTCCAATAATCCTACACAAATTGACTAAGTCTTCCTTATATTTAGCATGCTATTAACTTATTACAAACTTCCCATGAATAATATTGTTTCCCTTATTAACTAGGTCAATGCCTAGTTGACCTATTCCCATTCCTATTCCCTTAATATAGGGTATCATTATTACTTGGTTCGCTTCCCATTTGAATGGGTCTAGTGATCTCCCCTTAATTTTGTGCTTCCCTTAAAATATGGGGTCGAAACCTACACATGGAACATAATAATACCTAAGCGCTTCCCATTTATTAAGCGCTCCTTTTATTTTGATCAGCGCCTAGTTAATACCACTCTCCACGTGGTGGGGTGGCGGTATCAAACACATATTCTCCATAATAATGGGGTGTGCCTGGTCGCCCCCCTTATACTTGTCGACCACCTTTGTCTAATTCGCACGGGTTGATGAAAAACAGGCCGATAAGAATATACATACATATATATATATATGTATGTATGTATGTATGTATGTATATATATAATGAAAACATATAAACTATAATTTGATAATATCAATATTATTCGGTCGATACAAATACATACATATAAAAATACATTCATCGATAGGAAAGCACAAGGATTAATCCTATGAAGAGATTCAATCCACCATTTCAAACAAGGATACACAAACTGAGACATTAGGAAGTATCTCCAAAACATCACCTAAACAACTGAAAGCATCTTATCGCTACCCAACTAATCTAACCCAACTAGACCAACTAGGGTGTGAGTGTGTGATATCTCAATAAGGCACATATGTAAGATTACCGAACCAAATTTCTCTCCTAAGTGATACTCTTCCTCCCCTTTGGAGGACCATTCATTTCCTGCATCCAACTCAACACATTACAACAGTAGTCAGTTGTTATTAAAACATCATATATTTCATCTTTAAATATTCAAAATATAAGAATGATTGTATATATATTCAAAGCATATTCATATGCTTAAAGTATTTTAACTAAAACAAGTAAAAGTAAATATAATCATCACAATGGGGTGTAACATATTGCCCCCCTTGTGAATCATCATCCCCGATGATTTTAAGTATCAACAATGTCATAAAGCGTAAACTATATTCATAGTAGCATTGTTTTCATGAATTTTCATATTCAAGCAAAACATGAGGAAATTTGGCTTCATCTCAGCATAATCCTCCCAAGTAGCTAAATTTATTGCATACTGATCTCTACTGGACCTTGCATTGTAGAACCTCTCTGCTTAATTATACCAACTTGCTCCTCCATTTCCACTAGCATGTCAGGTCTAAGATTTACCCTATCCTCAAGCTTATCCCAGCTTATAGGAGTTTGACACTTCCTTCCATGCAATGCTACAAATGGAGCAAAATGATAAGAATTGTTATATACAAATTCTACCAAAGTAAGTAATCTTCCCACTTCTACTGCTGATACATGCAATACATTCTTAGTAAATCTTCCAGTACTTGGTTTACCCTCTC
Organism: Cryptomeria japonica; assembly: GCF_030272615.1. Classification (NCBI taxonomy): domain Eukaryota; kingdom Viridiplantae; phylum Streptophyta; class Pinopsida; order Cupressales; family Cupressaceae; genus Cryptomeria; species Cryptomeria japonica. Next base: position 239,621,676 of record NC_081413.1, on the reverse strand, counting down.
AGTTTGACCATCAGTTTCTAGATGGTATGTTGAACTTATATTCAACTGAGTCCTAAGCGAAGAAAATAAGGTTTACCAAAACCTAGATGTCACACAAGCATCCCTATCAAAATTAATCCTTTTAAGGATTCCATGTAATCTAAAACATCTCTTGAATAAATTTCTGAGCTATAACAACAACTCCATTAATTAAATTCCCTGGAATAATATTTGCTACCTTGGTAAGCTTATCCACTACTACTAGAATGGAATTATGCTTATTCCTTCACATAGGTAGACTTTTAGAAAAATCTATGTAATGTCTTACCATTTCCCTTCTGGAATTTTCATGAGGATACAACAATCTTGCGGGATGATGATATTTTGCTTTTACCCTCTGACACTCTAAGCAGCTTGCTACAAATCTTGTAGCATCCCTTTTCATACTTTTCCAAAAATACAATGGCTTACCATCAGCCAACAACTTTGTTACTCCATAATGTCAGAATATGGTGTTGTATGAACGCCTTTCCATACCGAATCTCTTAACTCTCCAAAGTTAGGTACGATTCTTCCCTTAAACCTCAATAACCCATTGGGTTAAAAAGAAATCCTTCATACCTTGGGTCTTGTGGATTATCCGAGAGTGATTTCCTTACTTGCTCATAGTACTCATCACCTTTGGATTTTTGCAACACTTGACCCCTGAAATCAGTTGGATAGATATCATTGAGGAGATATGCCTCCTTCTATTGAGAGCATATGTAACTCTATTTTCCTTTCCTTTAATGTAATAGATGTTGAAATCATAATCCAATATCAATTCCAACCATCTTCTTTGTCGAACATTCAAATTTGATTTGGCGAACAAATACTTCCTAACGTGATGATCGGTTTTCAATTCAAAGGGTTTTCCCAAAAGATAGTGTCTCCGTATTTGTAATGCGTGGACAACCTGCAGCTAATTCTGAATCATGTGAAGCATAATTTTACTCATATAGCTTTAACTTCTTGACTCTATGACTATGAATTGCCCTTCTTGCATCAACACCCCATCTAATCCTTCTCTTGATGCATTTGTGATGACTATAAAATCACCATCTGAATTAGGTACTTTTAATACAAGAGTTGTAGTCAACTTCTCCTTTAAGTTGGTCAAATGCTACCTGACATTTTTTCGACTGCTCAAACTTCTTCCCTTTCCTTTGCAATGAAGTAATGGGAAAAAACTATCCTAGGAAAGTTTGTTACAAACTTACGATAGTACCCAACCAGACCCATAAAACTTCTCACTTCTGGTACATTCTTTACATTCTTTGGTATCGGCCATTTCAAGTACTGCTTTAATCTTAGTAGGATCAACTGCAATCCCATTAGCTAAAATCACTTGTCCCAAATATTGTACTTTCTTCTGAAAGAATGTATATTTAAAGAGTTTCCCATACAACTTATGTTCTCTTAACCTTTGTAGGACAATTCCCAGATGTTGGAGATGTTCCTCCTTATTCTTGGAATATATAAGAATATCATTAAAGAAGACCAACACAAATTTATCTAAGCAATCTTTGAATACAATATTCATTAAGTTCATGAATGTTGCAGGTGCATTTGTTAGTCCAAATGACCATATCTAGTTCTGAAATCTGTTTTGAAAATGACCTCATCCTTGATCTTAATTGATGATATCTTGATCATAGATCAATTTTTGAGAACATTGCCACTCCTCGCATTTGATCAAATAGATCATCAATACATGGTAATGGGTACTTGTGCTTTATCGTTGCTTTATTGAGCAATCGATAATCTATGCACAAGTGCAGTGCACCATCTTTCTTCTTCACAAAGATCACTGACGCTCCCCAGGGTGAAACACTGGGTCTAATCAATCCTTTAGACAATAGTTCTTCCAATTGAGATTTTAACTCCATTAGTTCTATTGTAGTCATCCTATAAGGAATCTTTGATATTGGTTTTGACCTTGGAATGATGTCAATCAAACACTCATTTGGGAGGCAATCCAGGTAATTCATCTGGAAATACATCCACATAATCCTTAAGTATAGGATACTTTTCCATGTCTGAGTTTCCTAGTTCCTTTATCTCACCATCCTCAGCATCTTGACAATCTTGAGGTCCATAGTATATCATATCATCTTGAGCTATGAACTCTTTGTTTCCCTCAAGTTGTTCCATCTTGACAGCAAAAAGTTGACAAACTCTCATCTTAGCCCTATGCATTTGTATGACAAAGATTTGTCGCAACTTAACTCCTCTAGGAGTTCCTTGAATAGATACCCGATTCCCTTGATCATCTAGACATTCTATAGATTTGGCATGACAATCTACTTTAGCTCTATGTTTCCATGGCCAATTCATCCTTAAAATAACATCATAAGAACCTAGGATTACATACAAGTTCACTTCCGTATGATAACATGGAAGTTCAACCCTAGCTTCAAGAGACATTGTCCCACCTTAGCTCTTGTTTGATTTGCATATTCAACAATCCAAGATTTTGCCATAAAACCAACTTTTCTAGAAATCTTACTAGCTATTCTAGGTGAAATGATATCCCTTATCTCCTTTCTTGTTTCATTCTTATTGTTGTGGTATCCTTTGTTTCCTTTCTTTTGGAAAATCTTCACCTCCACTTAGCTTCTTGGAAAATTGATTATCTTGTGACCACTTAAACTTTTCCGACTCCTTCCTTGATAGTTGAGATAGACCTAAGCCTTTGCTCTTAATTAATAGTTTTCTCATTCACTAAGCCCATGGTTGTAGGATAGTATACATCCACTTTTCCTTCAATCTAAGCATTAAAGACCTATCATAAACTTCCTTATCCGAAAATCACTCATCTTTTTGACACATGGGTACATACTTCCGAAGACAATGAATTTCTCCCAATACTCATTCATCAGAGTGTCACCTTGCCTCATGTTTTGGAATTCAATCAACTTTTGATCATAGAATAGTTGTGGTAACCACTGATTACGAAATACAAACTCAGCCTATGTAAGGATTTAACCTAATTTCCATTTTCTTGTTCATTCGCCAATTGGATGCTTCTCTAGCCAATTGATAAGCTCCCCAAACAGATTTAGTAATCCCAAAGTAATTCCCAATCCCAAAATATTTTTCCATCTCAGTGAGCCATGCTTTAGTTGCATCACCACTGGTGGTTGCTTCAAACTTTACAGGTTTGATTTTCTTCATGTCATGGAATAATTCACTTGCAAGTCTTTTTCTTGCACTCATTTCCATCCTAGTTTGTGATTCATCATTATCGTGATCACTCGCTTGTGATTGTTCATGATTATTTTCTCCTTCCTCTTCTTCGGCATTTTCTTCCTCTTGCCTTTCTGTTTCATTCACCTTTTTCTCTAGTTTCTCAATTCTCTCCTTGCTTTCATTCATTATAGCCAGAATACGATCCAGTTTTGCCTCTTTGTTTTCCACACCTCGGCCTTCTTCCGGCTACCCTCCTGGTTGGTTCTAGTTTTAACCATTTTCACAAATTTGTTTCATCTGGAGGTTTCATTTGTATTGTCTAACTTCCGAAAAGTACAAATATTTGATCATAAAAGTTTTAAAGAAACTTTTTCACAAGTTTTGCCATGTCATGAGGATTTCTAATATCCTTGTATTTTCATAGAATGACTATTCAAATAGTCAAGGGGAAAATATCCCTTGGATTCACCCTCCGATACATAATCTAGTAAAACATATCCCTCAGATTTTTGTTCACACTCATGATTGGAAGGTATATAACCTATAGACTCATCTTTAGATACATAATCGTGGGGAATATATATATTCCTCTGATTCATCACTTGACTGTTTCAATCAATTCAAACAATGTGGGTAAACGAGGGTCCCTACAAAATTATGTCATGACCAATACTCCATTCCATAGGCATATCCCTAGAAAGTGATAAAGAGTCTGACTTGGCAAGAGAGATAGGAGGTATGAAGCTAACTGCCTCATGTATTCTCTTTTTCTCTTAATGGACACGAGATAAGACATGACTAAAAGTCTCAGTGTTACTCAACCAATTTGTGTTGTCAATTGGTTCTCTCTATGGTTTTGACAATGGCTTCCTTTTCCTTCTTGACCTTAAGGTAGCGCTCATTCTTGATTCTTGACTTCCTTGCAGTCATCTTGAGACACACCATCCTGGCACAAGAATTTCCAACATTAGATTCTTTTAATGTTGGTGGGAAAGTATATCAAGCTCATAGGTTCTAGAGCTGAACCTGGTAGCTCTGATACCACATGTAACATCCTGATTGTTCTACCCTTTCATTTTACCAAGTTTTAACCCACAAGTGAAAGAAATACATTGCCAAGATACAAGTAATAGAAGTTCTCTTTTCCTTTTCAATTCAAGATACATTATTGAAATAAATTTCTTTTCATTTTCATTCATCATGAAACATATACAATATCATATTCATAAACATATGAATGCATTTACATTATCCTTTTCAAACTTCCATATTCATAATCATAGGTTCTAGAGCTGAACCTGGTAGCTCTGATACCACATGTAACATCCTGATTGTCCTACCCTTTCATTTTACCAAGTTTTAACCCACAAGTGAAAGAAATACATTGCCAATATACAAGTAATAGAAGTTCTCTTTTCCTTTTCAATTCAAGATACATTATTGAAATAAATTTCTTTTCATTTTCATTCATCATGAAACATATACAATATCATATTCATAAACATATGAATGCATTTACATTATCCTTTTCAAACTTCCATTTGCTTTAGGAATATTTGAATACAATAAAACTTCTATTGAGCTTATAGAGTACATAAGTAAAACATAGTGGTCCAGATGTCCTTCTCGGCATACATCCTAAAATATCGGCCGCTAAGTGCATGAGGAAGAGCATCACTCAAGCACTTTTCCTCCCAACCAAAGACTTAACAGTCCCTCGTGCCTCTTCTATCTGAAGCAGCCCGACCCTTCAATGAAGAGTTTGGTTTGGTAACCTCTCAATATAATATAACCTTCTAAGAACAGTGTTGTGTCCTACATAACTAGAGCTACCATACATAGGCTGCAACCTACATGTATGATGTTCCCTGTCTAGTATGTAAACTTGGACCATAGTGAACCGACAGTGTAGACCCTACTTTGGCCAAAGAATTCATCACCAAGTACTTCGAGTGAGAGTCGTATGTCCACCGACTTCATTGCTCTATTTGGTATTAAACTGACCATCTATTCCCATACCTTTTCCATAAGGTTAAATAGTAGAATGGATATCTAGGTTATTCCCATCCACGGATTATCCTAACCCCAGGATTAACCAAATCAATCATTCCTACATACTAAAGATACACACCTTTCTCATAAGGTCAAATAATAGAATGACTATCTAGGTTTATTCCCATCCATGGATTATCCTAACCCCAAGATTAACCAAATCAATCATTCCTATATACTATAGATACATATCACAATATAGCTCTATCTTAGCTATTACATACATATATGTAAATCTAATCATAAGGATTATCAAGTTTCTATCAACTTAAGAATCCATATTCCATAAGTAACTCAATTCCAATCATTGCTTTAATAAAGCATAATTCTAGATTATCAATCACATACATGAATCTATTCATAAGATTTCAAGTTTCCATCACTCAAGAATACATGTACTCCAAGTAACACAATTCCTATCATAGCTTCAACTGAGCCTATGCAACATCATAATCTATATGTAACATATCAATATAAAAGAGAGGGTAGAATCCTCATGCTTGGATTATAGCTACCATGCAATACCGATTACTTCCTCCAATGACACTAGCTTAACAACATATCCACTCACACATAAATACCCAAGCCTTCAACAATAGCAAAGTTAGCCCACTCCCTCACAACTCTTGAACTATCCTTTTCTCTCAATGGATAACTTTGGAACAAAGAACAATAAGCAAATGGAAAGAGATTATGGAGATGGATAACTGAGATGGGATTAGAGAAAAAAGCGAGAGATGCGATATGCGATGTTATGATCTCCAAAAGATGAGATATGCTCCTCTATTTATACATAAAGTCGAGAGACTTAATGCTACAATTAAGCTCTCTAATTTGCCACATCTCTCTTACTTATTGCCACCACTAAGACTGTGTGGCTACTCTCTAACTCTAAGGTCGACACATAATAGTCCACCAAAATAATACTCTGAATCATCATTCACTAAGTCAAAATGATTAGTTATCATTAATCACTTACCTAAATCATTAGGCTTCTAACTCCAATAATCCTACACAAATCGACTAAGTCTTCCTTATATTTAGCATGCTATTAACTTATTACAAACTTCCCATGAATAATACTATTTCCCTTATTAACTAGGTCGATGCCTAGTTGACCTATTCCAATTCCTATTCAATTAATATAGGGTATCATTATTACTTAGTTTGCTTCCCATTGAATGGGTCTAGTGATCTCCCCTTAATTCTATGCTTCCCTTAAAATATGGGGTCGAAACCTACACATGGAACATAATAATACCTAAGTGCTTCCCATATATTAAGTGCTCCTTTTATTTTGATCAGCACCTAGTTAATACCACTTTCCACGTGGTGGGGCGGCTGTATCAAACACATAGTCTCCATAATTATGGGGTGCACCACCTTTATGGTGGTCACCCCCCTTATACTTGTCAACCACCTTTTACTAATTTGCACGGATTTATGTAAGACAAGCCGATATATATATATATATATATATATATACATTCATCGACATGAAAGCACAAGAATTAATCCTAAGAAGAGATTCAATCCAACATTTCAAACAAGGATACACAAACCAAGACATTAGGACATATCTCCAAAACATCACCCAAACAACAGAAAGCATCTTATCGCTACCCAACTAATCTAACCCAACTAGACCAACTAGGTTTTGAGTGTGTGATAATTCAATAAAGCATATATGAAAGATTACCAAACCAAATTCCTCTCCTGAGTGATACTCTTTCTCCGCTCTGGAGGATTTTTCATTTCTTGCATCCAACTGAACGCATTACAACGGTAGTCAGCTGTTATTAAAACATCATATATTTCATCTTTAAATATTCAAAATATAAGAATGATTGCACATATATTCAAAGCATGTTCATGTGCTTAAAGTTTTTTAACTCAAACAAGTAAAAGTAAATAGTATCATCACAATGGGGTGTAACACATGCAAAGTCCAACCTCTCTAGGTTGGCAGTTATATGCAAGGACATGCAAAGTCCACCCTAGAAAGGTGTTAAAAAGTGTTTAATGTTGGTGCTTGGAAGGGGAAAAGTTTAAAATTTTGGTTGTGTTTTGGCATGATAGCGTTTTCCTCATCAACACATGAAGTCTGCCCTTGACATGATAGAATTTTCAATCTAAATGTGAAGTGCACCTTGGTGGGCATGACAAATTTTTCCTTGCGCTTGTGTAAAGTCCGCCCTAGGGGTGGGTATGAAGGTGATTAAGTGTTGAGGAAAAGATTAGAAATATTGGTGAAGTATGGCAAACATGAAAAATTCCCTAAGTGCTTGCAAAGTCCGCCCTCAGGGTGGTAAAATCTTCCTCAACTACATCCCAAGTCCGCCCAAGTACATGGAAAACTTCCTTGGCTAGCATCAAAGTCTGCCTTACCCCATGTGAAAAGTTGCATAGACACTTGCAAAGTCCCCCCTTGTTGGGCAAAGGGAAAGTTTTGAAAAAAAATCAAGGCAAAAAGAGATAAAGCACACTAAAACAATTCGCCCAACATGAAGAGGGAGTTGAAAAAGAGTTGGAATTTTATTTGATTAAAACACAAAAAGCTAGGCATAAAAATTTGCCTAGCTCATGAGAGGGAAAAGTTCAAGTATTGGGTAAAAGATTAAAAAAACAATTAAAGAAAGAAAGCACGATTTACCTAAGTGTTGGATCAAATGAAAAGTTTTGAACTTGGCAAAGGGAATAAAACAAGGCCAAGTTTGGAAATAAAGTGAATAAAGCAAAGTTTGCTCATGAAGAAGAGAAGCTTCTAAGAGAAAAAAAAGGGAATTGCCATTAAGTTTTAAAAACACAAAAACAAAAATACAATAGGAGAATTCAATTTAAAACAAAAACTTGACCACATAAATCACCAATAAAGCTCATTAAAACACAAAAACAAGGCAGAGCAAAGTTCGAGTTGTCTATAAACATCAACCTTGGCAATTCATTATTCACAATTCTCTTTTCATGCTTAAGGAATTCGAACTCTCTCAAGCATCTTTTCCAAAGTTCTAGGCAAATTTGAAGTGTACTTGCAGGTTCACAACAAATTCTAAGGAAGAATTCAGGCTTTCAAATACAAATCAGAAGCTTTTCTCTGAGGTTTTTCTTCAATTCTTGCAGGTCTGAAGCATTTTCAATACAGAATTTACAAATTTTGGACTTCAAAATTCCTACTTTTATCCTAAATTCTCATCATCAGACCCATGCCTAGATTTTCTACATCAAAATTTTCGAATTTCATCAAAAGAGAAGGGTTGCTTTTTTATGTTTTTGTAATCTTAGAGGCAGAAATTCTTAAAATCAGACTTCATTTCACAAATTTTCAAGATTTCTCAGGTCTGATTTTAGTTCCTAAAATCTTTTTCTAGGTTTGATCAAACTTAATTTCATGATTTCAAGAATGTTATAAGTCTACATTTCAAATTTCTAGAATCTTCTTAAAGTCTGATTTACATTGCTCTGATTTTCGTTTTTCAGGCTTTACTTAGTCTGATTTCAAGAATTCAATCAGAAAATCAGAGTTATCTTTCAAAATTTGTCAAATAGAATCATGCCTAGTTCCCTAACTTAGGAATTTTCTCATATTTTCAAAAAGTAGATGTCAGCTCAAGGAAGAAATTTCCAGAAAGGTGAAGATGAAACAAAGGAAATGTTATGCGTATTGCACCACATCCCCGTCTCTGTGACCCTCGCCTATAGATTGCTCCGCAAAAGAGAGAGATAAGTGTGAGTACATTTCCCGCATCAACAAAATTGGCGCTTGAAGGAGGGCCTGTTGGGATTTTGCAGCAAGCTGAGTCTAGAACACTCTTTCAAATGCTATATTTGGGATATGCTAGATCCCTGTTAAACCAAAAAATACCAAAAAAATTAGAAAACCAGAAAAATACGCAAAATTTTTTTGAGTCAAAATGTAGAAGCAGCCACTTTGTAAAGATTGTCCTTAGGCTAATATTTTCTAGTTTCATGAGAGATTGAGTGCACAATTGTATCCCGGGCAGCTGTCTGAATTTTCATCTGCAGGACATTGCAGAATCCATGGTACAACAGAGCACGATGAGCTAAACTGCTTGACGTTTCTGCCAAGGGTCGAGCTAGCGTCGCAGGGAAAGATCTTTTTCTGGGATATCCCTAAGCTAGAGGTATTTATTCAGCAAGATAGTTCCAACCATCCGTCAAGCACTAATGAGTTTACCTGATTTAAGGGTTTGATTGAGAACCAATTTGGTCTTAATGAGGAGATTTGCTTGGAAAGCATGTTGCCTTGGTGGTGCAGAGCTCATCATGCTCCTCAGTTTACCTGTTTGCTATGTATGGAGGGGGTCAATCAAGTTAGATCTCAATATGGACTGCCGGAATCACCAGAGGAGTGCATTACAAATAAAGTGTGGAGTGCGTACCTTGCTGCTGATGAATACAAAAGAATGCAAAATCATTGCAGCACCTTACCTTCTGAAGATGAACAGGAAGAGTTACCAGTTGCTTGTTTAGATGAAACCACCAATCGACCTATGGCAGCGAATTATTTTGTATGCCCTGTTCTTGAGGAGGAAAGTGCTGGTGCAAATAATCAAGTGCACCCCGTAGAGCAGCCTAAGGTCGAAGATCATGCCGTGGAAGCCCCACAAGTGGAAGATGCATTCCAAGGACTAGTTGGAGATGTTTTTGAGGACCAAACTATCAAAGAATCCTTGTTGTTTGAGGATATGCTGACAGAAATGCATACGGCTGCATGGTTTATGCAACCCGAACAGACACAAATAGATGATGCACTCCACTTCCCTCAGTTCGACTTTAGGACTAATTTTCAGCCTGTGCAACTTGCTGTAGAATTTGATGGAGATATGCACACACTGACACAAGCGGGATGCTGCACCACCAGTTGCAACCTCTTAAAGCTGCTAAAGATCTCCCTCCACCTGACGCTCTGCATGACTCAGAAACACACGAGGTTGTTTCTTTCCTTTTTGCTGTTAATTTTGAATATTTTCAATTTGATTTTGAATATCTTGGGAAAGCACCCTGTATATGGATTGACCATGGACCCAATGAATTGCCCCAACTGTTAATATTACTCGATTTCCTAATTAAACCCGAGAGTGGCCCATTGAAATTTTTTCTTTTAGAATACAAAGACAAATCAGCCAGACTTAGGACTACGCCCGTTACCTTGTTGCTGTTTCACGCACTAAGAAATCATTCTGGGTCTGGGATTCATGCAAATAGTCCACATTTTGTACAGTTGGTCTCTCCTTGTACATAGTTAGTTTAGATTTTTTCTTTTATGTTTTAAAGTAGTTTTCTTTTCTGTTTTTAGCCTGGATTTCATGTTTTCCGTTTTAGAGTAGTTTGCTTCGTTTGCTTTAGTGTAGGTTTGCTTTCGAAGGGGTTGTCTCCCTGTCGTTTTTTGTAGGGGTATGTATGTTTTGCCCAGCTTTGGTGTATGAGGTCAAGATGTTTTCCAGTCTGTTTATTGTATGCCGACTTTGGTAAAGCACCTAATTGATGGTTGCCCCTGTAGTCAGCTCATTTGGCCCAAAGTTTAGTCATTTTAAAAATTTAGTTGCTTACTGTGTCTTGTCACCAATGTAGCGATCATCACACATCTTACATTTAACGAATTGCTTAGGTTTGTTGTTTTGTCAAAGAGAAGTCATTGCAAGTGAAAAATTTGAAGCTCTTCTTCAATGGCCATTTTAACGCTCAATCCCACGTAGGCTTTGTTGCTTACAAGCCAAAAGAGTGAAAATGAAAAGAAAAAGAGAAAATTCAAAAGAAAAGAAATTGAAAAAGCAAAGAAATATAAAAAAATGCTTGGCTTTGGGAGTGCAGACACGTCTACCGGTATTGAAAAAGAAAATTTACTAGAAATAGAGCAATCTCTGTGAGCTTACAGGTGATAACCTCACTGGGGCTATAGACGCTCGCTGGTAGAGGGGCAATATCCAAGTTGCTTTTGGAGTAGAGTCGCCCTACGTAGCTTGCCATGACTGAACAATGATGTCTCAACTATCTTTAAACTGGAATGAAATTCATTGCACACACTTGATTCCCAAGATTGGTGACTTGACTTAGTTTGTAACTTCATTTTTACTTTGAATTTGTCTTTTGTCATTTGGGTTGGTCTGTGGAGTGTTAACTAGAGATTTTGGGTTTGATCCAGATAGTCATCCTTGAAATGTTCGGGAACATTTCCCAGTCGAGTCGCCATTTGTTGTGCATATTGCACCACATCCCCGTCTCTGTGACAAGGACCCCTTGCCTCTAGATTTCTCTACAAAAGAGAGAGATAAGCGTGAGTACAGAGTTTCATAAGAATGCATGGTTTATGCAAAAGATGAGCAAGATGTTGAGCTATTCGAAGGGGTGCTGAGTCTCTCTCAAGAAGAACAAGTGAGTGATAATCAACATGTCATGAATGCTCGAGGAATTGTACACCACCAATGGCAACCTCCTGAGGTAACTAATGTTCTCTCTTATGATGCGATGGTGGAGAACGAGTGAGAGTTTCCATTTGAGCACAAAAAACACCAGGTTTTCTCTTTCCTTGCTCTTAATTCTAATTTTGAAAGTTATTATGAATTTGATTATGGAGATTTAGGAAAAACAACTTGCATTTGGACTGATCACGGTCCCGATGAATTGCCCCAATTGATAATTTTGCATGAGGTCTTAATTGAGTTTGAGAGATGTGTTGTGAGAACCTGTTTCCCCGAGTTCAAGGATGAGTTTGCTCGACTTTGAACCATCACCTTTGCCTTGTTACTCTTGCGCAGTTTGAGAAATCATGTTAGATCATGTATACTCTTAAGTCTTTTGAGTCATGTTTCTAAAATCTTTTTCCAGGCCTGACCAGACTTAATTTAATGATTTCAAGAATGTTACAAGTCTGATTTCAAATTTCCAGAATCTTCTTAAAGTCTGATTTGTATTGCTCTGATTTTCGTTTTTCAGACTTTACTTAGTCTGATTTGAAGAATTCAATCAGAAAATTAGAGTTATCTTTCGAAATTTGTCAAATAGGCATCATGCCTATTTCCCCAACTTAGGAATTTTTTCATATTTTCAAGAAGTAGATGTCAGCTCAAGGAAGAAATTTCCAAAAAGGTGAAGATGAAACAAAGGAACTAGTTGGAAAGATTATTCCACAACACATGGAAGGACAACATTCACGCTTCAAGCTGGAATCCAAAGATGAAAGAAACAAAGAAGGACTTACACTTCATCGAGACATTCAAGAAGATCAAGTCAAGCAAGGATGAAAGACTCTACATCTACCTTGGATTTTTTTTGAAAATCCAAAACACAAAAGATTCCACACCAAGGAGCGATAGGTTCAAGATGCAATGAGAATGAAGAAAATGTTCTAATCATCTTGATTTACCTTCGGAAATCCAAGAGTAAGGTGTCAACACTTCTTGAGGACGAGGAATCAAATCTTCAAGGCAAGTTGAGGTGGCATCCCAGTCATCAATCAACCAATTCAAGGGTTCCAGGTCAGACATGTCCAGGTGCAATGAACCAGACTCAACATGTGGAGGACATGAAATGCCTCCTATATTCTCATTGGTTATCCAAAACATTGTAATTTTTTGATTGGCCAAAAGGAGTTCTTTTGCAACTAATCCTAATTAGGGTTTTATTTGTTAATCTTCGCCATTGATCTTGGATCAATCTGGGTCTTTGCTTTGTAATGGGGTGCCTATATAAGCCCTCCTCTCATTTTTAAGGGGAGAGACTTCTGAGAAATTGTTGTAATAATACTTCTTAAGTGCTAAGACATAATTCATTGTTCAATTGTTGGTGAATCTTGTCTACTTTTGCAAGTTAGCATGGTTTCTCGACTCTCCTTAGAATATATTTCATTTTCAAGTTGATAGATTGAATGAAAGATTTGATGGAATTGCTCAATGTGAAATGATGTGATCATACTTTTGATAACTGGATGATTTTCAGTTATTGTAATTTCCCCATTTCTCTAGCGCTATCAAGATGTATGAATTTCCCTGACCTCCATTCCCACAGGTGAGTTCATAGTGTAAGGGGATGATTGGTTAGCTAAAGGGGACTTTTACTTAGACATAATTTATGTCTTTGGTGAAGATAATAAGGTAACTTTATAATATAAAGTTACAAAGGTAACATTTTCTAAAAATAGAAAAGTTAATTTCCTAAATGATGATTAATAAGTAACTTTATTTAAAAAAGTTACATGACCCCACTCCTAGGCAAGTAATAACTTATAAAAAGGTGGTCAATTTTTAGTGATGAGCCAACCCTCATAGCTGAGCGCTCCTTGGAGGAAAAGAAGATTCCAATGGAATCTTTAGTTCATGCCATTTAGGTTTGCGTTGAGTGTGAGAAGCATATAGCAGCCTTGGCGTGACATATTGTATTCATTCTATTATTACTTTTTGACAACTTTCAGCTCTGCAAACCTACAATCGGCAGCTACAGAAAGGGTACAAGGGTTGAGAACGATTCCCTCTCAATTTTGGACTGGTTGGATGCAAACCCAGCCATTTATAGATCTCTGGTGATAAGGAAGAAGCATAGATCAGGCCATTTTGGGTAAAATTCTGAGCATTCACAGTCTGCAACAGCAATTACAAGGTTGAATTCTCTGATCTGGGCAGTTTACAGGGTGTTACCAGCAAGTATAGCCATCCAATCAGCAAGCCGTACACTCCTAGACAGGGACGTACCACTCCACCTTGCCTAGAGACCATTAAAATAATTTAGAGGGTTTTACCCCTTCTAATTGCTTCTAAAATCATTGTTGGGTGTTAGTTTGAATGAATGTATGATCTCTTCAGCAGTATTGAAGCAATTGTGGACTACATGAGCAATTTATTAGGAAAAAACTACCAATTTAGAAGAGGGATCCTATAGGCAAAATTCCAGAAGTACGTAGAATTGCATCTGAGTTTCAGATTTGTTTAGATAATTCATTGTTAGTGTAATAAATTCAATTGGGGCCATTATTGCTCTGAGGGGACTTCTACATCAGCATTCTTTCAATTCAAGTCAATAAAAGAGACTCAACCGTGCAAGCATTGGACTAAGGGTAGGCCAATTTTGGCTTTTAGTGTTTCTAAATCTGAATTTTGGATGTTTGGTAAATTTCTGTCAATAAATCAGTCATCTCTATTTCCTATTTCAGTAATTGTTCCCTCTTGCATTTCAAATTTTATTTCACGTTGGTTCCTAAATTCCAAGTATAAAGTCCCTAAAAAAAATGTTTAAAATATCACAGTTGTCAAAAAACCACAAACAAAACTTTCGCTGTCAAAGACCCAAATTTGTAACAAATCAATCAGATTCGAGCTCAGTTCCAAACGACATCTTTCAGTTATCGTGCAAAGGTAGCTTGAACCAGTAAATGAAAACCTAACTTGTATTGCTTTATTCATTGTTAAAATTTTTGGTGAATATGAGTAATATGAAAATCTTTTGATTTCCTCAGAAGATTGCACCGTTCTTGTCTAGTTGTTGAATTTGGTGAAGCAAGAATTGGTTTTGGATTCCACTTTTGTATTTTCAGTCTCCCAAGTTCATAGGATTAGCTTAGGGTTAGATTATCTTCCTAAACCCTCCCATTTGCCCTTTTTTTCAAGTCTTAGTAGAAGTAGGATCAAAAGGAGCTTATTGCAAAATCATTCTGAAAAAAGAAAAAAGTTACAAGCATCAGCAATCAACAAAATTTTTTGTTTGATTCACTCCTCGAACAATTACGTAAGTCCCCCTTGAGATTACTAGCATATCACAACGAACCAACTGAGACTATCCGCATGAATTTGGAACCTTGGAGTCGTCTTTGTGATCACACAGTCTGTCTGTTTAACACATAGAAGATTTTGATCAAGAGAGAATAGGATATCTCAGGGTATTTTATTTTGAGTTATCCGTGCATTAAAAACACACCAACACACTACCATTAGCATTAGCACCAGCACTAGCAATAGTAGTAGCACTAACACTAGCACGAGAACTAGCATTAGGATGAAATGGAGGTATGGAAGAAGCCTCTCCAACATCACCAATGCTTGCCAACTCCTCCCTTTGCCTCTTTATCAATTCTTTTTGCATTTCAAAGGTTTCTAATTGCACTTGCACCTCAAGAATAGCCTCAGGAGGTGCCTGATTGCAAAACATAGCCATAGAAAGCTATGTGGGCAAGATGATATTTCAATCTATTATTGCCTCTATGAAAAATTGTTTTGCAATTTATACATTTTGCTTCTTCTTTGTTTTGTCCCGGAAAATTTCAGCATGTCTCCAAGCTAGGTACTTTCTAGCTGGGGTTCTAGAAGTAGACATTGTGAAAATTATGTTTTGAAAAGCTCAAGGCTGCTGCAATAACACATAATTACAAAAAAAATGAGCATTTGTGAATTGGTCATTTATAATTTTAAATTAATACAAAAAATATATATGGTTTGTCCAAAAAAACAATGTAGGGTTTGTTCCAAAACAAAATATAGGGTTTGTAACTTTCTTCCAAAAAAATGTAGTGCTTGTTCTTTCTTTGGAAGGAAATAAGTTGAAATGTAAAAAACAACAACAATGCACTATTATTTTTCCTCACAACTCTCTTTTCTCCTCCTATTTTGCCATCAAAATGAAATGAACTTGCTTTTAGGGTTGTAGATCAAATATAGAACAAATAAAAACAAGTTAAAACCTTCTTTTTTAAATGTTTTTTTGTCACTTTTTTTTATTGTTGTCGCTGTCTGAGTCCGAGAGTCAGGACTTGCCCATACTCGGCAAGCCCGACAAGTCTCGCTAGGACTCGGCCAAGTCTGAGTACAAGCCCCTAGGACCTGCCCAGGGTGACTTGAGTCAAGACTCGCCAAGTCCAGGTGAGTCATTACTCTGGTCCAAAGGGATCTTATTGGGGATGACACACATGTATGTATGTATTCAACATCAAAATTCAAGTTTAGACATTCATATAATGTATGGAATTTGATATTCAATGTAACATGTTCATTGATTTGAGTATAGAAGCAACAAAAAATAGAATTTCTGATTTCATTATTCAATGTTTTCTTTCTGACAAAAGGCCTCAGGTTGATAAACATGATAAACTGGTTACATCCTATTTCTCTATGTAAATGATATTCAAATTTATGTTCAAGTCTGAAGTTATGTATATTATTATTCTCCTTATTGATATTTTCTATGCCTTGTGTCACGGGTTGCTGAAGATAACATTAATAATTTCGATGTTTCTCCAACACTTCATTTGCATGTACTTATAGCCTATGATTCATCGATCAAGGCATGCCTTGATCAGTCATGTCTTTTAGACATGCCCAATCAAGACATGTCTTGATTAGTGCATAGCTACACCTTCGGTTAATATAAACACATTACTTATGTGTTGTGCTGTTAATCATTGGTCACGTCTTTCCTTTTTAACGTGTTATACCGATCACTATCGGTCACGCTATTTAACATATGCCGATAGTTATTAATAATCAGGGCAATGTATAGTTACCCAATTGGGATAAGTTAAACATAATCAACGAATAAATGATTCGGTATTAATATGTGTTTTAGAATGATAACTATTATAGTTATCATATGATAGCATTTAATCAATGCTATCATATGATAGCTATGGTAGTTATAATTCCGGTCTGATCACAACATGATTAATATTATCGATTATGCATATGAGATGGTTATAACATGTTCATTTATTTAATCATGAGGTCTATACTTAAATTGTAGTTATATCGATAAGGTAGATGATTGAATGAGAGATAAATGAAGTCTCTCATTCAATCATTTATCTTACCGAAGCTACTAAGTTTCAACACTCCCTCTTAGCTAGGGAAGATAATTATATACCCATGAAATAAGCATCATATTTTTCATAATAAAATGTATTATATGACTACATAATACAAAGGATCATATTACATATGCTCGTAACATGAAACATCACATAATGAGTGACATAGGAATATATCACATAACACGCGATATCGGTATCACATAACACGCGATATCGGTATCACATAACACGTGATACCTTGGATATAAAATACTTAGGAATGTTGAATTCCCTTATATCCAAGTTATGGCATGTGCATTGACATTACGTCCCATAATGTCTACCATAACACATCATGGCACATCCATGAGTCAAAGTGATATCAAGTTAGCATGATATCAACATTACAAGATCGTCACCTCATAATGTTTAATACAAGTGTTCATAGTCTAAAAGATCGTCACCTTTTAGATTTGTACACAGGGGGTGGAGCCCATAAAGTCATATCACGACAAAAGAAGTTTACACACATTAAACATCTCATATATTAGTGCAGATTACAAAACTGATTATAACTCAATCATACCAAGACCTTTTCTGAAGTGTTCAACTTTTACTCTGGCTAGAGGTTTGGTCAGTATGTCTATTGTTTGGTCTCCTGTACTGATATATTGTAACTGAATCACATTTCTATCCACCTTATCTCTCACATAGTGATAAGGGATCTCAATGTGTTTGGATCTATCATGAAACACAGGGTTTATGGAGAGTTTTATACAACTCTGATTGTCACAATGAATTATAGTAGGCTTCATTGGTCCTTCGAATAATCCCACAAGTAACTTCCGTAGCCATACAACTTCTCGTGCAGCCATGAAAGCTGCAATATATTCAGCCTCTGTAGAGCTCTGAGCTACTGAAGACTGTTTTCTGCTAATTCAAGATATCATGGCTGAACCCAAACTGAAGCAGCATCCTGAGGTGCTTTTCCTGTCAGTCACACTTCTAGCCCAATCTGAATTAGTGAACCCGTGTAGATTTAAATCAATATTCTCGTACTTGAGTCCATAGTTGAGAGTGCCTTGAAGGTATCTCATTATATGTTTTATTGCCATAAGATGAATCTCCTTAGATTCACACATGAATTGACTCAAGGCATTTACTGGATAACAGATATCAGGTCTAGTATTGACTAGATACATTAAAGATCCAATCATCTGTCTGTAGAGTGTAGGATCTACCAATGGGGAATCTGCTGTTGCCTCCTTCAGTTTGTGAAGATTAGTTTCCATGGGAGAAGTCGTTGGTTTGCAGTTCATCATGTCAAATATCTTCAATATGTCTAAGGTGCACTTCCCTTGATTAAGCACAATGTTGTCAGAGTTTTGCCAAACTTCCAACCCAAGGAAGTAATGTAGAAGGCCTAAATCCTTCATATCAAACTCCTTCTCAAGGTCTTTCTTACATTGATCAATAAGATGACCTTCTCCTGTAATTAAAAGATCATCAACATACAAGATCAATATCAACATATCACCTTTGATTCGTTTGAAGTATAAATTTGGATTTGCGTCATTCTTTGAGAATCCCAATCCCATGAGGTAGCTGTCAATTCTTTCATACCAGGCCCCGGGGGCTTGTTCCAGTCCATATAGGGCTTTCTTTAATCTGCACACATGTGATTCTGCATTGTGGATATCAAACCCTTTTGGCTTCTCTAAGTAGACTTCCTCCTCAATTTTCCCATTCAGGAAAACAGTCTTTACATCCATCTGATGGACTTTCCATCCTTTGGTTGCTGCAATAGCTAGTGCTGCTTTGACTGAGGTGTATCTAGCAACTGGAGCGAAAGTTTCATCATAGTCTATTCCCTCCTTTTGTGAGAAGCCTCTGGCAACAAATCTGGCTTTATGTTTCTCTATGCTACCATCTGCAGCATGTTTGATTTTGAATAGCTACTTGGATGAAACAATAGATTTTCCTTTTGGTCTAGGAACAATTTCCCAAACATCATTGTTTAAGATGGATTGATATTCCTCTAACATGGCATCTTACCATACTTGGTGTTTAAGTGCTTCTGATACATTAGAAGGTTCTATTTTGGAGAGATCATTCATTAAGGCTACATAGCTAGTGAATCTTTGGGGCCTCTTACTTTATCTAAAGGTCCTTGAAGGAGCTACAAAATTCCTTGCATCTTCCATTGTTTTGTAAACCCATAGTGGTCTTTTCTTAGGGTTTTTCTGGTGTGGAATCTGAACTTCATTCTCATTCTCTTCTGAATACTCCCTTTGAACCTCAGGAACATGATCCTTTTCTAGG
The DNA here is from genome assembly GCF_030272615.1 of Cryptomeria japonica. Classification (NCBI taxonomy): domain Eukaryota; kingdom Viridiplantae; phylum Streptophyta; class Pinopsida; order Cupressales; family Cupressaceae; genus Cryptomeria; species Cryptomeria japonica. The sequence goes on along the minus strand of NC_081413.1, from coordinate 239,602,307 downwards.
TCTGAAGATGGAACATAAGTCTCTGACTCAATTGAGTATCTAGCCCTTTTGAAGGCTATGTCTTCTTCAAGTATTACATCTCTACTGAGTTCAATATTACTATGTCCAGGTACAAATATCCTATAGGCTTTAGAAGTTTCACTATACCCAACAAAGATTCCTTTTCTTCCAGAAGGTTCTAGTTTTGTTCTTTTCTCTTTAGGTATATGAATATAAACAGGGCACCTGAATATCCTAAAGTGAGTGATGTCAGGTTTTATACCTATGAAAACTTCTTCAGGGGTTTTATCTTCAATGAGGGAGTGAGGGCATCTATTTTGTATGTATACAGCAGTGTTGGAGGCTTCCGCCCAAAGATGTGTTTCTAAGTTTTGGTCAAGAAGCATGGCTTTGGCTGCCTCTACAATGGTTCTATTCTTTCTCTCAACAACCCCATTTTGTTGGGGGTTGTAGGGGACAGTGAACTCCCTCTTAATCCCAACAGCTTTACAAAATTCTCTAAAGATGTCTGAGGTGTATTCCCTCCCATTATCAGTCCTTAAGGTTTTTATTTTCCTTTCGGAAGAGTTTTCAGAGAGGGATTTGAATTCCTTAAATCTCTTGAGAATCTCTTTCGATTCCTTACATTTAAGAAAATAGATCTAGGTCTTCCTGGAGAAGTCATCAATGAATATTACATAGTAAAGGAACCCCCCTAATGATGGTACATACATTGGCCCACATAGGTCAGAGTGAACTAGCTTTAAAACATTGCTTGTTTTCCTAGAATTGTTCTGAAAGGAACTCTTAGTATTTTTGCCTAGGGCACACCCCTTACATGTACCATAATGGTATTGTTTTAACTTAGGCAAACCAATTACTAATTTTTCCATTGAACATAAAGCATGAAAGTTTAAATGACCTAATCTTCTATGCCAAATTTCATTTGAATCTGTAATTTCATGAAGTAGGGCTAGTTTAGATTCAGTACATACCTCGTATAAATAGCCTTTTCTATGTCCTAGGGTTGTAGCCTTCTTGATGGAAGAGTTCTGTGGCAATACTAGAACTTTACCATTCATGAACGTTATTTTGTACCCATCATCTTCAAGTGCGGATATGGAGATTAAGTTCCTCTTGATGCCAGGAACATATAGGACTCCAGTGAGTTGAAGAGACATGCCTGTCTTCAGCTTAATGGTGCAGGTACCGACGCCTTTCACTGGATGTGCAGAGTCATCTCCAATGGTTACTTCCTCATCAGTTTCTTCTACAATGGAATCCAGTAATTCTCTATACCCAGTGATGTGTCTTGAAGACCCACTGTCAATGATCCAGGTGTTAGATTTATTGGACACTTGATTGGAGAGAGCAAAGTAGAATACATGCTTCTCAGAGTCATATTCTTCCCTTTTAACTTTTGCAAATGTAGCTTGTTGTTTGATTCTATCTGGACATCTTTCTGCATAGTGTCCATATTGATCACACCTAAAGCATTGAATGTGAGAGTTCTCTCTTTTAGATGATCTTTTGTCATGTCGGTTCTTTCTCTTCTTGAAATGTTTCTTCTTGTTTTTCTTGTTGGAGTTGGTATTTAAAACATGGAGATCTTCATCTATATTCTTTTGTTTGATCCCCTTCTTATTTAGCTTTGACTCTTCTTGAAGACAATCTGCTCTTAGCTTATCAAATTTTGGATATTTATCTCTTGCACTGATGCCTTGGACGAATGTCTCCCATGTACTAAGCAACCCATCTAGAGCAATGAGTGTTAGCTCTTTGTTCTGGATCTCATATCCAAACATTGCCAGTTCATCCCTTAGGGCTGATATCCGTATAAAATATGCATTGATTGACTCCCCTTTGTTCATACTTATATGGTTTATTTCTCTTTTTAGAGCCAGGGTTCTACTTGCATTATTTATTTCAAATGCACTTTCGAGTGATTTGAACATCTGATAGGCAGTTTCATGTTTTGTTATTATTGGCATGATGTGATTTCTTACTACATCGACTATGATCTTCATAGCTTTTTCATTTCCCTTGACCCATGTTGATTTGAATAGCCTTAGATTCGATTAGCCTCGCTCTGATACAATGTAAAGTTTTATTCAATTGCAATAAAAGAACAAATTATATATGTGAGAATTTTATATGATTATATTGTTTGATAATCTGATTGTTTTGTTGCAGGCTGAAGGAGAGAGATCATTAATATTTTATAAGTCTTCTCCAAATGATTCATGTTGGGCTTTATATGTTTTAGAAGACCGGTCAATAGATGTCTTGACCGGTCATGTCTTTTAGACATGACCGATCAAGGCACCTATTGATCGGTGTCTTTCCATATTGCACATCCCGATTTCGGTTATGTTTGGTAACTAACATTTAATACTTAAACACTCGGTTGAAACGGTGTTAGTTATGATGCTTTGTTAATGGCCCGATTATAAATGTTTATCGGTATGAACTAAACCCGATAACAAATAGCATTACATATGCTATCGGGTTAATACCCCGATAGCATATTAATGCCGATTCATAAATGAATCGACATTAATATGCTATCGGGTTATTAGCCCGATAGCATTTAGATCGACTCTTAACTATGTTAAGCAAGTCATCGATCTAATCCATCTTTATCCAATGCCAATATCATAATCATGATCAATGTTACAATCTAATAAACATATTCAGTTCAGAAAGCATAAATCAGATAATCTAATAGCATAGATGAATAAACCATAACAGAATAAAGGAGGTTAATGGGTTAGAGAAGTCTTATCTTGGAGAAGCTACTAATGCATTAACACTCCCTCTTAGCTTTGGAAGATAGATAAAGTAACCTGCATCACATTTCTCTTTCATAACCAAAATAATGTCAGTCTCCAAGAATATATATCATCTACACATATGATATGAAGTACCATCAGGACACAAGATACAAATATAAAACATCACTCTAAGTATGTGACATAGAGTATCACCTAACCATGTGATATAGAAGATTCATCATTTCATTATGACAAGATATCACCTAAACACGTGATATCAATATTGCCTAAACACACAATACTACGGATAAACATATGAGGATGGTTAAATTCTCATCTTATCCAGGTTATGATATGTGCACAAACATTTTATACAAATGTTTTACCACAACACCATCATGGCACATCCATGACATACCAGAGATCCAACATGATAACTGGTTTAGAGAATCATAAGATCACCACCTTATGATGTCTGCATACAAGTGTTCATAATCTGAGAGATCGTCACCTCTTAGATATGAACACAGGGGGTGAAACCCAAAATGTCCCAACATGACAAAAGAAGTTTACACATTAAACATCTTATTTACAAAGCAGATTACCTTTCTATCATACCTAAACCTTTTTTGAAGTGATCAATCTTCACTCTGGAAAGAGGTTTGGTCAGAATGTCTGCAGTTTGATCTCCTGTACAAACATATTCTAATTGAATTACATTCCTGTCAACCATATCTCGTACATAGTGGTATGGGATCTCAATATGTTTGGACCTGTCATGGAATACTGGATTTAATGAAAGTTTTATGCAGCTCTGATTGTCACAATGAATAATAGTAGGTTTCATAGGTTCTCCAAACAATCCCACAAGCAACTTCCTAAGCCATACTGCCTCTTGGGCAGCCATAGAAGCTGCAATATATTCGGCCTCGGTGGAACTTTGAGCTATAGAAGACTACTTTTTGCTGATCCAAGATATCATGGCTGAACCTAAACTGAAACAACACCCTGAAGTGTTTTTTCTGTCAGTCATGTTGCCAGCCCAATCTAAATTTGTAAATCCGTGTAGATCTATATCAACTTTCTCATATTTAAGACCAAGGTTTAGGGTACCTTGTAAGTATCTCATAATATGTTTTACTGCTACCAGGTGTATCTCCTTAGGTTCACACATAAACCGACTTAGAGCATTAACAGCATAACAAATATTTGGCCTTGTATTTAATAGATACATTAGGGACCCAATCATCTGCCTGTACTGAGTAGGATCAGTGGATTGTGATTCTGCTGCTGCTTCTTTAAGTTTATGTAAGTTGGTTTCCATAGGAGAGGTCATGGGCCTACAGTTTAGCATTCTAAATCTCGTCAAAATGTCCAAGGTGTACTTTCCTTGGTTTAGTACAATGTTATTGGAATTCTGCCATACTTCTAACCCTAGGAAGTAATGAAGTAGTCCCAAGTCCTTCATATCAAATTCTGTGGATAGATCTTTCTTGCATTGATCTATAAGGTGATCATCTCCAGGCCCTGGGAGCCTGTTTGAGCCCATAGAGAGCTTTCTTAAGTCTACATACATGAGACTCTGCATTATGAATTTCAAACCCTTCAGGTTGCTCTAGCTAGACTTCTTCTGAGATCTCACCATTTAAAAATGTTGTCTTAACATCCATCTGGTGTACCTTCCATCCCTTTGCTGCTGCAATGGCTAGTACAATTCTTACCGATGTATATCTGGCAACAGGTGCAAATGTTTCTTCATAATCTATTCCTTCCCTTTGTGAGAACCCTCTAGCTACAAATCTGGCCTTGTGGTTTTCAATACTGCCATCTGTAGCATGTTTGATCTTGAAAAACCATTTAGATGAAACAACAAATTTCTTAGTTGGCCTAGGAACAATCTCCCAAACATCATTCTTCATAATGGATTGATACTCTTCAGACATGGCATCCTTCCATACTTGATGTTCAAGTGCATCTGATACATTGTTTGGTTCAACTTTAGAGAGATCATTCATAAGGGCAACATAGCTAGTGAATTTATTAGGCCTTTTACTTTCCCTGAAGGTTCCTGAAGGAGCAGCAAAGTTCTGAGCTTCTGTTACAGTCTTGGTGGCCCATAGTGGTCTTTTCTTGAGTTTTTCTCTAGGTGGGTTTTGAGTTTCACCTATACTCTCCTCAAGATTCTCCCTCTGAAGCTCAGGAGTAGGATCTTCTTCTATGTTAGGAAAGGGATATAGATTTCAGGTTCTATTGTACTTTGGGCTCTTTTGAAGGCTTAGTCTTCTTCAAAGATTACATTTCTACTAAGTTCAATATTTCTTTGACCTTGTATATAAATTCTATAGGCCTTGGATGTTTCACTATATCCTACAAGTATTCCTCTTTTTCCAGAAGGTTCTAGTTTTAGTCTTTTCTCTTTAGGTACATGTATATAGACATGACACCCAAATATCCTAAGGTGGCTGATATCTGGCTTTATTTTGGTGAAGACTTCTTTAGGAGTTTTATCTTCAAGGTGGGAGTGAGGACATCTGTTTTGTATATATACCGCAGTGCTAGTTGCTTTTGCCCAAAGTTTGATATTTAGATTTTGATCAAGGATCATGGCTTTGGTAGCTTCTACAATAGTCCTATTTTTCCTCTCAGCTACCCCATTTTGTTGAGGATTATAAGGTATTATTAACTCCCTCTTAATCCCTGAATTTTTACAAAAATCTTTAAATAATTCTGAAGTATATTCCCCCCCTTTGTCAGTTCTTAGGGTTTTAATTTTATTTTGTTCGATCTTGACTCTTCTTGGAGACAATCATCTCTTAACCTTTCAAACTTAGGATATTTGGACCTTGCACTAATGCCTTGGACAAATGTATTCCATCCACTGGGCAACCCATCTAGAGCAATGAGTGTTAATTCTTTACTCTGGATCTCATAATCAAGGGTTTCAAGTTCATCTCTTAGGGTTGATATTCGCATGAAGTAGGAGTTGATTGTCTCCCCTTTGTTCACCGTGATATGATTTATCTCTCGTTTCAATGCCAGAGTACGACTTGCATTTGATATCTCAAATGTCCTTTCAAGTGCTTTGAACATTTTGTAAGCCGTCTCTTGTTTCTTTATGATGGGCATTATGTTGTTTCTTACCCCATCAACTATTATTTTAATAGCCTTTTCATTTCCCTCAATCCATGCTGTTTTGTCGGGTTCATTCTCAGGTGCTGCACTTTCAGTTTGAACATATGAATCAACTTTGTTTTCTATCAAAATCATTTTGATTCTAAACTTCCAAGCTGAGAAATCATTGCTACCTCTGAGTCTATCTTCGAATCTAATAGCGCTGGCCATTTTGGAAATGTGATGTAATATATAATTTTGTTCTTGAATTATTCAGAAATTGAATAGCCTCAGATTCGATTAGCCTCGCTCTGATACCATGTAAAGTTTTATTCAATTGCAATAAAAGAACAAATTATATATGTGAGAATTTTATATGATTAAATTGTCTGATAATCTGATTGTTTTGTTGTAGGCTGAAGGAGAGAGATCATTAATATTTTTTTATGTCTTCTCCAAATGATTCATGTCGGGCTTTATATGTTTTAGAAGACCGGTCAATAGATGTCTTGATCGGTCATGTCTTTTAGACATGACCGATCAAGGCACCTATTGATCGGTGTCTTTCCATATTGCACATCCCGATTTCGGTTATGTTTGGTAACTAACATTTAATACTTAAACACTCGGTTGAAACGGTGTTAGTTATGATGCTTTGTTAATGGCCCGATTATAGATGTTTATCGGTATGAATTAAACCCGATAACAAATAGCATTACATATGCTATCGGGTTATTAGCCCGATAGCATTTAGATCGACACTTAACTATGTTAAGCAAGTCGTCGATCTAATCCATCTTTATCCAATGCCAATATCATAATCATGATCAATGTTACAATCTGATAAACATATTCAGTTCGGAAAGCATAAATCAGATAATCTAATAGCATAGATGAATAAACCATAACAGAATAAAGGAGGTTAATGGGTTAGAGAAGTCTTATCTTGCAGAAGCTACTAATGCATTAACAGAAAAGACTATGGAGTTAGATATAGTGTTTCTCCTGTCATCTAAGGTTTATGTGTTTGCTATTTTAGCAATGAGTTGATAATAAAATATCTATTGAATGGTCTAATACTAGTGCATCCCACAGTTTGCAAATGCTTTCATTGTAAGGTCCACTTCCTTGTAGTGCTGGTAAATGAGTTCTGCAGTTATATAGGTGTACTCATGTTAACAGGTTCAGTCTTTTTGTCCAACTGAGGCTGTGGTAGGATGATACAGATAGAAGGAAGGATGGAAATCATCAAACTGTGGATTATTTTCTTTTGGCAACAATAATTTTTGCTAGCTAAAATTTTTAAGATTTTTGCTAAGAATTTTGAGGCCTCTTCTTAGAGAAATTTACAAAAGGCAGGGTTATGGAAAGTGCTGTAGAATATTCTGAGACTGGAATATACTAAAATACAGCACACAGATATTGAGAAACATTTTTATTAAAATGGAATGTTACAAATTTACAACAAATATTATAGATTAGTCACTAGACTAATTATAGTCACCTTAATATATGGCTAGTACTATTTACAAAAAACTAGACATTATTCTTGATTTAAAGGGATGAAGACAAAATCTATCCAGCTTTGCAAATATTTGACTTTTATTGTAACACACTGTTGATGTGTTTTTTAGCACAATCGAACACAAAATAAAGTACCAGAAGTATTCTATCCTCCCTTGATCAAAATCTTCTTGGATGCTAAATGATGTGATCAACCAAGACGACTCCAAGGTTTCTATAGTCAGGTCATGACATGTGGATAGCTCAATTGGTTGATGTGATTGCTGGTAATCCAAGGGGACTTACGTTGAATACTTGAATGTTGAACGTTTGGACATTGCTGGAACTTAGATTCTAACTACTAGCTTGAGAAAAAAGGGCAAAAGACATAAGGTTCAAGGAGTCTAATCTAATCCTAAGAATGCAAGAGACAATGAACGATTGGATGAAATTCAACTAAGCCTTGCTTTGACATGCAAAGCAACAACTCCACAAAGCTTAGTGCAATCTTCTAAGGAAAGCCAAAATGATGTTCAAATCACTATCAACAAGAAGGATACCATCAAGGCAATGCATATCAAAGTGTGAATAACAATTGAAGTTAGGCTCATTTAAGAATTCCAGTTGACCACACAAGACAAACTTACAATCAGCAAATCCCTAGTGGTATGGATATACAAATTTCATCAATAATCTTCATTGCCTATCGTTGCTTGGCATGATCACAAGAAGAAATTCGGACTTTTCAAATAGCAAAGGAAGTACTTCGTACTTTTTGGGAGTCAATGGAAGTGCATCGGACTTTTGAAGTGGCAAAGGAAAAAATTTGGACTATTTGGGAGGCAATAGAAGAATTTCGTACTTTTTAGAAGGCAATGGAAGTATTTCGTACTTCTTCGGTGGCAATGGAAGTTTTTACAATGTTAAATGCTCTTCCTCATTGGCAAAACAAATGACTTATCTCATAGGTTGCTGACTTGGACAGTCAAAAGAAGTGCTGTTGGTGCTTGAAATGCATTATTAATGCCTTAAAAACCTTTTAAATCTCCACCATAAGGTTTGTGGGGCGCAAGTAATATAATACGGTAGAGAAGGAGAGGAATGTGAGGTGTCATGGGTTGGAAGTGAAAAAGATGAGTTGTGAGGGAGAGGTAAGGAAAGATGCCACGGGGGTTAAGGTGGAAGGTGTGAGGGGGTAGGAAGTGGTAGTAAGGGATAAAGGATGTGGGAGGTGTAAGGGGTAGTGGAAGGTAGGAAGGGAAGGGGATGGAAATGGAAGGGGTAAGGTAGGGATGTAGGGAAAGGGTAGGCTAAGGGGAGTAAGGGTAGGAAGATAGAAAGGTAGAGGGTGGAAAGGGATGCTAAGGGAAGTAGAGGGGTAAGGGGTGTGAAATGGAGGGTAGAGGATGTAGGTGTAGGCAAAGGTAGGTGTAGGTGAAAGTGAAGGTAGGTGTACGTGAAGGTAGAGGTAGGTGTAAATGTAGGAGATGGAAGTGGTAGTGGGGGTAAAGGTAAAGGTAAAGGTAAAGGTAGGAAGGGGGAGTGGAAAGGTAGATGGTGGATAGGAAGGTAGGTGGGTAAAGGATATGGGGTGAAATGGAAGGAAGTGAGGGGAAGTGGAAATGGTGGGAGATGGAAGGGAAGAAAAGAAGGAAGGAAGGTAGGTGAAGGGAAGGGTAAGATGAATGGAAAGAAATGGAAGGAGATGGGAGGTAAGGGAGAAGGAAATGAAAGGGGAGGTCGAGGATAGGAGATTAAGGTGAAGGTGAGGGGAATGGAAAGGTGAAATGGTGATGGTAATGGTGAGGAATAGAAATGGGAGTGATCGGGTTTGGGCATCCATTGGCGGTGCTGGGAGAAGTGGAAGGGATTATGCCCTGGCTAGGCAAAGGAAGTGTCGTCAATGCCTTGGTTGCTGATCTCAGGTAATCAAAGGAAATTTTCATGCCTTAACCTAATTTAGCATTTCATCCCTAGTTTTGCAAGCAAAAGATGAGTCATCCTAAAGAGAGATACTTAACCTGATTTCCTCCTGGTCACTTGAGAAACTACACCTCTCACAAATGAAAGGCTAATAGCTAAAGACTCTAAAACTACCAACGGCTAAGCTAAGACAGCTAACCTAGAAAGCAAAGAAAGTGGGGGTCCCCATTTGTAATGGGGCGATGTGTGAAAACGTCACGACACACACAATTTTCATTTGCTTGTGACTGTAGAACACATCACTGTTGTGAAGCAGAGAGACAGAGGTTTTGAGAGAATAATTAATTATTATTCTCCCTTGGTGTACTATTTATATGGCCCACCTTTCAGTGGGATATTTTAATTCTTAACCACCAGACATGTAAAATGACATCATTTATGAAGTATATAGTCTGCTACTCCAACAGTTTTCCAGACACAAGCTCTATCAGATTAGCAACTTCTCTTAGAACATTATACATATTCTTTATCTAGGAGACGATCAAACTCCTCAGCACCTTGCTTCAACAAGCATGAGAGATGTTCTTCATCAGCAAGTGCAAGAAACATTGTCGTTGAACACTGACAATAGTCTTCGTCATTGTAATGAAGACGATGCTCTTGCATCATGAATAGTGAAGAGAATTTTATCAGTGAACTGCAGACATCTTTTCTATTTGCTAGAAACAGTTGTCTTGGTCTGCTGTCAATGCTGGTATATTTACAATTTTACACTAATACTGTTAATGAATTGTAGCTTCGATCGGATTATTCCTATCGATGAAATCAAATGCATAAGTGGCCTACCAGCCTTGAGCATTTGATCTCTATCCTTCTTCTGTATTCTGCTATGATTATTGGTTATCATATACATGATTGAAATATAACTATTATTAATCATGCTGTTAATTTTGTTCATATCATTAACTTTAATCATGCTGTTAATACTAATCACATTGTTGATATTAATTTAGACATACATCGATATTGAGTATCGATATCCACATTGCTGATATCGATATCATACTATGCTATCAATGATAGCATACTATGATACCGATATCATATATATTAATGTTGCATTGATGTCATTACGGTTCGATAATGAGTATCGACCTTGGTTAAAATTACAACATGAATCGATATTAGTATCAATGATAATTAACAGCCAACACACACTGATTAACATTAGTTTGTGTTCAGTGGACAGACATGTCTACGTAGAGACATGTCTCTACGTGGACTATGTCCGCGTAGAGACATGTCCCTACGGAGACATGTCTCCACTCATTAATATTTATATTCGATCCAATATGACTTGGGAGTTACTGAAATCGATAAGTGCTAAACAAGTCTCAGCAATATATATATATATATATATATATATTTTGGAATCGTTGGATCAAGTATATATCGGCAGCATTATATATACAGTTCTGATCTGCATTGCAATCTCATTGTATTGAAGCATCTCCATATTAATATTGATATCAAGAATTCTGCAGATTGATATATATTCATATTACATTGATATTAATATATATCCAAGAAGAAATTATAGAGACATTGTGATCAACATATTATATAGAAATATTTAAAAATACTATAACCTCTAAATCTGATCAAACTTTAACAAATACCTCTGTCTTTCTTGCAATCTTACAATCAAGATACTCTGGCAATACTGGGTGTTAATTTTCCTTTCCCATTCAGCAAGTGATTTAGAAAATTTACAAAGACAGCATATATTGAAGATTACTATTGCATTCAATCTCCTTTTCAGTTTACCAGATGTAAGAGACTCAAATTGACCATGTAAACCTTGTACGCATAGAACTGGTAGGTTCTATCATGTGAACATAATCTTTGTCTTCTTTTAAAAACTTTGTAAGCCTTCCTTTAACAAAAGATTGCTTCCATAACCATAGTGAACCTCTTTTAAGTACATAGTGTAATTGGTTTGTGATACACGTGACAACATTGACTCATCATTTTGAAGCAGTTGCTTTTTATATAAAACATCAATGCCAAACTAATAATGAAGTAGTAAATGCAGAATGAGAAAACTCCTGGACTGCTTCAATGGTGAGGAAATTATTTACAATGCATTTTTGACTATTAGCCTCAATCAATCTGCGATTACATGGAAATACAACAATAAATTGTGCACATGCCTTATAAAAAAGCTTGGTTATTCTGACATATATTTGTCTGTTGCGAGAAACTAGATTCATACTATTATAAACTCAAAAAGTACTGCCTGCAGTAAAAATAATCAAATATTATCCTCAACAGTGGATTCCTTGTAAAGTTTTTCACAGCATAAAAAAGGAACTAAATTTTAATTTTGACTGCACAAGTTCTAGGGTTTTAAAGACAAGGTATTTTTCCACTTCGGTCATGAATGGTTTCAAATGAAAATGACCAATGGTAGGCAGTGAAAAGTTATCAACGGTCTCCAATGAAAATGGATTTATTGTCGAGTGCTCAAAAAAGAGTTGTTCCCTTTTTCCCTCTAGATATATGTGAATCTGTAATTTCCATCTTTCTTATGCAATGATCTTTATTAATGTTGGTTTCTTTACCTAGGTCTTGTTGGAATTTTCTAGACCATTCTTGGATTACAGACATGGTTGATTCTAATTTCTTATAATGGGTGTAACTTATGCAACCAATCCTTGATACATGCATCTAGTGTTTCTTTCCCTTTGTTATTTCAGTGCATCTAATGTGTAATAATACATATGCAAATACATGTTACATCTTTGTTTTGAGAAGTACTAGAGTTGTCACTTGTCAGTAATAGACACTGTAAAATCATAGACTTCAGTTAACAAAGGTTTTGAAATAAGATCATTGATTACATATTGATTATATCATTATAGCTACCCACGGTAATTTGCTTAAGGTTCTTTGAGAAATTTAGTGACACTTAATAATCTACACAGAACAAAAGCAGACTAAAATATATTGGCATTGTAGTCTAAGGATCACAGTTTGGACTGGAACTTGAATAACTTGCACGTGAAAACTTGTTATTTCATTGCATCTAATGTTTAATAATACACATACGAATGCATGTTATGTCTTTGTTTTGAGTAGTAGTGTTGTCAGTAATAAGCACTGTAAAATCGTAGACTTCAGTTAATAAGGGTTTTGAAATAAGATCATTGAATACATATTGATAATATCTGCCCACCTTAATTTGCTTAAGGTTATTTGAGAAATTTAGGGTGACTTATTAATCTGCACAGAGCAAAGGCAGACCAAAAATTGATTGGCATTGTAGTCTAAGGATTACAGTGTGAACTGGAACTTGAATAACTTGAGGGTGAATTTAAATTTTATATAATGCTTTCCCTTCTTTTTTAGAACTATGGTGTTAATTAACAAGTTTGTCCCCAAAATGTTAAACTACTTGCTTTAAAAGATCAGGCATGCTGAAGGCCTGCATAATGAAAGTTCCAATATTTTCCATTTGTTTGTATTTTCCACATGCTCTATTTAAGAATGCCTTTTTCAAGTTTTGGGAAACTAAGACTATTTTGAAACATGTTGCTCATCAGTGACTACGTATCCTAAATTGCACAGGACGTGGCTGAAAGCTTGCTTAATCGATGTGGTCATCATCCTCTCACAGTTGCTGTAATTGGAAAAGCACTAAGGAAGGAAAATCGATCAGAGAAATGGGAAAAGGCTGTAAGCAACCTTCAAACATTTGCTACGTATGCTCCTGTTCCAGTCCCATATTTGAATGAAAAAGAGGCTGAAAATGCTGCTACTATATATGGTTCTTTTGAATTTAGTCTGGAAGCAATGGCTTCTCATTCTAGAGATCTTTTTATTGCATTTGCAGCACTTTCATGGGCTGAACCTGTCCCTGAGATATGCCTTGAAGCTGTATGGTCTGCTCTAGGGCAGGATAGTAATTTTCTTCTTGTGGCAAACAAACTTATAGAAGGTTCTTTGCTGACAAAAGGTTCATTGTTAACAAGAGCAGAGACACATGAGATGTATCATTTACATGATATGGTTTCCCTTTACCTTGACAACAAGGTGCATGATGCACTTAAGATGCTTCTGATTGATGCAAGACCTGAAGCTTCTGCAGCTGTTGCTCCATGGCTTTTTGTCTTTGGAAAAGAAAAAGTAAAGAAAGTTGCAGAACAGAAGCTGAAGGGATATCTAAGATCAGTGCATGAGAAACAAGTGGTTGTAACTTTGGAGGCAATCTATCAAGCTCTTCTAGCTAGCAAGTCAGTTACAGAATTAGAAACAAGCAGCGCAAATTTTAGGAGTCTTGTAGGTCCAGGTATAGTAGAGTTAATTTCAATAGGATCTCAAGATCTTCAAGCTGCTGTTGCAAGGTCCATGGCCAATTTCTTTAGTGAAGATGATTATATGCAATACATGGAAAGTATTGAAAATATGGATGTTATTGAGAAGCTGACAGAACTTCTAGAAACCTGCAACAATCCAGTGGTCCAGACAGAAGTTGCTACAGTGTTGGCAAGAGTAGCTGAATTTGGAAGGGAAGATATGGCAAATGAAATACTGAATAAAATTCCCATGACAATTTTGGTGGATTTGCTAGACCCAGATTTTGAAGAATTGCATGATAATGTCCTGAGAATATTCATGAGCCTAGCAAAGGCTGGAAAAGAAAAGGCAGTACAGAAAATTTTCATGGCTGGCATGGAGAGAAAGTTGATAGGGCTACTGGAGAATGGCTCTGAGGTTGCTCAACATCGCACTGTTGTCACATTGAAATCTTTTTATGAATTGGGAGGTTCTGATTTAGTTCATGGATTTCTAAGTTCAGGAATCATGGAGAATTTGCCATGGCATGCACGGCTTAGCTTAGAGAAACTCACAATTTCAGAAAGGTTAGTACCTTCCTTGCAAGAGAAAGAGGCAGTGGAAGAGCTTGTTAGCAACATTTTAAACAGAGAAACCAAAATTGCAATTAAAGCAATGCAGGATCTTGTTCCTATTGTTGAAAAGGCAGATTCGCCCAAGATTAGAGATATGATTTTGCAAACTGTGCTTATAGAAAACTTAGCAGAACAGCTACAGCACAGGTTACCTGAAAAGAATAGATTAAAATCTGAGGCAATTTTTTTGCTTATGAAATTGGGTTGTTCAGGAGGTGAATCATGTATCAGGAAAATTCTGAAGTTCAATATTGTTGAGGACTTGTTTTTGGTAATGTCTTGCAAATTCCCAGAACTGCAAGATGCAGCTTACATGGCAGTTCATCAGCTTCTTCTAGGAGCAGGGAGGAACTTGATTGTAGATAGAATCTTGAAAACAAGACAAATTGAAAAACTAGTACAATTACTTGAGAGTAAATCATTGAAAACAAATGAGATTAGTATGCACTGTCTTGAGGATCTAGTAGAATTAGGAGGAAAAGCATGCATAGAACGCATGCTGGCATTGAAAGTTGTTGAGAAGCTAGCAATACTTGAAAAAGATAACATTCAGTTAAAGGGTTCAGTTATGAATTTTGTAAAGGGAATAGATAAATGTGAGTACTTATCAGTAGCAGAGAGGCAGGTGTCAAAGCAGCAAATACTCAGAAAAGTTAAAACAGTATTGAAGGATACTGATCTTGTAACACATATGATAGGTGGACTAGAAAACACTTATGGTGGCGATGGGTCTAGTTGGAAGAATAGAAGGAAAAACTAATCAGTTACGGAAAGAAAGGATGTAGTACCTCTTGCCCTAATCAGATTTTTAAAACCGGTTTGACCTTGGTTGACTTTTTAAGTAGCTTTCTTGGATGGTTGATTTACCATGTTGTAATGTTATAGTCAGGTATTATGCTTATTGTGTGTACCTGTAAATGTTGTTTTCGCATCGATCCTTATGTAAGATTAATTGTTCTTCTGATTCGTGTTATTAATTTCGGGCTAACACTTTCATTCAATATATATGTATGCATGTGTGGTTCATTGTTAGATTGCAAGTATAGTACCACATAGGTACGAGATTCGTCTCCACCTGGTTTCGCAAGTTTGAGTGTATCTCATTGGTCCTAAGGAATTGGATTAGGTAGTCGTAAGACCCTACGTTTTACCTTAGTCGTGCTCTAGTGAGCGTCGTCAGTCGTTCGTCAGTTTCTCTTTTGGTTGTATGCGGGTCGTGTATTTGTTTGGGTTTCTTGGGTTGCGTGTTGTGCATTTGGTAAAAAATGATTATTAAATCCTAAGTATTTAATTAGATTAAATGTTTTTTTTACACATTCGTAAATTAAAGGGACTAAATTAAATAAGACCCTTTTGTGTGATTGATCAATAATCAGATAGCTAAATTCATGTTTGTAGCAAGTTTGGTTAAATGGTTATTTTTAAATGATGAATTAATTAAGTATATGCATTTTGAAAGGAAAGGTTAAATAGAAATTGGAAAATAAATATCTTATTCTTTTTGGCATTTTGAAATAGAAATGTTAGTTTTAATTTAATTGAGAAAATCAATTTTGGCAAGAAAAACAATTTTTGCATATTAAATTGTTGATAAATAATTTTCATTTGGGTGGAAAATAATTGCAACAAAAAAATGGACTTTTGGTCAAAAAGTTCTCTTTTTAACCTAGGTTTTGAAAAATATTTTGGGAAGAGTTGTTTTTGGATGGAAAACTTTGGGGATTTTTGGTTGGAAGAAATTCTTGAGCTTGTAGGTTGGGCTCTTCATCAAATCACTTCCAGGATTGCACATGGAGGTAGGATTCTGGTTAATTTTCTTTGCTTTCAAGAAATTTATTGATTTGTTTTGGAAGAAATCTGTATGTGGTTTGGTTTGATAATCTTTTAGATTTATGGAATGGCAAGAGTTTAGTTAAATTTCAGAATTAAAATCCTCTTTGCTTCTTTTTCCCACTTCCAAATCAGAGTCTTACTTGCTCAAATTGATTTCAAAATCAAAATTTGGGGTTGGCTGTTCACAATAAAATTTTGTTAAAATCAGAGTTGTCGGAAACGACTTTGTCCCTCCCCGAGAACACGTTTCCCCGTATCCGTTCCCGTTTCTGAAATGGATACGTATGGGATACAACCCAGATACACGTCGAATATTGTACCCACACATGCCCAAAAATCCTAGATTTCCAACCATGCTAAATACTAATGTGATTTGATTTTTTAAAAAAACATGACGTAAATCTTCCTAAATTTAATTTTAAAAAACTTCATTAATGCATTTTTTTTTCTAAAATGGTATTAACAAAACCTACGCCAAATGAGAAAGACAAATGAAATGTTTTTCTATTTCAGTGACCCATTTTTTGGGTTATCTTCCAATGCAACTCTTTTATTTTTGCATATTGTAAAATGGTAAATCAACTTATCATTATTTATATAAAAATTATATGTCTATATTGCTTTTGAAGTAGTGAAAATCTCCTCGAATAACTTAGAAAATTGTGTTAAATATATGTGTGTGTGTTTTTTATGAATGACGTGTCCAACTGTATCCATATTGAGGGTCTTAAAAAATAGCCGTATCCATATTGAGGGTCTTAAAAAATAGCCGTGTCCGTATCGGATACCGTATCCGTGTCCATGCAACTTTGGTTAAAATTCCAAATAAATGCATTCAAATTCAGGTTTTAAACTGAGAAGTATGTTTGTGCTTGGTTGAATGGAAGTGGAGAATGCTTAAAATTTTGTCAGTCTGAGTATTTGGGGCATATTGATGTTTTCTTTTAAAAAAGAAAATATATGTAAATCATTATTTTATTTCTGAAAAATGTTCCCAGAAATTGTTCTCAAAAAAATATCTGAGAGTACTCAGAAATTGGGTAATTGTTTTATGTTAAAAAAAAAAAAATTTTTTTTTACCCCCATGTGGCAGGGTATACCCCACCACGTGGGATGGTAGCTTTTGCTACCATATGGTAGTAGTGCTACCAAAGGTAGCGAGTGATGCCAAAACCTTCCCTTGGGGAAAGGGAGGTCCACGTGGGTCTACCCTAATATATTTGCTATTTTGTTTTTTAACAAAAAAAATAAAAAAATAAAATAAAGTTTCAATATTAATTTAATTTAAGTGTTTTTAAATAGTATTTTTTATTATTAAATTATTAATTAATGTATATAAATAAATATATATTAATTAATATTTAATTATTAATTTATTAATTAATGTATATATAAATATATATATATACTAGTTAATATTTTAGTTTGTATATTTTTTTAAAATATATGCAAGGAAATATTATTTTATTTAAAAAAAAAAAAAAGATTATCAATTTTAGTTTCTTTTTAAATTTATATTTCAATACTTTGGAAAGTATGTATTTGTTTTGGAAAAAGATGAGATTAGATAATTTATTTCGAAAAATAATGGAAATGATGAATTTATTGGAAAAATAAATATCAATTTTAGTTAATAAATATAAATTAAATTATATCTTTGTATGTATAGCATATGAATATAGTTATATTAATGGGTTTTTAGTTTGAAAATTTATTATGAAGTATTTATATCATTTTATGATATAAATCATATTATAGTTGAATTAGTAAACCATGGGCGACATGTATCTTAACAAAGTAGACAAATTGTAATTGATTTAGATCAATTAGAAAACTGGATCGATTTGTATTTTTAAGCGATATGGAATAATGATTGTCATTACAGATTTATGTCAATGCGTGTTTGATTTTCTGTATTCGCATTTGATTTTAAAAATGGCAAGCCCTTGATTGTGAGTGTTGGATATTGTCATATGGTTATTTTGTATTTGGTTATGTCCTTGATCTCGAGTGTTGACTATTTTCATGTGATTGTTTTATATCTGGTCATGTCCTTTATTCGAGTGTTGGATGTTGCTATGTGGTTGACTGTAGCTGGTCATGTCTCTAGTCAGAGAATCGTCAGTCAGTGCACCTCGTGTGAGGACTTGTGTGGCCAAGTGTGTGTTCCTATCGTATCGAACTCCGTATGCTAGTCCTTGTGTTTACCTTAGTTTTAGGAGTTTCGTTTGATTGCGGTTTAGTGTCATATGAGAGAGTGGCTTTCGAGTGGGGGCCGCGCCCAAAGTGGTAGCAGGGTAACCCATCGAAAATGTGTCTAAATAAGTGATAACTTAATAGTTTATTAGAAAGTTTAGTAGATAAAAACACTAAGTAAGATAATTGTGCCTCACACATGGGATGAGTGCTAGTACAGACTCAGAATGCAATGAGAAGGCCTGAAATGACAAACCAACAACCCTGTTTTCACGAAAGGATATGTTGGGTCCACATGAGACTTGGATGGGCCGAAGGTTCGGGAAAGGTTGTCAGGGTAACCTAGTAGATGGGGCCGAGACCTATGGAGACCTGCCAAGGTAACCATACCAAGCTATGTGATGACACTCGTCTCTTATGTTCACTAGTGTGTAGTTTGTGTTGTCTTTGCTAGGAGTACTATTGTGGAGTCATATATGGTCGTTTATGCCTTTGAGAGTACCTGATATTCATGTTAGACCATGGGTTGCTTATGATGGGTTGCTAGGAACTTAGTTTCACGGGTGCTCTAGTTGTTTTTTTTGTATTTGCTTCTTATCATGTTTCAGATGGATCCTTTTCCTTCTTTTGAGATCATTCATGTATCTTTTGACCAATGTGGTCATATGCATTATTTGTTTATGTACGCCTTATTGGCAGGTTGTAATGGATGTGAACTTTATGTATTCTTCACCCTATTATTTATCAGAGGGGTCTTACAGTTGAGCAGACCCGGAGATGTAGCCCATTAGAGGTGAACTCCAATATCAATTTGGTGTTATGTGGTGTTTGTGTTCATCTAGTTCCTTTTTATTTTGCATGTAAGGATGACATTATGGTTAAAATGTATAATGTGGATTAGGTGATATTAATCTTAAAGGTATGCATGAAGTTATTAAATGTAGTAATATGGATCATGAAGCATGTAGATTAGCATAATTGAAAGTATTTGTAATGTATGGTTAAATTGTAATGGATGAACTTAATCATGTTATTTATATTTTTAACCTATCGGATAAATTTAACCATTGTTTTAATATAACCATGTCATTAAGTTAATCAACTTAATTAGATTAATTAGTGTAAGTTAAATGTTGAATCAAGTAATTACGTTGGGAAACCCTTTAGGTGTTAGTTAAGTCTTCCATTTTGTAATATGAACTTAATGTTATCTCAATGTATCATTATTCTTGTGTTTTAGTGTTATCCCTTCGGGGTTTCTGGCGGGGCATTACAAATGATGCTTGTTTGTGCAAGATTTTGAATGGCTGGGAAGAAACGTGCTAAATTTACTCGCATTCCTAAATCTTGAGGTCCACTTTCCCTGGGATGATCTTACCTACCAAATAATTGGTCTAGAAATCTCTGACTCATAAACCTTATTTCCGAATAATTTGGTCAAATATCATTTTTGGCTGTCTTCAAGATGAGTTACCTGGCAAGTTTCACATGGTGACCCTGTTTTCCAAGTGGTGAAGTGAATTATTTTTGCAAGCACGGAGATTGATCGACTCTTTGGATCACATATAACTGAGCAGAATCTTTTCTCAACTTATGTGTAGTCCTATGTGAGCATTAACCAACTATTGAACATAATATGGCCAATATTTTACAAAGAATGGAATTTCGTCATAATATCTGGGGAGCGTGGATTATGGTCAAAATTTAAATGTGATTGTTGTTATTTCTCTGGTGCAGGATATGTAACCCATAAGACGATGCATACTGTTGTCTCTGAGGCAATATCACCCCACATCAGAGAATTTTTTATTCTATCACCCGTTGGAATTTTTTATTCTATCACCCCACATCAGAGAATTTTTTATTCTATCACCCGTTGGAATTTGTGCAAATATAATTCCTCCGTTTAAGGTTAAACTGTGCTATATCTTTGAATATAAATTTTCAAACTGTAATCTTTGAAAAAATCCTGCTATTATTTTTCGTCAAACATCAAATTTAGATATTTTTAATCGCACAATGTGGGTGCAAAAGGAACATTGTAATGAATTAGCCTATCTCTATACATAGTATAAATACACATTTGTTGATTCATATGTAGCCGCACTTCATCATGTTATATTGAACGAAAGAACTGCAGAGGATGTGTAAAATCATAATCCTGTATTGATAGAAAAAATAAACTATTTTCTTTCTGATCTATTTGTATTGTTTTCATGAGAAAGTTTGGAATGCTTCGTATTCATGCTTTGTCATATGCTAATGTGACCCCTGTTAATGTGATTGGAACTTGGAAGTATCTGCTTCTATACGAGAGTAGATGGTACTTCTATGGATAATTTTTTCTTCTACTAAAATGAAAATCTGTATTTGACATATTTTATATACAACATTGCACTGACTCTATTAAGTGTTCCTGTCAAAATTTTGTAGATAAAATACTTCTGAAATTTAAAAAATAACTAGTTACTAAGAAGCCAACCGAGATATCAATTTTTAGGATTTAAGTGGAGACACCGGCCTACACTCATTTTCATCAAAACTGCTTAAAATCATGGAAGTAAATAAGAACAATTTAACCATCAATGAATCTGGAGCGGATTGGATGTTAGCGCAATTCTAGTACCAATCTTGTCCAAGACTTTGACACGGCATTTGGGTTCCACTTTGGTGCAAGTAATCTTCTTCTAGCATCACCATGAACTTTGGTGTGAAAATTGTTTTAGGAAATTACACAAAAATTGGTGTAAGTAATCACAAAAAAAATTCCCTGCCTTGCAATTGTCTAATTTTGTCGTCTTTGTCTGACTTTGATGTCGATTAATTTTTTCAAAATCCATCAACCAAACCTGCCAATGTTGATCCTTTAGAATTCAAACTTCCCTTTGTCAAGTCAAGTTTATCTCTAGTAAACTAATTAAAGTGGTCCCGATTAACCTCTCATTGATTAAACAATTTTCATCCTTCCAGCTTCACTGCAGGAGGAAACTTTTTGCCACTTGCAGGGTTGAAAACCATCATGACTCATTTTGAAGACTTGCTCTTCATACCAACCAGAAACAACTCAATCTGCCATGGTAAGAGGTTCTAGTTTTGCTCTGAAAAAAATCTCTTGGGACAGCTGTTGTTGGGTATCAGACTATCAGGTATTGAATATTCTACGTCCAACAAATTCGCTACAATTTGTCCTTATCAAACAACACGGATGTTTCAAACTAATTTAGGTTTTCAGCATTGACCACAAAGTAAATGCCCACGTAGCTTAACAAATATAGCCATTGATTGTTGTCTCCAATTTGTTGTATGATTTTGAAAGAAACATTCTAGATCAAGCATACTCAGCAGATTTGGACTCGGAGCAAGCTTTGGCAAGCTGATGTTTGACTTGGACTCAGTCTTTGGCAAGTTGAAATAAAACAAGAAATATAGAGTTTTTTTTTTTTAAATTTAATTTTTTTTATATGCACTCTTCATTAAATCGATTTTTAAAGATCTAAATTAACTACAAATCATTTCAATCACATACACAAGTACACATCAAGCAAATGAGTTTGTTAACCTGAAATATGTTAGGGAACAAAATAGTCTTAGGATTCTATTTCAAACCATCACAAGAGTTGCAAAGTCTTCGGGTAGATAAACACCCCTTAGAAGAGTTGTAAAATGCAAGGGACACGTCCTGTTAGGATCTTATATGTATAAGATATAATAATATGTAACAATGTGCAAAGTGTAATAGAAGTATAAGAAAGAAGAGAAGATAGAAGAATTGTAAAAAGACTATATGGAATGGAATGATGATGATATGTATAAGATTACAAGGAAGTTGGTTAATGTGTATGCATTATGATATGAAGGCTATTTAATTTATTGTATATGTTATTTTGTCAACTTGTTTGTGTGTGCTCAGAAGTGTGGAATTTGCAAAAGAGAATCAAACAACATCAAACACACACATGAAACATTATGTTAGAGTTAGAAATCAAAATAAAAACTAAACTAAGTTAGTTTCAAAATCAAGAACCCCAAGCACGTCTTATGTTCCTTTATTTCCAAGGATCTTCAAGATTCAAGGTGGCTCTCACTTGGAAGAGCACTTGATCTTTTAGATGTCAACCTAAAGAACAAGATTGAAGGATATGCCAAGATCAAAATGAATGCAACTAAGATCCTAGCTAGATGATCAAATGATAGAAAAGATGAAATGCAAGATATGAGATTAAGACTGATTCCAAATTGAAAGCTTGGGTGTGTTAATTAAACTAACATGGAGATTGTTATGAAATTGATATACAATGGCTATGAATTAAGCTAGCATGAAAATGGGATTATCATGATACTATCAACATGATGAAAGCTAAACTAGCATGCAACTAAGATGATCTAAGTGCTTGAAGATGACAAATTGAGCTCCTTGA
Organism: Cryptomeria japonica; assembly: GCF_030272615.1. Lineage (NCBI taxonomy): Eukaryota > Viridiplantae > Streptophyta > Pinopsida > Cupressales > Cupressaceae > Cryptomeria > Cryptomeria japonica. The sequence continues at coordinate 239,579,597 of NC_081413.1, read as the reverse complement.
TAAGTTGCAAAATGACTATAAGTTTGATGCACAAGATGATGGATCCCAAGATTGAAGAAATGGGCTCTATTTATAGAAAAAATAGAGAAATGGATGGCCAAGAGTGAACAAGCTTACACGGGCTAGGATTGAAAGTTATCAATCCATGAGGGGGATTCAATCCAATCCCAAGTTGACAGATGTCGCCTTGAGATGTCTTGAGAGGATGCTAAGCAAGCATTAGGGATAACGTCAAGGGATGACATCATTGGATAATGCTATTATCTAAGGGAGCATGCTTTTGTTCAAGAGGTAAACTCTTGTGCAAAGTTGAAGGATGGTCAAAGGGACAACCATCATGGGCTAGGGTGATGTCTTTGTAAGAGGCATTAAATGCTCTTTGAAGACTTTGGAGGTTAACTTGTTGAAAGTTAGATAACCTTCAAGGCTTTTTTAAGAGCCTTACAAGTTTGGAAGACTCAACAAGTTAACTTGTTGAAGAAGGTAACGTCTTCAACACATTTTGAAGACTTTTCCCCAAATTTGGAGAAGTGACTTGTCATGCCCAAACATTTGGGCACAAATGGAATAATTTTTTTTTTTTAAACACATCCTAATGAGAATATTTTGCTAAAAAGATTCGAATAACAAGTTTAGTCTTAACTATGTTTTGAACTAATCTAATAACTAACTCAATTCGGTGAAAAATATTTTAAATTTAAAAGCGGGATATTGTTTCTCCAAAAGAGTTATTATTATCTCTTCAATTAATAAATAAATAACTCATTTAAACAAAGGCTCAAAATTAAATTGACAAGAGATATAAATAATTCTCCAATAGCCTTTTTATTTGCTAGGAAATAAATTAATGAGTCCTAACACTTAGATTATTAAAACCTATTATGCAAAATTAACATTAATTAAAATGTGCCTAACAAACTCGATTAAAGGGCCATCATGACTTACAAACGTCATTATAAATCCCTAAAGGTTAATCTCCCAAAGAGTCTAAAATTTAAGGCATCATATTTAAATGATTATATATACATATGAAATATGAACGTAAATTAATAAATCTAAGATTAGATATTATATGTCCATATATATATATATATATATAAAGGTTGAAGGGTTCCTTTTTAAAAAAAAACTAACACATATCATTAAGTATAAGGGATGGGGAAAACCCTATTCAAATTTCGAATGAGAATTTCCCCTCCCTTTTTTTTTTCATTTCTTTCAAAAAGAATCTAAAAGGTCTCTATGCTAACCCTAACCCGAATTGGGTTAGGGTTGCATATATATTTTTGGTGTAGCAACCCTAATCTTATACCCTCTTTTTTTTATCATCTTATTTTTTTTTGGTAGTGTTGTGTGTGTGTGTGACTGTGTAGGTCAAAGGAGGCGGCGTATTACCACGGGCCGCAAAAGACGCTTGTGCAGGGTCGAGGGTTTTAATGGCGGAGCCGCGGGTTTTATGTACGGGGGGGACGATGGAGGAGTTCTCACGGGGACTCCCCGCAGGGACGGCCGCAACCGTGACTGCGGGTCACGACCCATAGTGGCGGCCTTGGCCGCCCCTGGGGGTCGCGGCCCGTAGCTCGGTTGCCGCCGCCACTGCGGGGCGCCACCCACTGGGGAAGGCCGAAGCCTCCCTGTCTGTGGGTTGCGGCCCACAGGAGCGGTTGTGGTCGCTGCTGGGGGTCGCCGCCCATAGCTAGGGTCAGTCGCCTTGTGGTGTGGCGCCGGGGGTTTCCAACATGAAGTTTATTTATTTTTATTTTTTTTAAAAAGGCAAAACATATATATATATATATATATATATATATATATATATTTCTTTCTGAGGATGTAATGATTCAAAGGGATCAGATTCACAGGCCGAGTCTATTTAAAAAAAAAAAAAAAAATGTAGACTCTCATATATATATACACACACACACACTAAGCATTCTGTTTATATATTTTTTTTATTTCTTCATAACATGCATGTAAAGCGGAAAAATCGAACCCTAGTCGTTCTCCCCTTCCCAATCTCCAAGGAGAGAGAAGGGAGAGTCACTAGGGTTGATGGTTTTCACTTAGGAGAGACTTTACATTCAAAAGAGGGGTTGAAACCCACAAGATCCAATCCCACGCAATGCAAGATTGGATTCTATATGAGTTTCAAGGGTTGTGATAGCAAGCATACCCTCTTTTGTAAAGAAATGTAGATGGAATGATTGAACTAGGAATGCATGTAAAGTAGGAAAGATTCACTTATAAACAGAGATAGGAATATGATATGAAGCTGCGGACCTGGAATTAGCAGTAAAATGTCGAGACGGTGCTGTTCTGCAAATTTGAGTGAAAGTTGACGGGACGATGGCGCCCGGCGTGCACACGGTCCTCCGAAAAATCCGCGAAACGAAGGGGGATCTGTTCATCTCTGCACAAGGATTCCAGATCTTCAATTACAGCCGCGTACCTGCAACCTACACACAGAAAAGAGAGGACGATTGGGGGGTTAGGGATGAGGGGTTTGCCTTTAGGTCAAACCCCGGTTTTGGAATTAACCAAGAAATGAGAAATTGCTGTAAATGTAAATGATTGTAATGTAAAACAAGTACTAGTACCTTGTTGTAAGAATGTTTGTATTCTTACATGCGAAGGTGTAGATGTTGTTGTGTGTTGTATGTTGTATGTGATATGTGATCTCCTCTTCAATGGTTGAATCCTTGTCTTGAATGCAACACTTAGCCTTGAATGGAGACTTTGAATGATCAATTGCTTGAAGGGATGCTTGAATGCTTGAATGCTTGAATATCGTTTCCGCGTCTTGTACATATATGTCCTTCCTCCTCCAAATGGGAGAGAAAATGTAGTTTATATACTTGCCAATTAGGGTTGAAAGACTGATTTTCTCGACCTTAGGCCGACCAGGAAATATTATTTTCCAATTTGCAAACAAAAAGACCCGAAGTCCCATAGGAGACCGGGCCCAAAATAGGGCCAGGGACCAGGGCGCTGGGTGCCATGGTCCTGGGGGACTAGGGCGCCCTAGTCCTGAAGGACCAGGGCGCTGGGCGCCATGGTCCCACCTCCAGGGACAGCAGGGTGCAAGGAGGATCAGGCCAGGGTGCTGAAAAATGCAGTTTTTGATGTCATGAACAAGTTTCGGGGTCTCCATTCAGGTTCTGTGTTGCATCGCCATCGTGAAGACCCAAATGCAGTCGAAATTGCAAGTGTCGCAATTTTAGGACGCTACAATGCAGAAAATAATAAATTATTAGCAGCATAATAATAGATGCAATATTTTCATTTTCTATTATGTTAATATTTAGTCTTTCAATTCTGTCCTTATATACTTTTTTTTTTTTTTAATGCAAATCAAAAACTAATTATTTCCTTAGCATAGTAAACCTAGCTTAATGAGAAATACTACATTGTTTCATTGCTTAAAACATTTTGTATATTTCATTTTTTTTCTATCAACACTAACAACAAGCTCTAATGTGTTTCTTTCGTTTACTAAGTCTAGATGCTAACTTAAGAAGTAGGCTATTAACTTTAAATTTATTTTCTGCAGTAAATAAAAGAGGAAATGACAGAATTAATTAAACTACAACAACATTAATAAAATTAAAATATCACTTAAAAACCATTTTTTTTCTAAGTTAAATACAACATAGTGTTCATATTAAGGAAATGTAACTATGTATGCATTTTGGAACTAAACTAATATGACTAAGAGATCATTCTCAACTTAATAACTCACATGTTATGCTAATTTAATTATCTACACTATTTTCATTATGCATAGCAGAAGGAATAGACTTTTATTTTTCCGTTAATAAGAATGCAACAAATATTTTATTTCAACAACTATAAGAACTTAATCCATAAATAACACTTTTTTTTTTTGCAAAAATAACTTAATCGGAAAATACATTTCTTTTAACAGCATATAGAATACAAAGTAGTCAATATTACAAAAAGGGTGTGATACCCAACTAGTCTCTCATTTTCATTAAATGAGGACTTGAAATAAAAATAAATTCACTTCCTCTAAATTTTGTTTTGAAATGAATACAACATATAACTTTCCTATTTGCATTGCTGCAAATAAAATACAATATTCCCTTCCCTAAACTTTTCTGCAAGTCAAATAAAAACCAGTAACTCCTAGCTTTCTTTTTTTTTCCTTTTCCTTTTCTTCCCAAGAAACCTGCAAATAAACATAAGGCTTGACCATGGAGTGCTCACCTCTCAGCCTAGGCTTACTAGAAGCCACCCCCGAGCTTGGAGAACCAAGCACTAGACGGGTTACACACATACAAACACAACAAGCAAAGGATAAACACACAACAAACACTTTCCCAACCAAGGCTACACTTCACCACAAATTGTGATGATTTTCCAAAGGTGGAAGTGGACCAAATACCATTGGGGAGACTGCAAGCATGGAACATCATAAGCCACCTCATGGCAACCAAATACAACATAAGTCCATACCCCACATCCTTATGCCCCCCAAAGGCATACAAGCCATACCTTCTCTCCTTATGACCCCCAAATGCATAAACAAGGCTATGCAGCAAGGGTCACAAAAAAAAACACCCTTGAGATCACTCTCATAATGAGAGCCTCTCACCCAAGGCTGTCAAACTTCTTCCACCCCAAGACCATCCTACTCTCCCAAGAGTAGAAGGCCTTGGATACTCCCAATACAAGAAAATGCATAAAAGAAATGAAGGGGAAGTCACATATTCTTTCACAAAGTAAAATACAATAAACAACTCTTTCATACAAGCATTTCTTCAAACATACATATGCAACATAAACAAAAGAGAGTAGAACCAACTTTCAATCTGCCCAAAGGTTTTGCTAGATCTAGTTGGGGATGAGTAACCCAAATCCACACAATCTTTTCTCCAAGACTTAGCCAAAAATTCTATCCTACAACTATTCTTCTCAAAATTGCATAATCTCCAACAATGGAGAGTGGGTGATTAACTCACTAAGTCCCTAATCCTTGCCTAAAAAGACCTCTCTCACTCTTCCCAACCCCTTGGATAGAGTGAGAATTCCCATTGGTTGGTCTTCCCAACCTCTTACATGTTGCTAAAACTGGAAAGAGAAAAGGTAAGAGAGGATGGGGAAGAGAGTCTGACATCAAAAAGGAAGGTTGTCTATCCTAGGAGGAACTTTCTAAGTTGAATTTTCGCTCACCTTGGAAAAACCACTTTTTGAGGTGACTAAACAGTCACACAGGAGTAGTCACATGCTTAAAAATACCCCTAACCCATAGGTATACCCTTTGGACCTTTGGAAAAGTCCTAAAACTAACCCTGGGAGTCCATTTGACCCCTTAGAAACCCAACTGAAGTTAACCTACGGGTCAAACCTGAGATGACCACTCCCAAGACTCCCTACCCAAGGCAAATTTGGGACCACACTCAAATGTTTGGAATGGGCTTTGGTAGAAACAAACTCCCTCCAAGAGACAAGTCAAAATCAATGACACTAATCAACACATGTGTCAAGTGACACAATAAAATACATTACAAAATTACACATGGAATTTGTCTCTTGTTGGATTTACACAAGTTAATAAAATCAATTTAACACACATGCAACATTTACTTTCACAAATAAAATACGATACAAACGGGGTGTTGTCTCTCCAAATAGACAACCCATGGCTTTACAAACGTACATAGGTCTAGGTTTGATTCTCCATAATATTTCCATGGTCACATGGATAATTTTCCTACACATCTCAATTTACACATTAGTAATTCCAAATAACCACATATATTATTAAACACATGAATTTGAATACACATCAAACACTCATACAATTGACATTAATAAAACAATATCTCATATATCCCAATTAATCCACCTAAGCAATTATCATAGTCCTCATAATTTTGATCCATTCATAATATATGCATCCTATTTCTATCATCATAATAAAGTCCTGCAAATCCAATAATGACATACATCATCTCAAAGTCATCCTATTCTAGCATCATATAAAGTTTCATATCCATAATGCATAAAAATGAAGCATCAATATACATCAATGTTATCCAAATCATGGAATCATATAAGTTCAAAATCCATAATGCAATAAAATAAAGCATCCATAATAGCCTCAACATGAAAATAACATAAATGCTAGGACGAGTCGGGGTAGGGCCTCACATGACTCCCCCAAATTTAGGGATGTGACATGATTAGAGCAATTAGGCTAGTTAATGAGGGATTAGAGGGGTTCTAGAAGAATATTAACATGCTAATGGAAAATGTAGGAGAATGCAAATGGAGGGAAATAGGAATTTTGAGCTAAAATAAAAGATTTATTTTAGCCAAAAGGGGTGCAACTTGCATTTGTAGGATTTTGCAAGTGGGGGGACTATTCACAAATAAATAATGATTTATTTAAATGCAAAAGAATTTTTTTAATCAAATGTAAAATCAATTAAAAGGGAAAAAGGGGGTTTTAATTAAATAAATAAGATTTATTAAATTAAATGGCTAAAGGGTACTTAATCAAACCTTACTTTAATTAATAGGTTAGGCTAGAAGAAAATGATTTTAATCAAACTTTTAATTTGATTAATAGGCTGATTGGAATGATAGGGATATTAATCAAACCTTAGTCTAATTAATAGACGAATAAATGATGATTAAATGATAGTTGTGCAATTTTTAGGTGTCTATAGTTTGTTCCCAAATCATATCTTAATTTCCTATCCCTCTCCTACCACTAAGTCTTGGGTACAAATATAATTCATAAAGAATACTTGGGGTTTATAACTTTGGTTTGTGACTTTTATGAAATAAAGGAGTAATGTGACACCAAAACATAAACAACCATGGTCATAGCAAACAACAAGAGACCTAGAGAAATTAGAGAAGAAATTAAGTTGATAAAGAAAGTTAATATGGCATGCCAAAATAGTGAAGAAAAAAGACAAATATAGAATGTAGAAAGGGAAGAAAGACACCACAAAATAATGAAGAATGCAAAAAAATGAGACAAAGATAGAATATAGAAAGGGAAGAAAGACACCACAAAATAATGAAGGGAGAGAGAGAGAGCACCAATGTGGGTCCTACTGAAAAGATGAAAGGAGAAGAAATTTGGAAGATTCTAGAGTAAGTGACCTACAATTTGGAAAGAGCAGGGGAAATTTTGACAGACCTAGAAAGAATCATAGAAGAATGATGCAGGGCATCCACCCACATGGAAGAGCATCTTTGACTTAGTTTCAAATTTCCCTTCACATAGGCATTAAGTTGAGTGTTTGTGTAGGGTAGTGGAGTCCTCCTATAAGGCCCTATTTTTAGCAACTTGTGAGTGGGTCTGAAATAACACGTGAGAATTATTGCATTCTTCAGGATGCTTCTAGAGAGGTTGCATAGCATTTAGAGGAGTAATTTAGGAGTTTGAAAGGGGTAGTATTTGGTGGGTGGTTTCTCTATTTTTGGGTGTGTGTAGGGTTCTAGAAGGGAAGAAACTCCAGATTTTGGAAAAAGAGAGCTGAAATATGTTTTTTTTTGTGGTACTAGGGGTGGGAATAAGGCAAAGCTATTGCAGGTCTAAGAAAGACCATAGATTAAATTTGTGTGTTGTTATGATAAGCCAAATTGTAAAATCTCTTGTTATGTAAATTTGTTTCACATTGCAATAATAATTTCATTGGCTTCCTTGCATCGATTTGGTGTTCATACAAACTTATTTTTCTAATTTAGGAATTAGATTGGCACTATTGTTGAAGTGTATTGTAGGTGTTGGTTAAGGGGCATGTAAACCCTGTCGCATCGAAGAATATAGGGTATCAATGAAATTATTGGTAGGTGGTCATGGAAACAATGAGGTTCCAACAATGTCGCATCTTATTAAAACACCATCAACAAAATCGGATTCATCAAGCATTACACTTAGGTTGGATGATAGATTCCTTGAATTCTTAAAAACCTTTGAAAATTATCTATCTATAAAAAATGAGCATTTAAAACAATTGATAAATAGGAGTGTGAGGAAGATGAGACAAGAGGAGATAGAAAAGAAAAACAAATTCATGTTTAATTTGAAGATAGAATTGGAAACAATAACTAATAAAATGTCATTTACAAATAGAAAGGTGTCAGTGAAAATAAAATGATGTTATGAAGAGGCACAACCCTTGGAACAATTCCCTATGTCATATAAAACAAAAAAAAAATCAATGGAGGAAACACTACAAGAAGAAGAAAAGAGTCCATTAAGAGTAGTTTGTAATAGATTATGAATAAGTTTTGGGTCAAGAGTATTTTGAGACTAAGCTAGTAAGAGATAAAAGTAAAAAAAGAAGCTTGTAACAATACAAAGTATTAGAAAGGAGAAGTAAGAGATTTAACCCCCTTGCAAACCAAAACAAGAGAAATTTAGACATATGATGGAACCCACAATTCAACTTCTGGTATTCGGTAAAGGCACCATTGAAGTTGAAGAGCATGCCTTCATATCAGAGTCACTTTGGGAGAGGAAAGGAGTTGATGAAGATAAACCTAAATTGCTTAAATTTGTTAGATCATTAATAAAAGATGTATTGGAATAGTATAAGAAAAGGTGTCCAAAACATGATAAAGAATGAGAAGATTTGAAGGAAGAAATTTTGGAAAATTTCACACTCCAAAAATATCATCCAAGAGTGTAAGCAAGATGAGAGAATTGGTACAAAAAAAGGGAGAGTCGATAAAGGAGTATGACAAAAGATTTATAGAAGTCTTCTGCAGACTAGTGTAATAGTTCATCTTTGGACTTCAAAAAGACATTAGGGCGTCATTTGATGGTATAATATTGACACATACACAAATGTGGTAACTCTAGTCTATTGCATTGAGGCACAACCTTAGAGAAAGGCAAATAAGGGAAAGAAAGTGAGTTCATAGATAAATTACAATTGGCGATTGAACAACTGACCTCGCGCCAAGACATAATGGAAAGATAAGAACTCAATAAAGGGAAACAAAACATATGGCTCTCTAATTGTTCAAGAGAAGGAAATATGAGAAATGACTACCCATGGTCCAAGGTGAGAAGAGGGCACAACATTAAGAGTAGACCTACAAATAGTACCACAAAACTTGTAATTAGTGTTTGTGGATTTGTGGTGAAAAACAATTATGACACTAATAATTATCCATCAAGGGCATTCTAACTAAAAAATCTAGAGATACATCAAGACCCTTGTTGTTTTCTACACCATGGGTATAATAAAGAAATCGATCAAATATTGGCATATGATAAAGGACTTGTGAAACGTCCCCTATATGCAAAAGATCGTCACTATAGGCTACCATCATTGAGGGACAACAAAAATGTGAATTCAATGCAAAATAGCCCTCCTTGAACTAAAATGAAAACAATGGCTCATTAAAATTATAGAGGAGGTAAAGGAGGTGGAAGAGGAAATTGTAAAAGAAATTATGCAAATTATTTCAAATTATGTAAGCCTAGACACTATGTCATAGAGTGTTGGTTAGATAAGAGGAAGAATTGTACATTATGTGGCAATACGGATCATGATCTCTACAATTGAGAGAGGGCACAACAATATTTTTAGAATGCCTCACCCAAATCAAAGAGTAATGAACTTCAAGGGCCAAGTAGAGGGGCCAAAGTCATAAGGAAAATGCTAATAAATCCTTTGCATGGAGCTAGGAGATGTCAAAAGCAAGATGATTGGTCATCTAACATATTTACCAATGAGGATATATCTAGATAAGAGTACTAGGAAGAAATAAAAGTTTAGAAAAATAAAAACTAAATATCTAGAAATTAGAAAAACCAAACTACAGTAATCACCTATTAAGGGACTGATACCACCAAAACCAAAAACATTGATTATGATGAAGAAAATGCAAAATTTGATTAGGAAGAAAGAATTTAATATTTTCAACCCACTAAGAAGCAACATGATGAAGCTTCAGACCCTCTTGCCTCTTCGGTCATTGAATCCTTTGTCCTTGCGATTCCTCTGGATCTGCAATGTTGATCTTCTCTGGTCGTTCCTACTCATGACGTGGTGCAGTCACGATAGGGGAGAGTCCTCAAAAGAGAATAGTCTGGACCATGCAGTAAGAGTTATTACAACAGAAGCAACATAATGTGATGGAGGAAATGCAAAATAGACTGAATTATATCACGAAAATCAATTACAATCTGTCGACAACATGCGGGCTTACAAGATTCGGCACACATGCATGATTACATACATGCTCATTACAATATCTGGGCTCAAGCTAGAATGCGAGCCAACTTCGGATCTCCCAACCTTATGATTATTCTTCTATGTCCTAATGATGATCTCTACATGCTCAATTACATTTATTTATATGATCAAGAATGATCCGTGTCGGTCCAAGATGAAACAAATGCCGATGAACAAGATGAAACGTGTAAAACTACTAGGTCGACCTCTGACAAAGAGATCCCTCCAAAAAATCCATAGAATGAAGTGCGGACCCAAGGGAAGGTCGACCACATGCTAAGGAATGTTTTAAACAACGAACAGAGGCTCCGCAAGCTATGGAAATGATTTGCAAGATTCACCAATGGTAAATAGGTCCAATCGGTTCTGGTGTTCTAAGCCAGAAAACTCTCATATTCTAAAAGCGATAACTTGTCGGAAATGAATCCATATGTCCCACGAACTTAGGATAAGGTAGATGAACATGTCCACAAACTAAATCTAGCTCCGGAAGATTCGGTGAGAAAATGAAAAGAAATGTAGAAAGAAGAAAGTGCAAAACAGGAACAAACTAAAAAGAAAATGTTTTTGGTTGATGCAAGATTGCCAAGAACCAAGGATGCTCCTGCATCATGATGCCTCTCTTCTGCAACATCCTATTGTTGTCTCATCCCTTGTTGCTGTTGTTGATTAGATCCCAACGGACCCCTCCCTACCAGAATCTCCTTTTGCTGAACCTAATGATAGCATTTCCTGGACTATGGTTAGTCATAGACAAAAAGGGAAGTCTCCTTCCACCCCCCAAAACCCTCTTACTTGAGTTGGGTGTTGGGTTGTTTTTGCTTTGACAAGGTCTTTTTTATCTATCAAGCTTGTTGTTTTGGGGTTTGTACCCCTCTAAGTTTTCTCTATTGCCTATGGGTTGTTGTGTTAAGGGTCAACACCCTTGTTTTTGTTTCTTTTTTAATAAAAAACATGATAAATTTGTTGAAAGCACAAAAAGAGCAACTATTCAACATCACAAAAGTGGATGGTTTGTAGAAGAGGAGGTTGTTGCATTGAAGAAGTTGGCTACCATATTTTAACAAAAGAAGCTCTTGGAGAAATTGGAGCAATTATGCAAATGTTGGAACAAATAGACAAGCGCTTGGCCAAAAAAAAATTGAATACAAAGAGATTGGGATTGGAAGAAAAAATCACTATTGATAAGTGCACATCTCAATCACAGAATGGTCAAATATATCATGGTAGACATGCGAGCAAACATGCCACAAAGTCTTGGGAGAAATTAGGAAGGCCAAAGTTGATAAATACTCCCTACACTATTAGCTTAGTGGATGGTTCAAACATGAAAACCATGGGAACATGAAAGAATGTACAAGGAATTAAGCTAACAATTTGTTTTGAAATAGTAGCCATGAAGGAGCCTTTAATACATTTTGAGATTTACTAGGATAAAAATGGTTCGTGAATGTAAAAGGAGTGGTAAACTCTAAAAAGAAGAATATATTTTATGGATGATAACAAAATAGTTCACATTCCTCTAGGAGACGATGAAGAAATATTTTATGTAGAGGAGATTGCTGAAGAGGAGGATGAAGAAAATAACACAAGACTAGTAAATTCAATTTCCAAATTGCCTTATGCAAATGTAATGAGGAACCAAATAGTGGAGAAATCAAATTGGATTGTAAGGATGGTAGCACAAACAACGAAGAAGTTTATATGCATGGATGTAGGACGAACCATAATTAACATCTTGAAGTTATATAGGTTTAGGAGAGTATGTATGGTGCAAAAAAAATTCAAAAATGCACCACAAGTTACCTTAGATGAAGGGAAATTATTGCAAAAATTGGAAGTCGTACAAGTAGACAACCTTAATATTGTTCCCAAGGGATCAAAACAAGTTTGTCATATTTAAAAGGGGATTTCACATATTAAGTTACCCAAGCTCTCTAGAGTCGGTAACCTAGAAGAATACTTGCAAGATATGGAGAGGATTTTCTTAAAAGAATATTTACGGAAGGATACCTTACAAGACACATTTATTTATAATACTACATGTTGGTGGAAGACACATCAAGATAATATCCCTCATTGGCACACTTTTAAAATCCTCATCAAAACAAGGTACATAAAAGAAGGGGAATACTCAATTATTTCAAAATATAGTGGATTAATCATACTAGAAGACCACCTACATATATGTATTACAACATGAAATAAATGTTGGGAATATGACACTAGATTATACATACAAATTATTGTACTGGACCTTAAACCTGATAATGCAAACTTGGTACATTAATCAAGAAAGAAGGACTAAAATAAGAGACAAGCATGAGCTCCAGAATGATTTCATTCATACCTTCTCTTTTTGGGATGGAAGACGTAATATTAAAACCAATAAAATAATTTTTTATCTCCATTCAACATACACAACCCCCTAGAAAATAGAAGGAATATTAAGAATTATCAAATGGATGGATAAATAGTCTTTAATTTTTAGAAAGGGGATGCTACAACACAAATTAGGAGGATGAAGAAAACTATCCTAAAGTGAAGATCCAAATAGAAGAAAGTGAAAAAGAAATACAACTTCGTATTGATGTCAAGGATCACTACTACAATCGACCCTTAAAAATAAGGGAGAAAAATATAGCATCCATATAATGTCCTAAGATGACCAAAAGAAGAAATTATTGTGATGACCAAGAAGTAGAAAATGTAATTAAACTACTATTGAGCATGAAGAATTATTTCCTTGAACATTCATTGATATGAAGGGTATCACAAAGGAAGCAGGTGTCACGAAGATCCAATTGAAAGAAGAGCTGAAATTGCAAAAGAAGTAACCATATTGGCTTAATCCAAACAAGAAGAAGAGAGTGAAAAATGAGTTAGATAAAAATCTTATTGTTGACATCATCAAACTAGTGGAGGACATTGAATGGATCAGTCCTATGGTCATAGAAAATAAGGAAATAAGGGAGATAAAAATTTGTATTGACTTTAGGGAGCTTAATAAAGCTTGTATTTGTGACCCTTTCCCATCCCCCTTTATAGAAGAAATTCTAGAATCCGTTGCAAGAAGGTAAGTGTACTCATTCATTGGCAGGTTCTGCAAATATCACCAAGTCAATATTTGATAAGAATGTTAACCAAAAACCACTTTTTCTATAGAATGAGGATCCTTGATGTACATAGTTATGCCCTTCGGCTTGAAAAATGCTTCAAAAATATTCAATCGCATCACAACCAATACATTTAAAGACTTCATTCATGATTTCTTAGAAGTTTATCTTGATGACTAGACAGACTATGTCCTAATCAAGAACCACATACAAGAACCACATACAAATACTCTAGACCATACTAAAACTACATAGAAGTTTACATATTTCATTGAACATGAAGACATGTATGTTTGTGGTACCTTTTGAGACATTATTAGGACATACCATTTGTAAAGAAGGGCTAATGGTTGACCCTATGAAGTTGTACTGATTATGACTTGACCTCCACCAAAAGTTACACCATAGATCAAGATCTTCCTAAGTTATGTTATCTATCATTAAAGTTTTGAAAGAAATGCTAAAGAAAAATCAATCAACCCCATGGTAATATTGGTGTAGTTCTAGCACAACCCCATGGTAATATAGGCCACCCAATTTCATTTGCCAGTTACCCAGGCTAAGAATAATTATACCACCATATAGAGGGAAGCCCTAGCCCTAGCATTGGTGTATATTCTACAAAAATTCCAGAACCATCTATGATCTACAACATTCACTTTATGTATAGGTCATACCTCTTAAATACCTACTTAATAGACTAGTCATATAAAGAAGAATATGCATATGGTTGTATTTGTTTCATGAGTTCAATTTTAATATTATAGTAAAACTAAGAAGGAATAACCATGGTCCCGATTATTTCTCCCACATTGTGGGCGAAGCGCTTGATGAGCACGTTGAATATTTTCTTGGTGCAACCTTACTTAGGATAACTCCAACACCTTAGGAGCTTTATGATGTAGCTACATTACTCTTTTGCAGGACAATATCCCCTGAGATGTCAACGGTAGACAAACAAGAACTGCAATGCAGCGTAGTTACTCTTTTGCAGGACAATATCCCCTGAGATGTCAACGCTAGACAAACAAGAGCTGCAATGCAGCGTAGTTCCTGCCAGCTGCATGATGCTGTATGTATGTCTCAGATTGAATGTCATTGTTTCTGGCTGATCATATGATCAAGAAGACTGAAATCTCTTAAACAGTTTTTCAACTGGTAAAGTTAATCACAATAAAAAATTTTGATCTATCAATTCACCCAAAACTCTCAGTAGAAAACTAACATTATGTGTCCCCTTGTTCTCATGCTGCCCCTAAAGACAGTTCGATTGGAAGATCGGATGCGTATTCATCCGATCAATTGATGGAACTCCTCCCATTCTGCGTAAACTGCTTCATCATCTGCTTCACCCAATGCAAAAATGAAGCTTTCACCATTAAAATCAGGGTAGATCATTCAGACATGGAAATAGGCATGAATTCAGGTCTATTAAAATTAAGTAAGAACCATTGGTAAGTTAGTAAATTTTTGGCCATCCTGTGACAGCAGTTTAGAAGATTGGATTTCTACCAATCAGGGTGTGAACTGTAGGATGGAATTACTACCTAAGGTTTCTTGTGTTTCTTGTGGTTTCCTGCTCTTCCAAAGAATCAATGACCAAAATTTTAAAGAACTCATGGACTGTGGATGGAGCAAAGTTCTTTCTATTTTGATCCAGTCTCATGCAATGTCTCTAAAAACTCCATGTGGATTAGGCTCTACAGCATTCCTACAGTACCTGGACATCTCTGCCTTGGCAAAAATTTGTAAATGGTAACACACTTGGAGAGTTTATCGGTGTGAATGAGAATGTCAAGGAGGGCAATCCAGGTTGTTTGTACAAATTTGCATTAAATAGGATTTATCCAAATCTCTTCTGAAAAATGTTGTTCAGGAAACTGCAGTAGTGGACTGGATTCAAAATATCAATATGGAAGGTCCAAGCCCTAAGTGTTTCCTCTGTCACAAACTGGGCCATAGAAAAGCTATATTGCAGGCAGTGGCAAAACTAGATCGGGAACCTTCTTGCATTGAAAAGGAAAAGACCAATGATGACAATGAGCAAGCACTCAGAGATAATGCCAGTGGTCCTTCACTTCATGAACTGGCTGTGGAAAATGAAATCACAATACCTCTGGTTTGCAGCTCTCCTATCTTGGATGAAGATTTGAAAAAGGAAAAGATTTGGAAGAAATAGACAACATTGTTACTAATGAGATCGAATTTCATTTAAATTGGCTAATATTGTTCACCACCCACCATGAGGTATTCGTGTCACCAGCTCCATCCCAAACTGGCATGCAAAATACGTGTCAATAAAATTAAATGCCACCAGATAAAGATCAGAAAGGATTAAAAAAAATGGGAGAAGCGAATTGTTTGCTTATATCAGCTCCTGCAGGTTACTGACAAAGATCTGTTCTCTTGCATTGGTAACTACAAACCCATCTGCCAACCACCTGCAAGGCTAATAACAGACTGCCAAAATATTTTGGAAAAGTATTTCAGATAAAAAAGGTGCAAGTTGTAAATAATGTATATTGGAAAATAAGTTTATGTACAAAAATAAGACAGTTTGATTGGCTCAGGCAAAAATGATTAATCACTATTTAATATCGCTGCCTCCCTATAATTCCCTGGCAGTAACTAACAACTACGTTATGTGGAATTCTTCTCCTTTTCATTGATAGAGGGAGAATTCTTATAAAATAGGAAGGGATGATATTATCTGTTGAGTTGTGTATGAACAAGGAATTGGAAGATGAACATAAATTAGAAGGATTATGGTGGCCTACCTTATATAAGGATGCTAAACAATGTGATATATGTCAAATGGTTGGTAGGCCGACCAGACGAAATGGAATGCCTCTATATCCAGTGCTAGCTCAAGCAACTTTTGAAAAATAGGCATTGCACTGCTAAAATGTATCATAATAATCAAACAGACTGTATCATAAAGGTACATACAGTACTGTGGGCATACCACATAGCCTATGAGAGATCCACAAAATACACTCCATTTGAATTGGTTTACAAAATAAATGCTACTCAATTCTTGAACTTTATTGTACCCAATTTTTGTACCAGCCTCACTCTTCAATTAACGGATGATTAATCCCTAAAAAAATGAGTTGAAGATTTAAAGAAACTAGCTGAAGACAGACTCTTGGCCGCATATCACCAGCACTCCAAAAGAAGCAGGAAAATAATTGGCATGATAGAAATTTCAGACTCAAAACATTTAAGAATGACAACTTAGTCTTGTTGTATGACAACAAATTAAAGTAAACAAGAAAATTTAAAGTTCAGTTGCTCGAAACATATTACATTAATGAGATATTACAATCTAGAGCAAGCTTGATGGAACAATATTACAATGCTATGTGAATGAAGCATGCCTAAAGCATTACCATTAGCCTCAGCCTCCATTAGGATATAATTGTCTTGAGGGCATGATATAGTTTTGAACTGGGGATGATGTTAGTAGGAAATATGCTAGTGAATAGAACATTTTTAGCTCCTATCACAAACCATCACAAAATGGTTGTAGAGCTCTTGATTGAAAAGACACTCCCTAGAAGAGTTGTAGAATGTATGGGAACACGTCCCACTAAGATCTTGTATGTATAAGATAGAATAATATGTAATAGTGTGTAAGTTGTACTAAAATATATAGGAAAGAAGATAAGATGGAAGAATTGTACAAGACTTGTATGCAACGAAATGAGTATGATATATAAAAGAATACAAGGAAGTTGGTTAATAAGCATGAATCATTATATGAAGATTATTTAATTTTTGTTTATATGTTATTCTGTCAATTTATCTATTTCATATTAAACCTAACTTCCTATCCCTCTCCTACTAGTGAGTTTGGGAAAATATATTTGAACTGTAAGTATACATAACTCATGAATTACGTTGTTCATGGCATCAAAAACATATAACATAAGTCGAACTATAGTTTAAAGGAGCGAGAATCACTTAACCCAACATTAGTAGCTCTATGGCATGTCATGCACTATATAAGAATAAATATGAACAATGGAGTAGAAAGAACAAGCAATGGTGGATATTGGAGGTCTTAACTCAAGTATATTGTAGGGGGTATTGGTCAATTTTGGCATTCCTAAATTCTCCCAAGTTTTTTGTGTATCATATTGACATCTTCCCCAAGTCAATCATTATATGTTTAACCCTGTAGTGATTAATGTTTGTTGTTATCCATAGTGGCTTATTCTTCCAATCATGGTTTGCTATATTGTTGAGATTTGTGGTTAGGTGTTTGTTTGTTTATTCCAATATTTACAAAATTGCTCCAATTTTCCAAGAGGTTCCTTTGTTGTACTATGGTGGAATTTTTTTGAGTGCTCTAACTTCTTTTGAAAAAAAACTTCTCTCCTTGTTTTGTTGCTGAGTGATATTCTCAATAATCCTATTGTGTTGTTATTTATTAGGTTAGAATCACTTTGTCTCTTCTTCTTCTTCTTCATCTGCATTGTCTATGATGATTTTATTTTTGGTTGTATCAATCTTTTGGCGAGTCATTACCACATATTTGTTTTTCTTATTGTTTACATTTTTTTGTATTTTGTTTTCCTATTGTCGATCTTATTCGAAGGTATCCTCACTGGTAAATGTGTTGGATAATAAACTCTCCTATTTCCAACATCTTCTTGCTCCTTGCAAAGGAGTTAATGGTACTTTTCTCATTACCTTGGTCCCTCTATTTCGTCCTTGAATTTCATTACTCTTTGATTTTGGTGAGACATTTTGAAAGTATTATTGAGCCCTATCACAAATGAAGAGTTTGTGATCTAGATTTTTATTAAATTTAGAATTCCTCTTCTTATTTGATCACCATTCTATAGCACAATGCCCTATTTTACCATATTTAAAATAGGTTGCATCATCTCTCATGTGATTTGTTCTTTCACGTATTTTTCCTCCACTGTAACTAAATGATCTATTGTCTTGATTGTAGTTTTGTAGATGAGTGTTCTATAATGTATTTGTGTTTGTATTGTCTCTCCAAGGTGCTAATCTAGAGCTATGGTATTGTATATAAAGGGGATGTTATGCAAGTCACTTATTATATGCCATGGTTTGATCTTTTTCTCTATTGTATCCATATTTTATAGGGCAACGATGCTCATGGTCCATTTCTTGATTTCTAATTTGGAACCTCCTTGATGAACAGTCATATGTTTCATAATCATCCCACTCACCACATAGTCCATGAAATATTGTTGAAATATTCTATGGTACTATTTGTAAATATACTCTCAAGGCATCAATCCTTTTTTTTCTTTGTGCTTTAGGAAAATCATTCCTCATACGACCCTCCCTTGAGCAGTATAAACACAATATGTTCTATTTACCTTTATGTTGGGTGAAAATTTTGTAAACTTGAGGGAGCTTACAAAATGTGGATTTTCATCACAGCGTGTGAGACAATACCTCTCAGAAGACAAGGTATAATCTCTCCTATTTATAAGGGAAGGCTCCCCTTTCTACTGTAATCTCTATTTACTCTGTAATCTCTATTTACTCTTAATCTACATGCTAACATTACACTATTTTCACAACTAAACAATAACTTAGTTATCTTTTTTCAGAACAAGTATTTCTCCAATTCTCTATTTAGAATAGAGCAACAAAACAATCCTAATTTGCAGTAATCTTAAAAATATATGCTAAATGGAAGCAAAGTGTCCATGAAAGTACAAAGTCTTATGTTGCTTCCTTTTCTAAAAATGACTTAAGGGACGAGCCTTTTGTATACAAAAGCACTCAAAGTCTCCTTCAAACACTCAAGTCCTATCAACCACTATAACCCAAATATTGATATATTGTAAGCACAAAGTCTCCCAAATATATCACAAAGATTTCTACTCTAACAAGATAACTCAACAAAGTACAAAGACTTCACCTTATTATCCACTCAATACAATTTTTTTGCCAAGATATCATAACACAAAGTCTACGATATTTTACTTTTATCTCTTTCAACTCAAATACTTTTCACAAAGCAAGATATAATCTCAAAGAAAGTAGAAAAGAATGACATAAGAACATTCCCTCACACAATAAATTAGTCCCAAGACAAAGAATGGATGCAACTTCTTTTCTTCTTTGATTAAACTTTTTGAATACACTACAAGATCAAAGTCTTAGATAGCTTTTCTATTCTATAGAGTTTCAACATTTTAGCCAAAAGATTAATCCATTATTACAATGAGCATCCTCATATATATAGAGGAGGTGCAATAAGCAAAAATAGGAAAGACTCAACTAACTATGACTAAGACAAAAGTAGAGACCTATTTGATTTAGGACACATGCAGTCCTATATGTGTACTAGTGCATACATAGAATGACACCGGAGGTGTTGATTGAAATTACAAAATTGCCACTACACTAGAGATGCATAATAATGACTAAGTGTCCAAAGACACATCTTTATTATGACCATCCTTCTTCAAAAATATTCTTATTGTTGTCAGGTAGCCTATATTTCAGAATTATTCGGTGTTTTCAATGTTTGATGCCACTAAGGATGAGAGAAAGAGCAGATAGGAGTCTTGCTTCTTGAACTTCATTGTCTTTTCCCTAGAGATGGTTTTGTCATATGTACAAGAATGGCATTGTAGCATAGAGAAATCATCAATACTTGATAAGAACAATCACCAACCATCTTGATCCATTTAAACTGAATATGATCATATATGTGTTAAATTTGGCACCATCAAGGTTACAAAAACCCTCATTGTATCATGGTAGAACAAGTGTAAATTTGGCATACAAACCCTAATTACATGTGTGTGCATTTGGTGTAATTCGGGTTCATAGGCCTGAATTACACTTAAGGACAAGTGTGGCTCAAAGGTGTAGTTCAGGCTTGTAGACCCGAACTGCACATAAAAAATGGGAACAAAAACTAGGTGTAGTTCGGACCTACAGACACAAACTGCACTTGGGTAAAACATATCATTAGTGTAGATCGAATCCATAGGTCCAAACTACACTTGAATAGTGAATTTGATGGAACAGGTGTAGGTCAGGTCTATAGATCTAAACTACACCAAAATGTAACATCATGGTGTAGGTCAGATCTACAGACCCGACCAACACCAATAAAGAGTGGAAGTGCAAGTCAGGTGTAGTTCAGGTCTATGGATCTGAACTACACCAAGTCAGGTGTAGTTCGGGTCTACGGATCCAAACTACATGAAGTCAGGTGCAGTTCTGGTCTACAAATTTGAACTACACCAAGTTAGGTGCAGTTAGGGTCTACAGATCCAAACTACACCAAGACTTACTACACAAGTGCAAAATCAGGTTTAAGAATTGATTTGACACCAGAAACCCCTAGACAAGTGTAAAATTAGGTTTAGGACCCGATTTGACACCAAAATCAACAAAGATGAAATAAAACTAGCTCCCGAAAGGCATTTTGCTCAATCTTTCAAGTTGACAACTCGAGACTTCAAATCAAGATGATTTCTTGAGGGCCAAGTCACGAATAGAGATAATAAAATTTTACCTCAATCAACATGCTTAGAATACATGGGCTATAAATTGGACAAAATTTGTAGGGGTTATTCCACAATTTTGAGCAAGCTAAAATTGAGGATAACAACTGGCTCCGACTAGGGAACATCCTTCAATTGTTGGAAATATTGAAGGGGATAGAATCCAAAACTCTAAGTGCCTTTATCATCCATTGGGCTACAGAGTCGAGCAAAAAAAGACATAAAAGATAAAGGATGACAAGACTTAACTACAAACAACCTACTGAAACAAGACTCAACTTTGTGCAACTGCACTTATTGGAAAGGGAAACTAACCTAACCTAGAGACTAACCAACACCAAGAACTTTTTCAAGTGAATCCATTAACTAGTACTCCTAAGTAACTACCTTTCTTCAGCAAGGTAGAGTGTGTTACATGATCATAAGCAACCACAACTTGTTGAAGCACAAACGATTATACCACATCTTGGTGCACCACTTTCTGGAAGAAATGAACAAATACACTTGCCACCTCTAATGGGTTATATGCACTACTGCTCCAAAGTGAATCAATGAACCAAGATTTCTTTCTTAGCTACCAATGCATCTTTGGCCTGACTCTCAATTATATCTCCATGTTCATGTTCAAGTGTGACTTTTGACATCTTGTTAACTTCCAACCAAGCTAGATGACTTATAGGACATCCCCTTGATATGATAAAATCTGGCCTATTCTTTCCTATTGTGCCTTTATCAACTGAGTCCTCAACTACAACCTCATGTTGAGTGGAATGAGTTTCCTCATGTGAGTTAGGTGAAAACATGGTTTCATAGCTTGCTTCATCATGTTGTTCACAAACTTTAGATTTGGGAGAATTGTCATCAAGACTTGAGCAAAGCTCCTCTATTATGTTTCTGAAAAGGTCTTTATCAAGTTCCCTGGTAGATCTCTCATGCATAACATGTTCAAGTTCATGACCTTGAAACATAGATGCATTCTTCTCATTTTGTTCAACTTGAATGGTACCTTCACATATATTCATCTTTTCACATCTCAATACATGATTGTCCTCTTTTACCAACACCTTGGCAAAGTGACTTTCATCACCCGAGGATTTATTCCCCATGGTTTATCAACAACTCCTTGATAACGCACTGACCAGATATAAGAGTCGCTAGCTATGTCTACTTCCTTCTCTTGGAAGAGATTAGCAATATCACTTTGTTTAAGTTCAGATTTCTCTACTATCGCATTCATCGGTGGTGCTTCATTTGTAGGCCTTTCTGGTGGTGAAGGAAACTTGTTCTGACTCTTTGTAGCTTAATTGTAGGCATTATTTGGATAAGTCCTTGGGATATCTCTATTTAAGAGATAAAATAAGAACCTTGTGATAACTTCTTCTTAAGGGATAACACTTCATTAGCTAGCCTCTACACCACGGGACCAGTTCTGCCAGTAGAAGATGATTCCATAGAAGAGTTTTCTTTGGACCCATTTGGCTCTATCCTTATCTTACTCGCAAGGATAAGATCATATTCAATATCAATTGCTAAGGTTTGTGCAACTACAAGGTCTCTTAGGATTGTCCTTCTCAACACGAAACTCACCTCAGGTAACTAAGCATTGATGAAGAAGCACTTTAAATTTTCAGCAATGGGCCGAGCCACCGTTGGAATTCTACTAGACAACTTGTTAAATTTAGTCACAAACTCTCGCATGGGTTCATGTGGCTCTTTTTTTCATTTGAGTCAATTGTGCTGACAATGCATGAGCATATACTACAATCTTGAACCTTTCTTCAAATTTTGTTATGAGTGTTTGCCAATTGATGATGGTTTGTGGTGAAAGATGGTAGAACCAGTTAGTAGCAGTACCTTGAAGTGTTTCAATAAATAGTCTTATCAAAATATCTTTATGTTCAACTCCAAGTACAATGCATGCAATGTAAAAAGAAGCAAGGTGTTCATCCAGATATTGTGTGCCATCTCCATAGAACTTGGGAATATTCTTCTGCGAGCCATCAGGATGAGCATGTAGAGGTGGACTCAAATTCAATGGACCAAAAGCATTCCCCCAAGGAAATTAGGCAGCCATTTTACACGTCCTTGGTGAAAGCTTGACAAATTACAATAAAAGGAATTACAATGAATAGGATGTTAATATACTTCAACCAAAATCATGAGGCCTTTGGATGTGTATCATATCCCTAGCGTAGTCGCCAAAAACTATTGTGTGAAAATTTTGTAAACTCGAGTTATCTTACAAAATGTGGATTTTCACTACAGTGTGTGAGACAATACCTCTCAAAAAGCAATGCATAATCTATCCTATTTATAAGGGAAGGATCCCACTTTCTACTGCAATCTCTATTTACTCTTAATCTACTCACTAAAACTTTACACTATTTTCAGGATGAAACAATAACTTAGTTCTCTTTTTTGAGAACAAGTATTTCTCCAATTCTCTATTTAGAACAAAGAAACAAAACAATCCTAATTTGTAGTAATCTTAAAATTCTATGCTAAATGGAAGCAAAGTGTCCATGAAAGTGTAGAGTCTTTTGTTGCTTCCTTTTCTGAAAATGACTTAAGGGATGGGCCTTTTATATACAAAAGAGCTCAATGTCTCCTTCAAACACTCAAGTCCTATCAACCAATGTAACCCAAATATTGATATATTGTAAGCACAAAGTCTCCCAAATATATCACAAAAATTTCTACTCTAAGAAGATAACTCAACAAAGTACAAAGACTTCACCTTGTTATCCACTTAATATAATTTTTTCGGCAAGATATCATAACACAAAGTCTATGATATTTTACTTTTATCTCTTTCAACTCAAATACTTGTCACAAAGAAAGATATAATCTCAAAGAAAGTAGAAAATAATGACATAAAAACATTCCCTCACACAATAAAGTAGTCCCAAGACAAAGATTGGATACACCTTCTTTTCTTCTTTGATTAAACTTTTTGAATACACCACAAGATCAAAGTCTTAGATAGCTTTTCAATTGTGTAGAGTTTTCACGTATTAGCCAAAAGATTGATCCATTATTACAATGAGCATCCTCATATATATAGAGGAGGTGCAATGAGAAAAAATAGGAAAGACTCAACTAACTATGACTAAGTCAAAAGTAGAAACCTATTTGACTTAAGACACATGCAGTCCTATATGTGTACTAGTCCATACATAGAATGACACCTGAGGTGTCGATTGAAATTATAAAATGCCACTGCACTAGAGATGCATAAAAATGACTAAGTATCCATAGACGCATCTTTATTATGATCATCCTTCTTCAAAAAAACTCTATATTGTTTCCAAGTAGCCTATATTTCAGAATCATCTGGTGTTCTCAATGTTTGATGTCACTAAGGATGAGAGGAAGAATACATAGGAGTTTCGCTTCTTGAACTTCATTGTCTTTTCCCTAGAGATGGTTCTGTCATATGCACAAGAATGGCACTGTAGCATAGAGAAATCATCAATACTTGATAAGAAAAATCACCAACCATCTTGATCATTTGAACTGAATAGGATCATATATGTGTTGAATTTGGCACCATCAAGGTTACAAAAACCCTCATTTTATCATGGTAAAACAAGTGTAAATTGGGTTTATGAACCCTGATTACATGTGTGTGCATTTGGTGTAATTAGGCTTCATAGGCCCAAATTACACTTAAGGATAAGTGTGGCTGAAAGGTGTACTTTGGGCTTGTAAACTTGGACTGCACATCAACAATGGGAATAAAAAATAGGTGTAGTTCGGACCTATAGACCCAAACTACACTTGGATAAAACATATCATTAGTGTAGATTGGATCCGTAGGGCCAAACTACACTTGAACAATGCATTTGATGGAATAGGTGTAGGCTTGGTCTATAGATCCAAACTACACCAAAAAGTAAGATCATGGTGTAGGTTGGACCTACAGACCCGACCAATTCCAAGAAAGAGTGGAAGTACAAGTTAGGTGCAGTTCGGGCCTACAGATATGAACTAACACTAAGTCAGGTGCAATTTAGGTCTATCGATCCAAACTATACCAAGACTTACTACACAAGTGCATAATCATGTTTAAGACCCGATTTGACACCAAAAACCCCTAGATAAGTGTAAAATTGGGTTTAGGACTGAATTTGACACAAAAATCAACAAAGATGAAATAAAACTAACTCCCAAAAGGTATTTTTCTCAATCTTTCCAATTGACAACTTGAGACTTCAAATCGACATGATTTCTTGAGGGCCAAGTCACGAACAAAGACAATGGAATTTTGCCTTGATCAATATGCTTAGAACACATGGGCTATAAATTGGACAAAATTTGTAAGGGTTATCCCACAATTTTGAGCAAGCCAAAATTAAGGATAACACTTTATTTGTTTCTTGTTTTTCTATTATCTACTGGCACAATGTTAATTTTTCAATTGCTAATGACATTTTCTCTAGTACATCATTGAATTGTTCCTTGTCTACTCTTCTCCAAGGTTGTGCCTCAATGCAGCAAGCCAAGGTTACCACACTTAGATAAGTATGAAAGATTCTTCCATCTAGTGCTTTCCTAATTTCTTTACCAAGTCCAAAGATAAACCATTCAACTTTTTTTTGTTCTGTTGAAAGTTCATCTAGCTTATGGTAGATTTATTTTAATCCTTTTTCATATGTAGTATTTAATTATGTCTCCCTTATTTTGTACCAAGTCCACATTTGTCTTACACTCTTAGATGGTGCTTCTAGAATATCAAAATTTACCAAAAATTCATTTTTCACATCTTCTCAATCCTTGTCATGCTTTGGATATGCCTTCTTGTACAATTCCAACAACTTTCTTAGTGATCCTACAAAATCCAATAGCCCATCCTTATCCTCACCGAATTCCTTTCTCTACTATAAGAATTCTAAAATAAAAATATGCTTTATAGCTTCGATAGTATCTTTTCTGAACATTAGTAATTTGATTGATGTCTTCATATTATGTTTACTTCTTCTTTTACTTTATGATGGGATTCTTTCGCCTCTTTCTTTAGGCTTCTTACTATTACAATCTTGTATTCTCTACCTTTGTCCCTTTCTAACTTGGTCTCAAAATATTCCTCTCCCAAAATTTCTTCACAGTTGGCTACAAACTATTCTTGTGGACTCTTTATTTTTTCTTATAGTTCTTGTTGAATAGAAATTCTCCTTACTTTATATGGCATAGGGGTGGGTTTTGGTCCAGGCTTTGTTCCTCTTCATAGTGTCACTTCATATTTGGTGATGCCTTTTTTGTGTGAATGACATCTTATTAGTTATTGTTGACATGTCTTTTTCTAAATTAAACATGACCTTATTTCTTTCTTCTATCTCTTTTTTTTTCTTAACTTCCCCACACTCTTATTAACTATTTATTCTAAATATTCTTCCTTAACAAGTATTGTGTTTTGGGGGGTTCTTCAAAATTTCATAAATTTTTCATTTAGTTTGATGGCGATGCTTAACAATTTGGTTTTATTAGTGATATTTTAGTGAAATCCGGTAGTGTTGGAGCATCACTACTTCCATAACCATCTATTGATAGCTTCTTTGATACCCCATAAATTCTTATGCTCCCTTTAAAATTTGTTAAATTTCTTTTTACTTTTTCTAGGTGGAAAATCATTTATTCTGGAGTTTCATTCATCTTTTTAAACTAATTTTCCTTTCCTCTTTTTGGCAACACCCATATTGGCACGCTTAGTGACACCCACATCAACATGCTTATTCTCTCTCTTATCCACATTCTTCATTCTTCTATGGTGTCTTTCCTCCTTTTCAACATTCTATCTTTGTCTCATTTCTTATGTGTTTTGACTTGCCAGATTAATTTTTGAAGATGTGGAAATATGAATGAAAAAATAACATAATAAAATGCAAGTAATCAAATGTATACCTCAAACAATTTTCATCTTCCTAGATGATTTAGAATAGAATTCACCCTAGTTCTATTTGATTTTTTCTACATAACCTTACTATAGCAATGATAGTATGATAGAATATGATAATGTATATTTCAATAAATCTCTAGATGTCATGGATGAAGGATGAGGGCCTCTAGTTATAGAATTGTCAAGAGACAAAATCAAGGGCTAAGATGGACTGATGAAGGATGACTAGGATTAATTGAGGATTAGGGTTTGGCTCAAAGTTTTAGTCATGTGACAAGTGTCAAATGAGAGATAAGGTTTAGGTTTAAGATTATCTTTAGGGAAACATACATATGTGAATGTGTACGATTAAGAGGTTTAGTTTGAAATGGATGGATAGGATAAAAATTCAATTTGACTTTTGGGAATGTCCTGGTTCAATGAATGTGAACAAGACTTAGACATGTGAAGGAGAAACTTGTCACATGATGAAAATTTTAGATTGTTATTCATGTGAACAATTTAAATGGTTGCAATTAAATGGAGAAGGATAAAAATGAATGTGAAAATTTATTAAATAGATCAAAATATTTATTTAGTTAATGGGATTAGTTGAAGGATAAAACAATTCAATAAATAATAAGTATATATTTGATTAAACGTTAGGATGGGATGGTATAAAGGATGAAAAAATTAATTAAATAAATAATAATATTTATTTAATTTAATGTCCTAAGATAAGGTAAAATTAGGTGTTGTTGAAGATGGGGAATTTTAGGTGTCTACACTCACCAAAGACTTTAAAGGAAAGAAATTCACAACATATCAAGAATAGATATAATATAGCAAGAAGAAATGAGAAGAGAATATGGACATAAAATAAATAAACTAAGAGAAAAATAGGATCTACCTAAGACAAAGACAGAGGAACAAAGTACCACTTCCATAAAGGGCAAGTAGGTTGAAAGTAGGGGCATCCCCAATTGAATCAACTCAATGAAAAGGGAGATCAAGGAAACATAAGAGGAAACTACCCAATACCCCACTACAAAAAGAACCTTTAATAGAGGAACCCTCGAAGGCACTCCTTCATATGATCATAAAGAAAAAGAGGAAAAATAAAAGGCACATAAGAAGGCCTCCCCTTAACAAGAAGAAAGCAAAGTAGAAGAGGAAGTAGCCAAATAACAATTGGAGATAGTAATGAACAAAGACTTGTTATATTGTGGATTATTTAAGGAGGTATTGGAACATCTTTCCAAGTCTATGAGGATATGATAACACCAAAAGGGGCTATTTAAGAGGTCATTTTGACTAGATATATGGTGACCTTTAATACCACATTAAAATCTCAAATGGATAAATTCTTGGTACCATATGCTAACAAACTAAAGGAAAAATGTGAAAACACTACCTAAGAAAAATCCAAATTAAAATAAGATGCTATTGTAGTAGTCCTCATGGCTACTAAGGATCAAAAAGAGAAATTTACTCAAATACAAGCCAAAGAACTTTGGTATAAAAAAGACTAGATAAAGTCATGCCTGGGAAGCCAAAAATAATAAAACAGATACAAAAATCAATGATATGGACGAAATAAGAAAAATATGAACAAGTGTCATCTTCCCCCTTTAAGGAAATGAATTAGTCCATTATCCAACAAATACCTTCTCCACCATATTCCTCCAAATAACCATCCTCCTCTACTACTCTTATGCAATCTATTGAGGAATTTATATCCATAGAAAATAAAATCCAACATGCGGCCACTAAATAATTACTCCAATTACCACATGTTGGTTCCCAAGTTTACCTTTTTAGTGTCTGTCCCCTCTAAAAAAATTAATTAGGAGAACTCATACAAAAAACATTAAGGGAATACATCTTGAAGAAGCATGTTAACAAGATCAAACTATTAGAAGGTATTGTTATGGATATTCAAAATAAATACCCTTAGATACAATGGGGTTTGTCTCAACCCCTTACATCTCAAATGAAACTCTTGATAGATGGGGTACTTTAAGATACGCAGTTGCAAAAGCCCACCATGAGATAGAACATCATTGTAAAACTAAAAAGGGCCAAAATGGATGAGGAGAAGAAGATATATGCAACTGCCCACTCCACATTAGAGACCCACATCAACACACTAAAAAAAGAAAAGGATAACACCAGTAAATTATAATAGTTTGGTTAAGCACATAGATATACTAAGAGGGGGACGTAAATTTGTGTATGCCAATTTCAACTTGATTGAACATTAATTATCATTAATAGCTTCTCCAAGCATCACAACCAATCTTAAACCTAATTCATCATTAGTAGCATTTAGTAGTCTTTCCTTAAACATAAATGAATTAAAAAAAGGATACATAACAACATAAGTAAACACTAAATTTACATGGAAACCCAAAACGTAAAAACCAGTGTAGGAATAGTTTCTTGAATCTACTGCCCAATCTAACCTCACAAAGATATGATAAAAAACTTACAATAAGAAATAGGCATCAACCTACCAGAGACACTAATCCCCAATTATATTTGCAGGCACCAACCTATAGGAGATACCAATCCCTTAATTCAAGATTTGAGCACCAACACAACATGTGAGATACCAATCTCATCGTAATACAAGGGATATTAAACGTAGACCTTCAAGGTTGAATACTCAACTTCCTCCTAATATGATCAACTTTAGAAACTTCTCACTCTATGCATATGATCTTTAGATGAAATTATACACAAGAATCATGCTACTCATTTACAATCACTCACATACTTGCACATAAATTATAATAGAAACACTATGAAAGAACCTAGATCAACTATATATATGCATTACAATGATAATTACATTTATAACATAAGTACAATATTTGCAAGTTGTCTACAAGAATACACCTTAAACCTAATGTGTAATAGTCTAGGTCCAAAAGCTCAAATATTACACAAGAAAAATCTACACGTTATGTGTTACCCAACATAGACTATGCTAGTTAGAAATTACCTTCCATTATCCTTTTCTAGCACATAAATCCAAAACATCAACATACTTGACCAACTAGAAAAGTGAACATTATGTTTCCCCTAACTTTTGATGAATATTAGCCTATAAAACTTTGGAGTATGATACTTCATATGTAGCTTTACTTTACTTCCAAACCACAATCCATAACCCTAAACTATGGGAGAATGTAAAGACAAGCACAATGATAATGCAACTAAGTGCACATATTGTTTTTGAGAAACAAACCTCAGAAACATACTATAAATGGTTTCAGATAACATCACATGTGATTGACAATTAGGAACAACTAAAACCATAACATAGTGATAACGTAAAGATACATACTTGACTATGTCTTTCTAGAACCCAGATGCTTTAATATGACATGACAATAATTGCAACCTTTCAGATACTTAACATCAATGACATAATTGACTAGCACCTTGGAAATCAATCATAAATTTTTCTCAACAATACCCCCTTTACCATTGATGAAAAACTAACAAAATTCACCCTCTAAGAATAACACTCCTCTTAGACAAGTTCTTCCAAACAAACATTTTGGCTTTCTCTCTTTCCCTTTGGCATCAATTGAGAAGGGACATTGAGTATTTTCTCTGAGACATTATGTGCTCCTATCTGAAAAGAATCATGCACTAATACATCATGTATTTCACTAGAAGAACACCAAGCCTTATTGCAGAAAAGAGTCAACACTCCCACTGAACCTATGTTATCTTTTGAACATCAAAAAGGAGAGAGATCTCTCTCTCATCTTCTACCTAAAGAACTCAAATGTATTATCATACTCTTCCTTTCTATACCAAGGCCAATTTCCATCCCTCTTTCCCAACAAGCATTATATTTCCTTGGTGTTAATTAGATCCTCACCTTTTGTGTTGCAATTGTCCAATACAATCTTACTGAAAATATCTTCTATAGTTTCACATTCTTCAATACTAAGTGCATTATTGTAGCTTTTATATCTAGATTCATCACATATCTCAGTTTGAGCATAAAATGTAGTATGAGGGATTATTATTTTTTGGGAGTTTTGTTCCTCATCTTTATTTTCACACCTTCTTAGATCTCTTTCTCTGAACAACAAAGATGCTTTCTCTTTTATCCAATAGAGTCCTTCAAAAAAAAAATTCTACATTTTCTTGAAATGTGTCTAAAGTTGTTGCATTTAAAACATACAATATTGAAATCAACTAAAGGAGCAAAAACATTTATGTTCACAAAGTTATTTTTCCTAGTAGGAAATCTTCTACAATATACTGCCTTCTACCTATAATGACTATAATTAAAATAGTAATGAGAGAAAGAATGATTTAATATTGTATTGTACACTAGTCCACCTAGGTTTTATCTTTTGGATCTACTTCTCTGTTTGTGAACATGGATGAACACTTCATCGTCTTCCTTGTTGTCCTTGGCTACACTGGAATGATCAATTCTTGAACTTTCGAGACCACACTCATTTGAATCTTTTACATTTTTCTTCATGGATATCTTAGTAGCCTTACTAATGTATTTTTCATTATTTAATCCAATACCAATCTTGATATGTGATGCCCTTTGGCTGCAAATGATCTCATCTAAGATCCTAGTACTCTTTTCAAAATTTGAATTTTTTCTCACCTAAATGTTCACTATTTCCAAGTCCTTTCTTAGGGATACTACTTCAACTTCAAGTCTTTCACATTCCTTCTCCTTAATCTTTAGATTTTTTATTATGACATCATTTTTCCTTTTTTCTTCTTCCAATTGAAATTTTAACTCTATAACCTGCATCTCTAATTTTTCTTTAATTTGAAGTCATATGGAATCTGTAGTCCTTGTTTCACAATCCTTTTCTTTAGATTCTTAATTTATTTGTAAGCATGCTAAAGCTATTCAAAATCCATTTCAAAGCGTTCTTCTTCATTTCTGGAGTACATACTTATTGCATCCTTACTTAGGGTATCCATCATGATGAGTAGAGCCTTTTTATTTTCACTTTTGAAATTGTCCTCATCATACTCCTCAAATGAGTAACCACCTTCCTTAGCATACAAGCCCTTCTTCTTTTTTCTATTTCTTAGTTGACATTTTGGCACAATTTAACCAATATTACCACAATTCAAACATTTGAATGGTAACATACCTTTATACTCATCAAAGCTTCTTTTTAATTTCATCACATAGTTCATTTCTTTTGAATTTGAATCTTCACCAAAATATGTATCCTCTTTCTCCATAGATTCCTTCAAGGATTCATTCTTTCTTGAAGATTTGTCATTCACAATTCTCATTTCATATATGGCTAAAGTCCCATGTAACTCATCCATAGTTAGACTATTCAAATATTTTTCTTCTTCTATTGTAGATACCTTTGAATCAAACTTACAGAGAAGAGATCTAACTACTTTTTTTTATAATCACTAGTTCTTTTACTTCTTCACCAAGTCCTCTAATAATATTAACAACTTCATCAACCTAGAGTAGATATGCAACAATGTTTTCTTCATCATCTTTAAATTTATCAAATAATCCTCAATAGATCTAAAGCTTTGCCTCCTTGAATTTATCATCACCTTCATAGATATTGTAAAGCTTGTCCCAAACTTCCAATTGCAACCTTGTCGTGCATTATCTTTGCAAACTCAAATTTAGATAGACCACATAAAATAACATTCCTACCTTTTGTATTTGTTTTACCTACTCTCTTTCTAGCCTAATATCTCAAAGCAATTTCTAGAATCTTGTAAGAATCCACAATAGATTTGCAAACATCAAACCATAAATCCATTAAATGGGCTTCCATCCTTTCCCTCCAAAATGCACAATTGGATCCATCAAAAAGTGGTTTCTTATTTGAAGAGAGATATTCTTGATCAACTGAGTGTGCCATCTTAGATATACCTCAATTTTTTATGTTTCTTCCAAGTAACCTAGCTCTAATACCAGTTTTTAAAAATAGATATATTGAGATGGGGGTGAATCATCATATGCCAATTTTAACTTTATTGAACATTAATTATCATTAACAACTTCTCCAAGCATCAAAACTAATCTCAAACCCAATTCATCATTAGTATCATTTAACACTCTTTCCTTAAACATGAACTAATTAAATAACGAACACATAACCACACAAGTGAACACCAGATTTATGTGGAAAATCGAAAGGATAATAGTTGTTTGGATCTACTATCCAAATAAAACCTCACAAAGATATGATAAATAACTTATAATAAGAAGGCACCAACCTATCAGAGACACCAATACCTAATTACATTTGCAGGCATCAAACTACAGGAGAGACAATTCCCCTAATTCAATATCTGAGCACCAACATACCATGTGAGATACCAATGTCATTACAATACAAGAGATATGAATTGAATACCTTCAAGGATAAATACTCAACTTCCTCATGATCTGATCAACTTCAGAACCTCCTCACACTATGCATATGATCTTGACATTAAACTGCACACAACAATCATGCTACTCATTTAGCATCACTCATATACTTGAATATCAATACTAACAAACACACTAAGAATGAATCTATATGAGATATATATGAATTACAATGATAATTACATTCATAAGTCAACTTAGAACATAATTACAATATCTGCAAGCTGGCTACAAGAATAAACCTTAAACCAAACATGTAATATGGAAGGTCCAAAAGCACACACATTACACTAGGAGAAGGTATACACTATATGTTACCCAACATAGACTCTTTTGGTCACAAATAGATTTCACATGCTTCCTCTAGCTAGCATGCATTATCTATCTCTAGCACATAAATCCAAAACGTCAATATAGTCAGCCAACTAGCTTAGTGATCATTTAATTACTCCCAACTTTATGTTTATTTAAGATTAGACTTTGAAAGAAAAAAATATGATACTTCATGTGTAGCTTTACTTTACTTCTAAACCACGAGCCATAGCCCTCAACTATGGGAGAACGCAAATCCAAACATCATGACATTACAACTGAGTGCACATATTGATAGCACAGATCCACCAGTGATTATGTGTTTACTTTATTTGGTGGTGCAATTATCTAGATGAGTAAGTGACAAGATATGGTTTCTTTGTCCACTATTAAAGTAGAGTATATGGAAGATACTCATGCTTGTAAATAAGCCATTTGACTTAAGAGACTATGTTAAGATGTTGGAATAAAACAAGGTGAGGTGACAATTTATTGTGATAGTTAAAGTGCGATCTGCCTAGCTAAGAACCTGACATTTCATGCTCGAACTAAGAACATTGATGTTCAGTATCATTTTGTCAAGGATATGGTCAAATATGGATGGGTGAAACTGGTTGAGGTAGAAAATTTCATGAATGTTGCAGATTTTTTAACTAAGGTTGTGAGCATAGAGAAGTTTAGATGGTGTTCAGAGTCTATGGGCCTCATGGCCGATAGCAATTAATTTGTGGTGTAGATACTCCCTTTTCTCTTGCAAGGTGTTCAACAAGTGCAATACTTTTGGGAAAATGGTGTCTCAACCTTGCATATACATAAGGTTACTATTTTTAGTAAGTTTTCATTTGAGCAGGTATTGGTCCTACATTTTCCCCAAAGCTTCAAGCATGGTTAATTGCACCTTTGGTCACTCATGTAGGTAATGATGCTTGCTTAATTGACTCAGGTGCATCTTTACATATGCTTTCCAATAGAGATTGGTTTTTTGAATATGAAGAATTTAATGGAGGTAAGGTGTAATTGGGTGATGATTCTCATATAGATATTGTTGGTCGTGGCAAAGTTAGAATTAGCTTTTTGATGTTAGAGTCAAAAGGACTAGTGATGTGTTGCATATCCTTAGACTAGCACAATTTTATTTATTTGTGAGAAAATTGATAGATTCAAGTGTGTAAGTAGTCTTTTATGATGCAAGGTGTAAAATGGTGAAGAGTGTTATTGTGATTGCTAGAGGTGTCAGATTTGGCACATTGTATAGGCTGGATGGATACACTATTGACTGTAATAGAACTTATGTGAAAAGTAAATATATGGATACTTGGTTGGAATATTTGAGGGTTTCACCTTTAGAAAATGGACATGGCTTTTAGGTACCTAAGAGTGCTCTTTCTTTTGAAGCAAAGCTACCTGTAGAGAAGACTATGTTATCACACTAGAGGCTTGGTCACATTGGAGAAAAGGGTCTAAGGACCTTGAAAAATAAAAACCTTGTTGAACATTTGAATGATTTTAATCTTAACTTTGATTTTTGTGAGCATTGTATTTATGAAAAACATAACCATGTTCAATTTTACTCGAGTTCTTATAAATCTTGTGGTGTTTTGGATCTTATTCATTCCGATGTGTTTGGTCCTGTAGATGTTCCTTCCCTTGGAAAATCCACATATTATGTGTCATTTATTGATTATTTTAGTAGGACATGGGTATAATTTTAAAAGAGTAAATCTGAAGTTTTCAGTCAATTTAAAGAATTTAAAGTAATGGTTGAGTTGCAGACTCGAAAGAAAATAAAACGTTTGAGGACTAATAATTGTGGTGATTTTTTCTCTAATAATTTTGATAGATTATGTAAAGATTGTGGCATTAATAGGCAGAATACAACTTTGTATTCTTCACAATAGAATGGAGTTGCAGAAAGAATGAATAAGACACTAATGGAGAAGGTTAGGGGTATGTTGAGTGGTGTTGGTCAAGAACAAAAGTTTTTGTTTGAAGTTGTTTCCAATGTTTGATACCTAGTTAACAGGTCTCCTACATTAGCACTTGTTGATAAAATGCTTATGGAGGCATGATCAGGTCATAAGCCTTCATTGAGACATCTTATAGTTTTTAGATGAGGGGCATATGCACATCTGCCAAAGGAGAAGCGAACAAAGTTGAAGGACAAGGTTGTGAAATGTATATGTTGAACCCTAAGAGGGATAAAAACTTAAATAAGACTAGTTAGGAGATTCATGATTGCCCTTATTTAGGTCTTTAGGCCTCTTAGAGATCAACAGTATTTTCTGGCATACTCGGTGGGACGATTGATCTTAAAAGCCTTGAAGAATTTAGTGCATTCTTTGGTTTTCATCTTTTTAGAAGCATCAATAATCACTCGATGGTTCCTGATTAGAGGATTCTTAATTAACAATAATGAATGGATATTTTTCTGGATGCTTACAAATGCTCCCTACTGGAGACTCCTTCACAGATTCAACGTTCGAGGAATAGAATTATCTGAAAGATGAGGAGACATTATCTGATTTTCAGAAGGAGCTAGATGCCATCAAGATTGAAAGAGTAAAATACCAAAATATGCTCGCATATCATGCCCAAACATAGTAGCAGAAGGAGAGTCAAAGGAGGATAGAAATGCCAATCTTAGTTTTTGAGGTGGTGAATACGAGAATTTTGAAACCACCCCTGTACAACAAGGAGCCAAGTTGCACCTTCAAATAGTTTAATTCTATTGAGGAAGATTGGTTATCCTTTCCTTTCTTGGAAAGGATCCTATCTCAGAACATGAGTCTCACCCAAAAAAATTCTCTCTTCAAAGGTGGACCAATGATCTGGAGTTCAAATTGGTCTCATGAACAAAGAAAAGGGGTTCACAGTTAGGTACCATGCTAGAGGACCCTATTGCAAAGTGTTGGCATTTGCATGAAGATTGCATTAATGAAATGTTGTGTTGTCATTGATGTCAATTAACTGGTATTGATATTGTTATAATGTTGTTTTGTAACTGGTAGGAAGAGCTAGTGAAAGGAACTGTAATCTGTAGGTGAGTTTGTGGAGTGAACCGGTATTGCTGAGTATTGGAGAGTTGAACTGGTAAACCCTGCCTGTTGATATGATAAACCCTAACCGATGAATTTTTTTATATTGGTTTATGAACTAATGATGAGCGGTAATGATTATGACACGTATGCATATTGTATGAGAAGAGTTTCAAAGTGTTTTTGGCACATTGAGATAATGGTTTTTATCTTGGGAACGAGCAAGTATATTGCATGTAATGCAAACTGTGTGATGAGTTAGTAAGTTCGATGAAGCGGTGATCAAGGAGCGGTCAAGGCTATCTTGAATGATGTGCAGAGATTGTTATCTAATCCAACGGTCATACTTGAACTGACTTGTTTGTAATCTCTATGAGAGAATTAGGTTTTTGTTGTGTTACTGACCTATTGATTTGTTTATGAGGTTGATGAGTTGTTTAGTTTTAGAGTTGGCAAATTTCTAGTTGAGTGTGTGGTTGCCGAACCGGATGATGTATCTACAGTTTGTGTAAAGGCAGATAGGAGCATGAAAAGGATCTGAACAAGCAAGTGTAGTTCTATTCAAATAGATCAGAAAACTCCTATTGTTTTCTAACAATTACAACAGTAAAATCCCCTAACTGGGTAAGCTCTAACAAGCTTAGTGTTATTCAAATCCTCTAACCAGGTGATCCATTAGCTTGGATTTCAAATCCTCTACCAAAGTTACTCCTCACAGGGTATTGCTTTTAATAGGGTATTATAGTCAATCCCTTAACCAGGTGGTCCCTAATAGGATCTATTCTTAACAGGACTTTTTGTAAAGCTTTAACAGGCTTGGCTCCTAATAGGGTGAACTTCAAAAGAGTCCAGAATACTTGTGGGTATTCATCCCCATCATGGATTTTCCCATTTGGGTTTCCATGTCAAAAATATTGTATCAAGTTGTGAATGTTTTTGTGGTTATGTTTACTATGGCTGAATTGCTTAACTGCTTAATCCACTTTGATATGTTATGATAACCGACAATAATCTGAAATGAAGTTTTACTTATGTCAGTAAAGTATTTGGATGTTTGTGAGTTTCAAGTTGTTTGTTGTTAATCTTCTATAACAGTCAACCAGTTTATCTTGACAGTGATATTGCATTTGTAGTTCAGTGGTTTAACTTGTCAGTTTAAATTTTACTTTGAGAGGTTGATTTTGAGATTGGTGAAAGTTATTATCAGTTTTCTATCCACTGATTCACTCCCCCCTGTCAGTAGTTGACTAGATCCTTATTCTTTCATCATACCATCACAAATTTGTTTCTGAATGTGGCAAAAATGAATCAGAAATGGATCCTAACTTCTTGGGGCCAAAGAAAATTTGTCTCATAGAAAATAAAGAAACGCTATCTAAGAATGGTGAAAATTACCCAAGACTAAAAAGTGAGGCATGTATTTTGAGTCACGAAGTGGACCAAATGAATAAAGCCCAATTCTCGGATGAACTAAATTTGTTTTGCATATCATTTGAAAGTCAATTGATGCCCGAGAAATAAGAATATTCTCTAGCCTACGAAGATTACCCCATTACAACATCTCCTAGAGAACCCTAAAGCCCAACTTACAAAATGAGGCCGAATAAAGAAAGTCACAACCCCTGCTATAAACTCGATATACAGTTTCCTTTATATTCTCATGGATTCCCAGTCAAATATATTACACAATAGGAGGTCAGTATATTGTTGAAATTCACTCACCCCTCTAAGCATGAAGGTACTCCTTTAGAGGTAAGGTCATCAACCTTTGCGCTAGGAATTAGCCCATCCACATATATAATTCCTAGTGTGTGTATGAAATATGATTGAAAAGGGGACCTGATATCCCTTACTTTTTTGACCTAGCCTCAATTCCATGAAAAGTCTAAAAGATTAGGATGAAAAGGGAGCTATTTCAAAAAAAATATTTAATGGGTTTGTTTAGCTTGTAATAATCATGTGTTAGAGTTAGGTAGATAGTTATTGTTACTTATTTCTCCAAGAAGCGCTATCTTGTGTTTACTTTCTCCTTTTGAGGTTAGTCATGTATAGTCCTTGTTTTCCCTAAGTGCGTCATGCATGTGTTTTATCTTTGTCGAATGGTGAGCATCGAATGTTATATGTTTAAGATGAGACTCAATATGAGAATTAGCAAAGGTGAATATTATTTAGGATAGAGAAAGTATTATTCCAACCCTTGTGTAGCGTATTTTCCTTTTGAGAGTAAACATGTTGAGTCTAGGATCTAAATTGTGTTGAATTTAGTAACTTTTCGACAAGGAGAGGTGCCCTCTCCCCTTCACTGGTTACTATATATAGTGAATGGTGGCCATCATTTTGCTCATATACATTTTTTTTAAATGACGATAATGGTACCCATATAATTCGTGTTCTTTCTATGCATTAATTTCATAGCATTTTTTTTAAAATTCATCACAAATAATTAAAACATTAATGCACTAAAAGAAAAAAGAAAAATGTACACAACACCTTGATAAAATCTATATATATATATATATTCACTACTATAGATAAATATTTGTAGTATACATGTACACTTCATTTTTAAAATCTTATAAACAAAAGGGGTTTTATTATATGCAAGTCATTACAACAAGAAAACGGGAATTAAAAATAAAAATGTGGTATAACCTAGTTCAATTTGAGGAATCATCATCCTCTTCTTCTTCATTAGTTACCAGGAGTTCCTCCTCTCTCAACATGTTGTTGTCCTTTGAAGCCCAACCCTCATGATCATAGATTAAAGCTTGAAACTCCTCAATCCACTTTGCATCAAATTCCACATATGTTCCTATGATCTTCCTTAGAAATTTGCAAGTGGGATCAAAATGTTCTTGATGCTCTCTAATTCCCATTGTGCGGAGGTTAGTAATAAATGGATGCCAAGGCACCATAATGTCTTGTTCCATATATGCCTTCAGGTTTGTGGCCATGGGAATTTCGATCCCATATTGATCCACCTCTAGAATTTGGTCCAACCCCCAATGTAGTCCATCCCAAACAAGCCTTGTGTCATCCACGCTATATTAAGTTTTGGTTCGCCCAAGTCTAGCAGAGACCTCACAAAGTGAGATACAATATTAGTGTTTACTCTATACCTATCCTCACTGGTGATAAAATTAGCCCCAAGGACCCTTTAACCATTGCAATGATCAAGTCATTGTCAGTATTGAGCAAATGATCAAGCCTACGGTCCATTTCAAGATCTAGAAACCCACATTGAGCTTTGTTATTTGTCAACCTAATAGGACTATCCATGCTATCCCATCTCAAATTCTTAGTGTTGATATCACTATGAACTTTATGATAGTCTTGCTTAATTTAGAATGCTTTTTGGACTAAGATTACCTATTTTTATAGCCAACCAAGTCCCTTTCACACACGTGAGTAGTTACTCTTGAGTTAATTTTTTTGGCAAG
Source organism: Cryptomeria japonica (assembly GCF_030272615.1). Classification (NCBI taxonomy): domain Eukaryota; kingdom Viridiplantae; phylum Streptophyta; class Pinopsida; order Cupressales; family Cupressaceae; genus Cryptomeria; species Cryptomeria japonica. The sequence continues at coordinate 239,539,655 of NC_081413.1, read as the reverse complement.
TAATCATTCCCAAGGAAAGGACATCAAGCAACAATAGTCTCGAGGTCTCTCAGGGTTAGCAAACATTCAATGTGAAATATACTTCCTCACAATAGTAGGGATGATACAAAGGAACCATATGCCTTGGGTGAAGTGAAAATAAACACATTTAATACCATTTTTTTGTGATATAAGATTTATTTGGATTTTGTCAAGACTCTCAGTTTTATAATCAAAAGGATTGCATACTATGAAATGTCTTGTGGTATACAAGTGGAGCCTCCATGAATTTCAGTAATTAATTCACACTTTAAATTCTTCCAATGAGGATGAGGTGGTAATCTTGGATGTCCTTCGTTTAAGTGAAAAATCTTAAGGTCACTCTTGCTACCACTTTTGACGTCAACCGGGTGACATGACTTTATTGTTAGTCTATACAGTGAAAAGTGATGATAGACTATTGTAAAACCATAAAGATCCAACCATAAACAATCTAGGTCCTACAACGAAACATTCACCAATACCAATAGATATACCTAAGATCATGCAAATCAACAAAATAAAGCAATCTTACCATTTACATTTCAAGTAGGGTTTTGACCCCCATTGTCTCCTATCTCCATTGATATTGATTGATATATTTGCTTTCAGATTTTATGTGTGCACAAGAGCTCAACAAAGAATAGACTATGGTTGATAGCTTGATCATAAGAAGTCTTGATTGCATATGAGTGTTTAGACGCATTGATCAACTAGCTAGATTGATTAGGGTTTATAATGAAGGAGAGTATCCTCTTATAGAGAACACTTTAGGAAATGGGGGGATAAGATTAAGAGGTGTAAAGGATAAATGGCTGGCTAGGATTAAAGGGTAGGTAGAGAAAATAATTAAATGATAAAGGGGGCAGGTAAGAGAAGAGTTAAGAGATGAATGACACGTGTCATTGGTAGAAAAGGCTAATGAATTAATTAAATAAATAAATATTTATTTAATTAATAGAGGAAGTGGGATCAATTAAATAAATAAAATATTTCTTTAATTTAGGAACAGGACAATTCAAATAAATAAAAGTATTTATTTAAATGAGGAAAGGCCTAGAAGAGGATTAATGAATTAAATAAATAAATAAAGATTTATTTAATTAATAGAAGACATGATAAAATAGTTAAATAAATAAAAAATTTATTTAATTAGACATGATAATTTTAGGTGTCTACATTTTGCCCCTCTTTGAGACAATGCAACTTGTCGCGTTGACTCAAAGAAGATAAGATGAACTGATACAAAGTTTCCCCATGATGGGAATGATATGTCCCCTCGAGAGATTGGATGAAAATGTTTGAAAGGATCACAAACAATCTCTCAATAAGAAAGAATGGCTAGAAAGGACTGACAAGATAGGGTAACAAGGTCACGCAGGAAAAACACTGACTCGAGAGGAATCAATAGAATCATGTCTATGTCTTAAAATGCCAAAATTGACAGTTCTTTGATGAACATACACTATCAATTAGATAAGCTACTGAGAGGATTCACTCAAACAGGTGCCCAAGAAAAGACAAACTGCAAAGAAGGGTAGAAATGGAAATTTTGTGATAAACATGCATTGCTATCTGGATAAGTTGATGAGAGGTTTCACTCAACAGGTGCCCTAAAACAGGTAGATTTTCTAATCTGAATATAGGATAAGCCGTCAAATTGATAAAATCTGGCAAGTGCTCTAGAAAGATAGGATATAGTGCAATGTGCCAAACATATACAATAGGATGCATCACCATGTGATAGACATAAGCACTAGGATAGAAGTAGCACTATGTGATGAACATAGGTACCACTAGGCTAGGATATGATAAGATAAGCAACACTATCTGATGAACATGAGTACCACTAGGATTGACATGATTGATTTTATTGGAGGCAAGAGTACTTATCCCATATTGAGTCTAGTGAACGATTCCCTATTACATATCAGTTACAAACATATTTGACTGCTGAGGACCACACCGCGATCAAGGCAATGGGATTGAGACACATTATGTATATGCCTGAGATTTGGGCAAACATAAGACTATTGACTGCTTTGGTGAAAAGATGGTCCCGAAGGGTCTATAGGAGGGGACAAATGAGATGATCCAGGGGTTGATCCTTTGGGAGTTCAGATTACTTTGAGGCTAGCTGGCTTCGAGGGAGGGTCTTCATCATACCTCTCTTGGATCCATTTTGCATCAGTTTTTATATAATGATATAGACACCTATGGTTAGTTTTGTAGCCCTATGAAATTTTGATATCATTGTATCATGACATATATATATATATATATATATATATATATATATATATATATATATATATATATATATATATATATATATATATATATATATATATGAGATGATCCATCCTTACGACAACTATATGCATGTGTTCCTATGTGATGTTCTATATGTTTTATGATGATTTTATGATGCTTATGAGATGGATACAAATATGTACATGATGAAATGTAATATATTTTTGTTCCTTTATGTTTTTCATGATGCAAATGTGAATGTACTAAATGCAGATGGATGTATGATAATGATATGATATGATATGATTATTTACATGGTGAGATGCATGATGTGTTATTATTTTGGCATTTTATGTTTTATATGAGGATGCAAATACCAACCAATGATATATGCAAGATGTGATGTAATTGTGATATCTATATGCTATTGGCAATTTGGAGGAATTGATTATGTATTGCATTGATGTTTGTTATTGATGTCAACACTAACTTGTTTGGTTATGTATCGAGTTCCGGTAGAGTGGTTGGATTGTGATGTTGATCTAGAGATCATCTTCGGTATTCTCCGGTACGTTGAGTTTGGTGGAATTGGTTTGGTTTAGTCATTCATGTGCGTGTCACATTCATTTGGTTCAGGATTTGGTGATCCAGAAGCTATCATATGTTCTAGTAAGCCTTTTGGTTACCAGTAGGTGTTTTACCGATAGAGCTTTGTTGAAGATATTTTGATGGATTTGATAAGTGGTGTTGGTACGTCTTCTAGAAGGTTCTCAGGATGCTGATGGTTATCATGTTCATGATCTAGTTGATTGGTGTTGTTGCATTTGGATTATGGTGACCTATTTTAGGTCTGGTGCTATTCTATTAGGTTATGGACCAGTTTATGTAACGTGTTGGTGGATGCTCCCGATGTGTTACCGGTTGGATTTATTGTTTGGTTAATGTTGTTTCGGTCTTAGGCCGACTTGAATTATCATTGGTTTGCGGGTTTATGTAATGAATTTATTGTATTATCTTTAAGGTGGCTGACCTAATTGTTTAGGTCTTCGGTTTGTATAAATGTGATGTAAGATCTCTTTGTAGATCATCGATCATGGGTTATGGGATTATCTGTGTGCGAATAAAGTTGTAATCATATGCAGAGGTTTTGGTCGATCATAAGAGATTGAATTGGGTTTGAGTAAGAGGTTTAAGACCTCTGGTATTGATCTTAAATGGAATTGTACTTAGGCATAGGAGATGTTATTCTTGCAGTTCATTCTTATTTCCAAATTGTAGTCTAGATATCTTTTGTAGTCAGTGAGGCTCCTTCGTGATGAGTAGTGCGCTCTAGGCTGTTGGCCTTCCTGCATGTGCAAGCCCCTTATTGTAATCATATACTTACTGCAGAAGTGTCATTTGACTGTGGGTAGGGTTTCCCATCGTGTTTTTTCCCTTTACCAGATTTTCCATGTACAAATCTTGGTGGTATGTGTTGTGAATGCATGGTATTTGGTTTATGATTTATGTTTGTGCTTAATTGATATATCTACTATTCCAGTAAAAAGTTTTGTATGCTTAAAGTTTCATAATCTGTTAACAACTTATTCACCCCCCCTCTTAGTTGTTCACCGATTATCCTAACATATGTATGTATGAAATGAGATATGCTAACATGTGATGATGCAGGTGCAAACTACATGAAATATAGATATTTTTGGCATGTCACTATACTTAGTCATGTGATAGCAGGCTACATGGAATCAAGGAAGGACGATGGAGGTCAATCGGGAAAGGGGGGTGGGAGATAGAAGATATGGAAGTGAAAGAGCTTCTTGTGTGTTATCATCATTGAGCTTTATAATGGTAAATAGGTTATGACCATCTAGGTATAAGTTTGACCTAGAAAATCATTGTACCCATTTTCATGGATATCAGACAGTCACAAACAAGGAATGCCCCAATTCATAATAGACTCACAATGTCCTCATATCCTTGGACAAGCCATAGCATTACTAAGAGACAATGGACATACAACAAAAAAATAGGTGAACATATCACATCCTCGCCTTTCTATTCAAAGATATCCCGGAGATAGAATCTCTAGTCAGAGACATCCTGGAAAAGCTAAAAGACATGTCACCTAAAAGATAAAATCAAAAGAAAACCAAGACTTGACACCAACATACAACGAAATCCTCAAGTTATTTGTGTTTCTTTCCACATATGCTAACATGTGTGATTTGGCCATAATGTTGTCATCCTGATAAAGGATAGATCATGCTGAAAACCATGTTGCTGCCAAAGTTTGCTGAAAGATTTGATTTGTCAAAATCCCACTGCTACTTATGTCTCATCTGAAACTGACTAAATCCATGAAACTGATACTTTATTGCAAACAATATCAAAACTTTATTGTGGATTGGCGATGCAAATGATATTTTATTATGGATTGGCGATGCAAGTGATCTTTTATTGCAGATTGTATGAAAAAAGGAGGAATGAAAAGATGATACTCCTCAAAACATGTGATGCTTAGGGTACCACTTCCATCACTAGATTTAGGATTTTTGCCCCAGTTGTAGATTGGACCCGATTTATTATGGAAGGAAAGGGTGAAAATGGGAGGGTTATTATGAATGGCTAACTAATATTAGGTAGATCAATAACAAGCCATGATGGGAATGAATAAATTTATTATGGATGCATAGGTTGTGAGTGTGTGCAAAATGAAAGGATGAGATTGAATTGTAAAGGAGGGAGGAGCAATGTCTCTACACATGGTGTCGATAACCTGGTTTTCACCATGGTACTTGCCTAGGGCACCACCAAAGTGGTTTTCACCGTTGGACGAATTTATTTCTCTTTACTTTTTTTTATTTTTCAAAAAAAATTTGTCACAAGGCGCTTGTTTGCCAGGTTTTCACCAAGTAATGATTTTTTTTGTATTTTTAAATATTGGGATATTCTGAAAAGCTACGTGTAAAACCTGTGAAGGTGCATATTGTTAATTGGATCTTCCAAAGGTTCTCCTTTTGGTGTTGAAAGAAAATATGCAGTTGATCCATAAACTGTTGTGATGACATAAGGACCAAGCCAATTTTGTTTGAACTTGTCCTTCTCTTTGTCTTGTTGATTCTTAGGATTTTTTCTGAGAACTAAGTCACCCATGTCAAATGTGTGAGGCTTTACCTTATGATTGTAGTTGCATCATTCCTTGACTACATGATATGTTGATCCCTCGATTGTCTTCCTTGATGAAGGAACTAAGGTAGAATTAATAATATGTGGACTGTGTAGGCCCATATGCATGTCACCTAAAGAAGTTTGGGCATCCCTGACAAAAAAGTCCTTCAAGAAAGTTTCATTAAAGGTCCATTGATGTGATGTATCACCAAAAGGGAATGGATGTGTGGAACAAGGATAAGTTATGAAGGATTATGATTGTGAAAAGAAGTGAAAGTAGGATGGAATGATGGAGACTTAGGATCAACAAGAATACTTCTTGACTTATAATTTTAGAACTTTTGCCCCTAGTTATTTTGATATTAGGGGAGATCAACTTTTGTTTTTTTTTCTTCATAGGATTTTTATCCTTGACTTTCATTTTTGCAGAGTCCAATAGATTTTGATTTTGATTTGGACTAAGGACTTTTCTTTATATTTGACTTTTAGATTTTCTTTTCAAGGCTTGATTTTTGATCCCCAATTAGTAAGGGATTTTGTGATTCTTATTGATCCAAGTCTAGGAGAGGAGTGGAAATGGAATGAGTGGATGAAATGGTAAGGCTATAGGAGTTCTCAAGAGGGTTGGTGATATATTCAACAAATTCTTTGTTGGAACCTTTCTTAGAACTATTGATATCAAGAGCTGCTTGCACCACTAGAGGAGATTTGGGTAAAAGTACAAAGCTATGTCACACTTTTATAAAGGAAATGGCCAATGTTGATTCAACTTTTTAAATTAAATCAATAGAAAGTGAAATATATGTTTTGAATTTTGAAATGATGTAAACTAATCAAATTTATATTCTTATGTCTATTTTAAGTTTGTAATTTTAACAAAAATTTAAAAATTTATTTGAATATAGTTTTTTATAAAGTAAACACTATAATTTAGTTGCTGAAAAAATGTTGAAATTGAAGTTACACAAGCCACCACACTTTATTTAGTAAATTTTTTTTTTTTCTTATTTTTTTTTTTGTATATTGATAACTTGAAACTTTAGTGCATGGATATATTGTTTACTATTTTTTATAAATATATATTTTTCAATAAATTTGAAAAGTTGAGTGTGCTGAAATATAAGTGTTTCCAATTCCCACCACCTTTTCTCTTAATTATTTATCCAAATCAGAAAAGAATTATATCATCTTGACATAGATTCTTTTCTCTACTGCATCATATTTTTTTCAATTTTTTTTTAATAAATTTTAGTATTTTTCCTTGACAAGATAATCAACCTTATATTTTAGTGTTGATGACCTACTTTCAATAAAAAATAAAATATAAAACATAAAAACTAATTAAAATATTAAAAGATATATATTTTGGAAAATTCACTTATAGATCTATAAAAGAGTATTTTTACATTTCAAAAACAATATTATTTTTAAGAGTAGGAGTTGTTGAAACATCGATTTTTTTTTTTTTGTAATTAGACCAAAAGTAGTATAAAATATACATTTAGTAGACATTTCCAATTGGAAAAGTTGTGGCCCATATATAACTTATCTATAATGAATATATATAGATCATATGTTTGACTAAAATTATTTTTTAGTTAGAATTACTTGAATTAACTTGTGCTGATAAGTTAGCCTGAAACGTGACACAGTTTTGTGCTTTTACCGATTTGCATTCAGACTTAGTAGCCACAACACTAGGTGGTTCACACCCAATTCCTTGATATTGCAAATTATTTGTAAGTTGTTCCTATTGACTAAAAGTCTTAGGAGGTAGTGGGAGTTGATCAACATGAAAGATATACTCACCACATCCCATGTATTTAACCTTGAATTTTTCTTTGAGCTCTGCTTGCTTTGATGCAGAAGATTTCAAGGATTTCGGATCCACATATGCTGATGATGGAGTTGCTTCTCTATTAATTGGAATTATTATTTATGATCCTGGTCGTAGGTTATTACAATACATGAATGGATTTGGATCACCTTTTATTGGTACTTCGACTCCATTGTAAGGGAATTTAATACATTGATGATATGTTGATGGTACTGCTCTCATTTCATATATCCATGGACGTCCCAAAAGTATGTTGTATGTGAGATCTATATCAAGGACTTGACAAACCACATCCTTTGTGACTGGCCCAATTCTTAGAGGTAAGGTGATTGTTCCTTTGGATGAGTGTTCTTTGTCTTCATATGCTTTAATGGCGATCTTATTCTTTGAATTCATAGTTTGTTCAGGATATCCCAATTGTTTAATAGTTTTCAATGTGCAAATGTTCAAACCTGCTCCTCCATCTATCAAGACTTGTTTGATACGGTTATTATGGAGAAAGGCCTCAATGTAGAGGGGTACATGTGTGGTTGGCATATGGAAACATCATCAACTTTTGTGAATGTAAGACAATGTGGAGTGGAAAGGTATCCCACCATGGATTGAAACTGGTCCACATTCAGATCAATGGGTATGGAGGTCTCTCTCAATGCTTTTTCAAGAATGGCCTTATGTGAAGGGGATATGCAGAAGAGCTCAAGAATGGAATTGAGTGCGGGTGTCTTCCCTAACTGATCTACAAGGTCATACTCATTCTTGGTAGATGATGAAGTTGTGGTCTTAGATGGAACACCTAGCAAGGTTACTTTACCTCGACGGGTTGTGACATTACATTCGGAGGTTTCATTTTAGGAGGACGAAGAAGATGGTCCAATGCCTTTTAAAACAACCTTACCCCTTTGGGTATAAACTTCAATAGTTTTGTCCTTTATGATAATGGTAAAAACATAATTGTCCACTGAAATGTGGTTAACAGTCGAGTCATAATATTAAGGATATTTTAGTATAATTGGCTTGATTATTTGTTTTGGATTTTCCTTTATCATGTTTAGGGAATGGCTCCTTAAACATCGCATGTTCTTCATTGGAGGTATGACCATCAAATCCTATGTCACCCTTGTCAATAAGATCTTGTATGACATCCTTTAATCTGTGACAATTGCTAGTTTTGTGTCCTTTTCTCTTGTGACATTCACAATACTCATCATCATTCCACCATACAGGTTTTACTTTTGGTTCATAAGGTGGATTATCTGGTAGGGTTATGAGCTTGTTTGCAACTAGTTTATTCAATGTTGTCTCAATTGGCTCTCCCATTGGAGTGTATTTTTTTTTAAGCTTTTATGGCCTTTGAGTGTTTACTTGATTGCTCACATTGGATGAACTTGCACTGGGGAAAGTTACTTTTGATTTTACAACATTTGCATCTAATACCCCATCATTGACTATGTTCTTATTTTTTTTCAAAAAATGGGGCTTGTCTTTCCCATTTGATTCCTCTTTGCTTCTTTGAATAACTTTATGACACCTTGTTCAATAAGGACTTTTTATGTTGCCAATCCTTTCTCAATAACCTCTTTGAAAGTAGACAAACACGCCTTTCTTAGTTCATATCCAATGTCCTTATTAACATTTTGAGTGAACATTTCTACCATTTTATTTTGTGGGATATCACAAGAGTATCGACTAGCGAGTCCTCTCCATTGTTGTAAGAATGAATCAAAAGATTCCCCATTTTTCTTCTTAGTATTGCATAAGGTGGTCACTAACACATCTCAATGTTATATGAGAAGTGTTGTATGAGAGCCTATGCTATATCACTCTATGATTTGATTCCAGGTGGAAGTTGGGATAACCATTCCATATCTCATCCACCTAAACTTTGTCGAACAATCTCATCAAGTATGTTTCTTCTCTTGCTACCTCAATGCAAGCTGTGAAAAATTCTCTTATGTGGGCCTTAGGATCCCCTTTGCCTCTATACTTGTCAAATTTTGGTGTCACACTATGTGGAGGAAATGGAGGCATTGCAATGATTCTATCAAATGGGTAAGGACATATATCTTTCATTTTGTATTGTTGCTTTGGTGTATTCATGTTTGCCATTTGCTTTTGCAAATCCTTGATTTGTTGTTGCAAGTCAATCTTGGGTGGTGTCTTTTCTCTTTGAGCTAGTCCCATGCCTGAGCCACCAGCAGGAGGAGGAGGGATATAATGCATATATAGATGATATTGATCATAGATGTGTTCATATAGAGGAGGGACATAGTTGTAGCTTTCATATGGACCACTCGGCGTGGTATTGTAGTGAGGATCACTAGGTCTAGGTCGATACATGTTATGATTGTAAGGATAGGAGGTATCATAAGAGTGATCTTGAGTATTTCCCCCAAATCTAACATAGGGTCTCCTCGTATGATACTTTTGAATGTTCCCTTGAGTGTAATTTTATGCATTGGTATGATCTTGGGTATTATCATGGTCATGTGCAGTAGTAGTTCTTCTCCATCGAAAAGGATTACTGCAAGGTTGTTCATGGGAGTTCCTAGTAAAATTGGCATGAGCATAGGTTTTGGGAGCTTCTAGTTTTTTTAAATAAGGATGAAGGTGACTCTGGCATGAAATGCTCTCTCCTATTACCGCCATTATGTCCTCTAGGATTTGCATTTGTTTGATTTCCTTGATTTGGGTCCAATTCTATAATTTGTGACACATCAAAATCATGAGGTAGTTTCATTCCACTTTGCGTCATGAGTTGAAAGAAGTATTGTTTATCTCTTCTCATGATTTCTTCAACCAATCTATTGAACATTGGATCTACGATGTTCTCTTCAATGTCTGTGGAAGTGATAGATACATTTTTATTATCATTGGTGTTCTCATCATGATTGTCTAGTATATTACTGTGATTGTCGAATGGGTTGTAAAATTCATCTCCATAAAACTCATAGGTACTCATGTTGAGAGATCTTAGAGCTTCTTCGGCTTCTATTCTAGACCTTTGGGAATGAGTTTCAACCATGAACTTAACCTTGGCTAAAATGAAAGATGGAAGAAAATATGAAGACTATGGAAGGCCAAGAAGGGATATGAGATGGAATGAATCTAAGGTTGTCTTGTAATGTCCAAAATGTAGGTTCAAGATATGTGTGATCAAAAGTAATGTGTGGCTTCCAAAGAGATGATAGATCTCTTGATGAAGTAAGTTGACCTTGACTAAAGAAGACCAAATGGGACCCTAATATGATAGATTTGATAAGGGAACCACTCATTGATATGTTGTAGTAAGTTTGCAACATATGATAAGGACAACAAAGCAACCTTTTGACTCTATTTTGGAAAATGTGTATGAGGTATTACAAATGAAGGGAAATGATGGATAAATATGTGACCAAGATTGGTTGACTGAAAATGATGAAGCCCTATAGTAAATGCCTTAGAAGCTCTTTAAATCTCAAATCTTAAGCCCATTTTTCTCTTTTCAATTTTTTTGCAATTTCTTAGTTCTGAACACAGACATAGTTCTAAATAAACCCATATGTAATTTAAACTGACACAGATGTGGTTTATGGTAGATTTTCTGAGTGTCCAAATTTGAAGTTGTTGAATGTGACCAAATCTCAATGTTGAGTGTTTTTTGTGGCAAGAAGACATAATAAACAATGAAGACACAATGTCTAAAAGTGTGTTTATCTTATTTGAAATAAAAATATGCAAGCACAAATACCAAGGCTGGCTAGGACAATAGTTGTTGGATTTCACTTGGTTTCCCAACTACGCTTATTCAAATTAGATACTTAGATGCTTGACCTATTGGGATCCAAGAATACTAAGAGGGTGGGGTGAATCAGTGTTTTGTCGGAATGATTAATTTTAACCTTATTAACACAACTCAGCAACTAGTAAACATAAAAGCAAATAAAAATAAGTAACAATTCAACCACAAAGATGAACACCATAACACCATAGATTTATACATGGAAAACCTCAATGAGTAAAAACCACGGTGGGATTGGAGACCCACAATATCTATCCACTGATTAGATAAATAAATATTACAATAAGGGGCTTTCACATGCAGGAAGGCCAACAACCTAGAGCACACTGGTCATCACAAAAGGAGTCTCACTCACTACAGAAAACATCGGACTACAATCCGGAATGAAGATTGAACTGCTAGAATAACATCTCCTATGCCTGAGTACAGTTCTGGTTAAGCTCAATACAAGAGGTCTTAAACCTCTTACACAAACCCAACTCGATCACCTATGATCAACCAAAACCTCTACATATGATCACAACCTTATTTGCACACAGATAATCACATAGCCATTCGTCCATGATCTACAAAGAGATCTTACATCATATTTATACCAACCTGGGACCTAAACAATTAGGCTGGCCACGTAAAAGATAATACAATAAATCCATCACATAAACCTACAAACCAATGATAAACCAAGTCGGCCTATGACTGAAACAACATAAACCAATCAATAAATCAAATCGGTAACACATTGGGAGCATCAACCAACACGTTACATAATTCGGTCCATAACCTAACCGAATAACATTAAGACCAGACCTAAAATAGGTCGCCATAAACCAAACGCAACACCACCGATCAACTAGAACATGAACATGATAACCATTAGCATCTTGTAAACCTTCTATAAGCTGCACCAACACCACTTATCAAATTCATCAAAAGATCTTCAACAAAGCTTTGTCGGTAAAACCCTTACCAGTAACCAAAAGGCTTATTAGAACATATGATAGCTTCCGGATCACCAAATCTTGAAACAACTGAATGTGACACACATCTGAATAACATAAATGACCAAACCAAACCAATTCCACCAATTGGAATATACCAAAGAAAAATCTCCTGATCATCATCAAAGTCTAACCACTCTACCAGAACTTGGTAGACAGTAAAATAGCTAGTGTTGACATCAATGCAACACATAATCCATTCTTCCAAATTGTCAACAATCTCCCCCTTTGGCATTGATGGCAACACTAGATGTGAAAAACATCCAAGTGCCAATAAGTGCAAAACATGTCTCCCCAATGGAAGACATCCAACAATCTCCCACAAATGATATATCAGTTAAGTTATGAAATAATTCTCTTTACCAATTAACAATCCACAGTCCTTAATCAAACTCCCCTAGTGGGATACAACCAATCTGAAATTTTGTTCCTCCCCCTTTGTCTGATGTATTTGTTAAGCTCTATTTTTCACATGTATACCTCTCCCCCTTTGACATCAATGCCAAAAATTTGACATAAACATCAAAGAAAAATCATCAAACCTTTGGACCACACAGCTGACTACTCCCCCTGAGTAGTAGCACCAACACATCAATTTGGAATGAATGATAGCTCTAATAAATGCATATCGGACTGATGCCAATCAACATCACTCAAGTCTCTACCAGAGGGGTAGAGACCCTCAATCTATCTCTGAAGTATTCAAATGATTCCTTAGGAAAAGGTTTAGTGAAGATATCTACAATCTGCTCTTTAGTGTTCACATAAAATAGTATGGCTTCATTTTCTTCCACCTTCTCCTTTAGAAAATTATACTTGATTGATATGTGCTTTGTATTAGAATGAAATACCAGATTCTTTGATATGTCAATAGCAGCAGAGTTATCACAGTGAATAACTACCGGTTCATTGCAATCTACCCTTATATCCTTCGACATTTGTTGCATCCATAGAACTTGTGTACAGTTAGTAGCAGTAACGACATACTCAGCTTCAGAAGTAGATAAAGAAGTACATGGTTGTTTCTTGTTGATCCATGAAACAAGTTTCTTTCCAAGAAATAAAAATCCACTGGATGTGCTTTTTTGGTTTCCTATATTTCTATCCCAACCTGCATCTAAATATGCTCATAGTGTAAAGCCATTATCAACCATAAACCATACCTGAAAATCCTAGCTACCGGAGAAAGGATTCAACATAATCAAGTCCTTCCTTCTGAAAATATCCTTTCTAAACTAATCAAGACTTTTTCCAATAACATCCAAATCCATGTGTTGTTCCTTTCTAGCTGATCTGATTCCTCTTCCATAGATTACATCCAACATTCATGCTTACATGCTTCATCTATTGATTTCGGTTCAATTTGAGAAATTAAACATACATCTTCAGTTGCCAGCCTTCTTCTTGTCCAATTATCCGATCTTTAGTTACTGTTGAATTTTTTGATATTTTTGGGGTAATTGGTTCAACATCCCATTTCAGTACAGGTGCTACCGATTCAGTTGTAATCATTTCCACTTTCGGTTCTCTCTCATAAAATCTAATTTGACCTCTTTACTGCTCATCCGCCTTGACATTAACACTCTCCACAATTTTCTACAATCTTTATGACATCTATATGCTTTGCTTTCATTTGAATAACCAAGAAATATTCCTTCATCACATCTAGGATCAAATGCTCCAATTTACTACCAAAGATTTCGAAGTACTTAATTGTAGATGTATGACCAAACCATAACTCAAAAAGTGACTTACTGGTAAACCAAACCAGATCTAAGATCAAAGATCCAAGATCCAACAAATCTTCACCGGTTAACCTTCAAACTAACTTCTCCAAAATCTGAAATAGGCTTTCAGACTACTATAGGGGGAAATGCAACATCTGTCATCAATTTTCCTCCCCCAAGGTGAATACCTTAGTTATCGGATGAGTTTCCTATAGGTGCAGGAACATTCTGCTCTGTCAGTTGAGTAACCGGGGTATATGCTTCAACTGAATGAACATCTGGGGCAATTGATTTTGTCGATTGATCCTCAGACTTCATAACCCACTTCTTCTCATGCTCCTTCTGAATATCATCAACCTTTTGTTTTCCCTTCTCATCATTTCCTATTGGTAGGTTCTTGTTTCTGCAAAATTTAGCAATATGTCCAACATTGTTGCATCCATAACAAATGACATTGTTTTTCTGAATTGCCTTACTATAACCTTGACCATTCCTTGACCTACATTGATTATCCATATGCCCAAACTTTCCACATGCATGACATCTCACATTCATTCTACAATTTGATGTCCTATGACCATACTTTTTACAATTTGAACACTAATCGGGAACTGAATTATTATTCTGATTGACTATTTCTACATTGACTTTCCATATGACCAAAATTAATGCAAATAAATCATCTACATTTAAATTTATGTGCATTAGGTTGCCTTATCGATGACCTTTGATTTCGGTTGACTGGTGAATTCTCCTGATTGTTCTTTTGGCTAGATGTGTCATCCTAATTTGCAGTACCAGAGTATTCTCCATGCTCAAATCCAAGACCTCTAGTGTCTCCACCGTTCCTCTGATTCTTCAATAACTCATCAAGATTAGGAGAACTATCCTTGAACTTATATTTGTATTCATTTGCAGCATCCAGATCACCTCTTAGGACTGTCACTATTCTCTCCAACTCTTGCTTATTGTTCTGTGTTTGCACCAATTCAGTTCTCAATATATCATTCTCATGCGCCAACCTAATGCATTCATCATATCTGTCTTTCATAGATTTAGAAAGATTTTCTTCATTCTTCTTCCGGTCTTGAATCTCCTTAGACATCCTCATGGTTAGGGCTTTCATTTCATTCTTCATGACACCATTTTCTCGATTCAACTTATGACATAGATCCTTTCAAGCATTCTTCTCTTCATCATCCTGATTTTCCAATTGATCATAGAGTTCCTTCCTTTTATCTTGTGCAGATGACAACCTCTCTTGCGGAGTAAAGATGAATTCCTTCATAGATCTCAACTCATCTTGAAATTTCATGTTCCTCAACCTTTCAGCATCATAGTCTTCAAGAGCTACTTGAAGTTCCTTCCTCAAACTTATCTCCATATATTCAAGATACATGATCTTCCTCAAGCTGTTAGACTTGCTCCAAGGCACCAGGATTTGATACCAATTGTTGGGATCCAGGAAAACTGAGAGGGTGGGGGGGGGGTGAATCAATGTTATGCCGGAATGCTTAATTTTAACCTTATTAACACAAAAACTCAGCAACCAGTAAACATAAAAGTAGATAACAATAAGTAACAATGCAACCAAAAAGATGAACACCATAACACCATAGATTTATACGTGGAAAACCTCAATGAGGAAAAACCATGGTGGGATTGGAGACCCACAATATCTATCCACTAATCAGATGAATAAATATTACAATAAGGAGCCTGCACATGCAGGAAGACCAACAGCCTAGAGCGCACTGCTCATCACAAAAGGAGTCTCACTAACTACAGAAAACTGTTGGCATATGTGCAGAGTATGATGACATAATGATATTGTATGTTTTCATTGATGTCAATATGCTGAAGAGTGAACCGGTATATTGAAGTAAGCAACTGGCAAGAGAACCGGTATGATGTTGTGAACCGATATATGTGAAAAAGTGAAGCGGTATGTTTGTCCAAGTGAACCGGTATGTTGGAGTGAGAACCGGTATATGAAATGCTTTGTATCAAGGTTTCATATGGTATGACTACCGGTTGGTAGTCTCAGCTCCAGGGTTTTCGGTTGAAGTGTTCCAAGCCTATGTGATTCAACCGATGACATCGTGTCATGAGTTAGCATTATAATGAAGACCAAATCATGTTGCCATGTCAGCCTTGTGCACGTGAAGGATCTTGCATGCAGAAGATTGATCTGATCTACCTCAGGAATGTGCGAAGTCTCTGTAAATGGTGGAGAATGGGTGATGGGTTATTGCCTCCAAGAAGCAGTGAAAAATGAACGATGGAGAACGTCTTGAGATCTGTTCAAGACTGTTGTATTCAATGCAAGGTGTTCAATGGTCAGGATTGAACTGACTGAATTGCTTAACCTAAATGGTTAGGGTTTAGGGTTTATGCTACCAACCTATCTGTTTCCTATAAGGTCAATGTTGTTTTTCATGTTGAGGTTGTTGGCAAATGTTGTGTGTGTATATAAGTGCAGAGATACGTGATTCTTGCCAGACCAGATAAGAGAATAGATACCTGTAGAGTGTGATTACAGAAGGAAGGAACTAAAGCGGATCCGCATTGGCATTGGGTGCTGTTACCAGATCATTGTAATACCTGTTGATCTCTAACCACTTCAACAGTTGGAAAATCCCTTAACAGGGTAGCTTTAACCAACCTGTTATAAATCCTTTAACAGGGTGACTCAAAATCATTGAGTTCTTAAAATCCTCTAACAAGGTAACCTTTAATAGGGTTTAACCCTTAACTGGGTATTTAGCCATCCCTTAACTAGGTGATCCCTAGCAGGATTGGTTCCTAACAGAACCTACTGTAACAGTCTTCAACCAGAATAGGATCCTAACAAAGCGGACTTCAAAAGGGTTCAAAGAACAACTTGTGGGTGTCCATCCCCACTGTGGTTTTTCCCAGTTGGGTTTCCATGTAAAAAATATGTGTGTCATGTGTGATGCCTTTTCATGTGATGTTTTGTTATTTTCTGTCAAGTGGTAAATCATGTCGAACTAGCAGGTTATTATATTTCTGATGGTAGAGTACTAGTGTATGCATATGGGTGAAGTGGAAATAAGATGTTAGATTGTGTGGAAAGCTAAGTGTTATCGGTTTAGGTCCTTCACAATCTCACTATGTTTAACCGGTAGTAATCTGGTTTAGATTGGTGTTAGTGATTGCCAGTCAAGTGCACTATTTGCAATCAAACCGGTTGAGGAAAAGTATTTTTGCCTGTACTGATTCACCCCCGCTCTCAGTACCAGTTTGGTACTAATTGTTCATCATTTATTCATCAAAAACATCAGACTACAATCCGAAATGAAGATTGAACTACTAGAATAGCATATCCTATGCCTGAGTACAGTTTCGGTTAAGCTCAATACCAGAGGTCTTAAACCTCTTACACAAACCCAACTCGATCACCTATGATCGACCAAAACCTCAGCATATGATCACAACCTTATTCGCACACAGATAATTGCATAGCCTTCTGTCTATGATCTATAAAGAGATCTTACATCATATTTATTCTGACCTGAGACCTAAACAATTAGGTCAGCCACCTAAAAGATAATACAATAAATCCATCACATAAAACCACAAACCAATGATAAACCAAGTCGGCCTAAGACAAAAATAACATAAACCAATCAATAAATCCAAGTGGTGACGCAACAGGAGCATCAACCAACATGTTACATAAACTGGTCCATAACCTAATAGAATAGCATTAAGACCGGACCTAAAATAGGTCACCATAAACTAAATGCAACACCATCGATCAATGTGAACACGAACATGATAACCATCAGCATCCTATAAACCTTCTAGAAGTTGCACCAACACCACTTATTGGATTCATCAAAAGATCTTCAACAAAGCTCTGTCGGTAAAACCCTTACCATAACCAAAAGGATTACTAGAACATATGATAGCTTTCAGATCACCAAATCCTGAACCAATTGAATGTGACACACATCTGAATACCATAAATGACCAAACCAAACCAATTCCACCAATCAGAATATACTGGAGACAAATCTCCTGATCATCATCAAAGTCCAACCACTCTACTAGAACCCGGTAGACAACATAACAACTAGTATTGACATCAATGACAAACATCAATGCAACACATAATCAATTCCTCCAAATTTCCAACATGACCCCACTGGCTCCACTCCATAGCACTCACTTCTCCAGGGCAGCCAAGCATCAGTCCCCATAAAAACTCCCCATGGCGAACTTTGTATCTCTACTAAGAACCATAAGAATGTGAGACGATATCAGAGGTTCGTCCTCCTGTACTAAAAACTAGATGGTTTTTGGCTTCTAAAACAAGGGTTTTTTAGTAAGGGCATCTATTTGAGTGGCCATAATCAACAGTGTGTTACGCTCCATTAAGGAAGGCCTCCCAGTCTTGTAGATGTTACACTCCACAAGGTTTTACGTGTCATGTGGACACTGAGGGAGTCATAACACCATTATGGCAACATGTAACACTCGTTGCTTGAAACTTTTGTCACAAACACTTTTATTTATAGTGGTTAGGAAGAGCTTGGCTTTATCTTGTTACCACTTGGGTTGCTCCCTCTCACTTGGCCTTATGGGCTACTTGGGAAGCAGGCCCTCCTACCTAAATAGAAGATGATAACAATTTTTATGACACCAAAGGTCCAATGGAAGTCAAAGGGAGAGGATACTTTTGTTATCAACTCTAGTGTTCTAAACATAAAATGTGCAAAGAGCACCAAACACTTCAAACAAGTTCTTTAACCCAAATGAAAAAGAGATGTGACCCTAATTAGACTAATATCAAAAGACACACACCTAGATAACCCCTAAAGCAAATGATTATTAGTTTTGATAGATTGCCTCCACCTGCAAGCACACTAATTAGGTAAATTTTAGAAATCCAAATCCAAATGCGAAATGGGGGCCTTCGACAATATGCTTTTTGACAAATACAAAGATCTGATTTTCCACAATTTTTTTTGCTTCAAAATTAAAATCATAAAGAACATACCACCTATATAATTTCAAGACATTTCCAGAAATGTAAGAAAATCCCCAAAAATCGCTAATTTACTCCCAAAATTAATTTTTTATGAAAAATCATAAAAAAATCATAGAAACTTCAAATATGCTCCAAAAAATATAATTTTTGACTGGGCACTTCTGATACTATTTACAACATATTAAAAAAAATTATGCAAAAATTTTAAGGCGTTTATGAGATCTGATCAAATCATTGCAAAACCCAAATGTTTAAAGATAAGATTTTTCATGAATTATTTTGGACCCAAATTAAAATCACAAAAATTAGACCCCCTGTATAATTTTGAGACCTTTTTATAAATGTAAGAAAATCCAAAAAATTTGCTAATTTTCTTCCAAAATTAATTTTTTATGAAAAAAAAAACATAGAAAATTCAAATATGCTCCAAAAAATTGGGTTGAACAAATTTTGATCCAAAAATTTTAAGTCATTTGTGAGATCTGATCAAATCCCTCCAAAATCTTAATTTGGTGGCCAAAACCCTAGTTGCACAAGGTTATTCTGTAAATTGTTTTACAAAACAACAATTTAGGGTTAGAAATACCTGTAAAAAAATATAGATCTAACAAAAATCCATGTCCCACCAGGGGTGCCAAAATGTATACGGTGAAAAGTGATGATAAATTGTTATAAAACCATAAAGATCCAACCACAAACAATCTAGGTCCTACAATGAAACATTCACCAATACCAATGGAGATACCTAAGATCATGCAAATCAACAAAATAAAGCAATATTACCATTCGCATGTCAAGTAGGGTTTCAATCTCCATTGATCTTGTTTGATATATTTGCTCTCAGATTTTATGTGTGCACAAGAGCTCAACAAAGAACGGATTGTGGTTGATAGCTTGATCGCAAGAAGGCTTGATTGCATATGAGTGTTTAGATGCATCAATCAACTAGCTGGATTGATTAGGGTTTATAATGAAGGAGAGTATCCTCTTATATAGAGAACACTTTAGGAAATGGAGGGATAAGATTAATAGGTGTAAAGGATAAATGGTCCGCTAGGATTAAAGGGTAGGTAGAGGGAAAAATAAATGATAAAGGGGGAAGGTAAGAGAAGAATTAAGAGATGAATAACACATGTCATGGGCAGAAAAGGCTAATGAATTAATTAAATAAATAAAGATTTATTTAATTTATAGAGGAAGTGGGATCAGTTAAATAAATAAAATATTTATTTAATTTAAGAAAAGGACAATTTAAATAAATAAAAGTATTTATTTAAATGAGGAAAGGCTTAGAAGAGGATTAATGTATTAATTAAATATATACAGATTTATTTAATTAATAGAGGACTTAGGATAAAATAAATAAATAAAATAAAATATTGAATTAATTAGACATGACAATTCTAGGTGTCTACAATTAGAATGTTAAAAAGAAAAGAAAAGAAGCAATCCAAAAAGTAATAAATCGGGTGTTTCTAGTAACTCCATTGGGGCTATAGATGCCTAATTGGCAATGGAGCTATGCCATGTGGTAACCAAAGCAATAACCTTGTTGAGGCAATAGATGTTTGTCTGTCAGTGGGGCTCTATTTGGTTGGCTATGGGAGGTTAGGATCAACTACATACCTTAATCCAAGGACATGCTTTTCTACATATTCTAATCACAGGAAAGGGGAAAATGATCACGATGCACACACATTTGAATTCTTGGATCTTCCATCTGAATAAGGTTTTATTTTGAGTACAGACGCTTTTTGGGTATAAAATCAAGAAACTCAAATAAAGGTACTTAAGTATTATATGATAAAATATGGTATTTTATTCTGAAGATTTTCTTCTTGCCTTTAGCAGGTTTTCCTTTAGTATTGTCCTTACTCTGTTAGAGTTTTGTGCTCTTTCTTTTTGATTGATTTCTCCTAAAGGATTCTCAATTTATTTTCAGTACTTTTCATTTAGCCTTGCTTTAAACTGCAATTCACTTAAGAATATTCTAAATGTCAAAAGGCCACATATTTTATGAAAGAGAAGGGTTTACTAATATTTTATACCTTTATCAATTTCTAACATTCCAACCCTTTGTGATGCAAGAAGACTAGATAATATCGAGATGCAAGGATGTGTTATTTTCCAAAATCTCAAAGGACCTTATTCACCTAGTTCAACATTGAGGTCTGATCAGAGACACCTCACATGAACTTGCAAGAAGGAATCTTTCTAATGCCTGATCTATGTGACTAGAGATCCTGAGTTAACTTTCATTAGCAGAAGTCCCCTGCAAGTCACTAGAACTATAGCCTCCTCCCATAGAAGCCTATTTCCCAAGTAAAGATATCGACCTCTTTCCCCTTTGTCTGTGCAGTTTGAATTGTAGAAGTGACATGTGGGAGTCTTGCACTTTTTTTTTAAAGTAAATCTTCCCACCTTAAGAGAATTTCCCAAAGGTAATCCATGTGTCAGCATCACAGATAGATGGAATTTGTTTGGAAAACATAGTCTGAGGAACCCCACTAGCATGTCAAGTGTCAGTATTACGAAAGATCTAGAAATCATCAAATAAATATCCTAAGAGATTCTCTAATCTCTCGACACATGTCCCACTTCGGTTAAAAAATTAGGAATATTACTGGAGATCAAGCGTTATGTGGTAGTCATGCAAAAAGTTCTAGATGATCTTATTTGGCAAAATCACATGTGTGTTGGTGATGGGATCAAAGAAAAAGGAGAAAGAATGATCATGAAAGAAAAACAAGGTGTTTTATTCTCTCAAATCATGACTAAAAGGTGGTCAGGATGTAGATAGTGATCAATGTCGGTGATCAAAGAAGATTTATGGGATAGAGCCTCCAACACAGAAACAATTATCTCCATTATCATGATTCTACCACCAAAAAGATATTCTTTGTAACCCAATGAAGATTCTCTCAAGGCAAAGGATTAAATATAAAAAATCCAAGGGGAAAGGAGATCTATTGCAACTTCTAATGAATAGAAGGCTTTACAAGCCTTTTGTCCTGTTTGAATAGAAAATATATCCTCATTTATTTAGAATAAAATGTATCATGATTATGAGTTGTGTTAAACATTATCTATGTTTGGGCCTCAAAATGTTTGCCCTCAATAAGATACTAGATTGTGCCTTAATCGCCTTTCTTGTATCTATTATGGGAAGTGTTTTGTGCTTCTAAATTAAATGCATGATTATTTTTCTATTTGGTTTTTTCTGGTTGTTTGAATTCTCAATAGATGATAGATCATGTAAGAAATTTTACTCTTCCATTTTTCATAAGGATAGATACCAAATTATATCGCTCCTCACAAAATTAACATGATGATGAACCATTATGAAAATTTAAAGGATTTGCTTAATTTTTTTTGGCCTTTACAAGTGCTTCCCGTAGTGAAGATCTGAATATGCCACCCTATGTCTTTGTCACTTTGTGTGTTTTGTTCTCCTAACAATGAAGGGTTCATGGCATATTGTGCCTCTTTTACAAAATAAGTAGGTCCTAAGTGCCTCATCAATGTAAGTATTAAAGTGTTGCAAAAGCTCCACATTCATAGTAATCTTTGTGATTGTTAATGTTAGACAACTCAGATAACCAGAGGACAACTGAGAGGGGGGGTGAATCAGTTGTCAGTAGATTATAGAACTTTAATAATTAAAACATTATTACCAAAATACATAAACCAAATACTGGAACAACAAAAATAGTTAAGAACAAATATAAACCACAGAATATTTACCAACCATCCACAAAAGATAACACCAAGATTTGTACATGGAAAACCTGGTAAAGGGAAAAACCACAGTGGGAAGTCTACCCACAGTCAAATAATACTTCTGCAGTAAGTATGTGATTACAATAAGAGGGGAATGCACATTTAGGAAGGCCAATAGCCTAGAGTACACTGCTCATCACAAAAGGAGCCTCATTGATTACAAAATAAATCCAGACTACAATCCGGAAGAAGAAAGAACTGCAAGAATATCATCTCCTATGCCTGAGTATAGTTATGGTTAAGCTCAGTACCGAAGGTCTTAAACCTCTTTCACCAACTCAATTCAATCACCTATGATTGAAAAAATCCTCTGCAAATGATTACAACTTTATTCACACATAGATAATCTATAACCACATTAATCCCATGAATCCCCATGATCTACAAAGAGATCTTACATCATATTTATACCAACTTGTGACCTAAAAAATTAGGTCGGACACCTAAAAGATAATACAATAAATTCATAACTTAAACTCACAATCTAATGATCAACCAAGTCGTCCTAAGACCGAAACAACATAATCCAATCAACAAACCCAACCAGTAACGTATCGGGATCATCCACCAACACGTTACATAAACCGGTCCATAACCTAGCCGAAAAAGATAGCATTAGGTCCGGACCCAAATCCAACACCACCGATCAACAAGAACATGAACAAGATAACCAACAACATCCCTAAAGCCATCTAGAATCCATGCCAACACCACTTATCACGTACATCAAAAGGTCTTCAACAAAGCTCTGTCGGTGGAACCCTTACCAGTGACCAAAAGGCTTACTATAACATATGATAGCTCCTGAGTCATCAAATTCCAAACCAATTGATCGCGATACCCATCTGAATAGCATGAATGACATATCTAAACCAAATCCACAAGCCAAAGTGTACCGGAGCATACTGGATCAATATCATAAACCAACCACTCTACCGGAACCTACCGGAAGCTGGTAAACAACCAAAACAGTCGGTGTTGCCATCGATGAAAAAACATCAATGCAACACATAATCAATTCCTCCAATTGCCAACAATCTCCCCCTTTGGCATTGATGGCAACACTAGATGTGAAAAACATCCAAGTGCCAAGAAATGCCAAACAAATCTCCCTCAAAGGAAGATAGTCAACAATCTCCCAAAAGATGATATAACAATGAAGTAACAAACTCTCCATGTGAATGATATCTTTGTTAAGCTTTGATCTCTCCCCTTGATTGATGTCTTGTTAAGCTTTATTTTTCACATATATCTCTCCCCCTTGGACATCAATACTAGAAATAGGACATGAACATCAAAGTAAAATCATAAATCCACTGAACCACACAACTGACTACTCCCCCTAAGTAGTGGCACCAACACATCAATCCGGAATGAATAGTAGCTATGCAAGTGCATGCCAGATTGATACCAGTCAGCATCATTCAGGTATCTACTAGAGGGGTAGAAACCCATAATCTGTCTCTGAAATACTCAAATGATTCCTTAAGCAAAGGCTTAGTGAAGATATCTGCAATTTTCTCTTTAGTGTTCACATAAACCAATTTGACTTTATTTGCTTCCACCTTCTCCTTCAAAAATTTATACTTGATAGATATGTGCTTTGTCTTAGAATGAAATACCAGATTCTTTGATATATCAATAGCAACAGAGTTATCACAGTGAATAACTACCGGTTCATTACAATCTACCCTTATATCCTTCAACATTTGCTTCATACATAGAACTTGTGTACAGTTAGTAGCAACAACAACATGCTCAGCTTCAGCAGTAGACAAATATGTACATGACTGCTTCTTGCTGATCCAAGAAACAAGTTTCTTTCCAAGAAAGAAAGTTCCATCGGATGTGCTCTTCCGGTCATCAACATCTCCAACCCAATCAACATATGTATATGCACATAGTGTAAAGTCATCATTTTCAAGATACCACAAACCAAGTTCAGTTGTTCCCTCCAAATACCAAATTCAAGATCACTCTGATATCTTGATACAAACCAAGTTCAGGATCAATCTGATATCTTGATACAATACAAACTGCATTCATTGTATCTGGTCTAGTCTGAGTCAGATATAACAAACCTCCAATCATAGACTTGTACCTTGTAGGATTTACTGGTGTTGATGCATCTTTCTTAGTCAAATTCTCACTTGTAACCATAGGTGTACCAATCGGTTTAGAATCTTCCATACCAAATTTGTTCAACAACTCTCTAGCATACTTAGTTTGACAAATGAAAATACCTTTATCAGTTTGAGTAATCTGCAAACCTAAGAAAAATTTCATCTCCCCAATCATAGACATCTCAAATTCATTCTTCATGTTTTTAGAGAATTCCATGCATAACTTATCTTCACCTCCAAAAGTGATATCATCAACAAAGACTTCAAAAATCAATATGTCATCATCAATGATCTTATAGTATAAATTACTATCAGCATTACCTTTAGTGAAACCAAGCTTCAAAAGATATTTATCCAATCTTGCATACCAAGCTTTGGCGGCTTGTTTTAATCTATATAAATCTTTACTTAACCTGCAAACCATGTTTTTGTCATCTAAAAGTGAAAACCCATCAGGTTGCTCAACATAAACTTCCTCTTCAATATCTCCATTCAAAAATGCACACTTAACATCCATCCGATAAACCTTGTAGTTCCTATGGGCAGCATAAGCAAGAAATAATCTCACAACTTCAATCCCAGCTACTAGAGAAAAAGTTTCATCATAATCAATTCCTTCCTTCTGAGAATATCCTTTACAAACCAATCTAGCTTTATTCCTCACAACTTGTCCATCTTCATTCAATTTATTCCTAAAAACCCATTTAGTTCCAATAACATTCTTATTTTTAGGTTGAGGAACTAAGTCCATGTGTTATTCTTTTCTATCTGATCCAATTCCTCTTCCATAGCTTTCATCCAACTTTCATCTTTACATACTTTAATTACTGATGCCAGTTCAATATGAGAAATTAAACACACCTCATCATCTACCAACCCTCTTCTTGTCATCACTCCTTTTCTCTTGTCTCCAATGATTTGATCTTCTAAATTATTCAACCTTACATATCGAGGAGTCTTCTGACTTTCTGTTCCTTTGCTCTAATCTTCAGTTACTGTTGAAATTTTTTACACTGCTGGAGTAATTGGTTCAACATTCTATTCTGGTACAGGTGCTACCAGTTCAATTATGATCATGTCCATTGTCGGTTCTCTCTCATAAGTTTTAATTTGATTTCAATTTTTCTCATCCACCTTGACATTAGTGCTTTCCACAATTCTCTGCAATCTTTTGTTCTAACATCTATATGCTTTGCTTTCATTAGAATAACCAAGAAATATCCCTTCATCACATCTAGGATCAAACTTCCCAATGGAATCATCTCTTTTGATATAGAATTTATTACCAAAGATTCTAAAATACTTAACTATAGGTGTATGACCAAACCATAACTCATAAGGTGTCTTAGCAGTGTCTCCTTTGATATGAACTCTTTTGAGTGTGTCTATCGTCATGCTCATAGCTTCTCTCTAGTAGATGTGAGGTAGATTAGCTTCCATAACCATAGTTCTAGCCACATCCAAGAGAGTTATGTTCTTCCTTTCCACAACTCCATTCTGTTGAGGTGTCTGGGGTGCAAATAATTGTCTCCTTATCCCATTCTTTCCATAATAACTGTTAAATTCACCGGATGTGAGTTCTCCACCCTAATCATACCTTAAGAATTTAATCTTCAATCTTGTCTCTGTCTCAACTTAAGCTTTAAATATTTTAAGCTTTTCAAATGCTTCAGATCTCTCCCTTAGAAAAGTAACCCACATCATTCTAGAATAGTCATCAATGATTAGCATAAAATATCTATCACCCTGAAAATTTTTGATTCTAGTAGGACCACACAAATCAGTATGAATAAGATCAAGAACATCATTATATTTGTCTTGTATACTTTTAAAATAAGTTCTGACTTGCTTTCCCATTTGACATTCCTTACATACCGAATTATAGGGCTTCACAATCTTAGGTATATCTCTAACTACCTTAGTAGAACTGATCTTTACAATGAAATCAAAATTCACATAACACAACCTCTTATGTCATAACCAACTCTCATCAATTTGTGAAATCAAACATGTCTTCTCACCAGAATTCAAATGAAAGATGTTACCTTTAGTTTGAGTACCGATTGCAATCTCCAATTCAGATCTGTTGATAATCTTGCATTTTCCATTCTTGAACTGTAACTGAAATGCCTTATCCACCAACTGTCCTACACTCAAAAGATTATTCCTTAAACCTTCAACATAATAAACATTCTTAGTATCATGCTTACCATCCAGTGGCATGGTTCCTCTTCCCTTGATCATGCATGCTTTGTCATCTCCAAATCTAACTAGACCGCCATCAAATTCTTGCAGAGATAGAAACTTCCTTTTATCTCCAGTCATATGATGTGAACATCTACTAGCTATCACCCACTCATCCTTGTCTTCAATTTTAGCAGCAAGGGCCTTTTCTTCAAGTACTAGATCATCTTCCTTGATAGCCAAAAATACCCATTTCTTTCCATTGCCAGATCCACTAGCTGAATCTTGTGTCGGTTCATCATCAGAATCAGTCACACCTTCCTCATCAGCATAGTAGCATGATTTGTTTTTGTTTCTCCTATACTTATGCTTGTTCTGATAATCATGGTTAGGTCTAAAAGATCTTCTAACTCTTTCCTCAAATCTTGAATTCCTTTTAGGACATCTAGAATGCAAAATGACCTATCTTATTACATGCAAAACATTTAAAAGGTGATTTTCCTTCATACTTACTTCCGGCAAGAACCTTAGGTACTTTTCTAGAAAATAGGGCTTCAAGTTGCTCAAACTCTTCATCTTCTTTTTTCATTTCCTCCTGTTCCTTAGCATATAAGGCTTTTGCATGAAAAGTAAGTTCAGATTTTGCAACTCCAAAAGGACCAAATTCCTCAAGCTCAAAAGTAGATAACTTCCCAACCAAGGTATCCCTATTAATAGATGTGTTTGCCATAGTTCTCAATTCATTAATTGTAGTCTTATATTCCGGTGGCAAAGCTCTCAATACTTTAGAAACTATTTCATCTTCACTCAAAGATCCACCACAACACTGAATTCCCATGACAATCTCATTAACTCTCTCTATAAAAGCAATAATCCTTTCATCTTCTTCCATCTTTAGGTTCTCATATCTCACCCACTAACCATCAAGTTTACCAATTTTAATAGTAGGATCACCTTCATTTAGAATCTCCAATTTATTTCATATAGCCTTTGTAGTTGATTTGTTAGATAGTCCCATAATTTGCTGATTAGAAAGTGCATACAAAAGGGCTTCTCTAGCTCTACAATCATTTTCAATGTCCTTATCCAAGCCTGCTAGAGGAGGATTGTCAGATGCTAGATTATGATCTATATAGCCATTCTCTATGATCTCCCAAATCTCCTTACCAAGACATCTTAGATGATTCTCCATCTGAATCTTCCATACTCTGTAATTTGTTCCATCAAGCCTAGGAATTTCTCTCCGAAAAACAGCAACAAATGAACTTGCAGTATTAGACACCATAGGATCTTCCTCAAGCGGTTAAGCTTCTGTAGAGAGGACCAAGCTTTGATACCAATTTTTAGATAACTTAGATAACTGGAGGACAACTAAGAGGGGGAGTGAATCAGTTGTTAGCAGATTATAGAACTTTAAGCATTAAAACCTTATTACCAGAATACATAAACCAAATACCGGAACAACAAATATAACAGTTAAGCACAAATATAAACCACAGAACATTTACCAACCATCCACAAAAGATAACACCGAGATTTGTACATGGAAAACCTGGTAAAGGGAAAAATCACGATGGGAAGCTTACCCACAGTCAGATAATACTTCTGCAATAAGTATGTGATTACAATAAGAGGGGCCTCCACATGCAAGAAGGTCAACAACTTAGAACACACCGCTCATCACAAAAGGAGCCTCACTAACTATAAAATAAATCCAAACTAAATATTGGAAGAATATTGAACTACAAGAATAACATCTCCTATGCCTGAGTACAGTTCCAGTTAAGCTCAGTACCGAAGGTCTTAAACCTCTTTCACCAACCCAATTCGATCACCTATGATCAACCAAATCCTCTGCATATGATTACAACTTTATTCACACATAGATAATCTATAGCCACATTAATCCCATGAATCCCCATGATCTACAAAGAGATCTTACATCATATTTATACCAACTCGAGACCTAAACAATTAGGTTGGCCACCTAAAAGATAATACAATAAACTCATAACTTAAACCTACAATCTAATGATCAACCAATTTGGCTTGAGACCGAAACAACATAATCCAATCAACAAACCCAACCGGTAACATATCAGGATCATCCACCAAAATGTTACATAAATTGGTCCATAACCAAGCTGAATAAGATAGCATTAGGTTCGGACCCAAATCCAACACCACCAATCAATAGGAACATGAACAAGATAACCAACAGCATCTCGAAAGCCATCTAGAAGCTGTGCCAACACCACTTATCACGTGCATCAAAAGGTCTTCAACAAAGCTCTGTCGACGAAACCCTTACCGGTGACCAGAAGGCTTACTAGAACAGATGATAGATCCTAAGTCATCAAATCCTAAACCAACTAATCATGATACCCATCTGAATAGCATGAATGGCAGATCTAAACCAAATCCACAAGCCAAAGCATACCAGATCAATATCATAAGCCAACCACTCTAAATCATAAAAGTAATTTGGTCGGTAAATTGAAGAAGTCTTTGTATGGCCTCAAATAGAGTCCTAGGATGTGGGGACTAAAATTTAATATTGTTAGAGTAATCTTTTATTAGCTAATACTTTAGGGTGTGGAGTATCCTTTTATAAGGATCCTCTCTTTGTATTTTCAACAACTGTAATTATTGAATTGCATTCTTTTTGCACAATCAATATGACTCCTCTTTTCTGGATCTTTGAATTCTGGCCTCCGTAGCTTTTTTGCTTCTCTCCTTCTATGATAGGTTTGCATGTGGGTGATCTTTGGGAGCTGTAGAGTTGATTTTTCCTCAACTCCAATATGATATCAGAGCTCCAAATCTGCATGCCCCTGTTCTCTTCATGAGAGATTTTAGGTCTTGTTTTTCAGATCTGTGTATTCGGGAATTTGTGCAGTTGTTTTTTTTCATTTATGTGGGTAGCTGATTTTTTGGTACATTTTGGTGCCAAAAGGACCTCACAGTTGGATTCAGAAGGCTAATTCTATAAATTTTGATATATAATTTGCCTATTTTCAGTGACATGGGCATCTGAGGCATGATTTTTTATTAGCATATTTTTCGAGGCACAAAAATCTGTATGGTTGCACTTGCAAATGCGTCAAAAAAAATTTGTCACAGATTTTTTTTTTTTTTTTACCCTCTTTATGCCCTACAAGAGGGGTTTTTTTTCTTTTGGCCATAACTTGGTCATACAAAGGTGTTTTTTCAAAAACCTTATATTGTCGGAAAGCTCTTTCCGAGCTCTATCTAGATCTAGAGGATTGAACTTTTTATTTTACTTTTTTGATTACATTTTTTGCTGTCAAATATAGAGGTTCCTTTTTGCACCCCGGGAGACATAACTTGAGCATCGAAACTTCATTTTTTGAAAACTTTATATCGTTGGAAAGCTTGTTTTGTGTTCTTTCCATTAATATGAGTTTTATTCCTAGATTATACTCTAGGTATATTTTATTAAGTTTTTTAATTTTTAGCACTCTGATGAATATCTTGGATGTTTCAGGTCTTGGGATCTCTTTCTTTGAGTAGGATGTCTCGTCTTTGGCTTTCTGTTTCTAGTCTTATGTCTCTTCTTATCATTGTATCATTTTAATTATGCAAACACAATGAGATAAAGTGCCACCATACATTGTATACTTGGGATCGTGCACATCTTGTGTTTTATTGTACATGCACTACTTATAAAGTGTCATGGGAGGTTGATGTTTGCCTTTTGTTTGCCATCTGCCTTTGTCAAGTGAGTGTTCCTTCCATGATACTATGTACTTTCTCTGTACCTTTGATGTTCCTGGTTCTTCGTCATGCAATTCTTGTTGGCCATTCTTTTCAGTGTACCTGTCCCTCTCCATTTTTCAACATTAAGGGGAGGTTTGTCCTATTGTTCTAATGCTTCCTTGGTTTGATTGATCAGCTCTTCAGGCTTTCATGTTTTATGCCATCTGTATCTTTGAGTTCAGTTGTTTGCCTTTATTTGCCATCTAATTCAAGTAGTGTCATTTGAGGGTACTCATGCAGATTACAGTCTTCTCTACTTGGTCATGTTCTTTTCAGTGGAGGTTCTTCTAATCAACAGTTACTCTTCGACAATGTTTGTAGCTATTTCATGCTTCAGTGGTGTTCTTCATGCTCTTTTTTTTTCCCTATCTTCTGGAACACTCTTGTTTGGAGGCTTCTTAGTCCTTCACTTGAGCTTTCATCTCTTATTGGAGAGGAGTTTTTTTCCCATAGGGTTTTCTCCTTTTTCTCCACTTTATAGAGATTTTATTATACTTGGATACCTCATCAGGCCTAGTTGTCAGGACCCATTGTTGATTTCCTGCATTTTTTACATGTTTTTTAGTCCTTAGTTATTTTTTAGCTACTCCCTAAGTTCATCTTAAGGGGGGTGTTAGAGTAATCTTTTATTAGCTAATAATTATTTATTTCATTATTAGTCTATTATTCTCTATTCTTAAGATAAACTTAAGAATCTTATAATTCTTTAGGGTTTCGATTATCCTCTTATAAGGATTCTCTCTTTGTATTTTCAACAACTATAATTATTGAATTGCATTCTTGTTGCACAATGAATATGACTCCTCTTTTTTGGATCTCTGAATTCTGGCCTCCGTAGCTTTTTTTCTTCTCTCCTTCTGTGACAGGTTTGCATGTAGGTGATCTTTGGGAGCTGTAGAGTTGATTTTTCCTCAACTCCAATAAATACGTATGTGTTGAGTTTGGGATTTGAGTGTTCTAAATCAGATCATTGTGTTTATTATAAATTTGATGGTGATCATTTCTTGTATACTACATTATATGTTGATGATATATTATTTATTAGTAAAGGGAAATGTATGATATTAGAACTAAACTCTCAACTTGTTGCTAAATTTGAAATGAAAGATCTTGGTGTAGAAAAACACATTCTTGAGATGGAGATTAGAAGAGATAGAGTGAACAAAAATATCTAGCTAGGTCAAACTAAGTATGTGAATTCAGTTCTACAGAGGGTCAACATGCAAAATATTAAACCACTATATGTTCCTTTTACAGTTGGAACAAAGTTATTTGTTTCTGATTTTCCTACATCCCCTTTAGAAATTAAGAGATGAGGAAATTACCTTAACAGAGTGCAGTTGGAAGTTTGATGTACATTATTGTCTGTACTAGACCAAACATTGCCCAAATAGTGGGAGTTATTTCCAGATATATGTCTAATCTCGATAGAGTTCATTAGGATGTAGTTATAAGAGTCTTTAGATATTTGAAGGGTACCTCAGAGTATTCTTTGTGTTATCATGGTAATTTGGTAGGAGACATGATTTCCCTTGATATTTTGGTTATGTGAATTCGGACTAAGTAGGTAATATTGAAAGCAGAAGATCCTATAGTGCTTATGTTTTTACTTTATTTGGTGGTACAATTAGTTGGATGAGTAATAAATAGGTTGTGGTTTATTTTTCCACTATTGAAGTAGATTATATGGAAGCTACTCATATTTTTAAAGAAGCCATTTGGTTTAAGAGATCGTGCTCATATAATGGAATAAAACAAGATGCAGTGGCAATTAAGGTGTGATCTACCTAGGTAAGAACACATCATTTCATGCCTATACCAAGCACATTGATGTTCAATATCATTTTATCAGAGATATGGTTGAAGATGGTAGGGTGAAGCTGGTTAAGGTAGAAAATATAATGAATGTTGAAAACTCTTTAATTAAGGCTATGAGCACAAAGAAGTCTAGATGGTGCTTAGAGTTTATGGGTCTCATAGCCCCTAACAATTAATTTATGGTGTAGATACTCCCTTTTCTCTTTCAAGGTCTTCTACGAGTGGGAGAATGTTGGGAAAATGGTGTTTCAACCTTGCATATATATAAGGTTACTACTTTTAGTAATTTTTTATTTGAACACATATTGGTTTGAAACTTTCTCCAAAGCTTTGAGTTGGCTAAATAAGCATTCCGGTAAAAAAAATTTACAAGATTATGCTTATATTTGAAGACATTGAAGTTTCTATTTGTGAAAGTTGTGAATGAAAATTTTGGAGTCAATTTTGAAGGCTTTAGAGGTTGTGAAACGGCTCGAAAGTGTTTGTAATTGATGTAGCGGGTTATATCTTGAAAGAGAATGTCATGAGCTTTCTAATGCTTAAAACAATTTGTCTCGAACACCCTATTCAAAAGTTATGGCCTCTGAAAGTTGGGTCTCCTGAAATAGAAAATGTAAAAAACACATCATACATATAAATGAGTTATAAAAGGGGCATACACATGTTGATGTGTGTTTTGACACATCATAGGGCATCTAGGATTGAAGATAAATGGGTGCCACTTTATTGGGTTGTTTTATCCCATGGTTTTGTAATAATATTTGGTAGCTTCATGTATTGTATCTCCTATATATGAGGTGTGTGAGATGGAGGTTGTGTGTAAGAGTCTTATAGCTATTGAGTTACCTCTAGATCTTTGGTTGGTGATACTCCCGTGAAAAGCATGCTTTGCAAGTATATTGTAATATGTTATTGATTTTTGAATAATATATTGGATGACTTTTGGAGTGTCTCCTGAAAGGGTTTTCCCCATGTAAATCATTGTGTTGTGTTATGCATGTTATTAATGTTTATTTCTCTTAGGTTTCTATAACTTTTGTAAGGATCTGTAAAACAATTGCATTATGCTTCTCTCAAGGTTAGTGTAGGAAGTTTTCTCACTACTTAACTACCTTAGAAGTGGTATCAGAGCCTGATCACCTTTGGTTTCATTTGTGGGTTGTTGGGTTTTTTGAACTAATCCAAATTTGAGAGGGAGCTTGTACAAAAGATACTTTTTGATCTTGTTGTAGGAATTTTAGATGGAAATTTTTTCAAGGAGAATAAAGGTGGAGAAATTTTTTGGAAGTAATTTTGAGATGTGGAAGTTGAAGATTGAGGATCTACAAATAGATCAAGATCTTAGGATGTTGTTGATGTGAATGTCTCAATACCTTCAGATCCTACTATGGCTACTTACTATGATGTTATGAATCATAAAGCTAAGGGTCTAATCAGATTGTTCTTGGCAAACTTTGTGCTAATCAATGTCCATTCATAGACCTCTGCAAAGAAGCTATGGAATAAGCTTGGTGAGATGTATCAAGACAATTTTTTATTGAATTGAATTTTCTTGAGGAAGAAATTATATTCCTTGAGAATGGAATAAGGTGGACAGATTATAGACCATTTGAAAACATTCAATATGTTAGAGGCTAAATAAGAATTTGTTGGTGTCAAGATGGATGAGAAGGAGAAATGTACTATCTTGCTTTGTTCTTTGCCTAATTTGTGAGATTCTCTTATTATATTGGTAGTACTTATGTTGTTTTGAAGTCTGAAGATGTTGTGGGTGCGTTTCTTGGTGAAGAGATATAGAGGAAGGTATCCATCAGTTCAAAGGAATCCCTAGTTGTTCAAGGAAGACCCAAGGAAAAAGGAAAGAAGAATGAGAAGCGTAATAAATCCAAGTCCAGAGGGAGATTGAAATCTCCTAGAAAGTCCAAATTCATTTTCTACAATTACAGTAAATCAGGACACATTCGTAAGTACTGCAAAGAAGAAAAGAAGAAGAAAAAGAATAAGTCTGATTCTAATTTTGAGTTTGACAAGGAAGATGGTGATACATCCATTGTAGCTTTGGCCACTCATGTAGGTAACTATGCATGTTTATATGACTCAAGTGCATCTTTTCAAATGACTTATAGTAGAGATTGGCTTTCTGAATATGAAGAATTTAATGGAGGTAAGGTGTACTTGGGTGATGATTCTAATTTAGATATTGTTGATCGTGGCAAAGTTAGAATCAGATTATATAGGTTTCCTAATGGTACAATAAAAAGGACTGGTGGAGTGTTGCATATCCCTAGACTAGTACAAAATTTGTTATCTGTAAGCAAATTGATAGATGCAGATGTGAATGTATTCATTTTTTATGCAAGGTGTAAAATGGTGAAGAGTGTTATGTTGATTGCTAGAGGTGTTATATTTCACACATTGTATAAGTTGGATGCATACATTGTTGAGTGTAATAGCAATTCTGTGAAAATTAAATTAATGGATACTTCATTGGAAGATTTGAGAGTTTCACCTTCAACAAATGGACATGGCTTTTGGGTATCTAATGGTTCTCTTTCTTTTGAAGTGAAGCTACTTGTAGAGAAGACTATTTTATGGCACTAGAGGCTTGGCCATACTAGAAGAAAAGGGTCTAAGGACCTTGAAAAATAAAAACCTTATTAAAGGTTTGAATGATTGTAATCTTGACATTGAATTATTTGAGCTTTGCATTTAAGTAGAACAAAACCACATTCAATTTTACTCAAGTTATCATAAATCTTGTGGTGTTTTGGATCTTTTTTATTCTGATGTGTTTGGTCTTGTAGATGTTCCTTCCTTTAGAAAATCAACATATTATGTTTTATTTATTGATTATTTTAGTTGAAGGATATGGGTATATTTATAAAGAGTAAATCTAAAGTTTTCAATCGATTTAAATAAGTTAAAGCAATGGTTGAGTTGTAGACTTGAAAGACAATAAAATTTTTGAGGACTGATAATGGTGGTGAATTTTACTCTAATGATTTTGATAGATTCTATAAAGACTATAGAATTAATAGACAGAAGACAACTCCATATTCTCCACAACATAATAGAGTTGCAGAAAGAATGAGCAAGATACTAATGGAGAAGGCTAGCAGTATGCTGAGTGGTGTTCGCCTTTAAAAAAAAAATTGGGCTAAAGTTATTGCCACTACTTGCTACCTGGTTAACAAGTCTCCTACATTAACCCTTGTTGATAAAATCCCTATGGAGGCATGGTCAGGTCATAAGTCTTCATAGAGACATCTTAGAGTTTTTTGTTGTGAGGCATATGCACCTGTGTCAAAGGAGAAGCAAACAAAGTTGGAGAAAGAGGTTGTGAAATGTATCTTCATCATATATAGTTATGGTGTCAAATTATAGAATCTTTGGGACCCTATTGCACAAAAGGTAATACATAGTAGATGAGTCATTTTTAGAGAAATTAAATCTCCTTTTGTTACATTGTGGCTAGAACAAACTAAACAGGAAGTGTGATTCAATTTCCTTCTATGCCTGAAAGATTTGGATTCAAATCCCTAGATAGGCAAGAAGTTGAGGGGATCTCATCTAGCTATGAATCTTGAGAAGAGGAGGAAGAACCTCAAACTTAGCTTGTTCGAAGGTCTACAAGACATAGACAACCACCTAATGATTGGAGATTTATTTTTAATTTGAATGCTAATGTGGATGAAGTTGGATCTCTAGAAGAGGCATTAGGTATGAATGATGCAAAATCTTGGAAGATTGTTATGGAAGAATAAATTGAAACTTTGAAAAATAACAATAAATTTGATTTGGAAAAAAATAATGTAGTTAGTTTCAAAATCCTTTGTAATATGGATGCAATAGATATGGTTTAGGGTGTGTGCAATAAAGTATGAAGGCTCATGGAAAATATACATCACACTTTTCTAAAGAAAGGTTTAGGTTTCCAACCTCCCCCTTTGTCAAAATTTTCTCCCCTATTGTCTAAATCATCTATGTCCTCTTCTCCTAAATTTTTTTCTAAACAAGAGAATATTTTTTTCCACCTTGTTCAATCCAAATTTATTACTCTCTTGGTCAAAATGAAGGACAAAATATAGACTCATATCAAATGTATGGTCATTCCACAAATGAATTCCAGGCTTTGGAGAGTAAAAATTCAAAAATTCATTGATTCTAGAATCATTCAAATGACAAGTTCCAAGGAGTGGTACCTTTGTCATGTCCCTTCTAAATAAAATTTGTTTCCTAGTTTGTTGCTCCCACTATGTGACACTTGTAGCTTATCTCTTGGGGGATCATTGTCATTCATAATGGTACAATTTCATGTGCAATCATACTTGAGTAGCAACATAATAGCCTAATTATTCTTATCTCTATGTTGGGGAGCAAGAATAGCTTTCCAATCATTCATCCTTCCTAAGGATCCTTTTTTCCCTTGTTGTGTTGCATCTTTTGTAGTGGTTTTCCTTTCTTCAATAGAATTGAGCACTTCTTCTTTGCTCGAAAGTGTATATCCCTCAAATGATCTCTTCTTGGTGACTGAAAGTGCACAATCCTTCATCAAGAATCTCTCTCCTAGCAATAGGGCAGGTGTACATTCTTGGTCTCATTCCTCTTTTGGTTAAAGATGTCATCTTTACTAAAGATCTCTCTTTTTAGAGGTAGATGTAATGGTAAAAATTAGGGTTTCCATCATTAAATATGATAAAAACCACTAATTTTTCTTAAAGAACCATTACATTAAGGAGCAGTAAATTTAATAGATCTAACCTCTCTAAGATTGAGATTTTGATCAAATCCAATGCTTCCTTGATGAATACTCTTTCCTCCTATTGGGACCCATAAAATTTGAGTATTTTGAGAGGCCCATTTCAAAAAAATTATCCTGCACTTTCAGAATGGCACTTGACTCATCAACCTGAGCAGCCTAGTTTGAAGAATTATAAAATGGAGCTAGTTGATTAACAAGAGATAAGGCTTTGGAAACTTGTTGTACACCTTTCATTTGGACTATGCAGTGTGTTACAACTTTCAGATTTCAGTTTAGATCAGTTTGTCAAGTACCCATTGTTAGAGTAATTGGGTCTTTACTTGATTAGTTAAACAATATTTGTTTAATTCTTTAAATTCCCAATTATATTTTTACACTTAAGCTAACATTAGGTGCATATTAATTAATTATTATGTGCAAGCCTAGGGTTTTCCCTTTTTAGGGTTTATTGACCTATTAGAGGTTAATTTTTCTTTTTATTGTATTATCTTTTCACAATACATTTTTAGTGAATTGGAACTCTCATCTTTTGAGAATATTTTTCCTATGTTTTGTGTGTTCTTTAGATTATTGCTTCCTTGCTTCTCCTTGTAACAAGTTATTCGGCTTGCAGAAGATCTTCAAGCTACTGTGGGGTTGTATTTCTCAACTCCAATATGGTATCAGAGCTCAGATCTGCAACTATCTATTCCTGTTTTTTTTTCTGAGCACTTTGGGCCTAAACAGATCTCACCATCATTCTCAGAACGCCCAAAAACCCCTATAGTCATATAAAATTTGTCCATTTTTTACTCCTGAGCATCTGGCTGATTTTTTTTCTCTCAACCAGGTCGTACAGCTCTGGCACAGAAATCGAGAAAAAAAAAATTTGTCTTTTTACAGCATGCAGGCTAGAATGTTGATTTTTTGAAAAAAATCACAAAAAATACAAAAAATAAAAAAAGGAGGGCGAAGAAAAAAAATTTGTTTTTTAGGTTTGTGGGTACCGCAGGGTACCGGACCTGACATTCAGCTGCCGTATGGCGCCTGCGGATCTGTCAGGCTGGCCCCACCGGCCCCCGCCGGCCCTCTAGCCACCCCGGCCCCTGGCCTCGGTAGCATCCTCCCTCCGGCCCCCGTTGCCAGCTACCCCACCGGCCCCCTGCTGGCCCGACCCCTGTCAACATGCCTTTCGACTGCTGTCGGCTTCTCTCTGCGGCCCACCGACTGCTCAGCCTTCACTCGGCCTAGCCGCCGTTGGCTTCCCCCGCTCTACCCAGTTGCTCCACCTGGCTTCTTCGCTCTTCCTGGCTTCTCCGCTCCTCCTCGGAGCACCACCGATGCACCACCAATGCACCACCGGAGCCAGGCTTCTCCACCAGAGCACCTTCCTTTAGCTCTTTTGAGGAGGGGTTGGTTTTTTGGCTCTATCTTGCGCATCTGGAGTCGGATTTTGGCAAATGAATAGGCATTAGAAAGGTAATTCCAAGCTAGACCTTGTAGTGGTGGATTTTTTTCTTGAATCTTCTATTTGACTATACTTTTTACTAGTCAAAGTTGGGCTTCTTTTTTGCACTTCCAGGGACGTAGAATGGGCAAACGGACTCCATTTTTTGAAAACGAATAGGCGTTGGAAATCTCTCAGCATGCTCTATTAAGATTTGTGATCTTTTTTCTCAGAATATTCATTAGGTAAATGAGATATCAGTTTGAAGTTTTTTTGCTTATGCACTACTTCCTTCTCATTACTATGTACTAGGGTTTGGGTTTCTCTATTGTGGGGGGGTGTTTTTTTCTCGCTTTATATCAAAAATCAAGAACACCTAAACTCTCAAAAAAAAAAACCCTTCTGCACCTTCTGTCTATTCTGAAAGATCACATAATTAAAAAAACCAACAAGTAGTTGCAGGTGCAGAGTTCTTTTTTGTTCTCATGGCAGATCCTTCAGTTGAGTTGTTGACTTCCCACAACTATCACACCTAGAAGCCCCGCATCATGAGGTTTCTTAGGGCATGAGTTGTGGTCTTCTTTGGATGAGATTCAGCCAGTACTATAGCATCCTTATGAGATTCTTATGCACATGAACAAGTTGGATGAGGCCATGGGTTTGCTCTCTTTGCATGTCTCTGACAGTCTTCTGTTTCACCTTGATGAGTTGCTTACTCCTCAGGATATGTGGTTGAAGTTTGATTATCTCTTTGGGAGGGTCAATGAGATTCAGGCATTACAGATTGAGGCAGAGTTGGTTTCTTTGTCACCTGATTCCTTTCCCACTATTGAGGATTTTTTGAACAAATTCAAGACTACTAGATCTGTTCTTCAGGGATGTGGAAAGATCAAGATGGATACATAGTGCATTCATTTGATTTTTTTGAAGCTTTGGGGTCACTTTCAGTTTTTTGCCTTTGCTTTCTACTCCACCATGGATGGCTTAGGTGCTCGTTTCAACATACCTACCTTTGATGTCTTTTGTGAATGATTGTCTTGTGAGCAGTCTCATCTTTCTCAACTGGATATGCTCTTAGGCTCCAAGAACAAAGCATTGGTTGCTCAGTCCTCTAAGGAGAAGGAGAAATAGAAGCAGAAACCAAAGCCCAAGAAGAATTCTACAGGCAGTGAGTCTTCCTCCAAGCCACCTCCTAAGTCTGATTCTAAACCTCCATTTACTCCCAAGCAAGGGAAATCTTCACAGTCTGGTGAGTCTTCCTCCAAGACTAAGAACAAATCAGGTGACACTTGCAGTTTTTGTGGCAAGGAAGGACATCCAGTTTCCAGGTGTTGGAAATGATTAGAGGCTTTAGAGGAAGCCATGCAGCAGAATCACATTTCCTCACCTCAGGTGTCTTCTCCTTCCACAGGGAAAGGTCATTCTCTCACTGCTAGAGCTTTGACCTATGGGTCCACATGGATTCTAGATTCTGGTGCTTCTCACCATATGACTCACACTCAGTAGATGGTTACCTCTCTTGCTTCTTGTGGTACTTCACAGATTGCAGTGGGTGACTCAGTTCAGCTTTTAGTCTTGGGTTCAGGTTCTGTCTCATTGGATGGGGGTACTCTGCAGGATGTTCTGGTTGTCCCTGACATCTCGATGAACCTCCTGTCCATCTATCAGATTTGCCACTCTGGCTCTGGTAAGACAGTTGAGTTCTCCCCACATAATGTGGTTATTCGGGACCTCCATGACTCTGATTTAGTTGTTGCTACTGGGAGTGTTGACACTGCATCTTGTCTATACAGATTTGATGGATTTGAGCCCTCTGAGGGTGCAGGTTCTTCTCTTATAGCACATGCAAATTCCATGAGTAAGCTTTAGCATAAGCGCTTGGGCCATGTCAATTACAAATATCTTCAGCATATGAGTACACAGGCACTTGTTCTTGGGCTCTCACAGAT
Source organism: Cryptomeria japonica (assembly GCF_030272615.1). Classification (NCBI taxonomy): domain Eukaryota; kingdom Viridiplantae; phylum Streptophyta; class Pinopsida; order Cupressales; family Cupressaceae; genus Cryptomeria; species Cryptomeria japonica. Next base: position 239,499,040 of record NC_081413.1, on the reverse strand, counting down.
TTCCTGCACTGATGGTGTTTGTCATAGTTGTGTGCTTGGCAAGCATCACAACGATCCCTTTTCGAAGGGAAGAGCCTCTCATTCTTTGGCACCCTTGGAGTTGATTCACAGTGACCTCATGTCATTTCCCACTCCTTTTTTAGGGGCCAAGTATGTACTCACTTTCATTGATGACTTCTCCAGATGCACATGGGTGTACTTTCTTAAGTACAAGTCTGATGTCTTTGATTCCTTTCGAGTCTTCAAGACGTTTGTAGAGAAGCAGTTTGGCTGTTCTATTCAGTGGATATGTACAAATAATGAGAGGGGAGTATGTGAATCAAGCTTTCAAAGATTTTTGCACTGAGCATGGTTTGTAGCATCAATTTACTATTCCCTACACCCCTCAGCAGAATGGAGTATCGCTGAATGCAAGAACAAAACTTTACGGGAGATGGTGAATTGTATGATTCAGTCTAGGTCCATGGATTCATCTTTTGGGGCTGAGGCAATCAATTGTGCCAACTATATTCAGAATCGGATGCCTCACAAGGCTATTCGACATATGACTCCTGAGGAGGCTTGGTCTCATGACAAACCTGATGTTTCCTTTTTCAGAGTATTTGGTAGTGAGGCATGGGCTTTTATTCCTGATGCTCAGAGGCAAGCCATGGAGCGGAAGATCCGATCACTCATTTTTGTTGGCTACTATGAGGATGTTAAGTCGTATAGGTTGTTTGATCTTGATTCTAGAGAGGTCCAGTTTTGATGGGATGTTCAGTTTGATGAGCACCTTCCCACAGTGGATACCTCGACTCCAGTGTCTACTCCTCTGCCTACTCTAACCACTGCACCCCTTCAGGATATTTTTGAGGGTGATTCTAATGATGCTGTTGATGCTCCACCATCCCCACCTCCACCCACTCCACCTCAGATGCCCAAGTGGGCTCGCCTTACTGTTGAGGTGACAGGTCCTATGGCCGGTGATCCTTCAAATACTCATCGCACTTGTTCTCATACTGTGGGTTCTAATCTTTTGAGTCATGTTATTTCAGATGATCCTCAGAAGTTTTCAGAGGCGACAGGTTACCCTGAGTGGGATTGTGCTATGGAGGAGTATTCTTTTTTGATGAGGAATCATACTTGGGATCTCTATCCTCTTCCTAAGGGTAGAAAGATGGTTAGGTGCCGCTAGTTGTATTGCACTAAGTATGTTGTTGATGGTTCCATTGATAAGTACAAAGTACTTCTTGTTGTGAAGGGGTTTTCACAAGGTTGAGGGTATTGATTACTCTGAGACATTTGCCCCTTTTGCCAAGATGAATTCCATTTGCCTTGTACTCTCTCTTGCAGCTTCTCAGAGTTGGCCTATTTTTCAGATGGATGTGAAGAGTGCCTTCTTGCATGGGGATCTACAGGAGGAAATCTACATGGAGCAGCCTTAGGAATTTGTGCAAGATAGTTCTTTGGGTTGCAGACTTCAGTGTTCATTGTATGGTCTCAAACAGGCCCTTCGGGCTTGGTATGAGAATATGGATTCTTTCTTGCTCTCCACTGGGTTCTCTCGTAGTCATTTTGATCACACAGTATACATTCAGCTTCTTGAGGGTGACATATTGATTCTTGTGTTATATGTTGATGATCTCCTCATCACGGGTAGCTCATCCTCTATGATTCAGCATATTCAGCGTGCCTTGATGGACCCGTTTGAGATGACAGATCTTGGTCTTTTGCACTATTTCCTTGGTCTTCAGGTGATTCAGTCTTCTGATGGAATCCCTCTCTACCAGTAGAAGTATTCTCTTGACATGCTTCAGCACTTCAGCATGCTTGATTGCAAGCCTGCTCCCACTCCATTTCAGTCAAGGGTTGTTTTGATTACTGCTTGTCCCACTCCTTCAGTCAATTCTACACTTTACAGGCAATTGGTTGGCAGTTTGTTGTACTTGACTCACACCCATTAGGGACATTTCCTTTGCGGTTGGTCCTGTCTATCGATTCTCCCTTGATCCTCATGAGAGTCATTGGCAAGTTGCCAAACGTATTTTGAGGTACATTCAAGGCACTAGTTCTCATGGCATTCACTACACATCAGGGGAACCTCACATTGTTGGCTACACTGACTCAGATTGGGCGGTGATGTCATTGATCAGAAGTCTACTTCTGGAATTTTTTTATGTCTTGGCTCTGGTCCTATCACATGGTCTTGCAAAAATCAGACTCTCATGCATTATCATCTACAGAGGCTGAGTACCAAGCTGCTGTGCTCGCTAGTCAGGAGATCTTATGCCTTTGACAATTGATGACTGAGTTTGGTTTTCCTCCTAATAGTCCCACTGTTCTTTGATTTGACAATCAGAGTGCTATTCATATTTCCCACAACCCAGTAGAGAATCAGCGGACGAAGCACATTGAGCTTCACATGCATTTCATCTGCCAGTTGATTCAGGATGGTGTTCTCATTCTGGACTACATTCCCACTTCCAAGCAGGTTGCAGACATCTTCACAAAACCTTTTGCATCACCGCGCTATCTTCAGTTGCGCTCTATGCTTGGGGTGAAGGAAGTTGTCCTTGGGGGGTCTTTATGACGCCTTCCTTCCTTCCTTCTTCTTCTTCTTCTTCTTTCAACATGTTTTTTATCTCTTTTTGGAGAGGAGTTTTTCCCACTGGGTTTTCTCCTTTATCTTCGTTTCATAGAGATTTCATTGTATTTGGGTACCTGATCAAGCCTTGTTGTCAGGACCCATCTTTCATGCTTTTAGTAGTTGTTCTAGGTTTTAGCTTCTCCCTAAGTCTAGCTTAAGGAGGGGTGTTATAGTAATTGGGTCTTTACTTGATTAATTAAACAATATTTGTTTAATTCTTTAAGTTCCCAATTATCCTTTTACACTTAAGCTAACATTAGGTGCATATTAATTAATTATTATGTGCAAGCCTAGGGTTTTCCATTTTTAGGGTTTATTGACCTATTATAGGTTAATTTTTCTTTTTATTGTATTATCTTTTCACAATACATTTTTGGTGAATTGGAGTTCTCATCTTTTGAGAATAGTTTTCCTGTGTTTTGTGTGTTCTTTAGATTATTGCTTCCTTGCTTCTCCTTGTAATAGGTTATTCGGCTTGTAGAAGACCTTCAGGCTGCTGTGGGGTTGTATTTCTCAACTCCAATACCCATTTCAGGGGGTGGACTGAAAGTTGTTCTATGCACATTTTCAGATTTTACCAAGCGGCATACTTTGAGGCTTTGCATTTTATGACCAGTTGATCATCATGTTAAATGAAGTGTACCCTTGAATTTTACACGTATAGGTGTGTCCACATGCTAAGTTTAAAGTCCCTATGAATCCATTTACTTAGTTTGGCAAGCTCAATCCATTTGCAGTTTGTACTGTTTGCATAAGTCCCTATTTTAACTAGTCAGAGCACCACTTTGCATATGTGTAATAAATGCCCAGATGAGTGTCATATCAAAATATTTACTCTAGGGTACTATCAGTATGAAAGAAAAGCTATGTTTCTAGTTTGAAGCTCCTACCAATTCGTTTGACCAGTTTTCAAAGGTCATTTAATTTGCAATTTTTAGAAATCTGCAAGTAGTGTTTTCTCCAAAACACTAAATGGTCAACTTTAAAAGCCTATAGTTGAGTGTCATGTCGAAATTAAAAGTTTATTGAATTGTATGCCTATATGAAAACCTTCATATGCATTTTCAAGTCTTGGTCAATTCGTTTGACCAGTTTTCCAAAATGATTTCTTGAGCCATTTTATTCAGTTTTCTGCACTTTCGGTGTTACATATGTTAAGTGGCTATTTTCATGAGCTCACCATTTGCACCTTATCATCTTCCTAGTCAAAATAAACATTCCATGGTCTTCTATGTACTTCAAGGTACCTATGTCCCATATTTGGGGATCTACAAAGATCATTTGATATTTTTAGTAAAGGCATTTTGTCGTCCCTGCACTTGGATTTTATCAGGTTCAAATGCTGACAGAGTCGTTTAATCAACTTCAATGATTAATATCTTATCACTCAAGATTCATGAGGAGTGGTTTTGCAAGATGAAATTTAACATATCAAAGTACACGTCTATCAGTTTGTGAAGTCCGGAAAGGTGTTCTGACCAGTTTTTTAAATGCCTCTTTGGGTTTAAATGTGAAAATGTGACATAAGCGCCTGAAAGTCGCAAGTTAAGTTTTAATGATCAAAAAATTGTGCAGATCAAATATAGAGGTATGTTCAAGGTGCTTGAGGCATTTCAAAGGTCAGTTGGATTTAAACAAAAAAAAAATTTAGCCGGGCCCATTTTGGGGCCCGATCTGGCTCATGCCCTTGCAGTGTTATTTTTAAAGGCAAAGTGTTCTTTATGCATGCTAATGCATATCAGTACCAGCTTGGTCTACATCATTATCCTTTATGTTTTGGTGAAAGGATCTTCTTTATTATTGTTCCTTTGCTATCCTCATCTTTTGGTCTGGGATAGTTGGTTTGGTCCTACATTAATGGACTACTGTCAGCCATTGTTAACTTAGTCTATTTCAAGAAGTTTTGATTTTCAATGGTATGGCTAGATAAAATAGAGGATTTTTTTTTGTCAGTGGAATGTGGAAGGCAAGGGATATATCCGAAAAGATGAAGATTGTTTTAATAAACGATGGGACCACAATTTGCTTGCAGAGATAATTGGAAAAGAAATTGCAAATTATGACATCAAAACTATAATCACATTTGATGACTATGGGATTTCAGGACATCCTTAGCATCATGTTGTGCACATTGGTCAATGTGCATTTCTAAAGGAAAACATGAAGCTATCTCAAGGACCGGCAATGAAGACAATTGATGCCTGGCAATTTGTAAGCGCAATTATCATGCGCAGAGAGAAAGTAAACATTCCAAGAAGCAAAACAAACATTACATTTCAAGGCCAACGCTTCCTTTCCACTTCCATAGTTTGGAATGATACAACTAATTCATCAGGTGGTACACTCTACAATGGTTCTATCTCTGTCGTCTCAAATAATTTTGTTGCCAGTGGCAGGTGTGAGAGCGGTTTAAACAATCTTTGCTAGTCCTCCCCGTCGTGAGCTGGAAAGTGGATGTTAAAGGCCATAGAAACTTTCAGCAAATGCAATTGGCAGGCTTAAAGCCAACATCCTCCCTGCGTGGTGTGAAGGTTTTGTAAACTTTCAAGCAAATTCTACTGGCAGATGCATGGCCTGCGCACCCTACCCACTTACTTCTCCAGCCTGCTGTGTGTGAAGGAAGAGGCATTAGAAACGTTCAAGCTAATGCACTTGGCAGGGCTTGCACTAGTTGGAAAGACTTTAGAAATATTCAAGCAAATGCAATTGACAAGCGTTGCCAAGTATTCCCTGCCTGCGCATGAGGTGGAGTATGAGAATACTTTAGAAATTTTCATGCAAATGTTGTTGGTAGGCGTTGCCAAGTCTTCCTTGTTTGCACATGAGGTGAAGTATGAGAAGATTTTAGAAACTTTCAGCAAATGCATATTAGTAGGTGTATTGCCAAACCCTTTTTCTCCCTGCCAGGCGTGATGTTAGAAGAAAGATTTGAAACTTTCAAGAAAATGCAAATGCCAGGCATAAAGCCTTTATCCCACATTGGTGGTGGGATGACATATAATAACTTTCAAATACAACAACACTTATATGTAAAGTGTCAAAAGCATGTGGCTTTTGGTGTGAAGAAGTTACTTGGCGACCCAGTGGACCCCGTGCACATAGAGCAAGGCACTAAATTTTGTGACAAAATGGAGATTAATGAGCATGCAGGTTGAAGATGATCCAATGGTGGTCGTTGATCCATGATGGGAAACTGCTCGTCAATTACTCATCATGACTTGGCGACAAGACGAGTAAAGTCTAGTGGTGGGTCTGGCCTAAGGTGAGTTGGTAGGTTAGGTGGCGAATAGGTGGATCCATGAGCAAAATAGAAGAAGACACGTGGTAGAGCTTAGACATAAAAAAAAAAATTTAATGTATAGTTTCAACCATGCGAAAAATGCAAAAAATTTAAATGACTGTTGTGTAGACAGAGATTAATGGTTGAGGGGTTATTTTTTACCCAAATATAGACATATTATATGTCTTTGGAAAGCTCTCAAAATGAGAAGTTTGTTTCTGCAATTAGTTTTAACACATAGCAAATATTTTGAGAGTAGTTTCCACGGGAATGATGTAAGTAATTTTTTCAGTTGGGGAAAGATGACACTTGGCAATTTGTGATGCAAATCTGGTCTTTTCCCTCTTCTTCATATTCTTAGTTCTTCTCATTTGTAAGGGTTCCATATTTTTTTGGGAGAAATCCAAAATTACATGTTCCAGTGATGGCATTTTTCATTTTTTGCAAATGACAGTGTGTTTCTTTTGGGTTTCCAATGTTGTCTTTGTTGTAGGTTTTGTTTAAGTTTGCAGGTTTACACATATGCAAGGCATGTGCGAGTTTCCACAAAATTGTCTCCAAAATGGCATTTGAATTTATACAGTTCCAGATTATCAAGGATAATTTGAGGTGTCTCTTTCAGTCTTCTTTGAAAGTGTAATGTTTGTTTTTAAGGTATTCTCCTAGGAAGGATTTAAATCCTGAAACCCGACATTAATGATTTTGAATGTGTATATTTGATATGTAAGTGTGATTTTGTGACAGAGCAGAGGATTGTATTAATGTAATGCATTAATACATGAAAATTTAATGTTGAAAGTAGCTTGCAACTGAGATTTCTCTTCCAGTTTTATGCATGACTCTGTGGCCAGGATAAGGCACTAGTCTTTTGTAATGTTGAAGGATTATCAGAACATCAATTTTAAAATCAAATCAGAATATCTTTTGCTTTCTATTCTGTGGTAATTTTTCACCTATCTCATGCTCCAATTTAGTTGAGATGTTAATGTAGATCTAGCCCATCTGTAGTAACCTCCTTGTTGTTGAGCCTTTTGAGATTCATCTACTTTCTGTTGATGTTGTCTTGTGTGTAATGCGTCTAATTAAATGCATCAAAGGTACACCCACCTAGGTTTTGTAGAGCTTGAAGAGTAGAAGGATTTAAATCCTTGTTATGTTGTCCAAGTCCTTAAGTTCTTCGTTGTATAAGATTGGCTATTCCATAGATAAATTGCAGGTGAACTTGGGTTACTCATTTTTTAGAACAACACCTCCTTTGAGTTGAATTGATTTGAGCTTGTTGAAGATATTGAAATTAGGGTAAATGTGTGAATATTGAAGAGATTGGGCATGAATAGTGAGCTTAAATCATCTCACGGAGCCACAAACCTGGATCTAGTCAAAGGAATATGATTTAGATCGGCACCCCGAAATTTGACCTAAATTGTCAGGACCATGGTGGTGGTCGCCATGGTCCTCCTAACTTTTCACTATCCAAAAGGGAACCTATTCATCTCTATGAATTATGTGATCCTCTAAAACATAGCTCTATACTTGTTCTTGCACACAGTGAAAAGGGAAAATTTGTTGGGAATAGGGGTTTTCATAAGTCGAAACCTAGTTTAGGAATTAAACTTGAATGAATAAATGCAAATACTGGAAAGATATACCTCAGATATGCAATTATTGGTAATAATGCTTTGCCTCTTAAATGTAATCACATATGTTGTATGAAATGGCATGAACATGACAAAACCCTAATCACACAAATTGTTGCATATGAATGATGTAATTTTGCTCCATAATGATTGAATGGAGAATATGCAGCCTTGAAGATCTCTAAAAATGCTTGATAATGAATGCTTCACCGGTGTGAGGATGTTGGAATGCTTGTTTATTGATAGATGAAATTAGGTTGATCAAATGTCTTTATATAGGGGCATCTAGGTCATTTACTGATTAGGCCATCCTCCAATGATCATGCGTAGCCACAAAGATGAATTCTCGTTGGAGAGATACTACCCTATTTCAAAGTTGGGCCCCACTAAGAGGGACCAAGGTGCTGGGTGCCATGGTTTTTCTTAGGAAGGGACCAAAATGAAGCCCCAGGGGGAAGGGTACTGCACTGGGGAATAGATCAATGGGTGTTCATGGCATCAGAACTAGAGATTGGGCACAAAACGAACCTATATGGGTGATGAAAATAGGATGGGATAAAGTAGGGGCACAAATATGAGGTGTAAATTGGCCCAGTGATAATTTACAACGCTTCATTTAGCCCCCACTTTAATGGGAGTATGAGCCTATGCAAATACTCACAGTAAAGTAGATGAAATAGATCAAAGAGAAGAGAAATTAGGAGCGCAATCACAAGGAGTACAAGACATCACTAATTTCAAGGAACCAAGCCCCCAATATTAGGATCTTAACTCACTCAAGGGCATGCAAGAGCACACAAAACAAGACAAATACAAAAATGCAAACAAATACAAATAAAGGCAAACAAAGACAAAAGGCAAAAAAGACACACAACATGCAAAAGCTAAAAACTAAAAACAAGACCTCAAGTCAACTTGTTGAAGAAGAAGAATGAGAGAAAACATGGATACACATTGTAGATGTGTTTTTCTAGGTGATCCATGTTGGGGAGGAGAGTAAGAATAGTCTAGTTGTGTTTTGCTAGTACCACTCATCCTCGTATGTGTGTGCAAGTGATTTCTGGTTTCTGTAATACCCTAAAAATGGTCATCTAAACCATGGGCCCCTAATCTTGACAACGTCACCAAGGTCCTAACCAAAGGCAATTAAATTAATCTTGAGCACACATTTAACTTCTTAAATCGTCAAATGTCACATGACAAATTAATCACTCAATATTAAATAAATAAATATTTAATTAATTGATCATTTCAAGTAAATCATTTTTAAACAATTATCCTATTTATTTTATTAAATATCCCGGTATATTTAATTAAATAAATCAATTTTCCATTAAATCATCAAAAAAAGGAATTAATTGACAAAAAAGAATTTAAAATTGAGAAAAGAAATCAATTGGAGATAATCTTGAAAACCAAATTAAAAATTGAAGAAAAATCTCAGAAAAAGCAATTAAAACAATTAAATGTCAAAATTGAATGAAATAGAGAATAAATCAGTTTTTTCTAATTTTATCTTAATTTTAGTTCGATTTCCTTTAAAACTAAGGAAAGCAGCCAATCACATCAATTCACCTGGATTGTGCTTCCTCTTGGAAAATCCTGACCGCTCATCATCATTCGATCTCAGCCATTGGTTTCTTTCTGAATTTTCTATAAATTCAGGCCTTGATCTCTCATTCAAGGATCCTGGAGAATATAGTGTTATCATGTTGGTTTTTCTCTAGGTTCATTGAAATTTGTGCATTGAGATATTACATATTAGTTATTGCATCCTTATTAAATCATCTAGCTTAATATTGCTTAAATCATGTTAGATTAATCTTGCATATCTAGCTTAAATCTTGCATTCATTTAGCTCAAATTCATGCTCATATAGATTAAATCCTTCATTTAGATGTTGTCTAGTCACTGGTATTGCATATGAAATCTGAGAGCAAGACTAAACTCGCATCTACTAGAAGGCAATTGGTCGCTTTGTAATGGTTTATTGTTCATTATTGATTATTGATTTACTAACCATGCATCTAATGACTTAATTGAAGTGTTGTGTATACAGATACAGATACAGGTCTTCTGTTTGCCTGAGATTTTTGCAACTTAACTGATTTTCTTGCAGAACGCTTGTTAGAGAATTTATCAATCAAACATATGCCTGTCAAAGAATCGAAAACAAAATGACTACCGATGCATTTGTTTTGCAAGTTGCCTAAAGAAAATCAAGCAAACTTCATGTATTCTTTAAAGTTTAATTTTTTAGGCACTTAAATTGCTATCTAGTTAAAGAACAAATCTGTCTTTTGTGTTTTTAGAAAAATCAGAGAGGTAGGAGAGTATGCTCGTCTTTTACAAACAATCAGAAATCTAGACCCTCGAAGCTTTTTCTAAATTTTGAGATTTGTATACCTTTAGTGGGTCTATCACAGTGGGAAAAAGTAATCACCCTGTGAGAAAGACACAAGTGAGTACAACTGGACCTGAGCATTCCAAATCACTATAATAAATAGGCCTCTAGTGATTAAAGTCTCAGAGGATGGGATTATTTGAGTTTTCTCTTTGAGATCTCTCATATCGAGCATTTTGGGGCCTCACGGTCTCAATTACATTTACGTGACTATAACTTGTTTTGGTACCTTGTTGAGGTATAGGCCTCAATCATGCTTGCATGACTTCAAGGGGTCATTTCAAATGAAATTCCCGACTAAGAAATATAACATAGAAGCTACCCAATTCACCTCCGAAAGGGTGATAATCTTTGTGCAAGAGAGATAGTAACTCTCCCAAGACACTTGCCATATTGTGCCCCCATTAGCATTTGGAGTTAGCTAATACAGCATTGAGAATCCATTGCGTGAGACTCAGCGATCATATTCTGATTAGCTATTGGATGTGTACCTAAGTCAGCAAGCAAAGGTTTTCTTCTCTAAGCCAACTTTCATAGGGTTAGCATGTTGTGATTGACATCATTACATATATCTTGCGTGTTTTCTGTGTTTTCATCCCTGAAACTAAAACTGAAATACTGAAACTGGAGAAAACAAATCAACAAATTAGTGATAAACTTTGTTCATGTCCAAAACTGGTCTCTGTCAGTCATCGAAATATCAATCTGTGTCTAAAAACTAGTCTTCATCAGTCGTTAAAAAAACTCTGCCTATCAGAATTTCATTTCTGTCAAGTCCTATGTCATACGAGTCTACTAAATTTTTCGTCCTGCTACATACCTCTTGTCATACGAGTCTTCATTGATTTTAAAAGTTTGTCATCTGGCTCTATTAAACCTGTCATATGAAACTGAAAAACTGTCATCTGGTCTTGTACAGTCTATCGTATGAATATACATCACAATCAATAGATTATCATCTGGAGTCTGCCCAATTGTCGTATGAAATCAAGTAGTGACTCGTACGAAAAACTCTCTTTATCGTCTATAAATTGCTAAACTATCATCTGGGTCTACAAACTCTGTCGTACGAATTCCTAATCCTATCAGTCAAAATAGTCAAAATTGCCCAAATCAATCTACAACGAGCATAAAACTAGTTATCATAATTCTGAGCATAAAACAATCTCGATCGTGTACCCTTGCCATTGTGTTGCACGATTTTGTTGATCATCTTCTAGCTAGTTCAATCAGCATCTTATCAAACCTAATTTAACTTAGATAATGTCTTACACAAGATAGATAGTTCCTGAAACCAGACCAGATCTTAGTTACTTCTCTCAATCACTACGTTAAACGAACAACTAGCTTCAATTTGATCTTGTGCATCACAACCAGCTCTTGGTCATATTAGTCATAAATGCCTGCTCAAACCAAAAGTTCTCGCAAGAAAGATGACAAAGGTAAAGGAGTATCCTTTTCATCAAACAACAATCCATTCTTTGTAGAAGAAATCATCCCAAATAAACCTTCATCGTCACAAATACCAATTTTTGATCAGCCCCTATCTCCCACCATGTCTGGAGAAAGGCAACAAAGACAAGCTACTAAACGCGATACTTATGACAACCTCAACAACCATGCTACTGATAGTGATTCCTCATCAGACGAATCTGTAGTCTCTGAACCTACAGAAATCGTTATAAATAAATGTCTAAATGATAAACATTTCCATAAACTGATGAAGATCATCATGTCTAGAGAAAAGGAAGAGCATTTTCTAGAGCTAGAAAAGCAAGGCACTAAACTTCCTATTGATTGTGACATTGAAACCCTCATCACTAAAGAGGAAGAGACACCTTTAGTGCTAGTAAACAAACAATTGCAAGTGTTACAGACAAAAATCACAGAACTAAAAAACAAGGACAAAACATCAAAGCAATATTCTCTGGACACGATATGTCTGTTTCCATTTGAAAAAAACCTTTGCATGCCTCCATTCCCTTCAAGAGTGGAGATTCCCAACTTTGAAAAATATGATGGGAATGCAGATCCTCAAGACCATGTCAGATAATTTTGTGCCTTATGTATGGAATTCATGCACGAACAAACATACCTTATACGCCTTTTCTCGAGAAGTTTAGGAGGACAATCCATGGAAAGGTTTTCAAGCCTACCTATGGAATCAAAACTTTTGAGGAATTAATTCATTTGTTTCTTCAACAATACTCTTATAACATTCATCATCCAGTCACTATGATTGAGCTTTGCAACACTAAACAGAAAATAGGAGAACCTTTTCTCATTTTTCTTCAACATTGGAGAAAGATGTTCTCTAAATATTCGCAGCCTATTCCAGATTCTGAGAAGATGGATATCTTCATCAATAACCTAATCCCTAAATTGAAATATAGTATCCAAATACAAGTGTATCCTTCATTCAATAAAATGGTAGATAGTGCCCTTAGAATGGAAGATGTGCTCATAAAGAAAGGAGATATATCACTTTGGAAAGAAACATCACAAGGTTCTAGTTCTAAAGAAAAGAACAAATACTGGAAATACAGCAAAGATAACAACAGAAACATTGTTGATGACAGAGTGGTAGACACTATTAAAGCAAAAACAAAATCCACAATATTTAACCTGGCTAGTAGCACACAAGCACTCAAAGTGGCTGAAATTGCAGCAGAAAATCCTCCAAAAAAATCAAAAGAATGGTTTAAAGAGAAACCTTGGCTTTCAAATCCTAAATGTGATTTTACTCCTCTAGACAAATCATATGAATCAGCTTTTAAAACTTTATTGGCAAATGATTTGATAACATTGCCAGACAATTCTAGACCATATGATCCAAAAGTTAAACCCAAATGGTGGAGAGAAAATGAATACTATGAATACCATTGAAACAAGGGTCATACAACAAAAAACTGCATGAAGCTCAGACATGAAATTCAAGACCTCATCGATGCTGGAAAAATCATTGTTGGAAACCACATGACTAATGTTGATCACAAGGCTTTTAAAGATCCCTTACCTCCTTATGAACAAGGTGATTCCTCAAAATCCAAGGGAGGTGCCAAAGTCAATTACACCTATACTAACAATGACAACGTGATCAACATGACTGAATCTTCCCAACCTGAATATTGCAATGTGATCATAATCAAAGATAAACAAAATCAAGCACAAACTGCAAATGTTGTGACCCGCGCTCAAAAGAAGGTTACTCTCCAAGGAGCTAGTTCCTCAACTTCTACTCAAACAACATCAAACCTTCCAACTTCTTTAAACAGACAAATAGATACAATCACAGCTAAATATAAATAGTTGGCTTCATCATCCTCTCCTAGTTATAGCACCATTGAACAATTGAAAAGAACTAACGCTCAAATATCCATTTTTGAATTTCTTAAGATCTCTTCTGCTCATAGAGAGATCCTGGACAAAGCTTTGCTCACTACTAATGTCCCAAAATATTTAGATATAGATCAGTTTCAATCTATGGTGGGTCACTTAACTTCGCCTCATTACCTCACTTTCTCTGAAGAAGATGATAACTCACTGAATCACCCACATAACTAGCAATTACACATCAAAGCTATCATCCATAAACACCGAGTTAAACGTGTTTCGATAGATGGAGGCATTGGGTTGAATATTTTTACCTACAATCTACTGACACAGCTGGGATTTTTTAAAAATATCATTAATCCAAAAAAGAAAATAACAATCAAAGCTTATGATGAAGAAGAAAGAACCTTTAAAGTTCTGGTACTATTACCAATCAAGGTAGGACATGTGGAAAGAGATGTTATCTTTCAGGTGCTCAACCTTCCTCTTTCATACAACATCTTACTGGGCAGGCCATGGATTCACGAAATGAAGGCGGTACCATCTACATATCATCATTGCTTGAAATTTCCTTATAACAGAGTTGAAGTCAGTATTCTTGCTGATACAAGCTATACCTGTAATGCATTAACGCAAAGTGTTGATGCTTTTATTCCTCATAATAGAGAAGCCTCTATAGCTGAAAGTTCAAAAACTTTGTTTAAAGATTTAGAAAATAAATTTAAAATCACAAATACTAGCATGGATGGATACAAAATAGAACCTGTACTTTCACTAATGTCTCTTCCTCTATCGCCAAGATAGACGGGAAAACCATTAGAGGTTATGAAGCCACAAACTTCAACTCCAAAAGTCATTTATGATGGTCTCTTTATACATTCTTGTACTTCCCTTGCAGATGAAATAGAAGAGGATGTTGTTCTCTGTGTGAGGGAAAAGTGAGACTAGGTTATCATGCCCTAATCCTACCTCTTGTCACACATTACGGAATACGAAAGAGCCTAGAGATATCGCACAATTGGCTACTTCTTTTTGTGAAAGAGAGAGCCACAGGATATCTATTAGGATTTCTATTCCCTTGTTGAAATTGTCAGATCAAGTAATGCAAGTTCAAACCCTAATCCCAAAATGCAAGTATGAACTAATAACAAGATTGCAGAATTGAGATTAAACAATGAACAACTGTAAATACAAGGATGAAATAAGAATGCAGATGTGTACCCGGAGTCAAAATCAGATTGAAAATGTTCGGGACGGGGGCGCAGGCGCCACTGTCCTAAAAACTGCACCGGAAACTGCTGTTCTGCACTCTGGAACACTGTCGGAAAGCTGTCTGAAAGCTATCTGTCCGGAGGACCAGGGCGCCCAGCGACTCTGTCCTAGGGACCAGGGCGCCCAGCGCCCCTATCCTGGCAGGACCAGGGTGCCTAGCGCCCCTGTCCCAGTCTTCTGGTCTGCAATTTGATACAGAGTGCTGTCTCGACCTTCTCTCTTCGGATCTGTATCCCACGGCGTCGTCTGAATCCCGAAACCTGCAATGATTTTTGAAAAAGGGTGTATGGGCGGCTATATAGGGTTTTGCCTTAGTCAAACCCCCGCTTCGATGATTTCCACCTCCACGAATAGCCAAGTTGTTTTGTAAAATGTATTGTGTGTGCAGACCTAGTGTGTGTGCAAGGTCCTAAAATGCAAGAAAGCAAACTAGAGCAACCTAGAAAGTAAACCCTAATTGCTTGTAAATGATAACATAAATGCTCTAAATCAAGATGCAAAGTGATCTAAAGCATGAATAAATGATGTATTGAAGCTTATGTAAAGACATGAAAACAACATGAAATCATACCCAACCCTCAAGGGAGGAGTACAAGCCAATCTTCAGTCAGTAATCTCCTATTGTTCTTCAATGTCTTCCAAGCCCTAAATGGATGAATGGAATTGATAAATGCTTGATAGAGGGATGTTGTAAGATGTTAAAGTCTTCAAAAATCTGCTCTTTCCCTGCATATGAAGTTCCTGAAAACAAAAATCGGATCCTTTCAACTGAAGAAAGAGAGCTCTTATGTATGAAACCCTAGGTCGCAATTTCATCTTTTGGCCGACCTAGAGATTGAATATCCCGCCAATTTCTTGGGGTTAAGCTTTATTTTATGATTGGATCGCGCTCCTAAAATTTTGGGAAAAATGTCCGGGACCATGTGCACTCCGGGCGCCACGGTCCCGACAACTTTTCACCAAATTTTCAGGACCGTCAGATATGATGATTTTAGAGAGAATCCCGAAGTTACAGGTGATTTCGAGATGTTTTGACCCCCGAAATTAAGCCCCCAAGCTCAGAATAGGGCCTAATTAGGGTTTTTGATTAAGTGATGTATTGGAGGAATAAAATGAAAGGGGCACGCTTTAATGAAAGGGCCCAACTTTGTGATGTGGAAAATGGTGAAATAGAACCTTTAGACCTAATTAATTTGATTAATTAAGTGCTAAAGGGGAAATGCCATGCAAAGTGCAACTGCGCCAAGGCGGGTGTTAAACTAGGTGTTAAATTGTACTGCTTTAGCAAGTGCGTACAATTTATGACGTTACATTTAGCCCCCACTTTAGCGGTCATATGAGTACTACGTACATATGCAAGCTAAAGTACAGAAAGTAAACATTATTTGAAAAAGGATATATCCATAAGTTGTCGGACGAAGCCCCCAGCGGCATCTGCAGTACACAGTTAGGAACCGCACCCTACAAAACACACGTTAGATCACAAAAATCACCTAATGCTTACTAAGGAAAGTGATGAAATCTGTGAGTAGCTGTATGCCCCCCCCTGTTTCAACTTGCTTCTTAGGGAGGTGAAACAGGGTAGCATGTTTACTTACGACAAATTGTGTAAGAGAGTATTGATGAGGGATGTTCACTGAAAAGGCTTCATCAGAGCACTTTTTGGAACATCCCGAGAGTAGGGGAATGAAAATACGATTCCTACGTAACAAACGGTTCGAAAATCGCATCTCCCCAAACTCAAGTTATGATGAAATGAGTGAAAGAGGAAAATTAGGGTTTTTAAAATAAAGGTACAGGAATGAATGTATATACCTTGAAAGAGACACTTGCATTTGTCACTTTGTTGATTCTGAGTACTGTTCATTGCAGCGGAGCCCACATAGCTATCATCATGCCTTCACGACGACCGGAGCGTCCCACGAGGGTTGAGATCCTGCGCCAAGCCGTGATTGACGACGAGCCACTGGACGAGGTGAGTTGACTGAACTTTGACTTTTGATTTTCTGCATTTTGACTTTTCTGTGATCGTATGCGGGCCCTGAAGGCTGACCCAGGGCCCACCCAGGGCGCCATGGTCCCTGTGGGGCGCCCTGGTCCCCCCAGGGCACCATGGTCCCTGAAAAGGGTGCCATGGTCCCTTCAGGGCACCATGGTCCCCTCAGGGTGCTATGGTCCCTGACAGGGCGCCATGGTCCCTGACAGGACACTATGGTCCCCAATCAGGGCTTGGCGAGGGGTCTCAGGACTAGCACACGATGTTCGACAGTTTGCATTAGCGATTTTGATGATCGAGTACTCATTACGGTTATGTTTTTGTGTTGCAGGTTCTTTCGTACATAAGAGAGCATACAGCGGGACATATTCTTCGCAGTTTACGAGATCAGATTCCACGGCTTACTCAGTCAAAGAGAGACACACTGTCGATAGTAGGATTATGGTATGTGATCCTCATGCCAGCCATTCGGTTCCATCTTGCGATGCTGATGGCATTGATGGAGCGATGGGATCCTGACACATGCACATTTCATCTTCCAGTAGGGGAGCTGACGGTTACACTCGAGGATGTGTACCGTATACTTCGTCTGCCTATCAGAGGAGCGACTGTTACATACGCGACTGATCAGTCAGTGGAGGATCATCAAAGAGAGCAGGTGTATTGCATAGGGAGAGTCATGCCGAGCGAGACGAGAGGTCGCATCATGGTCAGCTGGCTCTTACATCCTACAGGGGAGGTACCCCTTCTGAGACGCCTTATGATAGCCATCATAGCACTAGCCGTTTGCCCTAATGGGCGAGGGACACACATGCATGGGGGTCTCACATGGTGTATCAGAGCGATGGAGAGACACAGGAGAGTGTATGCTTGGGGTCAGAGTATGCTTGCACATCTCTATCACGACCTTGAGGAGTACGTATTTGGACAGGGGTTCAGTTTGATGACATGCACACTTCTGCAGGTGTGGATTTTAGAGCACTTCACATGCACCAGGCCCGTCGGCTTTCCGCTGAGTATAGTGAGCGAGCGACCTAGGGTGTTCGCTTATCCACTTACCAGCGAGTGGAGATTTGGAGATTTGTTATATTGGAGAGTGATTTTTGACAGACTGACAGCCAAGGTGACAGTGTGGAGACCTTACCTACGGATGCACAGATGGGATGGGATGGAGAGACAGTTAGCATGCCTATAGAGGAACCACCTACTGCGGGGACGATATGCACACATCATAGTCCCTTTCTACTTCGACCGAGTATGGAGGCAGTTCGGGCTAGAGCAGTGTGTTCCAGCCGATGTGCCCATCTATACTCGACACTCGCGGGTCCTTCCTAGACCTAGAGCAGTAGCGAGACCGACGATAGATGACATCGAGACTACAGACTTAGAGGGATCTGATCAGGATGTAGTCACTGACTACTCTGCAGAGCGTGGAGCACAGCGCAGGTACGTCTCATGGTTTATGAGATCATATCCAGGTCCTATCTTTTCACCAGATCATCCGACAGGCTATCCAGGCCCATGGAGACATGGAGACCAAGATGAGGACCAGAGTCATGAGGAGGCGGGAGATCCTGGTCCACCTACAAGCGATCAGCCCAGTGCCGAGGAGGAGGAGGAGGATACAGATAGAGAGGAGGATGAGGGAGATGCAGGTGATGATGTGGATGAGGATGAGGATGAGGATGAGGATGACGAGGAGGACGATGAGGAGGAGGATAGAGATGATGAGGAGGAGTCGGATGCAGCTCCCCACCATTCAGGAGATGATACCATAGCTCTGGATCCACCTCTTATTCCCCAACAGGGGGAACATGAGGCGATACGAAGACCTGTTCCTAGTACCGTCCAGCCCACACCCATCATGCACAGATTATTCGAGTGAGGGGAGCCTAGTGGTGCCTAGGCACAGATGCTACCATATCATGATCCCTACTGGCGTGAGGGAGATCCATGTATAGTAGTTTTATATTGATTGATTAATGTTTTGATGATATAGAATGGTACTAACAAAAAAAAATCTATTCTACTACCACAGCTAATGTGCAGGAGTGGCGTTCCTTAATTCAGTAGGCAATGACAGACATTTCCATGATAGCACAGATCCCCAGTTCCTCACAGATTGCCTATAGGCCTCAGGGGAACGCGGGTCGGCATGAGGACTTGTTTTCCCCATTCCGAGTACAGGTAGATATATGGAGGGAGAGAGAGAGAGTCCTATCAGAGGACCTCCAGCAGGCGCGACAGAGAGAGAGAGAGAGTCCTATCAAAGGACCTTGAGCAGGCGCGGCGAGATCTAGCAGCGGCTCAGGCCGAGGCTACCACCTATCGCGTGATCCTTATGGATAGGGATCGTAGGAGTTCCTCTCGGAGTCACTCATGGTCTGTATCGCACTACACACCCATGGGTCCACCTTCACGGCCAGATCAGGAGGCAGCGTCCAGTCGACACTCTCCAGCCACTAGCCCTAGGGATAGGAGATGATTTTATGATGTAAAAGAGAGGTCACATTTTGGATATACAGTGACCTATATTTGTATACGATCCACACATATATATATATATGTATATATACATGCTTCTCTTTTGTCTCAAATGTGTTATCTTTAATGCTTAAAACAATGTATATTTTGTTTTGATTAAATCTAATACATCTGGTAAATGTACATGTATGTTCAGAATTTAATTTCCATGTGATTGATTTCTCAATGCTCCATGATTAAATTGATACATGTGTGACTTAATCAAGTACTACATTGATGATAGGGAAGAGATATGCATTAAGTCTAAGAATCATATAACTAATGTGATTTAAATTTGAATTTAAACACAACATGATACGATTCTACTTAACACCTAAAGACACTGTATAATATGCTAGCATAATGGGAATGTAAATTTTTCACAATTTACATAAATGAATTCAAGACAAACCATAAAGTAAGAAGACACGCTTGTCAGGAACGAAGAAATATAGATTAAACAACATAACATTTAATTCTATTTTGCTTTAATTAAGAGACACTAACATATTATCCAATGTTGAAGAATTGAAAAGAAGATAGATGAAGAATGAAGAATTAAGCATAATATCTACACAAGTGCATAGCATTGATAGGTTCTTAAAGAGGCGTACCATCTACATCCGCTATTTTGTAAGCACCTGATCCATAATCCTCAATAACGATATATGGTCCAAGCCAATTAGGACTAAATTTTCCCTTTTCTGCAGGTAAGGCATTCACATTGCGCTGATTCTCATAGAGGACTAAGTCACCTACTGAGAAGGAACGTTGAATGACCCTATCATTATAGCTTCGTTGTAGAGTTTTGTGATACGCTTGAATATGCTCAAGAGTGTTTATACGCTGTTCATCAAGCATCTCAAGCTGTTGAAGTCGTTGTTCTCTATAAGAGTCATCATCTACTATACCTTTGAGAGAAACCCTAAGTGATGGAATCTCTAGCTCTAAAGGCATAATAGCATTAGCACCATAAACAAGATTATAAGGAGTAGTTCCTGTGGCAATTCATACACTCGTTCGGTAGGCCCAAAGAGCATAGATTAGCTGGTTACTCCAATCCTTACCATGCTTATTCATGGTTTTGCGAAGAATTTGTTCAATTATCTTATTGGATGATTCGGCTTGACCATTTGACTAAGGATAGTATGGTGTAGAAAATCGATGTTTCATATGATACTTCTCGAGGAATTTCTTCACATCCTTGTTCTTAAATGATGTCCCATTATCTGAGATTATAGTAGAAGGTATCCCGAATCGAGAAATGATGTTTTCTAGAAGAAATTGACAAATCACTTCAGCAGTGGTAGAGCGAAGGGGAATAGCTTCTACCCACTTCGTAAAGTAATCTATTGCGGTTATAATGAAGGTGTGTCCTTGAGATGAAGGAGGAGAGATTTTACCAATAAGATCCAAACCCCATGCGGAAAAAGGCCAAGAAGCTACTTGAGAACGGAGTTCTTGGGCAGGAGCATGAATCAGATTATTGTGTTGTTGACATTGATGACATTTTTTAACAAATGAAAAGGAATCCTTCTGCATAGTTTGCCAATAGTATCCCATACGAAGCAATCTATGAACCAAGGATTTGCCCCCAAAATGCCCCCCACAGGCACCTGAATGTGCCTCTTCAAGAGCAACAGGGATTTCCGACTTGTTAAGACAACGAAGGAGAAGACCATCATAACCCCTTCGGTAAAGGACATTAGAAAGAATGATATACGTAGCAGATAGCTTGCGGATTCTAGCCTTAGTGTTCCTATTAGCGGAATCAGGAAAGGTACCATCGGTCAAATATCTTACGATATGCGAGTACCATTCCTCTGAGTCTATAAAATCACAACATGTTACCAAGCTAGAATCGTCTACAATAGCTGGAGAAATAAGGTTGTGAATAACAAATTTAAGATCAACCACAGGGTCCTCTAAAGATACAAGAGAAGCCACACATGCCATTGCATCCGCATGTCGATTATCTTTTCGAGGAATAGGTTCCATGGTATAAGAATCAAATTTCTGTAATAAAGAGATGGCAAGATCTTTATATTGTGATAATTTGTCTTGTTTTGCTTGATATATTCCTGTTACTTGTCTTATAATCAATTGCGAATCTCCATAGATATGTATGTGTTTTATGTTCAGAGCTAAGGTTGCTTTTATTCCCACTATAAGAGCCTCATACTCAGCAATGTTATTGGTACACAGGAAATTTAGACGATAGGATAAGGGAATGGGTTTCTTTGTAGGAGAAATCAGAACAACACCTGCCCCCGATCCCGTATGACACTTAGAGCCATCAAGTATAACTCCCAAGTTTCATCTTTCTCTATAGAAAGAATGAAGTCGTTAGGAAAGGACTCAGGGTTAGGGAAGGAGAAAGGTGAAGGGGCCTCAACTAAGTGATCGATCAACGCTTGTCCTTTAATTGCTCTTTGTGAAACAAATTTAAGGTCAAACTCAGTTAACATCATAACCCACTTAGCTAGGCGTCCTGATAAATCAGTTTTAGAGAAAATATCCTTCAACGGATCAAATTTTACCATGACATGGACTTCTGAATTTAAAAGATAATGTCTCAATTTATGAGTCGCAAATACCAAGGCCAAGCATTGTCTTTCTATCGTAGAATATCGGGTCTCATAATCGAGTAAGGTACGACTTATGTAATAAACTGGACATTCCTTCCCATCTTTATCATGTTGTGCCAACAATGCTGCGAGAGCATGAGAGGAAGCAGCTGTATATAGAAGGAAGGGTTTAGAAGGTTCGGCAGGTTGAAGAATAGGAGGACTAGCCAAATACACTTTTAAATCTTCAAATGCTTGCTGACAATCCTCATTCCATTGAAAAGTGATATCCTTTTTAAGAAGTTGAGTAAAAGGAAAGGTACGATCTGCAAGCTGAGACACAAACCTATGAATAGCTTGAATCTTTCCTTGTAAGCTTTTAAGTTGAGACACATTTCTAGGAGGTGGCATGTTGACAATAGCATCTATTTTCTTAGTATCCACCTCAATCCCACGATGCGAAACTATGAACCCTAATAGTTTTCCACTATCCACACCAAAAACACATTTGCGGGGATTCAAGCGCATGTGATATTTACGAATTCTTTCAAAGATTTGACGAAGGATTTTAACATGATCCATGCGAAGAAAGGATTTGGCCAAAATATCATCAACATAATCCTCTAAAATCTTATGCATATAATCATGAAAGATAAGGGTCATCGCTCGTTGATAAGTTGCACTGGCGTTTTTAAGTCCAAAAGGCATCATTATCCAACAAAACGTACCCCAAGGAGTGGTGAAAGCAGTTTTGAATTGATCTTGAGGGTTAATAAAAATTTGATTGTAGCCTAAAAAACCAGCCATGAAGGATAACAAGGCATGTCCTGCCGTAGAATCAACTATCATGTCAATGTTTGGAAGAGGGAAATCATCTTTTAAAGAAGCCTTATTTAGATCCCGAAAGTCAGTACACATTCTTATTTTGTTGTCTGGTTTAGCCATAGCGACAATATTTGAAATCCATGGGGAATAGTCAATAGGGCGGATAAATCCAGCCTCCAATAATTTTTCAATCTCAGCCCTAACAAGCAGAGCCACCTTAGGATTCATTTTTCGAATCTTTTGTTTCACGGGCTTAGCATCAGGAACTAAGACAATATTATGAGTAACGATCTTAGGATCTATACCAGGCATGTCAGAATATGCCCAAGAAAAGATCTCAGGGAATTCATGCAATAGTTCTTCATATTGTTTCTGTTCCTCTTCATCCAAACATTTCCCAATTTTAATGACTTTCTCTTTATTGCAAGGATCCATCTTAACATCAGTGGTGTCACTTATGAGAAGATTACTTTGTTGAGGAGTATCCTTTAACTGAGGGAATTCTTTCACAATCTCGTCATTATCAATCTCTTTTCCAAAATAGGCTTCAGTGTTCAAACAATAAGGGAGTCCCCTATTGTGATGATAACGAGGAAGAGTGTCATAGGCTCCCAAGAACTCAGCTAAAGCATCGTCGGTAGGGAAGACATCCAAAGCACAGGCACATGAAGGATCCCCATCAATATACTCAGGATGTTGTATTGATAAAGATGTAGAGATAGCATTAACACTAATGCATGGTCTTTTAGAAGCTTTAGTACATTTGCAGGGATTAAAGCCAAGTCCAAAGGCATAATTGTGAAAATTAGTCTCTAGAGGAACTCTTATCCCTTGTTCATGAGCACCACAACCTTTTCCATGATACCCATGCTTAGCAAAAATGCGAAAACCACGACCATAACGATCAGCCATTTCAGGAAGAGAAGGTGGTTTTTCATAAGACAAAGAATCAAACTCTTCATAATTAGAGATGTGAGGAGAAGAAGTTTGAGAGGCGGCCACAAAATTATTACTCATAGATTCAGGTAAGGTTGATTGATTTTTAGTTTCTTCTTTCTTTTCAACTTTATGATTTTCAGCTTCTTCCTTCTTTTCAACTTTAATTTCTCTAGAAGGAACCTTATATTCACCCACAAAGGTAGGATTAAAATCAAGGGATCCCCAATCGTCGTCTTCGAGGATCTTCCCAGGATCAAAATCCTTCTTATGTGTAGTTTCAAGTCGAGAAGAATCTTCTCCAAGAGCTCCAGACTCATCCAAATAATTTTGATCATCGGAGAGCGAGGATTCACCGATAGGTATCTTATTTAAAGATTCATCACTAGATGAGGACGGCTTAGAAGAACCCCCCTTAGAAGTGGATGTTTACAAACAAGCTTGAAAATTAGTATCACCTATCAAGGTATATGTCTTATTGTTATAAATAAATTTAACTTGTCTATGCAATGTAGAAGGGACAGCTTGCATACTATGAATCCAAGGTCTTCCCAGTAGCAAGTTGTACGTTAGATTTCTCGACATAACATGGATAGGTGTAGGCAAAGTAACAGGCCCCACTGTGATGGGTAAGGTGATAGTACCTAATGAAGTTTTAGCCACATTATCAAAGCCTCGAATAGGACGAGAGTTCGGTTCAATTAAGGATGTATCCACATTCATCTTATGCAAAAGATTAATGCTACACACATTAAGACCAGAGCCATTATCTACTAGTGTTCGCCTTATAGCCATGTCTTTCATGATAACCACAATCATCAAGGGATCATATTGATGTTGGATTTCACTAGTAGGCAACTCATCTTGGGTAAACACAATTTGAGCTTTAGGATTCATCACAGAGTTAACCAAAGATGCTATATTACTAGATGTATTCGGTGGAGGAGCATTCAAATCTTTCAAGGCATCTTGTAACAATCCATGATGAGCGGAAGAAGTTTGAATCAAATCCCAAAGGGATATCTTAGCAGGGATAGCTTTAAGTTGTTCTATGAGATCATATTCCTTACTAAGAACTTGCGAAATACGGGGAGCTTGTGGAAGAACCGGTTGAGGATTCGGAAGAGAAACTAGGATAACAGGAGGAGGACTAGGTTGCCTATTATTTCTGGTATGATAAGTATGGGCAACCGCATGATAACTCTCTCTAGTTATTTGCTTGGCATAATTATAAGGACTTATAGGTTTTCTTCCTTGCACAGTGATGATTGGTTTATTCGGAGTACGAAAGGAATCATGATCATACCTTCCTTGGACAGTAAGGAGAGGTGACTTAGAAACTTGAAAGGTGGGAGAAGGATAAGCTCCTTGGACTTCAAAGAGAGGCTTTTTATGCTCATTCAAGTTTATCATGTTAACTAATTTAGAAGTTTTGTTCTTGTTTAAAGATTTCGATAAAGCCACAAAGCCATCAAGAGCATCATCCAACAAAGCATGATCATATCTATTGAAAGGTTTATCTTTTGATTCAAAAGGAGACATCTCCTCATAGAGGGGATTGGTGAAAACAACCATGTTACTAGATTTAGTGGAAGAGTTGATAGGAATGTACCCTTGAGAGGACTCATTCAACTTATCTTTCTCATCACAACGAAATGGCATAGTAACAAGGTTTATGAGTTTTTGGTAAAATGAAGGTTTGGCATCTTTAGGGTTTAAAAACTCATCTAAAGCTTCATCTAATTCGTCTTGGCTATACTCATAATAATCATCGAAAGCATGAACATTTTGCAAATAAAAATCTGACATTTTGAAAAGATTACACAAAACTTAAACACCCAATGCAAAGAAACACACTTTTTTTTTTTTTTTCTTTTTCTTTTTAATGAAAATGAAATGAAAACACACTAAATCTAGATCTAGATCTAACAAATGCAATGCAAGAGGAAGCAATGATAGATTCACGTCGGGTTCACCAAAATGTGTGAGGGAAAAGTGAGACTAGGTTATCATGCCCTAATCCTACCTCTTGTCACACATTACGGAATACGAAAGAGCCTAGAGATATCGCACAATTGGCTACTTCTTTTTGTGAAAGAGAGAGCCATGGGATATCTATTAGGATTTCTATTCCCTTGTTGAAATTGTAAGATCAAGTAATGCAAGTTCAAACCCTAATCCCAAAATGCAAGTATGAACTAATAACAAGATTGCAGAATTGAGATTAAACAATGAACAACTGTAAATACAAGGATGAAATAAGAATGCAGATGTGTACCCGGAGTCAAAATCAGACTGAAAATGTTCGGGACGGGGGCGCAGGCGCCACTGTCCTAAAAACTGCACCGGAAACTGCTGTTCTGCACTCTGGAACACTGTCGGAAAGTTGTCTGAAAGCTGTCTGTCCGGAGGACCAGGGCGCCCAGCGCCTCTGTCCCAGGGACCAGGGCACCCAGCACCCCTGTCCTGGCAGGACCAGGGCACCCAGCGCCCCTGTCCCAGTCTTCTGCTCTGCAATTTGATACAGAGTGTTGTCTCGACCTTCTCTCTCTGGATCTGTATCCCGCGACATCGTCTGAATCCTGAAACCTGCAATGATATCTGAAAAAGGGTGTATGGGCGGCTATATAGGGTTTTTCCTTAGTGAAACCCCTGCTTCAGTGATTTCCACCTCCACGAATAGCCAAGTTGTTTTGTAAAATGTATTGTGTGTGCAGACCTAGTGTGTGTGCAAGGTCCTAAAATGCAAGAAAGCAAACTAGAGCAACCTAGAAAGTAAACCCTAATTGCTTGTAAATGATAACGTAAATGCTCTAAATCAAGATGAAAAGTGATCTAAAGCATGAATAAATGATGTATTGAAGCTTATGTAAAGACATGAAAACAACATGAAATCATACCCAACCCTCAAGGGAGGAGTACAAGCCAATCTTCAGTCAGTAATCTCCTATTGTTCTTCAATGTCTTCCAAGCCCTAAATGGATGAATGGAATTGATAAATGCTTGATAGAGGGATGTTGTAAGATGTTGAAGTCTTCAAAGATCTTCTCTTTCGCTGCATATGAAGTTCCTGAAAACAAAAATCGGATCCTTTCAACTGAAGAAAGAGAGCTCTTATGTATGAAACCCTAGGTCGCAATTTCGTCTTTTGGCCGACCTAGAGATTGAATATCCCGCCAATTTCTTGGGGTTAAGCTTTATTTTATGATTGGATCGCGCTCCTAAAATTTTGGGAAAAATGTCCGGGACCGTGTGCACTCCGAGCGCCACGGTCCCGACAACTTTTCACCAAATTTTCAGGACCGTCAGATATGATGATTTTAGAGAGAATCCCGAAGTTACAGGTGATTTCGAGATGTTTTGACCCCTGAAATTAAGCCCCCAAGCTCATAATAGGGCCTAATTAGGGTTTTTGATTAAGTGATGTATTGGAGGAATAAAATGAAAGGGGCACGCTTTAATGAAAGGGCCCAACTTTGTGATGTGGAAAATGGTGAAATAGAACCTTTAGACCTAATTAATTCGATTAATTAAGTGCTAAAGGGGAAATGCCATCCAAAGTGCAACTGCGCCAAGGCGGGTGCTAAACTAGGTGTTAAATTGTACTGCTTTAGCAAGTGCGTACAATTTATGACGTTACATTCTCAAATGGTTTTTCAAAGAAGATAGTACAAACAAATAAATAAGACATTGTGAAATTTCCCTGACACAATATGATCTAGGCTATAAGATGATTCAACGCATGGGATATTCAGGTACCAGTCCTCTAGCCAAGCATCAACAAGGTATTGTTGAGCCTATTCAGCTACAAACTAAGTCTGCAAATGGTAAAGCTGGACTCGGGTACAATCCAAGAAAGTCATCAGATCAAAAACATACTTCTCACCATCAACCTAAGTGGAGGAAAAAGATACTACCTTCAACATCATAGGAAATCAATACTTAGCAAACTCAGGAAGAGTATGAAAATGAACAAGAAGAATTGGCAATCAAGAGAGAAGAAGCAACTGGTATGCAAGTTCCAATTGTATCAACAATAACACTACAAGGAGTACAGATCCTAGAAGACAAGAGAGAAGAAATTGAAGGAATCCAAGAGTTGTTTGCGCCACTGAACATTCTGGTCATATATACAAGTAGACAACAAGTGGATGATTCAAAAACTGAATCGAATGAGTATGAATGGGGTCTAGATCATCTCTCAGATACACCTACTACAGAAACTCCCGAAGAATCTAGTGATATCATAGATGAAACACAAGAGGAAATCTACTTAAAGTTGCAAAAGTAAATAGAGGAAATCATAATACAAAGACAAGAAGATTGAACAACAGCTGAAAGAAGAAAGAGCACAAGAAAATTCCCCCTCTAATGAGATAGGAAAATCAAGTATGGAACTATAAAAGAAAAATTAGAAGCTATAGAAGAAGGACCAGTCATCAGTCCAGAGGAAGCTAAATGGAAAAGATGACAGGGACTAACAAAACCATCAAGGTTATGTCAACAGGTATGTCAAATACAAGTGATCAATGAACCAAATCACAAAGGAACTTGTAGCATCAAGGATGTAGGTATTGATACTATACATACTTTTACTAAATCACTTGAAGAAGAGTTAGAAAATTCATCTTATGACTCTGATAACTCTGACATAAGCTCTATTTATGACAACAACTATTCGGCATCATATTATGACTACTCCATCATGAATGTTGAGACTCTACCTGCTGACCCTGTTACTGTCACACCATGATATGTAGTCCAGTCTGAAGTAGGGGACGATGCTAGGAGTAGGTTGGGTTAGGTCCACTAAATATTAACATGCACTTCGATAATTGTGTTGTAACTCTTCCTGGTCTCGAGACACCTATGCAAGGTAGTTTTCTGGAACTCGACTTGTCGGTCCAAAGTTATGATGATAATACTATGAACTCCCTTGAACCTATTCAAACTTTATCCTTGATACATCCTGAACTGATTGACTGTACTCTTTACAACCAACCTTTGAATATACCTACCTTCGCCAATGACTACACATTAGCTTGCTATCTTAATGCAGTTGAACCAATGAACTCTTCCACCAGTGAGCAAAGTGAGAACATGACTGAGACATACATCAAGTATCTCAGTCGCAAAAATCAAAAAAAGAAAAATAAGAGTTCTTATGATGAAAACTATGTTGTGGCAGTGTCAGAACAAAGAAAAGTAAAAATAAAGGAAGTACCTAAGGGTGAAAACCTTTCTAAGGCACCTGAGGGTGAGATACTTGATATGCTACCAAGTCACTTCCAAGAAAGGTCTTCAATATTGATTGAATCAACTCAACCAGTAAATATTGGAAGTCAAGAGATGCCACATATCATTCATTTAGCTCAATCACTATCAACATAAGAGTTAAAATATTTCAGCAACCTCTCTTCAGAAAAGAAGATCAACTTTGCATGGACATACTTCGATATGCCTAGACTAGATCCTGATCTCATCATGCATCATCTTTCTATTACATCAGGAGTTAAACCAGTCAAGAAAAAAATCCATAAGATGCATCCTCATGTGGCACTGCTAGTCAAAGCTGAGCTAGAAAAATTGCTAAAAGATGGATTTATCAAAGCTATAGACTATGCAGAATGGATATCAAACATAGTACCTTTATCAAAAGAAGACAAATCTATTAGGGTTTGTACAGACTTCAAAGATCTCAACAAAGCATGTCTGAAAGGCAATTTTCCATTGCCCAACATTGATATGACTGTTGGATATGAGATGTACTCATTAACAAATAGATTCTCTGGTTATAATCAGATCAAGATAGCTCTTGATAATCAAGAAAAGTTAGCCTTCACATGTGCATGGGAAAGCTTCTACTAGAACACCATGCCATTTGGACTAAAGAATGTAGGAGTGACTTACCAAAGAGCAGTAACCACCATCTTCCACGATATGATGCACAAAAACATGGAAGATTATGTTGATGACACCCTAGTAAAAACCATGAAGAGATCAACACATCTAAGAACGAGGCCTCATACTAGATAGAATGGAAATATTCAAGCTCCAGCTAAATCCTAAAAAGTGTGCATTCGGAGTAACATCAGGGAAATTTCTTGGTTAGATCATTTCAAAGAAAGGAATTGAGGTTGATCCTGAAAAGGTCCAATCCATAATGGAAATGCCTCCGCCCAAGAATATCAGTCAAATGAGAAGTTTACAAGGACATCTCGAATCAATAAGACACTTTATATTGTAGCTAGCAAACAAAGCTCAACCCTTCACAAAAGTATTAAGGAAAGGAGTACAATACCCCTGGGATGAAGATTGTGAACAACATCTAAAACAAATCAAAGACTACCTTTCTAATCCACCCATATTAATGCTACCAATTCAAGTTAAACCATTGATTCTATACATATCAGCTACTGATACATCACTGGGGGCACTTCTGGCACAACAAGATGAAAATAAAAAGGAAAGAGCTATATATTATATCAGCAGGACCTAGGTGTCCTATGAAATGAACTATACTATCATAGAAAAAGCTTGTTTGGCATTATTCTTTGCATCACAAAAATTGAGACACTACATGTTAGCACACTCTATTAAGCTAGTGGCTAAGATTGATCTGCTCAAATATCTTCTCAGCAAAGCAACACTTACAGGAAGATTGGCTAAATGGGTCATGGTTCTTATAGAATTTGATATTGAATATGTAGAATGCAAATCCATAAAAAGATAGGTTATTGCAAATCAACTTATTGATGCTCCACTTGAAGACAGTCAACCTTTGCACATAGAATTTATGGATGAATCAATCATACACCTTACTCAACGATCATGGAAGATGTTCTTTGATGGGTCTTTCACTCAACATGGTTCTAGTGTCGGAATACTTTTTATTACTCCTCAAAAATATTCAATCCCAAAATCTTACAAGATTCTCTTCCCTTGCACAAACAACATTGCAGAATATGAAGCTTTGGTAAATGGGATCAAGTTGGCCATCGAATGGAAGTTTATTGAATTACACATCTATGGAGACTCAGCTCATCATCAACCAAATCAATGATATATATCAGACTACAGATGAGAAACTGATGCCTTATAAGAGATTGGTGGATGATCTCAAGAAATACTTTACCTTTGTATCATTTCAGCAGATCCCCAGATCAACAAATAGAGCAGTGGATGCAATGGCCACCTTGGTGTCTATACTACAGCTACGGGAATCTAATTTTTGCTTTGAATTCCTAGTGGAAGAGTTATATTATCCTGCCTATGATTCTCCTAAGTCCCAGGTGGTCTGGTCTATTATTGAACATGACTCATCTCGCTACAGCCACATTTACTCTTACCCGTGTGACCAAGTTATCCCTGTTAATCTTTCTCGTAATGAGAAAAGGAACCTAATCCAAAATAATTTATGGTACATTATCATCGCTAATGACTTATTTAGGCAAGGTTTGGATAGTACTTTGCTTAGATGTCTAGAAACTAAAGAGTCCCAACGCGCATTATCCGAGGTCCATGAAGGTATTTGTGGATCCCATTCAAATGGTCTAATTTTAGGACGAAAACTATCAAGGGTTGGTTACTACTGGCCAGACATGGAGAAAGATGCTATTAAATTTGCTAAAACTTGTGAGAAGTGTCAACTACATGGGAACCTCATACATGCTCCAGCAAGGGATCTCATACCCTTCATTACACATTGGCCTTTTCAACAATGGGCGTTTGATCTCATTGGCCAAATATATCCTGCATCATCTAACATACACAAGTTTATTATAAATGCCACTAAGTACTTCACTAAGTGGGTAGAAGTAGTTATTCTCATCAAAGCAACCAGTAAACAAGTAGCTCTGTTCATCCTTAACTATATCATCTAAAGGTATGGTATACCTTCATCCATTGTGACTGACAATGGAGGGCAGTTCAAGAATAAAGATCTAGATGAACTCTATGAAAAATTCAAAATAAAACAGCACTAGTCATCCATATACTACCCTCAAGGTAATGAACAAGCT
Source organism: Cryptomeria japonica (assembly GCF_030272615.1). Classification (NCBI taxonomy): domain Eukaryota; kingdom Viridiplantae; phylum Streptophyta; class Pinopsida; order Cupressales; family Cupressaceae; genus Cryptomeria; species Cryptomeria japonica. The sequence continues at coordinate 239,467,620 of NC_081413.1, read as the reverse complement.
GAAGTATCTAACAAGAATTTGTTGACTGTCTTACACATAATAGTAAATAAATCTGCAAAGGATTGGCATCTATAGCTCAATCCTGTACTATGGGCTTAAAGAACAAGTATTAGAACACCTACTAGGGCTACGCCTTTTTCTTTGGTGTATGGGTCCGAAGCAGTCTTACCTATTGAGGTGGAAATACCATCTTTAAGAGTTTCTTTGCAAGGTCTTGTTACTAATGAAGACTACAAAATATCTAGATTGCAAGAACATGAGTTGTTGGATGAACGTTGGCAAGTGGCATTTGATCATCTGAGAGCATATCAAAAGAGAATGTCTAGAGGTTATAACAAAAAAGATCGACAACGAGAATTTCAAGTTGGTGACCTTGTTCTAAGAGAAAATCCTAAGAATCAATAGTTTCGAGACAACAAAGGGAAGTTTGAACCCAACTGGCTGGGTCCCTACATCATTACTACTCTCAAGATTGGAAGGAGAAAAACTCTGCGAACCAATCAACACCATTCACTTAAAGAAAATCTTCACCTATTATTCTCTACTCCAGCAACCTGTACAGTTAAAAAGTCTTGAAGAAATCCTAAAAATCATAAAATTACCTGAAAATAAATAAATAAATCCTTGCCAAGCAGGTGAAAACCTGGTAAACAAGCACCTCTTGTACTCAAGCGCTACATCTATCAACGCAACATTGGCATTTCCCGTTTTCATTCCTGCTTTCCTGCATCTTTGATTTCACTTGTACATATCTTTTAGTCGCTTTTGTGACATCCTAGTTATTTTTGGAACGCTCGTGGCTTGAAACCGATCAATGTCCTAGTCTTAGGGTAATCGACTAAGCAATTTACATGTCCTAAGCAGTATCAACCAAGTCATCTTTCAGTCAATGGTACCTGATCATCCACTCTGAGTCAGTCACCTGTCTCCCAACTACTAAAGAGTTTTATCACTGAGTACACAAGCAAAACAAGACTACTGAAAAAAATCACTAAATTGTTTGAGATATGCATGAAATTTTCTTTGTGTTGTCTTTTACATTGGATTTCGCTTATTATTCCCTCTGAGTAACTCGAGGAAGTCTATCTTGACTAAGAGGAGCAAGGATTGGGGGCATAATGCTTTTTTTGTTTTTTGCTTGTAGGAATGAATCTGATGATCTGGAAACATCTAATCAGTTGGGTGTCTGTGATAAGTTCCTTCACATCAAGGTGAGATCACCACACATACCTCAACTCTGCTTATTTGTATGCTATAGGGAGGTTGGAGTCATTTCTTTATCTGTTTGAGGGAATTTCTTTAATATGCAACCCAGAAGCATGCGTAATTTGTCCAAGGATATCAACGAACAAAGGGTCATTGCGGACAAGATAATTCATATTGCGTATAAAAAGAAAGGGACTCTATTTTTCCTGTTGTGTTTGTAAAATGCTCAGTGATGAAAATTAAGTATTCCAAATCCAGTGACTAGGTTTAGGTTGCATTCATTCTAAATTTTATGCATTTCGAATGATTTCGGCATGATAACAATGATCTCTTTATCTTCTGAACGAGAGTTTGAAGCATCATCATTTCTCAACTAAAGTGGTCTCTTTTTCATCATCATTTCTCCGATCGAGTACTTGTGTATTGAGATGTTAGTTGCATACAAGAGCATCTTATATAGATCCATATATTTCATTATTACTTATTTGCATTCATATTATTGCATGAAGAAAAATAAACATTTGCATTACTCATTACTCATTTGCATATGAAAAGAAATGAAACTAAACATCCATATTCATCTACATTACATACATCTATACTGAAAAGATATGCATACATATAGAATAAAGCATATAGAATGGCATCTAATAATCAATCAACACAAGTACAATGAAATCAAATCAAGATCTCATATGTGTCATCATAATCTCATTGTCTCAGAGTACAAATGATATCAACTATCAAATACAATGTCTCATCGGAGCAAAAATCATATAGGCTACAAAAATGGGGTATATAACAAAATCTAAGAGATATCAAAATCTAGCTCTCTGCCTTTCCCTCATCGCCAGGTGGAGGAGGCAGTGCCTGCTGATTGGCATCCTCTCTAGGTGCCCTAGCTCCCTCAAATCGAGCCATATACTGAGAATATGGAACAACCTGTTGTGCCACTGGGACTGCTACACTATATGTAGCAACATAATAGGCTGTCAGGCTCGTCTGATGCAAAACCTCTCGCTAGAGAGTATCTCACTTTTCTCTGACCTCAGCAAGCTGCGTCTACGCCACTGTCAACTGTGACTGCAAACCTACCAGTCTAGTCCTTAGAGACAATGCTACATCTGCTGCCCCCTGCTCTCTTCCAATCCCTCTGCCTCCCTACTCATCCCTTCACTACCTCACCTGGCTAGGAGCTTCTCTCTCCTCCTCAACTCCGCCCTGGCACCACCAACCTCAACCCCAACAATCCCTAGAGATCCACCCTCCCCTCTCTCCCGTTGTCTCACTTCGGCTGGTATCCTGTTGCTACTAGCCCCAGGATCACCCCCCGCTCTCCTAGGTGCATCTTCTCTCTGACCCTGCACCTATCCTCATCCCTGTACCTGACCCGGTACCTATGCCTGTGTTGGTGCCTTATCCTCGACCTCTTCTATGAGAGACGCATGCTCTGCAGGATCTGTGAATCTAGGAAATGGATGTCTCTGGAACCAATCCCTATACTGGGGAAATACCCCCGCATCTGCAAAATCCTCCAAATAAACCCATCATTGTCGTTGTACACCGACAAGCTCCTCAATGCTCGGCACGTAGGATAACCTAGGATCCCATCCACATCTCTCATCATCTCCATATCGGGCATAGGTTGTAAACTCCTGAGATATACCCTATGGTATGCCATACTACCTCATAACCCTAGAAACTGCAAACCACTCAATGGACACCGACCTGCCAATAAGAGGACGAGTCATAAACATATCCTTCCTTTGCCCTCTCCAATCATCCCATAGCTCTAGACCCCTATACATTCTCCACACTACCAGGACCAAATCATCAAGTTGTCTCCTCCAGTAATCTGTCTTGATGGGGCTGAGTGACATAACCTGAATAACAATATATAATAGGTTGGTGTGGCTCTCTAGCATCATCTACTATCGACCTGCATACTGGGATGTGCTCCCATGCCCATATCTGCAAAACTAAGACTCTTGCTGCCATGCTCTTCCCATCTCTATATGCAACCTTGTGCATCTCATGATACATATGCACTAACAAACAAGATCCCCACCCTAATCTCTTAGGATGAGTCAATAGTCTCTCGAGCATCCTAGCCTAGCCACATAGAAAACCCTGTTGTCCCGGGTCTAGCATAACAAAACACCCAATGATACCTACTAACACGCATGCTAGCGGAAACTGCTCACTATACCTGCTCATCAAAACATCCCATGTGATGGCCCTCTCAAGGATAGTCTCATCATGGAATATCCATCTCAAAACTAAGATACCTGGCCACTGAGCAGAATCATAATCGACCTTGTCGCCAGTGAACGGAATCCAAAGAATCTGGTAGACATCCTGAGGTGTGATCGTCATCTCTCTTACAAGAAAATGGAAAGTATTATGCTCTGAATGAAACCGCTTTGTTAATGCGGTCAACATCTCATAATTTACATGGATATCTAGCATCTGAAGAAGGTATCCAAACCAGCACAACTCAATGTGTCCCCTATCTGTGTCTAATAAACCACAAACTAATCCCATTGTAGGACGATAAACACATCGAAACAAGATATTTGGCAACTAAATCTACAAAATCAAACATAAACACTGTCAACACGTGATCCAAATTGCGCTACAAATATGATAAACATGCTTACGAAGCCAAATATACAAAATGCAAAATCAAAATTTGATATTTTGACCCTAAAACATGCTTGTTTTTTTCCATACAAGTTTTCACAGAAGGATAGAATTTCGTACGAATCAGGATTATACATAGCACAACAAACTATCACAATAAGAAAAAACATTATATATCGCACGACAAAATGGGCACTCAAGCACAAGTTCGTATGAGACATGGGACAATACCAAATGACAAACCCTATATGCCCATACAATAAAACACTAAGGCGATAGTTTATCGTACGAGAAATGGTCTTAGCCCGCACGATAAACTATGTCACATGACTTTAAACGACTCAAAAATGCAAAAAAAATAATCAAAATTCAAAATTTAAGAAATCAAACAGGCATAAGATCGCTCACTTACCGTCGGATCGTAGTCTCGCGATCGATTGTGACATCTCTGGCGCTCAAAATGGTGCTCCTAGATTAGAATGGTCATTTTTCTTTGCAGAGAACTTTTAAAATTTCAAACTTGGAGAGGTGAAAATGACTTGAAAATGACACATGGACCCCTTATATAGCCAAAACCCTAATTTTTCAACTTGCTCCGATGGATGTCAAACTTGTACCCTAAGCTAATTCGACGGTCCTGATTCCATTTTCAGAATCAAAATCAAAATCTAAGCTCATCTTCCTAGTCAATTTTTTGCAACTGAGACCACTTAGCGCTTTCATCAACTGCTCATTCTCTTCTTCAATTTGTGCTCAATTTCTCATTAATCAATGCTAAATCTCAATTTAATTCTCACATTAACCCTGAGTTTAATCTTCAACATTAATCTTTGTGCTCAAATAATTGCTTGAAATCGTTGTGCAACCCTCGCTATGTTTCGATTTTGCTCCCGAGGGGGCATACTCATGACATCATCATCATCAGTGATTATCATCCTCAAATTTGAGAGTTTTTTTCAAAATATTCATCGAACATTCAAACAAGACCTTATCGCTAGGGGCATCTCAGCTTCATCGCTTCATATCAAGTTGAGATTTCTTGATCATCTAAATCAAATCAATCTCTAGGGGCATATCAGTTTCGTCAATCAAATCAAGTTGTCAGTTTCATCTCTTTTCATCAAGCTGATTATTCATTTAAACTCAACCAAGGGTTTAAAGGGTATCTTTGATCACGCGCTCAATCTAAGCAGGTGTTCAGTTTCATCGCATCAAATCAAGCTAGATGATTTATCTTCACTCATTGTATCTTGAACCATCAAGTTCAAGATCGGTTTTATCTCTGCTCATTGTGTCTAGTTCAATCAAGTTAACTAGATCAGTAAGATCCGCTTCTTGATCCATCAAGTTCAAGTTTAGTATCTTTCCTCTCCATTGGTCCTAGTTCAATCAAGTTCGGGATTGATTTCGCTTTAATCAACTCTATTCAGTTTCATCGCTTCAAAAAAAATAGAGTACCTCGCTCTTCATCTAGTTCATGATCAATCAAGTTCAGAACTGATATCTCCTAGACATCAACTATTATTTGAACCAACGCGTTGCTCGCACATTAATTCAAAGAGGGGCAAATGTAATACCCTAAAAAGGGTCATCTAAACCATGGGCCCCTAATCTTGACAACATCACCAAGGTCCTAACCAAAGGCAATTAAATTAATCTTGAGCACATAGTTAATTTCTTAAATCGTCAAATATCACATGGCAAATTAATCACTCAATAATAATTAAATAAATATTTAATTAATTGATCATTTCAAGTAAATCATTTTTAAACAATTATCCTATTTTTTAAATTAAATATCCTAGTATATTTAATTAAATAAATCAATTTGCCATTAAATCATCAAAAAAAGGAATTAATTGACAAAAAAGAATTTAAAATTGAGAAAAGAAATCAATTGGAGATAATCTTAAAAATTAAATTAAAAATTGAAGAAAAATCTCAAAAGCAATTAAAACAATTAAATATCAAAATTGAATGAAATAGAGAATAAATCAGTTTTTTCTAATTTTATCTTAATTTTAGTTCAATTTCCTTTAAAAATAAGGAAAGCAGCCAATCACATCAATTCACCTGGATTGTGCTTCCTCTTGGAAAATCTTGACCACTCATCATCATTCAATCTCAACCGTTGGTTTCTTTCCGAATTTTCTATAAATTCAGGCCTTCATCTCTCATTCAAGGATCCTAGAGAATATATTGTTATCATGTTGTTTTTGCTCTAGGTTCATTGAAATTTGTGCATTGAGATATTACATATTAGTTATTGCATCCTTATTAAATCATCTAGCTTAATATTGCTTAAATCATGTTAGATTAATCTTGCATATCTAGCTTAAATCTTGCATTCATTTAGCTCAAATTCATGCTCATATAGATTAAATCCTTCGTTTAGATATTGTCTAGTCACTGGTATTGCATATGAAATCTGAAAGCAAGACTAAACTCACATCTACTAGAAGGCAATAGGTCGCTTTGCAATGGTTTATTGTTCATTATTGATTATTGATTTACTAACCATGCATCTACTGACTTAATTGAAGTGTTGTGTATTTAGATACAGATACAGATATAGGTCCACTTTTCACACACATAGTTTCAAGCATTAATCATCCCATATAAGAGTTTGTTTTCTCTAGTTCCAAGCATGCAACAACTTGTGTAAGACATAAAATGAAAATGCAAATGTGTGTCTTGTAGCAAGAACATCTCGTGTAAGAGTTTGTTTGCTCTAGTTTCAAGAATGAGTAACCCCGTGTAAGACAAGTATATGTCTAGTTTCGAGGACATCTTGTGTACAAGATTTTGTTTTCTCTGGTTTCGAGAATGTGCACCCCATCTCGTGAGAATATTCAAAGAGAGAAGGAAAGAATTAGCTGAGAGATCACAAACTCCCCTAATGAGAGGTTAATCATAAGAGGCATACCATTCCATGAAAGAAAGGACATGAAAGTATGAAAAATGCAACCCCTAAAGGGAATAGTGAAACTTTAGATAGAGAGAAGAAATAAGATAAGATTCTTGCCCCCCAAGCATAGAGGAAAGAATGATTTATGTTGCTGCCTTGAGATGTTTGTAATTGAAAAAGCATCACCTCTTATGGAAAAGAGCCCCCAATGAAGCTAATTACTAGTGTCATAGGGTGAGGAGCAACTTGATAGGGTGAACAAATGCTATAGCGATGAAATAAGATTAGGTTTTGCCCCATCATCATTGAATACTTGAATTCGATATGAGCTATAAAAAGTTTTCTAATTTTATTTTCCAAATCATTAAACTCATTGGTCGAATGGCCATGTATTTGATGATACTTGTAAAAGAAAGGATTGTCATGATGTTTCTTATAGTTATTTCTTTAATTTTTCAAGGGTGGAGTAATGATATTGGCTTTAAGGAGCTCATCCAAAATATCCTCTTATTATGATGAAAATTTAGGAACGGATGTAGTAATTATTGGTGGAAGATCTTTGTGATATTTTGAAGGGTCAAGGGGATAAATAGATGAAGAAGGAATATCCTTTGTGGGGAAATTTACCTTTCTATCATAATTATTCATGATTTTTTTGACTTGTTGGGAATGAAAGTCCTTATCATCTTTAAGGCTTTATATTTTCTTAATGTTATTTGATGACTAGGAGAATGAGAAAAATCTAAAGGGACTGATAAATAAATATTTTGGTCTTTCCCCCCTTGCACTAAAGTATCCTTATTAGAAAAGGATTGGGTTATGTTTCTCTTCAATGATTTCTCTCCATTAGAGAGATCATTGATAGGAGTATTGACTCTTTCCTCATGAATAATAGGAATTTTAGGAGGGGTACAAAAACTCATTAATGCTTCATCTTTAGGAGTAATGTCATGTATTGAGGGTAAGGTAACATTAACGAAGGTGTACATCATTCATCAAAACATCACCTTGAGGAGGGAGAGATTTAGAAGAAGTGTTAATAATCTCATCTTGCACTAAAGTGTCCTTATGAATAGGAGAATCCTTAAAGGAGGGAAAATCATAATTATGCATGAAAGAATTACATGAGCTATCATCATATGCACAAAAGGTAAGATTATGGAGATCTTGAATCAAATTTGAAATCAATCTAGAAAAGTAGGATAACAACTCCATTTATCCAATTATCCAAGCAATGTTCACTCAATGTGTGTAATAAAATTATGCAAAATCGGATTTGAAAACACAAGTGAAAAATTATGCCACCCATAAATAAAATTTAGCAAAATAAATTAGGGTTTTTTATGAATTTAACCTCTAAATTTATGTAATTCAATTGAAAATTAAATTTGTAAATGTAAATTTAAATTTGAAAATGCATAAACAATTAGATCTAAGACAAGTAATCCAAATTAGACAACCCTCAAGTTCAAATTTGGAGTTATAAATTAGGGTTTGTGTGAATTTAACCTCTAAATTTATGTAATTCAATTGAAAATTAAAATTATAAATGTAAATTTGAATTTAAAAATGCATAAACAATTAGATCAAGAATCACAAATTAGAAATAAGGAATTAAGAAGTTGGGTTCACCAAAATGTCATGGTGAAAATTAAGGTTTCCACCATTAAATATGATAAAAACACTAATTTTGCTTAAAGGGCCATTACATTAAGGAGGAGAGGAATTCAATAGATCTAACCTCTCTAAGATTAAGATTTTAATCAAATTCCAACCCTCCTTGATGAAGGATTTTTCCTCCTTTGAGTTGATTGATTTGAATTTGTTGAAGATGCTGAAATTAGGGTAAATGTGTGAATAATGAAGAGATCGGGCATGAATAATGAGCTAAACTCATCACACAAAGCCAAAAACCTAGATTTGGTCAAAGGAATATGATTCAGATCTACTCCTCGAAATTCGGCCTAAATTGTCAAGACCGTGGTGGTGGTTGCCATGGTTCTCCTAACTTTTTGCCTTCCAAAAGGGTACCTGTTCATCTCTATGAATTATGTTGATCCTCTGAAATGCAACTCTATACCTATTCTTGCACACAGTGAAAAGGGGAAATTTGTTGGGAATAGTGGTTTCCCTAACTCAAACTCTGATTTAAGAATTTACCTTGAATGAATAAATGCAAATGCTGAAATAAATACTGGAAAGATATACCTTAGATTTGAAATTGTTGATAATGATGCTTTGCTTCTTGAATGTAATCACATATGTTGTATGAAATGGCATGAACATGATAAAATCCTAATCACACACACATGCTTGTTGTTTGTGTTTGGGGTGTGCTGCAACACCCATTTTGCAATCTCATGATCAGTGCACACTACAACACCCACTTTGTAGTCACATTTTTAGATTCCCTAGCATATAGAGGTTTTCTTTTGAAATCTTTGTGTTTTGTGCATGCTACAACACCCATTTTACAGTCCAATATTCAAATTATCTATCAGATAGATATTTTTCTTTGTACTCCACCTTAAAATGACAACATAACATACCATGTTGACCAATGGAATTCATGTTTTTTCCTCTCATCAATTGGTATACATCATCTTTCTTTCTATAAGTCCACTTGTGTTTTTGCAATAATATTTTCATGATGATATTACATCAAGGTCTATTTAACTAGTTGGCTTGGAACCTTTTGTTTGTTTTAGTACTAATGTTGTTTGCTTTGTATATATTTGAAGGTTAGTGTCATATGATTGGGGGCTTGATCATCCCTCAACTTAGTGTCATCTTATCCCTAGCTTGTCTTTTTCTCAAGTGCTCTATATTGGCATCTCTATTTTATCATCAACATGAGTGTAAGTTCATACTCCCACTAAAGTAGGGGCTAAATATAGTATCATAAATTGTAAATCCTTAAAATTTCACACTCCTTTTTGGGTCATTTCTTTAGTTTGCTCCTTCTAGGTTATTTTCAACCTATTTTTGCCTTTTCACACTCAAATTGTTGTCATATTCTCATGAGGTGACCTGATGTAGTGTTCTAGGCTTGTGAGCTCCATACTTATCTCTTTTCCACCCTTTTTGGGGTTGACTACAGTGCTAGATTCTATAGTCTTGGTGGATTAGGGCATTAAGATCCATAGTCCCTCCCAAAAGGGCCCAAAATTGAACTTGTCAGAATGTTGATTCCCGCCATTTATGATTTGATCCCAATAAATTGATATGTTCATTGGAAGTCGACATAAAATTGAAAGTATCTTGAGTACCATATATCAAGGTATTGTCCCTAATTCATTTTATCATATAGCAATGTCATTCTCAAGCATTCCTAATTTCCTTAAGAGTGTATCTTAGCACAAGGAGATCAAACTACGATAAGTTGTCTTAAAATATGTTTCATGATGGATTTTATTATGATTTATCATGTTATTTATAATTTCCCCTTATGTTATTACTAATAAAATTAAGGAACGGTTGACTTACAAAGCAATTGCAAGATACTTATTTCTATAAATATTCAATTGCAAGAGACTTCTTCTCTAAATATTTATAAATGCTAATAATGAAGACAAATAGAATGGCAATATATTAATTTAGAAATATATGATCAATATCTGAGAGTACAAGTATTACATAATCTCCATTTGATAGCTCCAGATATTTGAATGAATACCATTGTTGTCTTTGTTATAAACTTGAGAAATTATGCAATGATCCTCCTTATGAAAATAGCTATAAATTTATGTAAGCTGAAGTGTCTGATGTATCAATGTGAATGTGTAAATGCATATGTTTCTATCACTTTGCAGTGCTATGTTGTTGTTTGTGCTATTAAATTATGTACTTGTAGCAATGAATAGAGGTGTTGTTCCTAATAAAGATATTATTCCTTATGCAACCAATGTGTGTCAAAGGCAATTTCTCTGTAAAGCGGAAAAAAATCGAACCCTAGTCGTTCTCCCCTCCCCAACTCCAAGGAGAGAGAAGGGAGAGTCACTAGGGTTGATGGTTTTCACTTAGGGGAGACTTTACATTCAAAAGAGGGGTTGAAACCCACAAGATCCAATCCCATGCAATGCAAGATTGGATTCTATATGAGTTTCAAGGGTTGTGATAGCAAGGATACCCTCTTTTGTAAAGAATGTAGATAGAAAGATTAAGCTAGGAATACATAGAAAGTGAGAAAGATTTGCTTATAAACTGAGATAGGGATATGATATGAAGCTGTGGACCTGGAATCAGTAGTAAAATGTCGAGATGGCACTGTCCTGCAAATTTGAGCAAAAGTTGACGGGACGATGGCGCCCGGCGTGCACACGGTCCTCCGAAAAATCCGTGAAACGAAGGGGGATCTGTTCGTCTCTGCACAAGGATTCCAGATCTTCAATTTCAGCCGCGTACCTGCAACCTACACACAGAAAAGCGAAGATGATTGAGGGGTTAGGGATTAGGGGTTTGCCCTTAGGTCAACCCCCGGTTTTGGAATTAACCAAGAAATGAGAAATGTTGTAAATGTAAATGTCTGTAATGTAAAACAAGTACTAATACCTTGTTATAAGGATGTTTGTATCCTTATATGCGAAGGTATAGATGTTGTTGTTTGTTGTATGTTGTATGTTGTAGCATGTAATGTGTTGTAAGTGATCTCCTCTTCAATGGTTGAATCCTTGTCTTGAATGCAACACTTAGCCTTGAATGGAGACTTAGAATGATCAATTGCTTGAAGGAATGCTTGAATGCTTGAATGCTTGAATGTTTGAATATCGTTTTCACGCCTTTGCTCACATATGTCCTCCTCCCTTTTTGAGAGAGGAAATGTAGTTTATATACTTGCCAATTAGGGTTAAAAGACTGATTTTCCCGACCTTAGGCCGACCAGGAAATGTTATTTTCCAATTTGCAAACAAAAAGGCCCGAAGTCCCATAGGAGACCGGGCCCAAAATAGGGCCAGGGACCAGGGCGCTGGGCACCATGGTCCTGGGGGACCAGGGCGCTGGGCGCCCTGGTCTTGAAGGACCAGGGCACTGGGCGCTCTGGTCCCACCTCCCGAGACAGCAAGGTGCAAAGGAGGATCAGGCCAGGGTGCAAGAAAATGCAGTTTTTGGTGTCGTGAGCAAGTTTCGGGGTCTCCATTCAGGTTCAGTGTTGCGTCGCCATCGTGAAGACCCACATGCGGTTGAAATTGCAAGTGTCACAATTTTAGGATGCTACATTTAGCCCCCACTTTAGTGGGAGTATAAGCATACGCTCATACTTCCGGTAAAGTACAAGGAAACAACATTGAAAAACTTTCACCACGTCAAGGAGGCAAGATACACCAAGCCCCCAGTGGACTAAGGATCTTACGACTTCGATTGAGAAAGTAAAAGGGAAGATCACAAGGGAGAACCATGACTGTCAGTAGTAAGGTTCCCTCACTATGAGTCATGCAAGAAAGATATCAAAAAATTTCAAGGCAAAGCTAAATTTGTCAAGAAATTTTCAAGTATCTTGAAAAGATATGAACGGGATGTATGCCCCCCTACATTAAAGCGATCGCACACGCCTCACCGGGGGTGATTGCTTTAAGGTAGTGATACATATAAGAATGAGAAAGGAAAGGAGCATGTTATCACAAGGATTTAGCCCCCAAGTGTGAGATAAGCCCAAGGATAATAGACACAAAACACAAAGCACAAGGTGACTTCACTTTCCTCGGGGTCAGTATGCTGTATGATAATTCATGTATATCATATGTATGTATGCATAATTGTTCTTCATTCCCCAATCAAGGAAGGTCACCTAGAAGAAGGGAACACATGTGTCTTTTGAGTCAACATGAGAGAGATCGAGAGATCTAAATGCTTTGCATCGTCCTCAAGTAGACAACACTAAGGACAACAAATAGAAGAATGAGAGTAACATATAGAAGCAGTAACAAAAGAGAGGGGGAGAGAATCTGCTATGCTAATGAAACTAGTCTAGCGCGTCATCTACCCCCCGATCTTGCTGATCAATGTTTCGGGAAGGTAGGGAACACGCTAGAGGAGGAACATCCAACACAGCAGATGGAGCTATCACAAGATCCAAACAAGGGCTATGTTCATATCCCAAGCCACGGTGTTCTTGTCTAGGAGCTAGGATAAGTGCTTTAGAAAATGCGTTAGATAAATAGTTATCAACATCAACAAATTCATATTCACTATCAGAATGAGCAGGAGTAACATTTTCATCATGAATAACATTTTCATCTATATCATCATCAAGATTTATAAAAATAGGATCTTTAACTCGCACAGGATCAAGACCATCATGCATCTTATGTTTAGGAGATTTCGGCTCAATCGTCGGCTGAGGAGAAAATGGAATAATGCTTGTTGAAGGTGTTTTTGGGGATTGCAAAGTTTGAGAGGCAGCTGCCTGAGCTCTAAGACGACGCTTTCGTCGGTGTTCACGTGCAGAACGATTTCATCTAGTCTTAGTAGGAAGATTAGGAGATTGAGGAGGAGGAATGTTCTCATCCTTATCACTTGGGTGTTTAGGTTGTGGTCTCTTAGGTTGAACAATAGGAGAAGAGGAAGGTCTCTTCTCTCCATAAGAGGAAGGAGGAGGAACTGCTCCATATAAGGGAGGAATATTCGGTTTAGGAAGGAAACCAAGTCCATCATGACGAGGAGGGATAGGTCTACTTTTAGGAAGTTTATTAGATATAGGCATAGTCACATCCATAGGGATGGGTTGGGAATCTTCTCTAGGAAAGACATTATTTTTATCTTTCAAAGGAAGAACTTCCTTCTCAAGAATGATAGGAATATCAAGTTTGGGTGTTCTAGGTTCACTTAGAGATAGGATCATATCTTTTTTCCACTTTTGATAAGATTTGAAAAGATGATCACTTCGCGGAGGAAGAGATTGGAATTGTTTAGGCCAAAAATAATCAATAGGAACGCTAGAAGTTCTTTCAGCTGGTTTAAAGAGACTATGATTGATAGTAACAACTTCACCATTATGGGGAAATTTCAAGCACTTGTGAATAGGAGAAGCAATAGCTTTCATGGAAGATAGCCAAGGATAGCCTAGCTTCACACGAAATTGTTCGGATGATGGGATAATAGCAAAGTCCACATCAAGGGATTTGTTATGGACCTCAATAGGTAATGTAATAGAACCAATTGCAGGAGAAGAAAATGCATCAAATAGTTTCACAACCACATTTGTTTCATCATAGATCACTTGATTCAATTGCAAAGTAAAAAGAAATTCTTCAGTAATGACATTAACCATACAAGAAGGATCAATAAGCACCCCACGACAAGGTGTGTTCTTGACTTTTGCAACTATATATAAAGGACCATCAGGTGCCCTGATAGTTTCACTAGAATCAAAGGTGATGGAAGGTTCTTTAGGGATTTTCTGCTGCTCTACAAAGTTAATCACATTCAGAGTCATAGACACAAGATCATCAGGTGAGACAGAGGAATCAGTAGTATCAATCGCATTACAGGTATGAGAAGGTAATGGATCAGTAAAAATCTGAAGATTTTGGTTAGGAGGAGCTACAGATGTGTTGCCTTTATCATTCACTCCAGAAACAGAGATAGTATTATTATCAATCAAATCTTGAATTTTACCCTTTAAAGCAAAACATTTTTCAGTATCATGCCCAGGTTGACGATGAAATTGACAAAAAGATTTGTTATCAAAATAGGGTGAAATAATCTTTACAGGATCAATTTGCCTTATAGGAGGAAGAGTAAGCACATTTTGTTCCAATAACTTATTCATAATACTATGCAATGATTCATTCAAAGGAGTAAACTTTCTTTCTTTCTTGAAAAACTTAGAAATAGGAGGCACACCTGATGCTGCATTCACATTGTTGTTGATGATGTTTTCATTGAATTTAATGGAATCTCTGTTCGGTTTAAACTTTCCAAATGGTTGTTGACTACTATCACCCTTATCACTCGGAGCCATAGGATGTGATTGTTCCATTTGACTCACAGTCAGTTGATAATTGTGAAGAGTTGCGCACAACTGTTGGAAAGAAGTAAACTCAAAAAACAGGAGTTTTTCTCTAATGTCTTTTTGTAAATTAGAAATAAAGATTCTTTGAATATCATTGTCAGGCACTGGAAAAGAAATTTGAGCATACAAATGCTTATATCTACCAATGAAATCAGTCACTTTTTCTTTAACACCTTGTTTACAATGCATTAAATCAATCAAAGTAACTTTAGGACTTATATTGTTTTGAAATTGTTGAATGAAAGCATTTGCAAGTTGTTCGAAAGAAGAAATAGAATAGGAAGGCAATGAGCAATACCATTGTAGGGCTTTGTCTCTTAATGTTCTAGTGAACAATTTTGCAAGCAACCTTTGGTCATAAGAAAAATCGGTACATATTGTTTGAAAGGTCTTAACATGTGTTAGAGGATCACCCTTACCATTATAAAGCTCCAAATGCGGAATTTCAACATGTTTAGGGGGGATAGCTCGAACAATGTCAAGAGAAAGTGGGCTTGCAACATCAAATGTGGGCACACTAAACTTAGATTGATTCATAGAGGCAATTTGTTGTTGTAAAGAAGAGACAGTTTGTGCAAGATTGTTAATGGTCGCTTCAGTCGAAGAGTTCATATTAGACGTGTTAGATTGTGATGGAGGTGTTATGTTATTGAAAGAAGGTAGAGAGTAAGGTGGTGGGACACTATGATAGTTAGTCATAGGAGATGATTGGAAAGGAGGAACACTACAAGGAGGAATGGAATGGTTAAACGAATTGCCCCCTTGCGTCATGTTCATTTGTGGAGATGTAAGAGGAATACTCATTGAAGGAATGAATGAAGAAGTTGGATTGAATGAAGAGGGATTGCCCCCATGACTGGTGATCATAGGAGGAATGTCTTGTATTGAAGTAGTCATTATGTTTGATGTAAAAGTAGGTATACTAGCAATAGAAGTCGTCAAAGGAATAGAATGATTGTCTTGAGTAGGAGGTTGTGTATAACCTAAGGTTTCAGCACAACTTTTCATAGGCATCACATTTGAATCCACAATGTGTGCAATACCACGCAAAATATCAATTCCATTCTTATCACTTTGAAGCATACGTTTTAGACCCTCAATTAAAGGAAGAGCTTGACTATCAGGGTATTCTTGAGACATCCATTGTCGAAAATCATCAAATTGGTTATCCAATTTTGAAAGTTGTTCTACAGAAACCTCATGGAGAGCTTCTTCATCATTAAGAGGATTAGAGGAATTACCCATGTCCTCGTTAAAAAGACCATTCAAATTAGGTTCCATCTCCTCAGTAATTAAACCTTGGAAAGACTTAATTCTAAGGCTTCGTCTAACGGGAATAGTGTAGGTAGGGCTTATTGTTGTAAAACTCATGCACTAAAGAAAGAGAGAAGATTTTGAATTTTAGAGGTAGCAAATTTCAGTAAAATCAGCCAATCTCCTAGATTTAAGCTGTAAAAAGCAATCAGGACAATCTCCCGAAATTTCGGAAAAAATGTCCGGGACCGTGGCGCTCGGGGTGCACACGGTCCTCGCAACTTTTTTCAAAATTTGCAAGGATGAAAGTTATGATGATTTTACAGCTAACCTGAAAAAATTGAGTGATTTTACGATCTGTAGATAGGCCAAATTAAAGTTGCAATCTCAAAATTGAACCCTACCAAGATTGTCGAAAAATGCAAAATTTGAATTTTGAAAAAGAGAGGGAAACTGAAATTTTGAATTTTATGATTTTAGAGGGAATACCAAAAGCAATGCAAGTTTTGAAATTTGAAAGTTGACTCAATTTCACGCAAAATTCAATTTTGAAAGCGGAAATCAAAGTTGTTGTAATTAAGCACTTAATTTCAAAAGTCACAAATTGCAAGAATTTGAATAAAGCACTGAAATTTCGAATGAATGCCAACACACTTTTCAGATTTAGGACAGTAAGAAACACGATTTTGACATGAATTTCAGTTTCAACAATTTTTGAATGATTAGAAGCCTCAATCCAAGCAATCGCTAGACCAACTTTGACTGTAATTTTGAAGGTGTTAAAATTGATAAAATCAACCAAAATTCTGGATTTTAGCAGGAAAATACAGTAAGATCTTGCTCCCGAAATTTCGGAAAAAAATGTCGAGGACGATGGCGCTCGGAGTGCACACGGTCCTCGCAACTTTTTTCCAAATTTTCAGGGATGAAAGATATTGTGATTTTATTGCGGAATCCAAAGTTACAGCCGATTTGGAGATGCTTTGATCAGTGAAATTGTCGGACAAAGGTTGAATCAAGAGGGTTTCAAAAATTAGGGTTTTTACACTTAACCACTTAATTTTCAAAATTAAAGCACAAATATGAATTGATAATTTGTAATAGAAGGGCAGATCTGAAACAAGCATTAACAATTAAACATTTCACAAGTTTAATTACTTAAAAAGAAAATTTAGGGTTGTTATGCAATTAACCTCTAAAATTTTGCAAAAGATCAAACATGGAAATGTAATCAAAGAATCCAATTTTCAGATCTAATTATGAATAATCAGAAAGGATGTTCACATCGGGTTTCACCAAAATGTAAAGCGGAAAAAAATCAAACCCTAGTCGTTCTCCCCTCCCCAACTCCAAGGAGAGAGAAGGGAGAGTCACTAGGGTTGATGGTTTTCACTTAGGGGAGACTTTACATTAAAAAGAGGGGTTGAAACCCACAAGATCCAATCCCATGCAATGCAAGATTGGATTCTATATGAGTTTCAAGGGTTGTGATAGCAAGGATACCCTCTTTTGTAAAGAATGTAGATAGAAAGATTAAGCTAGGAATACATAGAAAGTGAGAAAGATTTGCTTATAAACTGAGATAGGGATATGATATGAAGCTGCGGACCTGGAATTAGCAGTAAAATGTTGAGACGGCGCTGTCCTGCAAATTTGAGCAAAAGTTGACGGGACGATGGCGCCCGGCGTGCACACGGTCCTCCAAAAAATCCGCGAAACGAAGGGGGATCTGTTCGTCTCTGCACAAGGATTCCAGATCTTCAATTTCAGCCGCGTACCTGCAACCTACACACAGAAAAGCGAAGATGATTGGGGGGTTAGGGATTAGGGGTTTGCCCTTAGGTCAAACCCTGGTTTTGGAATTAACCAAGAAATGAGAAATGTTGTAAATGTAAATGTCTGTAATGTAAAACAAGTACTAATACCTTGTTGTAAGGATGTTTGTATCCTTATATGCGAAGGTATAGATATTGTTGTTTGTTGTATGTTGTATGTTGTAGCATGTAATGTGTTGTAAGTGATCTCCTCTTCAATGGTTGAATCCTTGTCTTGAATGCAACACTTAGCCTTGAATGGAGACTTAGAATGATCAATTGCTTGAAGGAATGCTTGAATGTTTGAATATCGTTTTCACGCCTTTGCTCACATATGTCCTCCTCCCTTTTTGAGAGAGGAAATGTAGTTTATATACTTGCCAATTAGGGTTAAAAGACTGATTTTCCCGACCTTAGGCCGACCAGGAAATGTTATTTTCCAATTTGCAAACAAAAAGGCCCGAAGTCCCATAGGAGACCGGGCCCAAAATAGGGCCAGGGACCAGGGTGCTGGGCGCCATGGTCCTGGGGGACCAGGGCGCTGGGCGCCCTGGTCCTGAAGGACCAGGGTGCTGGGCGCTCTGGTCCCACCTCCCGGGACAGCAGGGTGCAAAGGAGGATCAGGCCAGGGTGCAAGAAAATGCAGTTTTTTGTGTCGTGAGCAAGTTTCGGGGTCTCCATTCAGGTTCAGTGTTGCGTCGCCATCGTGAAGACCCAAATGCGGTCGAAATTGCAAGTGTCACAATTTTAGGACGCTACATTCTCAAAATGGATTAAAAAAATAAAAGATAAAATTATTTGATGCTCATATGGATGGGTTGAACCTTATTATATATCTTGCAACATCAAAGAGTTGCATCCCTTTAATGTCTAAGAGACATGTTGTTTCTTAATCGCATCTCTCCATAACATAGATTAGGTTAATATTCAGATCACATCCCTTTCATAATCATTTGTGTATTTAACAAATAATCACACATGTATACCTTAATTATTGACTTTTCATTCTTAACCAAGCTTGTCCATATGTATTTTTGGTTTGTATACATTAATCTAATCATTCCTTCTTATGCCATGATTATGTATCTTAAATTAATCTATATTCTTCTATACCATGGTGAATGTGGGTAATTAAATTCATGATGGTGGATGCCTTAATTGATATTGGAAGTGATTCTTTGAAAATATATTTGTTTCTTCAATTATGATTTATCATCTATTCATAATGGTGGACAATCGATAGGTTGTTAATACATTGATTTCATGTATGTCTTAATCGGTGTCTACCCTCTAAGGGCATGAAGTACTAATACTCTTTAATTGTTGTTCAAGGTATTATAGTGGTTGACTAATCTTAATAGTGATATGGAATACTTTGATAGTGTGTATCATCCTTGATAAACTTGGAATCAGTTGGATTCATGGTCATTTCAACATCTCTTTGTTCTTACCATAGCTATAATAAATAAATTATCTGAAGTAGTTGATTGCTTATTTTTTTATGTCGATTCTCATGATCTCTTTGTTTATGATATCCATATCATCTCCTTGATAGGCAATCTCCTCTAATCCCTTGATTGCATCTCGAGATGCAATGATGATCGAGTTCATAGTAATCAGTTGCTTACCATGCTTTTTCCATCAAATGCATGTGATTGATGGTGTATCATCCATATATCTAGTTATGACCATCAATTTCTTCTAATCATCTTCTAACTTATTTTAAGATCACTTGTATCTTCTCCATATAAGATTTATTAACTTAACTAATGAAGATGTTAATCAAGGCTACCATCCTTGATCACATAATTGTTTGTTGTTGGTTAACTTTCCAGATTAAAAATGGGGACATCACATTATTGCATCAACACTAGGAGGACTTATGCAAAAATAATTGCATCACCAATCAAAGGTATAATCATTTCAATTTTGCATTTCCATTCAAGTATTTCATTACAGATTTAGCATCTACCCTACTAAGGGTAAGCTCTCTTTTCCATCATTGAATTGTTGTAGTTATATCCAACCCAGGGTTTAACTTAGGTGAGCCCCTATACAACCCAACACCATTTTCCCTCTCTTTTGTGTGTAGGATTCAGATCTGGTAGAGAAGGATTACAAATTCATCAAGTACAGACCAAGACAAATAAATCAAAACTTTGAAGAAGCAAAAAATATGGTCAGTGACAATTGTTGCCAGTGACGTATACTTTTCTAACAAATTTTCAAGGAGATAATCTATGAAATTATAATCCGGAATATGTTTACGATATTTGCATCAAACACCTTCACTTTAGTGGCACCTAGCCACATTGATCGATAGTTTCGGGCTCAAATTGCAAACATAGGTTTCTCTATGTTTCCTATAGTCATATCTATTCTTAGACTTTGCAATATTTGTTTTGTACCTTTTATTGCTAATTATAGTCAAATTTACATCTTTATATCTAGTTTTTGCATCTTACCCAATCATATCAGAGCACAAAAGAATAATAAAAAATTCATAGTGCTTGTCTCTCCCAAGGGTTTGAAGTTGGGCCTATTGATTATTCTCTAATGTATGTTGATGTGAATGGGTTTGATTCCTAGTTTGCATGTTTAGACTAGTGAATCCAATTTCCACTACATTATAGAATTTAATATAAAAAATAACTCTCAAGGATCGAATTAGAAGGTATCAACTCTCTTTTGAGCTCTAGATACTCCTAATGAAACAAAGGTAGATGGTTGAAACATGAGGACTAAGGGAGCATAAAATAAAAGTGTATGTTGGTGTGGTTTCTTATTAAGCTTTAAAGCTTTTTGCAATGGTGGTTTGAAAAATCTAGAGGTTGTATGGGAATTGTGTTGTAGGAAAACTTATAAATATAATTAGGCTCAATTAATTTTCCTAAATGAGAGCTTAAACTTTCTATTGTATGAATGTGAAGAGAGACAAGAGTATCTATACTATAAAAGACAAAGACTGAAAATACCCTTGTTTATCTTTTTTTCCAATCTATTAATAATATTAGAACTATAATTAATGAAGGGAATTACAAAAAATATTGGGAACATTCAACTAGAAATAGATTAAGAGTTCCCAAGAAAAAATTAATGTAAGGGTGCAAGTATAAATAACAAACATACTATCAATTTTGCTAATATAGGATTCTTGATAGAGTTGTGAATCGCCAATGCAATTCCAAGTTTGATGAATGTGAATCGATTAAAAAGAGGTGATCCTATCAATTCATACCTAAAAAGAAAGCTTTTAAACAACAACAAAGTGTGAACACATAGTAAGTGGCTCTAAAAAACAAAATAAACGGTGATAAATGTATTATGGGTTGACTTAGCACTTCCATCAAGTTGAATTAATTGAATAAGAGTTTATTAATGTCATGGAGGTTGTCTGCTAGGTCATTGGGTTATCATTGAGTTTACTATGTGTAACACCCCGCTAAGGAACCCCAGAGGACAACAACTAACTAACCGATCTAACAAGGCAATAATTGTTTTTTAAACAAAATACAATACAATGATCAAATCATCATGAAATTAATTATATCCAATGCACAAGTGGAAGATAAATATACACATAAACTAACTCCTAATGCAGGTTCCCTAACATCACTACCTATGAAATGCTCTACTCTACACAACATCTAAGAATGCAATACCATAATGAAATATCAAAATTATAAAATCCATGAACACGCATAGCTATCTCTAGGTTTATTTTAAACACCAATATAATTGTTCCTATAATAATCTTTTTGCATAAGAAATGATAAAGTATCCATCCATATAAGATTAGCTAGTACCAAGACCACGCCAATTAATGTTAGACAATTTAGATAACTAGAAGACAACTGAGAGGGGGGGTGAATCAGGTGTCACAGATTATAGGAACATTTAGCAATTAAAACTTTAATACTAGAATAGCAGTTAATCCAATTAAGTATAAACAATAATCACAAAATAAAAGTCATCCGCACAACACCAAGATTTGTATGTGGAAAACCTGGTAAAGTGAAAAACCACGGTGGGAAGCCTACCCATAGTCAGCTAATACTTTTGTAGTAAGTATGTGAATTACAATGAGGGGGCCTGCACTTGCAGGAAGGCCAACAACCTAGAGCACACTGCTCATCACAAAAGGAGCCTCACTGACTACATATAAATCCAGACAATAATCTGAAGAAGTGTTTAACTACAAAAGATAGCATCTCCTATGCCAGAGTATAGTTTCGGTTAAGCTCAATATCGGAGGAGTAAATCCTCTTACATAAACCCAATTCGATCTCCAATGATCGACCAACTCCTCTGCCTGAATGATATTACATTATTTGCACATTACATTCCTTGACCATGACCTCTTCCATTAACCATGATGATCTACATTGAGATCTTACATCTATTTATACAAACCCTTGACCATAAACAATCAGGTCGGCCACCAGACAATAAACCGATTACATAATTACAAATCATGTCAGCCTTAGACCAAACAAACAAATAATATCAACACATAAGACATCCTGGAAATACATCAATAGGTCCTATCCACACGTTACATTAAAGTCGATCCATAACCTAGATCAATCGGGACCGAGTATAGGTCCATACGCTTCAGCAATGATCTCCAAACGCTAAGTCTCGAACATGATCAGCAACAGCATCCTGAAACTCTATCAGAAGCTACACCAACACCACTTATGAAATTCATCAAAGATCTCCACCAAAAATCTCTGCCGGTGAAATCCTCATTGGAACCAGAAACCAATCTTCTAAGCAAGCAGGATAGCATCCAATCACCAGACCAAAACCAACTGACCAAATATGAGTATAGGTATCATGAACAAGCCAATTCCATCACCAAATTATACTAGATCTTGTTGGATCATGTCGGATCCAAGTTAACCAGGAAACACTCATCCTATCAAGATGAGAAGGGTGTCGGTAAAGCATCCAAATAGCTAATGTTGACATCAATGCAACACATAATCAATTCCACCAAATGGCCAACAATTAAATGTAAGGAAGTTAAGTAGAAACTTCCTACACTAACCTTGAGAGGAGGTTAATGCAAAAAAAATTACAAATTATTATAGTACTTACACAAACTGAACAAAAATAAACAAAATATCATGCATACCACAACACATCAACACAATGATTTACATGAGGAAAACCCTTTGGGGAGAAAAAACCCTACACTCCAAAAGTAGCTCAATATATTATTCAGTAATCAATAACAGATTACAATATATGTGCAGAGAAATATCTTCATAGGAGTACCACTAATAAGAGTCTCAGAGGTAACTCAATAGCCATAAGACTCTTACACACAACCTCTATCTCATGCACCTCATAAATAGGAGATACAATACAAAAAACCGCCAAACTGTATTCCAAAACCATGGGCTAAAACCACCCAATAAAGTAGATCCAACCTTATCTCCATTTTAGATGCCCTATGACGTTTCAAAACACACATCAACACGTGTTCCTCCTTTTTACAGCTCATTTATGTGTCCAATGCAATTTATATTTCCTATTTCAAGAGTCCAAACTTCTAGAGGCCATAACTTGTGAACCATGTGTCTGATTGATGAATTGTTTGAAGCACTAGAAAGATCACAAAGTTCTCTATCACCTCGTAAACATCTATGCCATTTATGCCCACTTTTCATGGCATTTTAGAGCCTCTAAAGTCCTCAAAATTAATTTAAACCTTTCATCACACCCTCCAAAAATGGAAACTTTAATGTCTTTAAAACTAGTTATGATCTTGCGACAAAAATTTATCAGCATGCTTATCTAGCCAGCCAAAAGCTTCAAGGAGAGTTTTGCACCATTTTCTGCTCAAATGAAAACTTACTATAAATTGTAACCTCATGTAAATACAAGGTTGAGACACCATTTTTCTAACATTCTCCCACTTGTCAAACACCTTGCATGAGCAAAGGGAGTATCAACACAATAGTTTAATTGCTACAGGCCATGAGGCACATAGACTCTAAACACCATTTGAACTTCTTTGTGCTCACGGCCTTAGTTAAAGAATCTGCAACATTCATCAAAGTTTCTACCTTAACCAGCTTCACCCTACCATATTTGACCATATCTTTGACAAAATGATACTGAACATCAATGTGCTTGGTTTAGGCATGAAATGTCGGGTTCTTAGCTAGGCCTATCGCACTCTAACTGTCACAATAAACTATCATTGTGTTTTATTTTATTCCAATATTTGAACACAATATCTTAAGCCAAATGGCTTCTTTACAAGCATGATTAGCTATCATATACTCTGCTTCTGTAGTGGACAAAGGAACTACAATCTGACGCTTACTCATCCAACTAATTGCACCACCAAATAAAGTAAGCACATAAGCATTGGTGGATCTTCTACTATCAATATCACTTGTCTAGTCTGAATCCACATAACTCTAAATATCAAGGGAAATCACGTCTACAACCAAATTACCATGATAACACAAAGAATACTCTGAGGTGCCCTTCAAATATTTGAAGACTTTTGACTTCATCCCAATGAACTCTACCAGGATTAGACATATATTTGAAAAGAACTCCCACTGCTTAGGCAATGTCTAGTCTATTATAGACCATAGCATACATCAAACTTCCAACTGCACTCTAGTAAGGCACTTTTCTCATGTCTTCCATCTCTGATGGAGATGTAGGACAATTTGAAATAGATAATTTTGTTTCAACTGTGAAGGGAACATATAATGGTCTACAATCCTTCATGTTGAACCTCTGTAATACTAAATTCACATACTTACTTTGGCCTAGCCATAGCTTTCTATTCACTCTATCTCTTCTAATTTCCATCCCAAGAATGTGTTTTGATGCACCAAGATCTTTTATTTCAAATTTAGCAGCAAGCTGAAACTTTAGTTTTGAAATCATACCTTTCCCTTTACCAATGAATAACATATCATCAACGTATAATGCAATGTACAAGAAATGATCACAATATAATTTATCATAAACACAATCTGATTTAGAATGCTCAAATTCCAAATTCAACATGTATGAGTCAAATTTATGGTACCACATCCCAAGACTCTATTTGAGACCATATAAATAATTCTTCAATTTACAGACCAAATTACTTTTACCTTTTACCACATAGTGTTCTAGTTGTGTCATATAGATATCCTCCTTCAAATCACCATGAAGGAAAGTAGTTTTCACATCAATTTTCTCAACCTCTAAATCATAAGCAGCAACAATAGAAAGCAAAAATCTAATGGATCTCATTTTAGCAACGGGAGAAAATATCTCACCATAATCAACACCATCAACCTAAGAGTAGACTTTTGCAACCAACCTTGATTTATACTTCTTAATTCTTCCATCTAAACAAATCATTTTCTTGAACACCCATTTGCAACCAATAGGCTTTCATCCTTCAGGAAATGGTACAAGATCCCATGCATCATTCTTTTTGAAAGCTACCATTTCTTCTTCCATAGCAATCTTCCAGGATTCTGCATCATTCATACCTAATGCCTCTTCTGCAGTTTTGGGTTCATCCACATTAGTATTCAAAGAAAAAATACATCTCCAATCATCAGGTGAATACCTTTTAGGTGGTTGTCTATGTCTTGTAGACCTTTGAACAAGTTGAGTTGGAGGTTCGTCCTCATCTTTTGAAGATTCAAAGCTAGATGAGCTCTCCTCAACTTCTTGCCTATCAAGTGGTCTTGATTCAACTCTTTCAGGTGTAGAAAGGAATTGAATCACATCTTTCTTTCTTTTTTTAAGGCTGCAATGTAACAGAAGGAGACTTATTTTATCCAAAAATAACACTTCTACTATGAATTAACTTTTGTGCAATAGGGTCCCAAAGCTTGTATCCTTTCACACCATAATTGTAACTGATGAAGATACATTTAATAGCCTTGTTCTCCAACTTTGTTCGCTTCTCCTTTGGCACATGTGCTTATGCCTCGCAACCAAAAACTCTAAGCTATCTCAATGAAGGCTTGTGACCTAAACATGCTTCCATAGGCATTTTAACAACAAAATTTGACATATGAAACCTATTATTCAGGTAGAAAGCAATGGCAACAGCTTCAGCCCTAAACTTTTGTTCTAGATGAGCACCACTCAGCATACATCTAGCCTTCTCCATCAGTGTCTTGTCAATTCTTTTTGCAACTCCATTTTGTTGTGGAGAATACAGAGTTGTCTTGTATCTGTTAATACCACAATATTTACAAAATATATCAAAATCATTAGAGAAAAAATCATTGCCATTATCAGTCCTCAAACATTTAATTTTTTTTCTAGTTTGCAACTTAACCATTTCTTTAAATTCTTTAAAATGACAGAGAACTTCAAATTTACTCTTTAGAAAGTATACCCATGTCCTTCTAATAAAATATCAATAAATGAAACATAATATGTGGATTTCCAATCAAAGGAACATCTACATGACCAAACACATCAGAATGAATAAGATCCAAAAAACCACAAGACTTATGAGAACTCAAGTAAAACTAAACACGGTTTTGTTTTCCATAAATGCAATGCTCATAGAAATCAAAGTCAAGATTACAATCATTCAAACCTTCAACAAGGTTGGTTTTTTCAAGATCCTCAGAACCTTTTCTCTAATGTGGCCAAGTCTCTAGTGCCATAACATAGACTTCTCTGCAGGTAACTTTTCTTCAAAAGAAAGAGCACCCTTAGGTACCCAAAAGTCATGTCCATCTGATGAAGGTGAAATGCTCAAATCTTATGATGAAGTATCCATAGATTTACTTTTTACAGAAGTGCTTTTACAATCAATAGTGTATGCCTCTAGCTTATACAAAGTGTCGAACCTGACACCTCTAGAAATAACCATAGCACCATTAATCATCTTACATCCTACATTATAAAAGACTACCTACACACTCACATCTATCAATTTGCTCACAGATAATAAATTTCTTTTTAATCCATGGATATGCAACACACCGCTCATCTTTTTTATTCTACCATAAAGAAACCTGAACCTAACTTTACCTCGACCAACAATGTCTAAATGTGAATCATCACCCAAGTACACCTTGCCTCCATTAAATTATTCATATTCAAAAAAACAAACTTTATTGGAAGTCCTATGAAAAGATGCACCTGAGTCAATTAACCATGTGTCATTACTAGCATGAGTAGACAAAGTTGCAATGAATGCATCACCATCTTCCTTCTCAAACTCAGAAACAAAATTGAACTTCTTCTTTTTCTTTTTCTTCTTCTTTTCTTCTTTGCAGTCCTTATGGATGTGACTTGAATTACCACAATTCCAGCAAATGACTTTAGACTTTCCAAGAGATTTGGATCTCCCTTTGGATTTGGACTTATTGCACTTCTCATTCTTCTTTCCTTTTTCCTTAGGTATTTTATGAAGAGTTAGGGCTTCCTTTGAACTAATGGATACCTTCCTTCACATATCTTCACCAAGTAGGGCATCCACCACATCTTCAAACTTCAAAACAACATAAGTACTACCAATAGCCATAACAAGAGAATCCCATGAATTAGGCAAAGAACAAAGAAAGATCTGGCATTTCTCTTCTTTGTGGATCTTAACACTAACAGATACCAATTGAGCCACCAACATATTAAATGCTTCTAGGTGGTCTGCAATTCATCCACTCTCTTCCAACTTCAAGGAATACAATTTCTTCCACGAGAAAATTTAATTTAATAAAGATTTGTTTGATACATTTCACCAAGATTAGTCCATAACTTCTTTGCAGAGTTCTCTTCATGGAGATTGATCATAATAGAGTCTGCTAGGCACAATCTAATTAGACCCTTGGCTTTATGGTCTATAACATCATATGGAGTAGTCACAGTAGGATCTAAGGGTCTTGAGACATTTGGATCAACAGCATCCCACAGATCTTGATCTATTAGCAAGTCTTCCATCTTCAACTACCACATCTCCAAATTACTACCATTAAATTTCTCAACCTCTATTCTCCTTGACGAACTTGCCATCTGAAAATTCTTGTAAATAGATCAAAAAGTATCTTCAGCACAAGCTCTCACTCAAATCTGGATTATTTCAAAATATCCCAACCCACAATTGAAACCAAAGGTTCTTAGGCTTTGATACCACTTGTAACGAAGTTAAGTAGCAGAACAACTTCCTACACTAACCTTGAGAGGAGGGTATTGCAAAATAATTTACAAATCATTACAGCAGTTACATAAACTTAATAGAAATAAACAAAATTTCATGCATACCACAACACAACAACACTGTTAGATACTAGGTTAGTCCCAAAGACAATGTGAGGGGGGGTGAATCAGTGTCTAACCGGTAGATGAAATATTTAAAATTGTTTGCAACTTTATAACCCAAATTAATATACCGGTAAGCAAATAATAATGCAGTAAAAAGAAACAAAAGAATAAGCATAAATGCACACCATAACACAGATATTTTTGGTGAGGAAACCCGGTAGGGGAAAAACCTCGATGGGATTTGTGACCCACAATATTTACTTAGTGGCCAATATGAATAAATATTACTTAGTACAATAAGGGCCTACACATGCAGGAAGGCCAATTGCCTAGAGCTCACTTCTCAACAACTAAAAAAAGAGTCCCACTGACTACAATTGGATGGTTTAATCCAATAACAATGTACTACTCAAAATAGCATCTGCAATGATTGATTCAGTACCGGTTTAAGCTCTATCTGATACCTCTTCCATAAACCTTGCTTCGTTCTGCTCTGCTCTTATTCGCTCATACGATAATTATATCAAAGTGCATATACAATTATTTTCTCTCATATACCACTTACATACATACCTAATTACGTTACAAAATGACCTACAAGATCTCATACAATATTATTTCTAAGTCAGCTAGACTACCGGTATAATCTGTTGTCGGTGTGAATAACCTTTGTTATGACTACCGATGCTGGTAGGTGAAATCTATTGCCGATATAGACCGTGAACCATGTTACGAGTTGGTTGCCATCAATGACAACACCAACCATTCTCATCTGAGTGTATAATGCCAGCAAACACAATGATTTATGTGGGGAAAAATTTTGGGAGAAAAACCCCACACCCCAAAAGTAGCTCAATAAATGATTTAGAAATCAATAATAGATTACAATATACTTCTAGATCAATCTCTTCATAGGAGTACCACTAATTGGAGACTCAGAGGTAAATCACTAGCCATAAGACTCTTATAGACAACCTCTATCTCACGCACCTCATATATAGGAGATACAATACAAAAAATCGTCAAACAATATTACAAAACCATGAGCTAAAACCACCTAATAAAGTAGAGTTGACCTTATCTCCATTCTACATGCCCTATGATGTGTCAAAATACACATCAACACGTGTTCCTCCCTTTTACAGCTCATTTATGTGTTCGATGCAATTTATATTTCCCATTTCAGGAGTCCAAACTTCTAGAAGCCATAACTTGTGAACTGTGTGTCTTATTAACGAACCGTTTAAAGTGTTAGAAAGCTCATGAAGTTCTCTATCACCTCATAAATTGCTATACCATTTGATGAGCTAAAATAATATCTCTTTTTTTGTTCATATCTGTTATGTTTTTCATGGTTTAAATTGCATAATTGGACAATGTCGAGGGTATAGGATGTGTCTGTCAAATAATCTTCCTAGAAGTTTTGATCCTGTGCATGTTGGGCAATAACTAAAATTTGTATTGTTTTGGCTAGTATATTCCTATACCTATGAGAATTATTATTATAACTTTATATGTGGATGAATGAATCTTATGGTTGATAAAAAATTGATATGTATGTGTTTGTGTGCACTAACTCATGATGCAGGAATTATTAAGTAGCAATAGATGCCGTCAAACCATGCCAGGAAGGAGGATTGTACCATCCAAGTCGTTAAAGATTAAGTCAAGGTGGTTAGAAGCATTGAAGACAATGAGGAAAGTTGGTAACTAAGTGGCTAAAGGATAGCGGAGTAATTCAAGAACTTATTTATGACTGCCTCAGTGAGCGGCAATCTAGCAGGAACTATTGTGCTATATTCTTGGTCATATAATGATAAACGTCCCACAATCTTTGTGGTTGACTCTTTCCTCTTTCTTTGTTGTAATAAAAACTTCCGCCTATTCTTCTAGGCATGGTCTAGGTAGTTAGTATTTTGTTCTAATTTTTATATAAATAAAGTTTTGGACCTCCTCGCGGGGGTAGATGAAGTTTTAAAGAAGTAGACAGAATTTCCCACTATTTTCCATAGAATGTAACAGCTTTTGAGATGATGAATAAAGTGATGGTGTTTTGAACATATAAGTCTATTTGGGTTCTTGACATGCTCATCAGAGGGGGCCCACTCGGTGAGCAATCTTGTGTATTTGTTACGCTAATTTTCTTTTGCTATAGTTGTTGTTCTAGTAGTTGTCTAATCCTGTAGCCACTAGAACCACAACCTGTGACAGTTCTTGTAGCCAAGACAAACAGAGTAGTTCTTGTTTGTTAGCTTTGAACATTGATGATAGTTAGTTGCCTAATTTACATTTTAGTACTAGGATTTCCTATAGCATTCCAGTCATTACAATTTTGTATGTTTAATTCAGTAATTTCATTTGCTGCAATAGAATAGAATGGATTTTACTAGAACTTAGTGCACAAACTATGCTTGCCCATTTCAAGTAATATGTCCCTAGGTTGACAAGTAAATGGAACCTCAACCATAGAAATGATAGCTATTTAGGATGGATGTCCAATCCTTGAGTTAAGGTTTTAAGACGAGTTATTGTTTTAATTGGGAAGGTTGACATTTTTGGCATCATTGTTGGGGATGGTGCCAAACTAAGAACTTGTCACAACCATGAGCTTTCATTTTTTTGTTATTTAGATTGTTTTTTTGGTAGTCTAAGATAAGTTGTCAAATAATTTTTCTGAATCTGCATGCATAAAAGAAGAAGAGATGCTCGTGGCAGATTTCTTCCTAATCACCCTAATATTAGAGATCTCAACCCTAATGAAACACTAGATGTAAATCCTTTTGCTAAACTTTATTAAGCCCCAGATAATTTGGACTACCCTACATTTGAACTTCCATAAAATGGCCTTCATTTTCTTTATGGACCACCTAAAGAGGATCACTACCCTTTGGTTGTTTTCCAAGGACCAATGGCAAGATGTGGAGGTGGAGGTAATCCACCAGAAGGAGGTAATCCAATAGGAGGAGGCAATCCACCTGCTAACCCAACATTTGAATTTCTCATCTTTGATCTACATGACAATGCTAACCTCAAGAACATCCCAGCTTCTTCTTTTCCTAAGTTCTATGGTCTAGTTACAGAGGACCCAGACACTTTTATGTTCGAATTTGACATCCTCTGTAGGAGCTATGATTACACTACATATGCCCATAGACTTAATATATTCTCAGATACTTTGAAAGAATCTGCCTTGAGATGGTTTGTGAGCTTAGGGAATAGCTCAATAGACACATGAGATGAGATGAAATGATTGTTTCTTGAGAAATATAAGGATTACTATAGAGGAACTGCTTGCCATGGGGATGATATCTTTAGGATGACACAGAAGGAGGATAAGAGTCTAGAAGACTATCTTGAGAGATTTCTATTGTGTGTCAAGAAGTCTAAACATGGTACTTTAAATGAAGAAACTCTCAAGCTAGTATTCTTGAAGGGTATCAGTGATGAATGCACATGTGCTCGAGACCTTATGGGAGGAGGAGATATTACTCAATCATCATGGAATGAAATCAGCCAAATTTGTCAAAATATTCCAGGGCCACTAGCAAGAAGAATAGGTGTTATAGGCTTGGAATGTAC
Source organism: Cryptomeria japonica (assembly GCF_030272615.1). Lineage (NCBI taxonomy): Eukaryota > Viridiplantae > Streptophyta > Pinopsida > Cupressales > Cupressaceae > Cryptomeria > Cryptomeria japonica. Next base: position 239,435,945 of record NC_081413.1, on the reverse strand, counting down.
TCATCAACAACAGGCAATGGAGTTTCCCAGATGGAAAAAAGCCTTCTTTTGAAGTATTTCAAGGAAGATATTATAAATAATATGGTCACTCAACTGGACACAGTTGAAGCCAAGAAGAAGCATGAAGAAGCTGAAGCAATGCTTGCGGAATTTTGTTCTCACTACAGACAAAAGAAGAAGGACTGCAGATGTAAGGTAGTTGCCAATCTTGATAATCACCATGCTCCTGAGTTCAAGCCAGTACATGCAGATGATGAACAACTCTTCCATGTCACTCAAAGAAGGCTATGGGCCCCAAGACAAGGTATGCCTCCTAGTCCATTATCTTCTACTAGTTCTTATGGGAATTATTATGCACTGAATAATCAGTGGCAACCTCCATATGCTCAAAACTTTTGAAATTTTCCACCTCAATCTTGGTATAATCCCCAAAGTTCATCTTAGATTGGGGATTACTTTGCCTAATCCATCTCCTCCAGTCATTACTGAAGTACCATCGAAGCAAGCAGTATCAAATAACCCACCAAATCAGCCAACTCAATCTACCCAAGCTCAGCAGCCTATAAGTTCACGTTCAATTCATAAAATACTTGTATCTCCTCAAAGGTTACAAGCTAAGGAGACTAAGCAAAGTGAAGATGTAACTTTTGATCCCATTGATCATATGAAACACATATGTGTTAAGATTCCATTGTTTCAATCTATCAAAGATGTTCCTATCTATAGTAAAGTCATTAAGGAAGCATGTTTGAAGAAACCTAGTATGAAAAAGAAGGATCCACAAACAGTCCATGTGATGGGACAACTAGCTGATATTATGTTAGGAAAGGTTACAATACCTAAGTACTCTGATCTAGGTAGCCCTATTGTGGGAATAGTCATTAATGGCACTCAGATTAAGAATGATCTAATAAATTTAGGAGCAGCCATTAATGTCATGACTAGGGACATCATCCAACAACTTAATATACCCAGTCTTCGACCTACTCCCACAGTCTTGCAGCTTGCTAATAGCTCTACCATCTAACCTAATGGTATGGTAGAAGATGTTGTAGTTACTTTAGATTCTTGGGAATATTCAGCTTCATGATATTATCTCCTAAGGCCACATTGGGAGGATATCCTATCATCTTAGGAAGGTCTTTGCTTGCTACAGCTGATGCATATATTGGGTGCCCGTCAGACGATAGAGCTATTAGCAAGCTGGAAGATTGTGGGAGTAGGCCACATGACACAATACTATAATATATGACCATTTCAAATGGGAATTCCACTAAGAAATTAGCTCTTTATTCACCTACACAACCTCAACTTGACCAAGAATAGGTCATGTGGCCTGATGTGTGGGAAGAGATAGAAGAAGAAGTTAACTTTGTTCATCACCTCATGATGATAAATAGAGAACCATTCATACAGCTTAAAAATGAAGATTGAATGCTTTCCAATATTATAGAAAATAATTATGGCTCAAAGCACCAATCGTAGGAGTTAACTGCATGTATCTTTCTCTCAATTTTCCTATCTCCCTCCTCATTAGAACTTCCTAGAGCTATAGATATATTGCACACTTTCTTACCGCAGGAGATCCACACTTCTTCTCTCACTGGAGAGGCTCAAATAAACCTAACCACCAAGGTAAAAGTTGTTCCAGACAAGTATTTAAATATTAATAATCAGCTCACGGAGGCACAAAAGGCAACCTTGGTTGATCTACTTAAGCATCATAATCAGGCTTTTGCATGGGACTACCAAGACATGAAAGAGTTAGATCCTAAGTTGTGTACCCATAAGATATATATCAAGGAAGATTGTAGACCAGTTAGACAGTTACAAAGGAGAATTAATCCAGCCTTAAGGGAAATAGTTAGAGGAATTTAAAAAATTGTTAAATGTTGGGTTTATCTATCCTATATCAAATAGCTAGTGGGTGTCACCTCTAGTTATAGTTCCTAAAAAGCAAGGTAAATGGCTAGTTTGTGTGGATTACAAGGAACTCAACTTAGCAACTAAAACGGATCATTTTCCATTACCCTTTGTAGATCAAGTGTTATATTCCCTGGTAGGAAAATAGTGTGTTTCATTCTTGGATGGATTCAGCAGTTACAATCAAATTAGAATTGCCCAGAAGACCAGGAAAAGACCACACTCACTTGCCCTTGGGGGACATATGCTTACTCTATTCTTCCATTTGGGTTATGCAATGTTCCAACTACCTTCCAAAGAGCTATCATTAGCATATTCTTAGACATTTCAAATGATTGCATGGAGATATACATAGATGATTTAACCACGTATGGTTCAGAGTTTGAGGAGGCATTCGATAATTTAAAGAAAGTACTACAGAGATGTGAAGATTACAGTTTGTCCTTGAATAGTGAGAAATGTTTCATGATGATGCAGGAAGGAATAGTCCTGGGACATCATATTTCTAAGGCTGGTATCTAGGTTGACCCAGCAAAGATAGAGGTCATTCTTAAACTTCCTATTCCCACCAATTAAAAGGATGTTATAAGTTTTCTTGGACATGTTGGGTAATATAGATGGTCTATCAAGGACTTTAGTAAGATACCAAGGCCTTCATATTATCTCTTTTCCAAAGATGTTGAATTTGAGTGGACCTCAGCATGTGATGAAGCTTTCCTAATGCTTAAAAAAACATTAACTCAGGCACCAATCCTCAAGGGCCCAAATTGGTCATTGCCCTTCCACATTCATGCAGATGCCTCAGACTATGCTATAGGTGTAGTTCTGGGATAGAAAGAGGGTAATTTAGAAAATACAATTTATTTCCTCAACAAGAATTTGCAAGGACCAGAATTTAATTATATCATTACAGAAAAGGAGACGTTGGCAGTAATATATGCACTTAATAAGTTCAGGATATCATATTTTTGTTCATACAGATCATACATCAATCCGATATCTTATGAACAAGCCTTCCATCACAGAATATTGGCCAGATGGTCGTTGTTGATGCAGGAGTTTGATATCATAGTTGTTGATAAACCAGGGAAAACCAATGTAGTGGCATATTACCTTTCTAGGCTTCAACTGTAGGACAATCATGTAGCAATAGATGATTCCTTCCCAGATGAGTACTTGTTCTTGATAAATGTCCAGACTCCCTGGTATACTGATATAGAGAATTATTTGGCTACTAACAAGATTCCTTCTCACTTTTCTTCAAAAGAGAGAAGAGTCTTGGCTGAGAAAAGATTCAATTTATCTTGGATTGCAGACTGTTTATTTTACACAAGACCAGATCAGATCCTAAGAAGGTGTATTCGGGAGGATGAAACCTATGATATTCTTCACGCTTGCCATGATGAGCCATGTGGAGGACATTTTGCTACCAAGAGGACAACAATCAAAATTCTTAATGCAAGATACTATTGGCCAACTTTACATAAAGATGAAGCTAAATACACTAGAAAATGTGACAAGTGTCAGAGGATGGGTAAACCTACCAAATCTGATGAGATTCCATTATATCCACAAGTTGTGGTTACACCATTTGATAAATGGGGATTAGACTTTGTAGGACCAATTGACCCTCTTTCCAATGGAAGATCCTACATCCTAGTGTGCACTGATTATGTCACAAAATGGGTAGAAGCAAAAGAAATGAAGCATGCTAGAGATAAGAAGGTAGCTAAATTCCTCTATGAAGAAATCTTTACAAGATATGGAATGCCTAGGGAAATTGTTACAGATCAAGGGGCACAATTTACCTAAACATTAATCATGGCTTTGGTCAATGAGTATAATATCAGGCATAGAAAGTCTACCCCATACCATCCTCAAGCAAATGGTCAAGTAGAAGTCATAACAAGGATTTGGAGGCTATTCTAACAAAGATAGTATCTCTACATAGGAAAGATTGGTCAAGCAGGTTGATAGAAGCTATTTAGGCACATAGAACTACATGGAAAACAACTACTATTATATGGATGCAATAGGGAAGTTGCAGACTCATTGGCTGGGTCCATATGAAATTATTGAAGTCTTTAAAATGGAGTAGTTCAGTTAGCAACTATAGATCCAATTCAATTTAAGATTCTAGTCAATGGTCACAGATTACACCTATATCACAAACCTACCACCAAAGAGGAATTCCTACAGCAGTTTGACATTTAGCCACATGTTACAATTTTTGTAGCTCATGCAGGGGGACTCTCCATTGAACCACTCTTTGCATGCAACCATAATAAATATTCCCACCTCTTGTGGGAATACCTTTCTCCATCAATAAATTCTCCATCTTCATGTCATCTTATATGTTTTCTGCCTCATTTCACTCAAATTCACATTGCCCCACTTCACTTCATGATTAAGTGACCCTTTGTTTGTTGTATTAATTTGCATGGTTTAAGGTACACATATTATCCATTTTTCTTAAACATACATTTATTTTTTCATTATGATGTTATCATATGTGATTTGCATAGTTAATTCTGACACGCAGGGTCCTTTTCCACATGTGCGGACACATGTGTCACCTTAGGTTGGGTGGGGTGTTATTAATGTGAGCTTGCAGTTTACAAAACCCTTGTGTCTTTTCCATGTCACTTAAGTTCGTGTTGTAAATTCTCTTCAAATTTTCAAATCATTTTCAAAGTGAGCTTAGAACTGATGTGACAGTTCGCAACAATTTACACCTGAAAATATTTTCCAAGTGTGTTTCTCTTGCCGCCATTTTCATTGCATGGTACTGTGGGATAACTTTCAATAAATATTTGTAATGAACATGGAGAAGGCCATAGGATGTGGTAATTTGAATTTCATAGTTGTTTTTAGCTTCATAGTGCTCCAACATTCTGCATTTTTTTTAGCATTTTGTCAGGAACTTCATTGTTGAAGTGACCATGGGAGGTGCGCCCACCCATCATGAACCTATCATTCATGATGCTTTGCTGCAAGATCAATTGTGTGAACCTTACTGTCAGAATTGCAGGTGATTGGATTATTTCTTGAAGCTAACAAATTTTAATGAAGAAATTATGCAAGAGTTCACACAGACATTCAACAATGGTGAAGCTACAATTAAGGGGTTATGAGTTGTGGCCACAAAAGAGAGAATATCAGAAGTTACAGGGTTGCCGAGGGATGGGGATTTGTTTCTTAAAACTAAAGATGCCCAAAGTGCACGCGCAAAATTCACTCGTCTAGAAGATGGACCTCTTATTGTGGAAAAGAAAGGGGCAAGGAGGACATCTCTTCCAGAGACATGGCAGCTAGCAGCATAGGATTTGATGAAGTATCTAACATATGAGGGAAAATATTCCAATTTGCACTCCATTCATTTCAATTTATTAAGTCATTTATGGCATGGGTGAATAATGAATGTGCCAAACATTTTTTATAACCTTCTCTCTATCAATGTTGAAGAAACAAGAAGAGGTAGCTCACGATCTATAAGTCATAATGGTTTAATTAAGTTGTTGGTAGAACGGTCTTTACAGGATGTTTCCCAAATGACTTGGGGAGAATTTGAAGAGATTAGAAGGTTCGGGGGAAATTTTGCCCCTGATACAAGAGAAATTCCAGCTCAAGAAGGGATCATCGAAGGAGCCTCATCATCTAGGGTTCCCAAGACTGCAGATCCTCTTAAAATTGAAGACATTCTACGAGGCATAGGCGAGACATAAAATGAACTAATTGTTGAGCCTTCATCAACTCCAATTCAAACTAGAGTCATTTCCCATAATGAGAAGAGAAAATGGAAGCAAATTATAGGGGAAAGAATTGATGAGCAACCAAATGTTGCACAAGCCGCTCCTGCGGCCAAGAAAAGGAAAGCAGAGAAAGATGATTCTCCTACAACTGACCCTCCTGTAGCCACAAGTGAACCATCATTAAGGAGGGTTAATATGATCAGATGGAGGCTACCAATAGAAAAAAGTACAGAGACGGCCACTTCTATTGAGTCACCTAAGCAAGAACACGGCAGTCCGCCAGAAAATTAGCTGCAAAACGGTCAGGGTTCTGAAAGATTAATTAACCTAGCTAGTATTGTAAAGGAATTAATAGAAACAAGTGATGAGGGTCCAAAACCCCAAGTAACTCATCACTGGCCTCCTATTATCAGTCTTTCGGCTGCTCTTTTATTTTATAAGGAATGGGAAATAGAGAAAGCTAGAATACAAGAGATAGTTGACAAACAGAAAAAGGAAATTGAGGAAAGATAGACAAATTATTGAATTTCATACCAAAGTAGATGTTGTGGTAGAAATGATTCCCAAATTGATGCAATGTAGGGCTCCACCAAAGGTTTGTGCTTTGTATTTAAAACAACAGCACTTGTGTTTCAAGCTAACACACATTGTTAGAGACTTAAGTCCCTCTTTGGAGAATCCACAAGAGTTTTATCATGTTTATCAAAGTTTTCCTACAACCATTAGAAACTTGTTGTGTGAATTGTATTTGCACAATTATGTTGTTCCTTTTGATATTGAATGGAACCCCATGTTAAACATTAAACATATTCATTTAAAGGCATTAATGTCTTGGATACAAAATGAAATCAGCATGGGGAATAGTCTAGGGCATACCAGGATATGGAGCTTAATCTTCAACTACCGCTTAGAGCTGAGGCCAAAAATCCTTAGCTCTTGTACAATGAATGGCAGAGATTGTTGTACCAATATAAAAATAAAAGATGAATTTTGCCACTAAGGGAGGAGGCATTCCAAGTGTATGAAAAGTTGATTGAGAATGAAGGCCAGATTGTAATTGGACATTTGGTGCAACGATGGAATAGCCTTCCCAAAGAACTTAAATAGGTAAAGTGTTAGACACAATGCACCACTGAGAGGGGGGTGAATCAGTGGTTCTCAATCTTTCCCTTTAACAATCCTATGTGTGCATACAGGTTATCAGATCTAACTCAATTCAAACTTACTGATTGGTGGGGAGACTAATCACAAATGTATCCACACATAAAGGGACATCACATAACACCAGCATATATGGGGAAAACCCAAGATGGGAAAAATCTCGGTGAGAATTGTTCCTGGAGACTATTGCTCCAATCTAGCCTCACAATCAATTTCTGATTATAATGTTTAGGGCACCAACCCAAGGAGCACCAACCCCTAATTTTAGGACACCAACCCAAGGAGCACCAACCCCTGATTTAGGGAACTAATCCAAGGAGCTACAACCCCTGCACTGAGCTCCAACTCAATGAATACAAAACATAATCATTTACAAGTTAATGGCCTTGTTACAAATGGATTTTGTAACTCTTCTTCAAGTCTCTCTACTGGATCTTTTATCCAGTTCTCTTTCTCTCTCACCCTCTCTCTACTGCAACCTTATCTCCTATTGTAACCTTATTGGTTCATCCTTTTCTTCTTCTATACCGGTTCTCTCCCTTTGCAGGTTCTCTCTACTGGTTGACTCTCCTCTCAACTACTCTATTGTTCTCCACCGCTTCTATCTTCTATCGGTTCCTTCTTGCCTACTCTGCGCTCTTATGCAACTCTTCTCTACCAGTTGGGTCACCACTGGTATACTTCTCTCACAAATAGTCTCTCTTAAGATACTTGTTGAGTACTTGACTAATCTCTTGTCAAATGTAGCAACACTCTATCATTCAACAGCTTGTCAGTTGCTTTAACCTCACTGATTGAACCTTGGCCCAAAACCTATTGTCGGTTGCTTGACCTTTATGATCCTCTATAGATATCTCACTTCATCTACTTCTCTATTCGGCCTTGTGCATCACTTGGCCGCATCTCTTTCTGAGGAATAATTTACTTCTATCTTCAGTCTCCATATTTATCATCAGACATTCCCGCCAAAAGAAACATTCCAACTTGGTTCCTTAGGGTTTCTTCCATTGATCACAAGGCATATCGAATCTAATCAGATCTCATTCAATCTGAGCTCCAAGACAGCTATCTACACATCACCACCATTAACGTGCCTTCCAATACATGTTTTCTATATTTAGCAAACATGGACAGTCAGTCGGTGAGACACAAGATCAATCACCATTAACTGTTCGCAGATTTCATCACCAACCTCATCCTGCACTTGGACACTCGGTATTGATAATCTCACTTCAACCTTCCTCGAGCCGCACACCTTTGCAACACCTCCCATTATTTACGAGGTCTACAATTAATGTCGACCAACTCTATAAAAACTTTGTCTGTGTAGACTCCAACTACCATTGCATGCATGTCTGCCACCTTGACTCCACATGACATCTTTGTTAACATCCACCTTAGCTTGGATCTCTATGTTGGTCCAGACAGGATCACTAACCAAACACTCAACCGGTCCTTCCTTTCTCTCGGTTCACTAACCCTGGCAGTATCTCACACTTTACTAGTTACCCTTCATGTCTGCACTTTTTTGATCTATTGGTGAAACCCCTTAATCGATCGCTAGACATGTCAATCCATAGCATGCACATTCTCATCAAGTAGTAGCACATCACTTAGCCTCTTTGCTTCCTTACCGGTTCTCATGTTGATCGGTAACCATCCTGATGACACCTTATCATCAACCTTTGACTAATACCAACTAAAGCATATGCATATCGGTCTCATACTCTCTCTATAGCTGCTCAACATTGCCTTCTTCACCATCAGACCAGACATAGTCTCAGCCTGTTTGTCAAGGTGACAAAACCATCACTCTTCATTTGTTCTGGCAACTCAACATGCTTTCTCTGTCGGTCTAGTGCATTTCCCTTATTTCATGCACTTGAGGCATTCCTTTGATTCACTAGTAGATTGAGTGTCAGCCTTCAACCATTTTCCTTTACCTCTCCTTCCTTATCTCACAGAACTATGATGAACACTATGCATAATAGGAGATAAGATCCACTTACCGGTAGTAGTGGATCCTTGTCATCTGCATCATGCAATGTACTCATGTGGCTTCCCTGTTTGTGCAACATACATTCAAATAGGCACATGTGATCCTATTTTGGGCAGACTCACTGTCGATCATCTCTTCACATGATGACTGCATCTTCATTTGGTGGGAGTATTATTGTTTTGCACCCACACAGCATATTGGTTACCTATACATACTTATCCTCCTGTGTTGATGTGATTTAGGTAACATTTAGCCTCTTCATCACAAACAACAACTCTTATAATATCTTGCCCACTCACAGATGTCATCATGTACCGGTTGTTATATCATATTGGGCTCATGTCCATATCTTCCACATAAGTTAGACACTAACTTGTGTACGGGTGACTCAACTATGACTCCAATGGTCATTCCTTTGAATGACATTCTTCTTCTTTATCGGTGACCTACAACACTTAGTTGACATCAATGACTTCATGTCAATAATACTCCCATATCAATTTTCCTTTTATATCAGTTGACATCAATGACAACACAATGCCAACAATCTCCCCCTTTGGCATTGATGTCAACTTAGATAGTATCTAGCATACTACAGAATCCTTCTCCCCCTTTGACAACAATGGAAAAGGGCACTCTCAAGGTCTCTCACCTCCTTGTATTTATCGGTCACTATCAAAAAAAATTCTTCCCTTTTTCTTTATCGGATGCATCTCCTCTTTCTATACCAATTCGTACAATTTCTCAAGTAACAGCTCTTGAGATGGAGGACTCAACCATCAACTAACACAAATTGCATAGCAACAAGGTGTATATAGAATCCAAAAGCCTTTTCATTTACAAGTATGAGACTAATTAAAGGCACATGTGTCAGTGAACAAAACTTAAGTGTTGGTCAAACTGCATCATCTCCCTTTTGATATGCAGAAGTTATTCTGACCCCAATTAGTTCATATCAAGTGTTGAAGCCGACACTGATACCAATTGTTTTTCTCCTGTGCAGGTGACTCTCCTTTTTTGTAGACAACTCTTTCGGTGATCTAATTATGAATTCAATTGAATAGGCACTGAAATTTTTCACAACCCCAGACACTTCCAAAAACACCATCAGACCGGTACAGCCATAGACACTTGCACACCCTATGTGTCCAGCAACTCTGATACACATCAGAAAACATGGTTGTCAACTCCCTATGAGTCATACATCTCAGGTCCACACTATCAATCAAGTCCAAAATCAGAGCTCCAAACTTTACTATATATCGGTTGAGTTATGTGTATGTGATCGTCTTGTGATCTTTCAGCTCCATTATATCCACCACATCCTATGATATGATCCTGGATATACACAATGCCATACAATGTCATCATCATGCTAAGATTTAAACTAGTTAGCCCAAAAACATGTATGCCTGCATAATCAACAATTGGGCCAACATATGTCTTTTAGGCCTTTTCGAATACCACTAGAGATATAAACATCACATTCCATGCTATTGGGGCTAGTACAATGTTCTCCAACCTCATTGTCTTACATAACTTGCAAGTACCTATTAGCATTCATACTAGTAACATCATGCACATACCGGTTTCCTGTACTAGTCCATCATCACTATTAGAGCACCTTCCTGTGACTCCTAACATTTTGTGTCACTGTGTATCTAATTTCAATTTTTAATCTCCATCCATTAACACATGTAGTAGTGATTCATCTCTTATCTATAGGTGTGTAGGCAAGGCAGCCTCTACACACACTTTTCTTCTCATTTCCTTTCTTCATACAAGCAGCAGCTTGTTCTTTCAAGTGTCCTCTTCTACTAAGGGGGTGAATGATCTAATCAAAATGTTACTCCCCCTAAGGTCTTGCATCTTCTTTAGGCCTTAGGAGATATCACCTGTGCATTTAATGCACAGTGTCGGACCATGGTCTTCTTCTTCCACACCTCCTTGCTCACATTCTTCTTCCCATTTTTTAGTCTTGTGAGCAAGTCTTTCCTTCTTCTGTTGATGGTTCATTGTATTTTTGGATTCCGCATCACAACCGAAAGTAGTGCTATAGTAGCGCACAACATCCATCCCAACTTCATCATTGGGGAATCTCTTAACATACCAGTTTCACCATCTTCTTCTGGTCATGTTGTTGTGACTAACACCCAAAACCAGTGGACCTCTTGATCCTGCAGGGACATTTCTCCTTTAGTTCCATGTAGGTCTCTAACTTTCATATGCTCTGTATCCACTTTTCTATAGAGCATAGTTGCTATACCAGCTTCCATGTGACTGCAGGTCTTTCTTCCTGCATTCATAACTTCTATGGCTTGATCTATTACAGTTATAACAAACATTATTTGCATAATCAGGAGAGGGAATATGCATGTATCTACTCCTTGATGCATTTTCCACATTTGCATGATAACTGTGATATCCTAGATTATTCCTTCTAGATCCCTTTCTACATTCTTCTACTCTATGACCATGATCATTACATGCAAAGAAATAACCAAAGAAGGAAGGTTTATAACTTACAAACTTATTTTGTCATGCATGGGGAGATCTTACCCATCGGGCATGTCCATTTCTCCTTCTCTTAGGATAGATTATGGGTTGTCCATGCTTTTCATTTCATCCAACTAGTCCTTTCATCTTCCATACTTGTCCTAACATGTGGGTGATATCATTTATTTGTCCTCTACTGGTAGGATGTCTTCCTTGTTGTCTTCTCATGTTCTTGCTTCCGGTGAAGCTGTCTTGTCCCATTTTCCCTTTTCCTTTGGGAACTGCATTGTTCCTCCTTCTTGCAGCACCAGTCTTCATTTTTATCTGCAAGTCTTCACCGGTTGTAGTTAGATCAACCTTCTTCCAGGGAGAATTTCTAATTGTGAAGGTTTGTCCCTTGTTTTCTCCATTTGAGGACATAAATAAAATGTCTTTGTAGGGGACATTCTTGCTGGTGGAGCATTCACCGGCACCACTTCCTAAACCTTTAGTGTCCTTGGCATGTTTTTGCCTCTTTAACATCTTATCCAAGGCATCACTACTGCCATCAAATCAGATTCTTACCTTGAGCTCATCCTGACACTTCTCAAGGTCATTTCAGAGAACCTCCATTTCTCCAAGTAGCTGTTGATATTATTTATCTTTTACTTATAGCTTAGAGGCTAGATCATTGCACTAGCACTTCTTGGTGTCTCCTTGTTGAGGCTTCAACTGTGAGATGCATTTCTCAGATTATTCAAGGTATTTTATCAACTAGTTCTGCTCCACAATAGCAGCATTCTTGAATAGCTTGTATTCATTTCTTACTGTTATGAGTTCTTCAAGTGCACTTACAAGCTCTCCTTCAAGATCAACTTTTGCTTCCTCTTCTTCTTCACCTTCACTATGATTGCCAAACACATCTTCCCGATAGGAGTGATCTGCATGATCATTCTCAGATGTGTCCCTCTTGTCTTCTGATTCTTGAGCCATGAAGAGGTGGGCTCCTTCTTCATCAATGTTGCGGTTGCTAGTAGATTTGCCTTCATCATCTGCAAATACATGAGATGCATTTCTCTGATGGTATGATGAAACAATAAGGATCTGGTCAACTACTAAGAGGGGGGGTGAATCAGTAGATAGAAAAATGATATAAACTTTCACCAATCTCATAATCAACCTCTCAAATTAAACTTAGAACTGACAAGTTAAACCACTGAACTATAAATGCAATATCATTGTCATGACTATTATAGCAAATTAATAGTAAACAACTTGAAACTCACAAACATCCAAATACTTTACTGACATAAGTAAAACTTCATCTCATATTCTTGTCGGCTAACAAAACATATCAAAGTGGATTAAGCAGTTAAGCAATTTAACCATAGTAAACATAACCACAAAACATTCACCACTTGACACAATATTTTTAACGTGCAAACACAAATGGGAAAAATCACAGTGAGATTAGACTCACAAGCTAACTATCTGAACTCTTCTGAAGTTCGCCCTGTTAGGAAGCTTGTTAAAGCTTTTACAGAAAGTCCTGTTAAGAATGGATCCTGTTAGGGACCACTCGGTTAAGGGATTGACTATAATTCCCTTTTAACATCAATACCCTGTGAGGAGTAACCTCGGTAGAGGATTTGAAATCCAAGCTAATGGACCACTTGGTTAGAGGATTTGAATAACACTAAGCTTGTTAGACCTTACCCGGTTAGGGGATTTTACTGTTGTAATTGTTAGAAAACAACAGGAGTTTGTTGATCTGTTTGAATAGCACTACACTTGCTTGTTCAGATCCTTTTCATGCTCCTATCTGCCTTTACACAAACTACAAATACATCATCTGGTTCAGCAACTACACACTCAACTAGAAATTTGCCAACTCTGAAACAAAACAACTCATCGACCTTATAAACAAATCACTAGGTCGGTAACACAACAAAAACCTAATTCTCTCCTAGAGATTACAAACAAGTCAGTTCAAGTATGACTATTGGATTGCATAACAATCTTTGAACACCATTCAAGATAGCCTCGACCACTCCTTGATCACCGCTTGATCAAACTCAACAACTCATCATGTGGTTTTTATTATATGCAATATACTTGCTCATTCCCAAGATAAAAATCATTATCTCAATGCACCAAAAACACTTTGAGACTCTTCTCATACAACATGCATAAGTGTCATAATAATTACCGCTCATCATCAAATCATAAACCAATATAAAAAACTTCATCAAACTTAATCGGTTAGGGTTTATCAAATCAACAGATAGGGTTTACCAGTTCAACTCTCCATTACTTAGCAATACCGGTTCACTCCACTAACTCACCTACCGATTACAGTTCCCTTCACTAGCTCTTCTTACCAGTTACAAAACAACATTATAACAACATCATTGCCGGTAACAATTGACATCAATGACAACATAACATTTCATTAATACAATATTCATGCAAATGCAAACATTCTCATTCTATCTTCATAGGCCAGTTCTGTAGTAGTAGGCTCATTTCCATAGAGCTTCTTCAATCTATCCCATAAGCTTTTTCCAATCTACATCTATCCACCTGTAAGGAAACATCATCAGATAAACCACAGAGTATAGCCTTCGTTGCTATATTATTGCATTGGTTTCTTCTTTCTGCATCTGAATCGGTGGGAGGAATGACTTTTCTAGGGCAGCCATTTACAACAGACATCCACACATCAAACCCTAGAGAGGATAAGTGAACTTCCATTCTACAACTCCAAATAAAATAGTTAGACCCATTAAATACCAGAGCTAGGATTGACAATAAACAGACCATTGTCTCCTTAAGCCAAAATATACCCAAGCTAGAGAAATCTTATCAACCGAGAACCTAGGCTTTGATACCAATTGTTAGACACAATGCACCACTGAGAGGGGGCTAAATCAATGGTTCTCAATCTTTTCCCTTTAACAATCCTAGTGTGCATACCAATAATCAGATCTAACTCAATGCAGACTTGCCAGTTAGTGGGGAGACTAATCACAAATGCATTCACACATAAAGGGACATCACATAACACCAGCATATACGAGGAAAACCCAAGATGGGAAAAACCTCGATGAGAAATGTTGCTGGAGACTACTACTCCAATCGAGCCTCACAATTAATTTATTATTACAATGTATAGGACACCAACCCAAGGAGCACCAGCCCTGATTTAGGGCACTAACCCAAGGAGCTACAACCCCTGCACCGAGCTTCAACTCGGTGAATACAAAACATAATCATTTACAAGTTAATAGCCTTGTTACAAATGGATTTTTTAACTCTTCTTCAAGTCTCTCTACTGGATCTTTTATCCAGTTCACTGTCGGTTCTCTTTCTCTCTCACCATCTCTCTACTGCAACCTTATCTCCTATTGTAACCTTATTCATTCAGCCTTTTCTTCTTCTCTACCAGTTCTCTCCCTCTGTAGGTTCTCTCTACTGGTTGACTCTCCTCTCAACTTCTATATTATTCTCCACCGGTTTGATCTTCTGTCAGTTCCTTCTTGCCTACTCTACAACTCTTCTCTACAGGTTTGGTCACCACCGATATACTTCTCTCACAGACAATATCTCTTCAAATACTTGTCGAGTACTTGACTGATCTCCTGTCAAATGCAACAACTCTCTATGATATAGCAGCTTGTCAGTTGCTTTAACTTCACTGGTTGAACCTTTGCCCAAAACCTATTGTCGGTTGTCTCTCTGTTGCTCAACCTTTATGATCCTCTATAGATATCTCACTTCATCTACTTCTCTATTCATCCTTGTGCATCACTTGGCCACATCTCTTTCTAAGGCATCATTGACTTCTATCTTTGGCTTCCATATTTATCTTCAGACATTCCCGCCAAAAGAAACATTCAAACTTGGAGCCTTAGGGTTTCTTCCACTGATCATGAGGCATATCAAATCTAATAAAATCTCATTTTATCTAAGCTCCAAAATAGCTATCTGCACATCACCATCATTAATGTGCCTTCCAATACACATTTTCTATGTTTAGCAAACACGAACAGTCAATCGGCGAGACACAAGATCAATCACCATTAATGGTTCACAAATTTCATCACTAACCTCATCCTTCACTTGGATACTCTGCATCAATCATCTTCATTCAACCTTCCTCAAGTTGCACACCTTTGCAATGCCTTTGCATCACCTCCCATGATTTACAGGGTCTACAATTAATGTCAACCAACTCTATAACAACTTCGTCGGTGTACACTCCAACTACCATTGCATGCATGTCCTCCACCTTCACTCCACGTGGCATCTTTGTCGACATCCACTTTAGCTTGAATCTTTGTGTCAATTCAGACAAGATCATCGACCAAACACTCAACTAGTCCTTCCTTTCTATCGGTTCACTAACCCTGTCGGTATCTCACACTTTATCGGTTACCCTTCATGTCTGCACTTTGTTGATCTGTTGGTGGAACCCCTTAACTGGTTGCCAGAGATGTCTATCCATAGCATGCACATTCTCATTAGGTAGGAGCACATCACTTAGCCTCTTTGCTTCCTTACTGATTCTCATGTTGACTGGTAACCATCCTGATGACACCTTGTCATCAACCTTTGACTAATACCAGCTAAGGCATATGCATACCGGTCGCATACTCTCTCTGCAGTTGCTCGACATTGCCTTCTTCACCATCAAAATGGACATCCTCTCAGCTGGTTTGTCAAGGTGACAAAACCATCACTCTTCATTTGTTCCGGCAACTCAACATGCCTTCTCTGGTGGTCTAGTGAATATTCTTGATTTCATGCACTTAAAGCATTCCTTTGATTCACCGGTAGATCTGGTGTCAGCCTTGAACCATCTACCTTTACCTCTCCTTCCTTATCTCATAGAACTATGATGCACACTGTGCATAATAGGAGATAAGCTCCACGTACCGTTGGTAGTGGATCCTTGTCATCTGCATCCTGCAATATACTCATGTGGCTTCCCTATTTGTGTAGCATACCTTCAAATAGGAACATGTGATCCAGTTTGGGGCACACTCACTGTCAGTCATCTCTTCACATGGTGATTGCATCTTCATCTGGTGAGAGTCTTGTTGTTCTGCATCCACACAACATATCAGTGACCTGTACATACTTCTCCTCCTGTGTTGATGTGATTTAGGTAACATTTTTTCTCTTCATCACAAACAAAAGCTCAATATCTTGCCCACTCACAGATGGCATCATGTACCAGTTGTTATATCATACTGGTCTCCTGTCCATGTCTTCCACACAAGTTAGACACTAACTTGTGTACCGATGACTCAACTATGACTCCAATGGTCATTCCTTTGAATGGCATTCTTCTTCCTTACCGGTGACCTACAACACTTAGTTGACATTAATGACTTCATATCAATAATACTCCCATACCGGTTGTCCTTCTATACCGGTTGACATCAATGACAACACAATGCCAACATTGAGCCCCATTCCTTGCCTAATTATTATGCAACAATATAGAGAGCCCCCAAATATATCCATTTGAGCAAAACAAAAGAGAACAATTGGTTACCTTTAATCTTTCAGCCGCCCATTCTCATGTGACCACTCATAGGATGCAAAGCTAATGATAAGCCCTATGATGAATTAGCAAAAGAAGCCAGGTGGACCATATTGGAGAAAATGAAAGGGTTATATTGGAGCTTATCTGCAGGAGACACTGGATAGGGTACCATTGGTGATTTCAAAATTAGTGCCTGTGTGAGAAATTTTACTATTGTCGGAGGACCAACAAGAAACTAGGTTGGGGGCCAAAATTATGAGCTTAAATAATAACTCTTTTTATCTTCATATCTATTATTTTTTTCATGGTTTAAATTGCTTAATTAGATAATGACAAGGGTATAGGATATGTCTGTCAGATAATCTTCCTAGAAGTTTTGATCCTGTGCATGTTGAGCATTAACTAAACTTTGTATTGTTTTGGCTAATATGTTCCTTTAACTATGTGAATTATTATGATAACTTTATATGTGGATGAATGAATGTTATGGTTGATATAAAATGGATATGTATGTGTTTGTGTGTGCTAACTCCTAATAGGGGAATTATTAAGTAGCAATAGACGTGGTCAAACCATGCTAGGAAGGATTATTGTGCCATTCAAGTCGTTAAAGGTTAATTCAAGGTAGTTGAAAGCATTGAAGATAATGAGGAAAGTCAGTAACTAAGTGGTTGAGGGATAGTGGAGTAGTTCAAGAACTTATTTATGACTGTCCTCAGTGAGCAACAATCTAGCAGGAACCATTTTAATATATTCTTGATCATATAATGATAAACGTCCCACAATATTTGTGGTTGACACTTTCCTCTTTCTTTGTTGTAATAAAATCTTCTGCCTATTCTTCTGGGAGTGGTCTAGGTAGTTAGTAGTTTGTTGTAATTTTCATATAAATAAAGTTTTGGACCTCCTCACGAGGGTAGATGAAGTTTTAGAAGAGTAGACATAATTTTCCTCTATTTTTCATAGAATGTAACAACTTTTGAGATGATGAATAAAGTGATGGTGTTTTGAACATATAAGGCTATTTGAGTTCTGGACATGCTCATCCAAGGGGGCCCACTTGGTGAGCAATCTTGTGTATTTGTTATGATAATTTTATTTTTCTATAGTTGTTTCTCTAGTAGTTGACTATTCCTACAGCCACTGGAATCAGAATTTGTGAGTGTTCTTGCAACCAAGAAAAACATAGTAGTTCTCGTTTGTTAGCTTTGAACATTTATGATAGTTAGTTTCCTAAGTTCCCTTTCAGCATTAAGATTTCCTGTAACATTCCAATCATTACATTTATGTATGTTTAATTTAGTAATTTCATTTGTTGCAGTAGAATAGAATGGCTTTTACTAGAACTTAGTGCACAAACTATGTTGGCCCATTTCAAATAATACATTCCTAGGTTGACAAGTAAATAGAATTGTTGGCAATTTGGAAGATTTGAGTATGTGTTGCATTGATGTTTGTCATTGATGTCAACACTAGCTTCTTTGGTTATCTACCAAGTTTCGGTAGAGTGGTTGGACTTTGCTGATGATCAGGAGATTTGTCTTTGGTATATTCTGATTGGTGGAATTGGTTTGGTTTGATTATTCATGTTATTCAGATGCGTGTCACATTCAGTTGGTTCAGGATTTTGTGATCCAGAAGCTATCATATGTTCTAGTAAGCCTTTTGGTTATCGGTAAGGGTTCAACCAATGGAGCTTTATTGAAGATCTTTTGATGGATGCGATAAGTGGTGTTGGTGCAGCTTCTAG
Source organism: Cryptomeria japonica (assembly GCF_030272615.1). NCBI lineage: Eukaryota > Viridiplantae > Streptophyta > Pinopsida > Cupressales > Cupressaceae > Cryptomeria > Cryptomeria japonica. The sequence goes on along the minus strand of NC_081413.1, from coordinate 239,417,331 downwards.
AAGGTTTTCAGGATGCTAATGGTTATCGTGTTCATGTTCTAGTTGATTCATGGTATTTCATTTGGCTTATGGAAACCTATTTTAGGTCCAATCTTATTCTACTAAGTTATGGACCAGTTTATGTAACGTGTTGGTGGATGCTCCCGATGCATTATCGATTGGATTTATTGTTTGGTTAATGTTGTTTTGGTCTTAGGATGTCTTGGATTATCATTGGTTTGGGGGTTTATGTAATGGATTTATTGTATTATCTTTTAGGTGGGAAACCTAATTGTTTAGGTCGCGGGTTGGTATAAATATGATGTAACATCACTTTTTAGATCATCAGTCGAGGTAATGGGATTATCTGTATGTGAATAAAGATATAATCATATGCAGAGGTTTTGGTCGATCATAGGTGATCGAATTGGGTTTGTGTAAGAGGTTTAAGACCTCTGGCATGTAGCTTAACTGGAACTGTACTCTGGCATAGGAGATGCTATTCTTGCAGTTCATTCTTATTTCTGGATTGTAGTCTAGATTTCTTTTGTAGTAAGTGATGCTCCTTTTGTGATGAGAAGTGTGCTCTAGGTTGTTGGTCATCCTGCATGTGCAGGCTCCTTATTGTAATCACATACTTAGTGCAGAAGTATCAGTTGACTGTGGGTAGGCTTCCCACCATGGTTTTACCCTTTACCGGGTTTTCCACATACAAATCTTGGTGTTATGTGTTGTGGATGCATGGTATTTTGTTTATTATTTATGTTTGTGCTTAATTGATATATCTACTATTCTAGTATTTGGTTTATGCATTTCGGTAAAAGGTTTTGTGTGCTTGAAGTTTCATAATCTGTTAAAATTGGATTCACCTCCCCCCCTCTCAGTTGTTCACCAGTTATCCAAACAATTGGTATCAGAGCTTGGTCCTCTCTGCAAAAGCTTAACCACTTGAGGAAGATCCTATGGCAACTAATCATTCAACTTCAATTGCTTACCAAAAGCACAGCCATAGGCTTGAAGGAACAAATTATAGAGTATGGAAGCTTCGGATTGAGACTCATCTGAGATGTCTTAGAAAGGAGATTTGGGAGATCATTGAGAAAGGATATACCCCTTATGATTCGGCATCTAGCAACCCTCCTTTGGCAGACTTAGATAAGAACATTGAAAATGATTGTAGAGCGAGAGAAGCCCTTTTGAGCGCCTTTTCAGATCAACAGGTAATGGGATTAACGGACAAATCATCTGCAAAAGCTATATGGGATAAGTTGGAGACTCTGAATGAAGGTGACCCTATTGTTTAAATTGCTAAACTTGATGGTTATTGGGTAAGGTATGAAAACCTGAGAATGGAGGAAGATGAAAGAATTACTGCTTTTATGGAAAGAGTCAATGATATTGTTTTGGGAATTCAATGTTGTGGTGGATCTCTGAGAGAAGATGAGATTGTTTCTAAAGTATTAGGAGCTTTTCCATTTTCTTACAAGATGAAGGCTACTGCAATTAATGAGTTGAGAACAATGTCTAACACTTCTGTCAATAGGGATACTTTGGTTAGAAATTTATCTACTTCTGAGCTTGAAGAATTTGGTCCTCAAGGAGCTGCAAAGACAGATTTTGCATTCAAGGCATCTATGTCATCAACCAACAAGAGTGATTGGAAAGCATTATATGCAAAGGAACTGGAGGATATGAGGAAATGAGATGAAGAGCTTAAGGAACTTAAAGTCCTATTTGCTAGAAGAGTACCTAAAGGTCTGACAGGAAGTAAGTATGAAGAAAATTCACCTTTCAAATGTTTTGCATGTAATAAGATAGGTCATTTTGCATCTAGATGTTCTGAGAGGAATTCAAGATTTGAGGAGAAGGATAGAATATCTTTTAAGCCTAACCATGAATATCAGAACAAGCATAAGTATAGGAGGAACAAAGACAAATCATGCTACTATGTTGATGAGGAAGGTGTAACTGATGATTCTGATGATAAATTGACAAAAGATTTAGCTAGTACTGGATCTGGCAATGGAAAGCAATGGGTATTCTTAGCTATCAAGGAAGATGGTCTGGAACCTATCATTCATAATGAAGAGAAGGCCCTTGCTGCTAAAGTTGAAGAAAAGGATGAATGGGTGATAGACAGTGGATGTTCACATCATATGACTAGAGATAAAAGGAAGTTTTTATCTTTGCAAGAATTTAATGGTGGTCTGGTTTGATTTTAAGATGACAAAGCATGCATGACCATAGGAAGAGGAACTATATCATTGGATGGTAAGCATAAAACTGATAATATTTACTATTTTGAAGGTTTAAGGCATAATCTTGTGAGTGTAGGTCAGTTGGTGGATAGGGGATTTCAATTACAGTTCAAGGATGGAAAATGCAAAATCATCAACAGATCTAGATTGGAGATTGCAACCGGTACTCAGAATAGAGGTAACATCTTTCATTTGAACTCTGGTGAGAAGACATGTTTGATTTCACATATTAATGAGAGTTAGCTATGGCATAAGAGGTTATGTCATCTGAATTTTGATTGCATTGTAAATATTAATTCAACTAAGATAGTTAGAGATATACCTAAGATTGTGAAGCCTCATAATCCGGTATGTAAGGAATGTCAAATGGGAAAGAAAGTCAGAACTTCTTTTAAGAGTATACAAGATAAATCTAATGATGTTCTTGATCTTGTTCATACTTATTTATATGGTCCCACTAGAATAACAAGTTTTCAGGGTGATAGATATTTCATGCTAATCATTGATGACTATTCTAGAATGATGTGGGTTACTTTTCTAAGGGAGAAATATAAAGCCTTTGAAAAATTCAAGAACTTTAAAGCTATGGTTGAGATAGAGACATGATTCAAAATCAAATGCTTAAGATCCGATCAGGGTGGTGAATTCACATCCGGTGAATTTAAGAGTTATTGTGAGAAACATGGGATAAGGAGATAGTTGTTTGTACCCCGAAAACCTCAGTAGAATGGTCTTGTGGAAAGAAAGAACAGAACTATCCTGGATGCCTATAGATCTATGATTATGGAAGCTAATTTTCCACATATCTATTTGAGAGAAGCTATGAGCACAACAGTGTATACATTCAAAAGAGTTCATATCAAAGGAGACATCAGTAAGACACCTTATGAGTTATGGTTTGGTCATACACCTACAGTTAAGTATTTCAGAATCTTTGGTAGTAAATTCTATATCAAAAGAGATGATTCCATTGGAAAGTTTGATCCTAGATGTGTTGAAGGAATATTTCTTGGTTATTCAAATGAAATCAAAGCATATAGATGTTATAACAAGAGATTGTAGATAATTGTGGAGAGTGCTAATGTCAAGGTGGATGAGAAGTACAGAGGTCAAATCAGAACTTATGAGAGAGAAACGAAAGTGGAAATGATTATAACTAAACCGGTAACACCTGTACCAAAACCAAAATGTTGAACCAGTTACTCCGGCAGTATCAAAAAATTCAATAGTAATTGAAGATCAGAGCAGATAAAAAGAAAGTCGGAAGAATCCTAGGTATGTAAGGTTGAATCATTCAGAAAATTAGATCATTGCAGACAAGACCAAAGGAGTGATGACAAGGAGAAGGTTGGTAGTTGAAGAGGTATGTTTAATTTCTCAAATTGAACCAACATCAGTAGATGAAGAATGTAAGGATGAATGTTGGATGAAAACTATGGAAGAGGAATTGGATTAGATAGAAAAGAACAACACATGAACTTTAGTTCCCCAACCTAAAAATAAGAATATTATTGGAACAAGGCTAGATTGGTTTGTAAAGGATATTCTCAGAAGGAAGGAATTGAATATGATGAAACTTTTGCTCTGGTAGCTAGGATTGAAGCTATGAGATTATTTCTTGCTTATGTTGCCCATAAGAAATACAAGGTTTATCGGATGGATGTTAAGTGTGCATTTCTAAATGGAGATCTTGAAGAGGAAGTCTACATTGAGCAACCTGATGGATTTTATCTTTCTGATGACAATAACATGGTTTTCAAATTAAGGAAAGCTTTATATGGATTGAAGCAAGCACCTAGAGCTTGGTATGCTAGATTGGACAAATATATTTTGAAGCTTGGTTTCACTAAAGGTAATGCTGATAGTAACTTATATTATAAGATCACTAATGATGACATATTGATTGTTGAGGTCTTTATGGATGATATCATTTTTGGAGGTGAGGAAAAGTTATGTATGGAATTCTCTAATAATATGAAGAATGAATTTGAGATGTCTATGATTGGAGAAATGAGAATTTTCTTAGGTTTGCAGATTAATCAGACTAATAAAGGTATTTTTATCTGTCAAACTTAGTATGCTAGAGAATTGTTGAAAAAAATTGGTATGGAAAATTCTAAACTAGTTGGTACTGCTATGGTTACAAGTGAGAAATTGACAAAGAAAGATGTATCAGCTCTGGTAATTCCTACAAGGTATAAATCTATGATTGGAGGCTTTCTATATTTGACTCAGATTAGACTGGATATAATGAATGTGGTTTGTATTGTATCAAGATATCAGAGTGACCCTAGAGAGAATCATGAGAGTGCCGTGAAAAGAATTTTTAGATATTTACAAGGAACAATTGAATATGGTTTGTGGTATCCTAAAGAGATGACTTTACATTATGTGCATATACAAATGTAGATTGGGCTGGAGATATAGGTGACCAGAAAAGCACATTCGGTGGAGCTTCTTTCTTGGAAAGAAACTTGTTTCATGGATCAGCAAGAAACAGTCATGTACTTCTTTATCTATTGTTGAAGTTGAGTATGTTGTTCCTGCTACTAGTTGTACACAAGCTCTATGGATAAAGCAAATGTTGAAGGATATAAGGGTAGATTGTAATGAACCAGTAGTTATTCACTGCGATAACTCTGCTACTATTGACATATCAAAGAATCTGGTATTTCATTCTAAGAGAAAGTAAATATCAATCAAGTATAACTTTTTGAAGGAAAAGGTGGAAGAAAATGAAGTCAGATTGATTTATGTGAAAACTAAAGAGCAGATTGCAGATATCTTAACTAAACCTTTTCCCAAGGAATCATTTGATTACTTTAGAGATAGATTGGGGGTCTCTACCCCTCCGGTTGAGACTTGAGTGATGTTGATTGGCATCAATCCGCTATGCATTATCAAAACTATCATTCATTCTGGATTGATGAGTTGGTGTTACTACTCAGGGGGAGTAGTCAATTTTGTGGTTCAGAGGTTTTATGATTTTTCTTTGATGTTTATGTTAGATTCCTAGTAATGATGTCAAAGGGAGAGAGGTATACATGTGAAAAATAGAGCTTAACAGAGATATCAGTTACAGGGGGAGTTTGGTCTATGGTATGGTTATTTGGTTTAAAACTTCATTGTCATATCATTTGTCGGATGTCTTCCATTGGGGGAGACTTGTTTGGCACTTCTTGGCACTTGGATGTTTTTCACATCTAGTGTTGCCATCAATGCCAAAGGGGGAGATTGTTCGCAATTTGGAAGAATTAATTATGTGTTGCATTGATGTTTGTCATTGATGTCAACACTAGCTTCTTTGGTTATCTACTAGGTTCCGATAAAGTGGTTGGACTTTGATGATGATCAGGAGATTTGTCTCTGGTATATTCCGATTGGTGGGATTGGTTTGGTTCGATCATTCATGTTATTCAGATGTGTGTCACATTCAGTTGGTTTGGGATTTGGTGATCTGGAAGCTATCATATGTTCTAGTAAGCCTTTTGGTTACTGGTAAGGGTTCTACCGACAAAGCTTAATTGAAGATATTTTGATGGATTCAATAAGTGGTGTTGGTGTAGCTTCTAGAAGGTTTTCAGGACGTTGATGGTTATCGTGTTCATGTTCCAGTTGATTGGCAGTATTTCATTTCGCTTATGGTGACCTATTTTAGGTCTGGTCTTATTCTGCTAGGTTATGGATTGGTTTATGTAACGTGTTGGTCCCAATGCATTACCGGTTGGATTTATTGTTTGGTTAATGTTGTTTTGGTCTTAGGCCAACTTGGATTACCATTGGTTTGTCAGTTTATGTAATGGATTTATTGTATTATCTTTTAGGTGGCCGACCTAATTGTTTAGGTCACGGGTTGGTATAAATATGATGTAAGATCTCTTTGTTGATCATCGGTCGAGTTTATGGGATTATCTATGTGCGAATAAAGATATAATCATATGCAGAGGTTTTGGTTGATCATAGGTGATCAAATTGGGTTTGTGTAAGAGGTTTAAGACCTCTGGCATTGAGCTTAACCGGAACTATACTCAGGCATAGGAGATGTTATTCTTGTAGTTCATTCTTATTTCTGGATTGTAGTCTGGATTTCTTTTATAGTCAGTGAGGCTCCTTTTGTGATGAGGAGTGTGCTCTAGGTTGTTGGCCTTCTCGCATGTGTAGGCCCCTTATTGTAATCACATACTTACTATATAAGTATCATTTGACTATGGGTAGGCTTCCCACCATGGTTTTTCCCTTTATCGGGGTTTCCACATACAAATCTTGGTGTTATGTGTTGTCAATGCATGGTATTTGGTTTATGATTTATGTTTGTGCTTAATTGATATATTTTTTATTCTGGTTTTTGGTTTATGCATTCCAATAAAAGGTTTTGTGTGCTTAAAGTTCCATAATTTGTTAACAACTTATTCACAACCCCCCCCCCCTCTCATTTGTTCACCAGTTATCCTAACAAGAACCTCATCCATAGAAATGATAGCTATTCAATATGGATATCCAATACCTGAGTTAAGGTTTTAAGCCAAGTTATTATTTTAATTGGGAAGGTCGACACCATTTATGGCCATGTTTTAGGGCATTTCAAATCCTCTAAATTCCTCAAAATTATTCTTTAAACCTTTCATCACACCCTCCAAAAATGGAAACTTTAATATCTTGAAAACTAGCTATGATCTTGTGATGAAAATTTATCGACATGCTTATCTAGCCAACCAAAAGCTTTGGGGAGAATTTTGCACCATTTCTTGCTCAAAAAAAAACTTACTATAAATAGCAACCTCATATAAATGCAACGTTGAGACACCATTTCTAAACATTAAACCCTACTCTAGAATTACATCACTTCTCAATTACATTAAATAATAGTACATCACTCTCCCTAAGGAGTGTCCAATAACATTAATAAGGATACAATTCCAATGGTTCCAAAATATATAACATCTACCAACACATCAATTGAATCATCTACATCAAAAAATGAGAGGTATTGGAAAGAAGATACAAGGTCCATTCGACGCACACAAACAAGTCCATTAGTCCCCAATGAGGTTGGAAACAACCACCCAAGCATGTGGAACCCTTAGGTCCACCCCAATATGCTCAGAAGATAGACACAAGGCCCCACACACATAAGAAAACAAAGCTGACATCACCAACATACAAGAGAAACATAAAAGATACACATGGATAAATAGGTCACACCACAAGGTTTCACCAAAGGCTTCTGACACAACCACATAGGATAGGGTTATAGGGTACAAATAGGAAAGAGTGTACAATCCTTTCATGGAGATGAGGTTTGATCATGCCAGATAAATGTCCCCAGGATAGACATGCTTTCCCACTCCCATCCTTAGTCCATATGAGCACTCAAGGCCATGGGAGAGGCATCACAATTATATTGTTAATGCGTATTTTCCCCTCAATTAATTTATTAGGTTTTCACTTTATTAAACAACTCTTCAATGAGATTCCCTAGAAGCCACTTTAAGGCCCCAACACCCATTGAGATCCACTCCCCCTATCTTGCACCTAGACACCTCTAACTTAGGGTTCCATTCCAAGGGATGATAAGCATCCATAGCATAGATATATCAAGTAAATCACACATGAAACCTTATTTTAAAACTTGAATCATAAATATACACAAGGCCTCTCCAAGCCCTTTAATCAAGGTACATCAATGAACCTTCCAAATGCAGTAACAACTAGATTTATAAACATCCATGAATAGAGAAACACATGAACACACGATTTGATCCAATTAAAGCCATATAGATTCCAAAATGTAGAAACAATAGAGAACAATCCCATCCCAAGCCTTTGGAAACCACCTAGACACCTCATGAGTCAAAACTGGGCCAAACAAGAGCAAAACTAAGGTCTTGTGCACTTGTCCTACAACCTTCATAGCTAGGGGCAAAACTTGTGAAATTAGAGCCTCCTACTACGTAGTTGGGATCCCCTATTGCGTAGTTGAGGGGTGCTAGTTTCCCTTTTGTAAATTCCTACAGTTGGTCCCCAAGAAATGGAAAATAATTACAACACTCAAAACTCGGGAATCAACCCATTAAAAACTCAATTTGGAGAGGGATTTTAAACACCAAAACAACATACAAATAACCAGAAGTTAAAATCACTTTCAGCTATCAATGGAAGGCATTACCATTTTCCCATATTCCAATCCAATAAGAAAAGTCCATTCACAAGAGAATTGAAAATCCTAAGAACAATCTATTTGGAAACATAAAGAAACGGAGGGTATCCAATGCCAATGTTGAAACACACATGACCATAATTTAAATCACTTTCAAACAACAATCAAAACTACGGAATACATCACTTTTTTCATATTAAAAACAAGGAAAAAAACATATAACATTCAAAAGGGGTTTAAAACCCTACCTCAGACCCTGCAGAGACAACAAAAATAGAGAAGATCGAAGAGATAAGGATGCACCAAAGTAATCCATGAGAAACCAAGAGATTCCCACCAGCAACAAGCTAAAGAGAAACAAAAATTCCTCTAGTAAATCCTCTATAAACACCCAAATACAAATTCTCAAGGGCTCTCCAAAATCCTCCCTCCACAAGCCATCAAACTCAATCAATAATCCTCTCAACTCTCACAATTTATTCTCAACATTCCCTCAAAAACTCCAACCATAACCCAAAAAATCAATCATCCCCAATAATAAAATCATTCCCAAAACTTGTATGGGAATGTACAACCAACCCCCAAAATCAAAAACTATCTAAAACATAACAAAAATCTATTGATTAATCTCACAACTATGCAACCAACTCCCACTAACCAAAATAATAATCAAATAAAAAATAACATTCATCCCCAAAAGAATTGCATGAGTAAAAGGTGGAATAAATAATTTACTCCCCAAAGTAAATATCATTACCCCCATTAAGTGCTCATAAATCATAAAACGGTGTTAAATATTATAATATGATAATAAGCCATTAATATCTCATAATGAATATTATCAATATTAATAATAATAATCATAATCATAATTGATGTCATGGAAATGGGGAAAAGGCAACAACAAAGTTCAATGTTAATAAGTTAGTTTCAACCATAAAACCAAAACAAAGAACTACAAACCATTCCAAACATATCAAAAGATATTTCAAAAAGCATGAAAGAAGTTTAAGAAAACAAAAGAAAGGATAAGAGCCTCCCTAAGATGCTTCCATGATGGCTTTTGATGCTTCTCCCTTGTTTCTCCACTCTCCAAGTCCCAAATGAGTGTAGCTCTCAGCTTTTAGCACTAGCCATGGATGTCATATGGAGATTCAAGATGGTTGGATGTGATAAACAAATGATATGGAAGTGTAGATAGTGATGCTATGAAAAAGCTCTATGCTAATACCAGTATAGCAAAAATACTCTAATACTTCCTCGTTTTCTTCAGGATAAGGGTTCTATTTATAGAAGAAATGGGGAAATGACGGGTTAAGATTGAGAAATCTTAACAAGGTTAGGATTGAAAGATATTCAATCCATGTGAGACTTTCAACCCAATCCCATGTTGACAAGTGTCACCATCAGGAGGCTTGAGAGGAGAGATAAGGAGCATTAAATGCTTGAGGGGACATGATGGTTACCCTAGGGGATTGGGTTAGGGTTAGGTTAATGGATATTTCTTTTATCCAAGGGATAAATGAATGTGCAAGGGTTAAATGGTTACCTTAGTCAAAGAAATAAATGCTTTGAAGAGACCCATGAGTCAAAAGGATGGTTAAGTTAGAGGAAAGTCTCTAACCAAAGGTAAAAGGTGTGTTAACCATAAATGGTTATGTAAGAGCCTTTAATGGTTTGGAAGACTTTAGAGATTAACCATTTGAAAACATAAAGCCTTTAATGGTTATTGAAGACTCTGGAGGTTTTTGAGAAGTGACTTCCTTTTATTTAGGAATGTGACAATGATAGGATAGGATTAGGCTAATTATAAGAATTAGAAGAATCTAGAAGGGATTTAGGCATGCAAGTGGATTTTGTAGGAGAATGCAAGTGGGAGGAATTTTGGGATTTTCAATTGAAGTAAAATCATTTATTTCAATTAAATGGTGTAATTTGCATTTGGATAGATATTTAAATAAATATTAATTTATTTAAATGTGAATGTGAATTTTGGATTTTATTTAAATAAATCTTAATTTATTTACATAAGAAAAAGGAAGATAAAGCATTAAATGCTTGAAGACTTTGAGGGAAACCATTAAAGGCCTAAGAAGACTCTAAAAGGAAGTCATTGAGTTTGGAGACTTTAAGGGAAACCATTAAAGGCTTGAGAAGACTCTAGAAAGAAGCCATTTAAGTTTGAAGACTTTAAGGGAAACCATTAAAGGTTTCAAGTGGGTGAGGATAAATAGGATTTTAAATAAATAGTTTATTTATTTAAAATAGTTGTGCAACTTGCATTTGTAGGAAAATGCAAGTGGGTGGAGGATAAAGGTGATTTAAATAAATGTTAATTTATTTAAATGTGCGAGATGGGATTTTGGGGGATTTAAATAAATATTAATTTATTTAAATGTGAGAGAAGATTTAATTAAACAAATATGATTTATTTATTTAATTAATGGTCTGAATTTGGTTAAGTGAATTAAATCAAATAAATTGAATAATTTATTTAATTAATAGGAGAAGAGGGTTAAGATAAATTAATTAAATATTAATTTAATTAATTATTGATTGATGGTTAAATAATCAAATAAATACTAAATATTCATTTAATTAAGTGGACAGATTTATGTGTCTACATTTGCCCCTCTTTGAGATGGTGTGATTTTATTGCGTCATTTCAAAGAAAGAAAGATAGGTATGAGAAATATGCCCCAGAAAAGTTAATTTAGTGGGTGGTATGCCCCCTCGAGAGATGAGCCGAAAAAATTCAAAAAATTGGGTGATCTCTTGAAAAAAGAGAAAGAAGTTGGGGAGAGGTAAAGTAGAAGAATTTAGAAGTTAGGGTGAAAGACTAGAAGAAGACGAAATGACTATGGGGAAACGGCAAGCCTCGAAAGTACATGGGGTCATGGTGCAAATGTAGTGTTTGTGCTTTTGATTGATACTGTATAATTGATCAAAATTGGTTGGACAATCTGGTGCAATCGGTTTAATTGCCCCAATCGAGTCAAAGCATGACAGTTGATGTTAGTTGTTTGCTTGGACAAGATAAAGTCTGAGTCAGTGAATCAAAGTGACCTATTATGACTTAGACAATTGATGTAATTGCTCGATGAAGTCAAGGTATTTGAAGAAAAATACTCGTTGAGACTTGAGATAATTGATGTAATTGTTTGTTTTGATTGTGTTTGATTGGTTGATCAATTGATAGTGTATGCGTTGTGATGGATGGTTGTGGTGAATCATAGCAGCCCCGTTGAGACTAGGTCATTATGATAAATGCCTATTGTAGTTTAGGATTACGATGATCGATTACTTGTTGAGACTCGAAGATACTTGATCAGAGTATTTGTTGATAGTCTAGTTGTGTGTGAGTCGATGTGCCTGTGTAGACAGAGTAACTAGCTTGCTTATAGGATGGATGGGAAACCATGAAGGGATTATGATGATGTTGATTATCAAGATAGGGAGGGTGGGGGGGGATTCAATGTTAGATAGAAGATATGGAGGACCTGGGACTCATTCTTATGGAAGAAGATAAAAAATAGAGTATGCATCCATTGTCATTACTATGTATGAATGATATGCAACGATATGGATAGGTGATATGCAACGAAATGCAATATAAACAGATGAGATGAAATGGCGATCCATGGCTTATTCACAATGCATAATTTTCATCATCGAGCAAGGGTAGTATCAATATTGGATGAGGCAGTAGGAACCAAGTTTGGAGCATTGTATCTGCAAACAAGCAGCATAAATAATAAAGAATATGGACCCTCCATAATGGTTCATGCTCATATGGTCAAGGTATACGTTGTAGTTAGCAAGCCATAGTGATCCATGGCTGTATTTTGCATAAGGTCACCTAGCTTAGTGAACTTCCCATGTAGACACCCTTAGTACATGCCCCAGAACTTCATTGGAATAATTCACAGAAGATACACAAACAATGCTTAGGAACCATCCTGGCTACTCTAATCACTTGTGGATATCCTAGAGTAGCATAGGAACCCGATATAAATGAATAAATAACGTATCAAACTGACCAAGTACTTGATAGCTTAAACATAATTTTCTTGTCAAAGAAAATGTTATCATGTCTTTGTTTTGGAAAGGAAGGATGCATCCTTGTTAAGACAGTTGTGTGTACCTGTGTTGATTGATTGATTGATTTGATAAGTGATCATCGTTTGAGTAGCTCAAAATGTTTGTTTGATGTTTTTGGTGATGCATATGTACAAAGGATTTATGTGAGGCTGTTTTTTATTGATTTTTGATGTTTTATCATGTTTTTGGATTTTTGATGTGTTTTTGAATGTTTTTGGATTTTGTGAGATAGTTTTGAATGTTTAACTCAATGAATCACAAGTAATGCAGAAATCCACTTCCATCAATAGGTTAAGGGCATTGCCCCCAGTTTAAACATGATTTATGAAAAAGTGGGATTCAAGACTCATGAAATACTATCCTTGATTGCAGATCAACACAAACCATGGTTGGACTGATGGAAGAGTGGATGTAATGAATGTGATTGCAACAATTCTGAAAGACAATGGAGCCATAGCCTTTACGAGTGGCACCTATTTGCCAGGTTTTCACCATCGCACTTACCCAAGGTGCCATCAGAGTGTTTGTTCACCGTTTGGATGCATGATTTTTCTCTACTATTTTGATTTTTTTTTTGTATTTTCTTCAAGACATTTATCTGAATGTTTTTGGTGTTTTTCGATATGTATTGGAGCCTGATGCTCTGCACATCTTATGTATAAAACCTTTTGAGGTGCATGTTGTTGATTGGATCTGCTAGTGGTTCTCCTTCTGAAGTAGCCAACTGATATGTCCCAGACCCAAATACAATAGTGATAACATATGGACCCAGCCAGTTAGATTCAAACTTTCCATGATGTTCTCTATTTGGTTGGTTACGAGGATTCTCCCTTAGAACAAGATCACCTACCTCAAATGTATGAGGTCTAACTCAGTGATTATAGCTTCTACTCATGCGTTGTTGATAGGCTTTGAGGTGATTCGCCTGTAGAGGTTCGAATGCTAGTTCAATACGCCCATAGTGTTGGATTTAGTTGAACGTGCCAATCACGACCGGCAGCATTGACTATCTTCTTGAGGATTCTCAATATGTTCTTGTTCGATGCTTCAGCCTGACCATTGCCTTGTGGGTAATAGGAAGTGGAAAAGCAACGTTGGATGTGAAATCTCTCACAGAGCTCACGGGAATCCTGATGTTTTAATAGGAGTCCATTATCTATGATGATGGACATGGGTACACCATACCGGCAGATGATGTAATTAAGGATGAATGAGGCGATCTGCTTGCTGGTGACTTGGGTAAGTGGAACAGCATCGATCCACTTTGTGAAGTATTCGGTGGCTGTAATAATGAATTTATGGTCGTTGGATGAAGATGGATGAATTTTACCCATGAGGTCAAGTCCCCATTGGGAAAAGGGCCATGGTGTTGTGATTGGTTGCAGTTCCTGTGCGGGTGCATGTATTAGGTCTCCATGAACTTAGCATTTCTTGCATTTTCTGACAAAATAGTAGGGGTCCTTTTCCATGGACGACCAATAGTATCCAACGCGCATGATCTTCTTTGCTAAGGACCACTTGAGTGAGTCCCACAAATTCCTTCATGTACCTCTTCTGAGGCCTGTGTTGTCTCATCATGTTCTAGACATCGAAGCAGAGTACCATTAAGACTACGTCGGATAGGGTTTCGGCAACGATGGTGTATCGAGTGGTTTGGTGAATGAAGGTTTTACGTTGGTTATTCGATTGGTTAGGAGGAAGTGTGTGATCACAAAGGTAGGTGTAGAACTCACCGTACCATGGGGATTCAGAAATGACAAGGCAACATATCATCTCAAAATTGGGGATATCATAAGCGAGAATCCAAAGTTGTTCTACCAAAAACTCATAGCGTGTTGAATTCTGTGGAAGATCTAGGAGAGATGTGATGGTAGACATAGCATCAACAACTCGATTCTGATCCCTAGGTATCTGCTGAAAGGTGATAGTAGTAAATGATGCTTTTAAATTGTCCACCATTTTCTTGTACGGCGTGAATTGCTCATCCTTGGTCTGATATTCATCTGTGACTTGTCGGATGACTAGTTAGGAGTCGCCATATACTTGTAGCTCTTTTTACTTCCATTGTATGGCTAGTCGGAGTCCTGTGATCAAGGCATCATACTCAGCTATGTTGTTTGTGCATGAAAAAGTTAGCCTATAAGACTTCAGGATGTTGTCACCTTGAGGTGTGATAAATAGAATGCCTACCCCTGAGCCATGTCTAGTATAGGAATCGTCAAAGTATAGTTTCCATGGTTGTGTTACTGTGATCATGAATATCTCTTCATCCAAAAAATTGGAAATGAGAGGATGATCGGCTATGAGAGGTGCATCGGCCAACTGATCTACAATAACTTGGCCCTTGATAGCCTTACAATCCACATACTCGATGTCAAATTCACTTAGAATCATCACCCATTTGGCCAAGTGGCCTGTCAATGCGGCTTTGCTGAGTAAGTACTTTAATGGATCGATCATTGCAATGAGTTGTACTTTATGTGTTAGAAGGTATTTCCTTAGTTTAGTGGCTGCCAAGATTACTGCTAAGCAAGCTTGCTCAATAGGTGTATAGTTGAGTTCATAGCCGACCAGTGTGTGAGAGATGTAATAAATAGCACACTCTTTCCCTTTTGCATTATGTTGTGCCAGTAGTACTCCCAATGCCGTATTATTTGCTGAAATATAGAGCAATAGAGGCCTACTCAGATCTGGTGGGCTCAGCAATGGTATATTCATGAGATAATCTTTAAGCATCTGGAATGCTTGCTGGCATCTAGCATCCCATTGAAAGTGGATGTTTTTGTGTAATAGGTGTGTAAAGGGGTGACACTTATCCGCCAGTTGTGCAATGAATCTTCGAACGGATTGAAGTCACCCTTGTAATGTCCTTAGCTAACTGATATTCCTTGGTGGTGGTATGTCCATGATTGCTTTAACCATGGCTGGGTCAACCTCAATGCCTTTGCTTGAGACAATGTATCCTAGAAGTTTCCCTAAGGTTACTCCAAAGACACATTTCTTTGGGTTGAATCGAACATGATATGTTCCAGTCTATCAAAGATTTTCTCTAATATTTCTAGATGACCTTCTCATGTTAATGATTTTGCCAATAAGTCATTGACATAATCTTCCATTATGGTATGTATCATATCATGAAAGATGGTGGTCATTGCTCTTTGATAGGTCGCCCCTGCATTCTTTAGACCAAAAGGCATTACATTCTAACAATATGTTCCCCATGGACATGTGAAGGCCATCTTATGTTGATCTTCTAGCACGATCTTTATCTGGTTGTAACCTAAAAAGTCATCCATAAGAGAAAGCATGGCATGTCCTACTCTTAGGTCCATGATCATGTCGATGTTTGGTAGGGGGAAGTCATCCTTAGGACATGCCTTGTTTAGATATCTGAAATCAGTATAGATACGGATGCCCCCGTTTGGTTTGCCGATAGGTACAATGTTGGATATCCAATCTGCATAATCAATTGGTCTAATAAAAGCCACATCCAGGAGTTTCTTAAGTTCTTCTTTGACTAGTACCGCAATCTGAGGGTGCATCTTGTGAAGCTTCTATTTGACAGGCTTAGCTCCTTCTGCTACGGTGGGGTGATGCATGACTAAATCAGGATCAAGACCCAACATGTCTACATATGACCATGCAAATTTGATCTGACGCTTCTGGAAGAATTTGACAAACTTAGGTTGTTCCTCTGGAGTTAAAAGAGATGCTAGATGTATGTGGTGAGGAGTTTCAGGAGTCCCCACGTTGAATTCTTTTGTTTCCTCAATAAGGATTGTTTATTGTTCCTGATTTGTACTAGAGGGGAGGATGTCAAACCTTTCATCCTCAAGCGCCTCAGAGAGGTTTTCACCCTTGGATATGCTCTTTCTTTTTACTTTTGTGGGATCAAACAGTGCCACAGTGTGGTTTTCACTGGAAGATCCATGTTTTATTGTTATATTTTTGCAGCTGAAAGCTTTGGCATCCACCCCAAAGTATGTTGCGCTATTAAGTTCAATGGTGAATCCAGCTTTGTGATCCCCACTTGGTATGTTATCCCGTAGTTCCAAAAATTCAATGATCGCCTCATCATTTTGGAATTAGTCAAGGCATGGGGGATTATATTGGTTCCATTCGATGAGTTCGGGATGGATAATGGGCATTGCCTCATCGATTAGGTTAAGCTCATAAGATGTGTCAGTGAGGGTTAAGACGTTGTGGTGAAGGTCATTGATGGTACTCTCCCTGTTAGAATCAGGCGTAGGGTCTGTGGAAGATGTTTCTAGTTTAGGAACCCAAGAGGTTTTTATCTCTGCTTCTCCATAAATAGGGATTTGTTTGTGAGGTGGAGGTAATAATGTGTCTTCCTCATCTGAAGTATAGAGACATATAGAATCAAATTCCCACTCATGCGAGTCAATTTCTGAGTCACTTTCCAATATCCGATTACTATACCAAACTGGGATATCCTTTGAGTAAAACATTGCAGGTGTAATTAGCTGATGTACCTTTGGAGATGGAATGGTTGATGTTGCGGGGAGGATTATTGGGATCAATGAATCTGATACAGGAAGTATCGGCCTTATTGTATTTGTTGCTTCTGATGGAATTTTTAGTGTTGTCGATACTGTTGGGGGTTCTAATACTGCTAATGGTGTTGTTGATGCGGTTGTTGTTGTTGATGGAGTTGTTGTTGTGATTGGTGGGATGATTGGTGTTGTGGATGATATTGTTGGGATTTTCAACCTCATTGGGGTAGTTGGTGCAGTTCTCGGTGTTGTTGATATAATCAAAGGTGGCCTATTTATAGTTTTAGGCTGGTATAGAGGTCTTTTGGGTTTCCCTTTGAATCGGAGCTTAGGAAGAGTCTCCTTTTGAAAGCCTAATCCAGTGTTATCTTTAGGCTTTAATTCAGGCTACAACGGCTTGTGTCGTCCTTGCTTACAAGGTCCCAAAGCACTCTGACCATCATAGCCCATTTTTTGCATAATGAGAAGGCCTTTGCCATATTGATCTGTGGGAAGCTTAGCTTGTAGGATTTTCGTGGTGATAGGGTCTTTATAGATCCATTCTACTAAGTCCTCATCTCTGGTCTCCTCTTCCTGACTCTTTCCAAGGATAAAAGGCGTCAAAATGCATGTTGGCTTGACCAATGGTATTTGAAGTAACCTTTGAGGCTTACCATGAGTTCTAGGGGAAGTGGGTAGTTTCCCAATACAAAAGAGTTGGCTTAGATTGTACTCCCCGAGACCTTCCTCTGCCATTTTCATTTTTAGCTTCTCTTGCTTGGGTATAATGGTGTTTGAACTGGAAAGAGAGGTTGGACTTATATATGATGTGGATGGGATAGCTTCTCTATTGTTGGGAATGGTAATCTCTGGTTGATGGTTGATATTATTACAATATGCAAATGGATTTGCATCACCCAGGATTATAATTTCTACATAGTTATGAGGGAACTAAATACACTGGTGATAGGTAGATGGAATGGCTTGCATGGTGTGTATCCAAGGTCTTCCTAACAATAAATTATATGATAGAGGAAGGTCCATAACTTGACATATGATGTGCTTCACCACTGAGCCCACTCGGATTGGTAACACAACTGCTCCTTTTGACGAATGATCCGCATCATCATAGGCTTTTATTGTTATATTTTTGCGGGGGTCTACTGATTCAACTACATATCCCAATGATGTAACCAATTGTAATGTACATATATTTAGGCCTACTCCATTGTCAATCAAGACTTACTTGATCCTGTGTTGGTTGATAAATCCTTCAATATGGAGTGAGGCGTTATGAGGTTGCTGGAAGGATGTATTGTCACTTTCAGAGAAAGTGAGACATGGTGGTGACCTTAGACTACCAACCATAGCTTGAAATTGATTTGTGTTTAGATTGGCAGGGACTGACGCCTCTTGGAGAGCTTGATCCAAGATTGTTTTATGAGATGGGGATAGGTGCAACAGCTCTAAGATAGATATAAGTGCGGGCATTTTATCTAATTGTTCCACAAGGTTGTACTACTATGGGATGGAGGTGATGCCTTGTGGAGCTCCTTTAATGGTGATCTTGCTACGTTGCATAACAATATTGCAGGTATGTTTTGGATTTTTGATGGTAATGGTTGCAATTTGTTCATTGGCATCATACAGGTGATTCACAGTGTAATTATAGGAAGCTCGTGTATAATAATTGGTATCTGTGTTTCATCCTGAAGTGGAAGGACCCCTTTGATCTTGTGATGGAAGTGGATTTTTAAACATAAGATGATCATTATTTATGGTTTTTGGGTCGTGCCCTTCAATTTTAATCTCTCCTTGGTCAATAAGATCATGAACAAGATCTTTCAATCTATGACAATTACTTGTTTTATGCCCTTTCCCTTGAT
Source organism: Cryptomeria japonica (assembly GCF_030272615.1). Taxonomy (NCBI): domain Eukaryota; kingdom Viridiplantae; phylum Streptophyta; class Pinopsida; order Cupressales; family Cupressaceae; genus Cryptomeria; species Cryptomeria japonica. Next base: position 239,398,457 of record NC_081413.1, on the reverse strand, counting down.
GGAATTCGCAATGTTCATTATCCCTCAACCATGGAGGTTTGACCTGAGGTTCGTAATTAGATGTTTTTGGTAAGGTCACCAAATTTGACGAGACCAATTGATGTAACACTATTTCAATTGGTTCCCCTAAGGGAGTGTATGTACGTTTTGGTTTATAATTTTGTTATATTTGCCTTGATTCCTCTTGTGGTATATTGTGTCCTTGATTTGGTGGGGGAGAAACCATGTTGTTCTTAGGAGGGGAGTTTTGCCTCACAAATCAGACCACAGGTTGTGCACTCTTGATACTCCTTGCATCTACAACCCCATCATTGACAATGTTTTTGTTTTTATTCCAAAAGTTAGGTTTATCACTGTTGAAGCACGGGCGAAGGGAATCTTTTGGTTCATTGTATATTTTGATAAGCCCCCTTTTTTATGAGGGCCCGTTCACATTTTAAACCCTGTGTGATCATGTCATTAAAAGACTCTATGCCTTTCATGTCTAAATGAAATTCCATTTCTTCGTTCAAGTTGCAAATAAATATTTCCACTAGCTCTCTTTCAGGTAGCTGAAGGGAACGTATGTTAGACATTTGTTGCCATCGTTGCAAGAAAGCTGAAAATAGCTCCCCTGGTTTTTGCTTGGTGTTACACAGATTTGCCATGGTGACATCGCGCTCTATGCTATGGGAATAATGTGCAATGAATTTCTGGACCAGTTCTTCGAACATCCTAATGTCGCCTGATAGTCGAGAAAACCATTGTGTGGTTGTCCCTCCCAAACTCTGAGGAAAGAGGCGCATTAGGTATGTGTCTTCGTATGCCACTTCTAGGAAAGCAGAGTGAAATTCCCTGACATGATCATGAGGGTCTCCTTTTCCCTGATACTTTTCAAACTTAGGTGTTTCAAACCCTCATGGAAAAGGTGGCATATGTAGATCCTATCAAAGGGATAGGGACAAATATCATTAAGTGAAAATTGGTTTGTTTTCACACCACTATGGAGTTGTTGGGTGAGATTCTCAACTTGTTGCCTCAACATGTCAATGTCATTTGGAGGAGGAGGTGGTGGGGGATTTCCTTGATGAAGGTTATATCTGAAGTGATCTCAACCTCTTCCATCCTCATTACGACTCTGGTGTTTTGATTCTTTCCGTAATTGTGTCATATCAAAATCAGAGGGTAGTTTGGCTCCCTCTTGGGAAAGTCTTAAAAAGTGAGCATCAGCATTGTTCCTAAAGATCTCATCAAAAAGTTGATTGAAGAGGGGGTTGTGTTGTTCCCTTTTGATTGCTTCAGGAGTGGGTGTACCAGGATTTTCCTCATTTGTGTTTCCTCCAAGGGCCTCTTGGAACTCATTGAGATTTTCCTCCTCTTCCTCTTCGATTTCTTGTTGTCTAGACCTTAATCTAGTTTGAGCCATGTTGAAAGTTGTTTGTTGAAGTTTGGTGAAAATGATGATGAGTTGATGATGGAACGAGAGATAAATGTTTGGTGACATGTTTTGTATATGGATCTCTAGCAATAAAGGTGGATGTTACCAAAGTCCTTCTATGATTTCTTGTTGTGTTTGTTGACAATATTTGATATGATAAGGTATAGAGAGGTCTGAGATGTGTTACAAACCAAGCTACCTAGTAATGAGAGGATGCACTCATATAATAGTTTTAACCTGCATTGAAATGCCTCTTAGGATGAGTTTATACTAGATGTTGAGACACTCTAAAAAAGTGATGTGTTTTGTGTTTGATTCAAGCAATATTAAAAAAAAAACTTTAGGACAAGACCTTTTATGTTTTGAGAGTTGGAATGGATGGATGATGTATGAATGTGAGAATGGATGGAATGTTTAAACTTCAATAAAAACTTTGTGTCACATATGGGACAAATTCTTCTTCTTCTTCTCTCTCGGGGGTTGGTGGTTCTTCCCGAGCTATGTTGTATGTTATGCAAATGTCTGGAAAGAAGGCAGGATTGATTTTGCCTCCCTTGTTTAGCTCAAAGCTCTATATTGAGTAAAAGCTCTGTGGTTCAAAGACTCTTGATCAAACTCGTTAGATTTTCCTTGAAGATATAGATGCATGTGATGTAAAAAGGCTCTATGGGAGACAAAGATTTGTCTATTGAGATAGAAAAATCTCCTTCTTTTGATGAAAGCCTTTTACCTTAATGGTCTTTGCTTCAAATTGATATGTTGATGAGGATTCCTCTTTCTCAAAATGTGGAGGATGGTCACATAGTTTTGATACCTTGTTTTTGCACTTTGTTTTGATTTTTTGCCAAATGGTTTTGAAAATTTTGTGTTGGATGAATACTAGTTTTTTATTTGGTTTTGATTTTTTTTTGACAAGAAAACAGAGCAAGCACACAAACACAATAATGTTGCCCCAAAAGGCACATATAGGTGTGGGTTTAAATCAACCCAATCTTTTGAACTTTTTGACCCTTTTACAAAATGTTTTTGAGTATATTTTTCCAAAAAGCCTAAAGTCGGCTCAGTTTATCACTGGTCTTGACACAAAATGAAGACACTTCAAACACACTTTATCCCTAAGGTGAAATGGCTAGTTGCGATAATTTCGGCCCACATCTTGATATTTCTTCAACTTTGGTACTACATACCTTATGAATCCTGTCGTGGCAGGTAAGGATGTGATATACTAAGTCTTGCACGAGCATAATAAATAGATGATCCCTATGATGGGGGAGTCATCGCTTTTATCAAGCCACAAGTAGCCTTTCAAAAATCTATGTTTCTACTCAAGGAAATATGTATGGTGAGTATATTGGGAGCAAAACCATCTATGCTCTTGCACTAAATTTATCACAAATATCCTCAATCAATAGAATGGGTGGGTTTCTACATAAAAAGGTGTTTAGTAATTTTTTATGTTTTTGGACATAAGTTCATTCTGCAGTGACTCACTTAAGAGCATTGTAACTTGTGGTGGGGCCCATTTGTCCTTTCGGCAAGTTACACTGTAGGAACAGCTATACCCAAGGCTAGAGCTTTCACTCACACCTGATTTCTATAGCGGCTCGAAGGATTTACCACGCGAGTTCATTCCCAAGAGTGATGTATCTCTTGGCAGGCCTCTCTTAAAAATATAAAATTTGAGTGTTACCAACACTTTTCTCTTGCACCTAGGACCACGAAAGCCAAGGGAGAGGATAGTGTGTGTTAGAAGTAGGACCACTCAACCAACTTGTGCACAAGTGTGCCAATCACAAAAAGCACTTGTTCTTTTTAACTTATTTTCATTGCAATGTGATCTAACTATTGGGAGATGTTGCTCCAACAATCATGGTGTTATTTTTAACTTCAAAGGCAAAATGTTTTGTAAAATAGGAACTTGAAATCCTGGCCAACTGAATTGAAAAACACGTTTGTACTTGAAATAAAATCGTTTTTGGAACTTGAAGGAAAAATGGCTTGTTCTTTTTAGTTTGCCCAAAATGAAATGTTGATTGTGAATTTCCTTAAGTTGATGCAAGAAATGAAAGTTGTGTGGTTGATTTTAAGCACCAAAATAAAATGAATCCTAACTTGCAAGAAAAAAATTTTGTTGGGTTTATGAGTTTGTGGTTCTTTTTACCTTTGACCAATGAAATTTTTTTTAAGAGCCCAAACAAATGTGTGATTCTTTTTAAAAGCCCAAATTTGAAATGTGAAGTTTAATTTTAAACCAAAATAAAAAGTGAATTCATTTTTAAAACCAAATTTGAAAACAAGTTAGTAAAACAAATAAATCTACTTTTTAATCTAATTTAAACCTGCACAAAAGAGAAAAAATAGTCAGTAAAATCCGCCTATTCGGTGGGCTTCTACAAGCCTAATTTTTTTGGTTTTTCGGTTACAAGGTATTTTTGTACAACTCTCTATTACAATAGTGTTACTCTTTGTGGAAACAAAAGTATTATTTAACACGAAAGCACTAAATAACCAACAAACGCCCCAAAAGAAACACGAAAGCGTTACAAGAAGAGACAAAAGCGCTAAAAGAATTATGTCAGACAGAATTAATTTTGTAAAACAGAGAGCTAAAAGCGCTAAAAGAAGCTACAGTAGCACTATTTAAGGGTCAATAGCGCTAAACGAAGGTCAATAGCACCAAATGAGAGATAATAGCGCTATTAATATGACCAATAATGCTAAAGTACCCAGTTTCAAATGCGCTAAAGCATGAACAAAAGTGCTAAAGCGCAACCTGTGTGTCAATTCAAATCATGAAAATTGTTAGTTGTTTAAAAATTGGTTGCTTTGGATTCACGTCGGATTCACCAAATGATGTCATGGAAATAGGGAAAAAGCAACAACAAAGTTCAATGTTAATGAGTTAGTTTCAACCATAAAACTAAAACAAAGAACTAAAAACCACTCCAAACATATCAAAAGAGATTTCAAAAAGCATGAAAGAATTTTAAGAAAAACAAAAGAAAGGAGAAGAGCCTCCCTAAGATGCTTCCATGATGCCTTTTGATGCTTCTCCCTTGTTTCTCCCCTCTCCAAGTCCCAAATGAGTGTAGCTCTCAGCTTTTAGCACTAGCCATGGATGCCATATGGAGATTCAAGATGGTTGGATGTGATAAACAAATGCTATACAAGCATAGATAGTGATGCCATGAAAAAGCTCTATGCTAATACCAGTATAGCAACAATACTCTAATGCTTCCTCATTTTCTTCAGGATAAGGGTTCTATTTATAGAAGAAATGGGGAAATGAAGGGTTAAGATTGAGCAATCTTAACAAGGGTTAGGATTGAAAGATATTCAATCCATGTGAGACTTTCAACCCAATCCCATGTTGACAAATGTCACCATCAGGAGGCTTGAGAGGAGAGATAAGGAGCATTAAATGCTTGAGGGGACATGATGGTTACCCTAGGGGGTTGGGTTAGGGTTAGGTTAATGGATATTTCTTTTATCCAAGGGATAAATGAATGTGCAAGGCTTAAATGGTTACCTTAGTCAAAGAAATAAATGTTTTGAAGAGACCCATGAGTCAAAAGGATGGTTAAGTTAGAGGAAAGTCTCTAACCAAAGGTAAAAGCTTTGTTAACCATAAATGGTTATGTAAGAGCCTTTAATGGTTTGGAAGACTTTAGAGGTTAACCATTTGAAGACATAAAGCCTTTAATGGTTATTGAAGACTTTGGAGGTTTTTGAGAATTGACTTCCTTTAATTTAGGAATGTGACAATGATTAGGATAGGATTAGGCTAATTATAAGAGTTGCAAGAATCTAGAAGGGATTTAAGCATGCAAGTGGATTTTGTGGGAGAATGCAAGTGGGAGGAATTTTGGGATTTTCAATTGAAGTAAAATCTTTTATTTCAATTAAATGGTGTAATTTGCATTTGGATAGATATTTAAATAAATATTAATTTATTTAAATGTGAATGTGAATTTTGGATTTTATTTAAATAAATCTTAATTTATTTACATAAGAAAAAGGAAGATAAAGCATTAAATGCTTGAATATTTTGAGGGAAACCATTAAAGGCTTAAGAATACTCTCGAAGGAAGCCATTGAGTTTGGAGACTTTAAGGGAAACCATTAAAGGCTTGAGAAGACTCTAGAAAGAAGCCATTTAAGTTTGAAGACTTTAAGGGAAACCATTAAAGGTTTCAAGTGGGTGAGGATAAATAGGATTTTAAATAAATAATTTATTTATTTAAAATAGTTGTGCAACTTGCATTTGGAGGAAAATGCAAGTGGGTGGAGGATAAAGGTGATTTAAATAAATGTTAATTTATTTAAATGTGAGAGAAGATTTAATTAAACAAATATGATTTATTTATTTAATTAATGGTCTGAATTTGGTTAAGTGAATTAAATCAAATAAATTGAATAATTTATTTAATTAATAGGAGAAGAGGGTTAAGGTAAATTAATTAAATATTAATTTAAATTATTAATTGATGGTTAAATAATCAAATAATTACTAAATATTCATTTAATTAAGTGGACGGATTTATGTGTCTACAATAATCATAATCATAAATACTCACACCATAAATGGTGTTACCAACTCTTAAATATTAATAAAAATACAACACATGAATGCACATGAACATGGCTAAGATAGAAACATCATTCACCACATAACCAAGGCAATTGACTCAAGGATTCGAACATTGCCTTGATGGCTATTTGAACAAGTGATCTCAAGACCAAAGGTGTTTGTCCTAATACGGGATAATGGCTAGGGTTAATTCAACTTGAGCCAATATGATATCTCCTTTACCACCATTGGGGATTGTTGGGCATGCTCAAACCTGTGAAGCGAGATGGAGTTGATGCTTGATACTTGCATAAAAACAAAACACAAAACACCTACACACACAAATATCAATATATACATCTGACAAATAACATTAGTAATCATGATCAATCCTCAAATACAATAATCTAAGCATGTGTTATTAAATCATAAACATAATACATTTTATAACATATACCCATCAAGAGATCAAGGTGAACTCACAATAATGGTTCTCAATTTTTTGCCACTTTTGACACTTAGATGAACATTTTTAAAATAATCTTCAACTTCCGACAACTATAATTTTTTTACTATTAAGAATTTCAAGATGATGTAAATTAGTGATTTGTAGCATTTTGTCTATAGATTCTAAATATATTTTTTTCAAATTTTTTTGAAGATTTTTTTTTTTTGAATTTCATCTCCCTCGAAAAGTAGTTTTTTACAGCGAACTACATTTTTTAAGAGTGATGTTCCTCCCAAAAGGCATAACTTTTTTTTTATAAATGATAAAAACTCAATTCTTTCAAATTTTGGTTTGCAACATCAATATCTAGGGCTTCCAGTTGGTTTGATAGTGATATGTTGAATATTTTTCATTTTTTTAAGTTTTGAAGTGCGACTAGTTATAATTCTGACATAGGTTTAGGTTTGAACAACTAACTTGTTCTATATATATCGAAATTCAATTTTATTTTTTTTGTTAGAAAGAAGACATCAATATGGAGGGCTTCTATTTTTTTTATAATTTTTTTGAATTAGTTTCTTATTTTTTCCAATGCGTTGAATAGAGAAGTTCATGTTCAGTGAAAAACCAATATTTCATAAAATTAAAAAAATAAGATCATAATAAATTCACAATGTAATAAAATTATACTCATTGGAAAGCTTACTCCGAGAACTACCATCTTATATTTTTGGGTTATCAAGATTATTTAATTTGAGCCTTGAACCAGAGGTTTGAAGGCCAAAATTTCTCAGAATTTTGAAGAATTTGGGGAGAGATGTCAAAAAAGGGTAGTTTATACGAACAGGGGTTCAAATGAAGGGTGTTCGCTCAAACCATAGGGGGTTTAAATCAACCCCCCTTCGTTCGAACCCCCTAGGTAGAATAATGGCACAAACATTCACATAACAGCCTAGTTCAAACGAACCTGACCTTTTGTAACAGTCGACGTTCGTATGAACCCCAGCCAACCCAAATTTTTATTTTTTTAACATTTTACTATGTCATATAAATATAGATATTTTTTTCATTTTTTTGAACACAAATGATCAAAATAATTTTCATTTTTGAATGAAAGAAGACATTTGAAAGTTATTTTGAGGGCAATAATTTGAAGGTTATTTTAAAAGCATGGGGAACAAGAAGAGAAGGCAAAATAAGACTTCAAGGAATTATTCACCCGAAACGGAACAAAGATATCAAGAACAAAGAAGGCAAAGATATTATGATGCAAGTATGTATTTTTATTTAATATCTATTTAATTTTATATGTATTGTGTACCGAAAATTATGTTTATTTGATAGTATTAGTTAAATATTTTCTATGTAATAATTTTATGAAAATTATTTTAATTTAATTTATATAATAATTCTATCTTAATTAATTCTAAATGATCTTATTTTTATTAAATAAATTGGAAATGGTAGGATTAAAAATAATCTTGTTTTAATTAAAAATAATTTTGTTTTGATTTGAAATAATGTGTGTATTTGCATTTGAAATTGCATTAACCTGTTTGTTATGTAATTGACATTTTCTCTGCCCCCTTAAGTCCATTTATAATAAATAGTTTTAATTTAAAATTTAGATCTTTAGGACCCTTCTATTTCCCATTTATAATTTATAATTTAATTTAGATAGACCATAAATATATAATTTAATTTAGATTTTGAAACCAAGTGTCTTTTTAGTTTAGCAAACACTTCAATTGGTGCTCTAAAATTAACAAACTTGTCTTTTGTGTCTTGAGCAATAGGCTCTTTTTGTTTTATCCTTAGAAAGGGGCCTTCCTCCCGAGTAGCCCTTAAGGCTCGGTGAGAGGGAATGACCCAAAGTTGTAACAAGCTAAAGCCAAGTTCTTCCAGACCACTATAAATAAAAGTGATTGTAATGAAATTTAAAAGCAACAGGTGCTGGAATGGCATAGTGAAATTAACTCGCCGGATCTATGCCCACCTAAATGGATGCCCTTACTAGTGCCTTTTTTGTGTTAGAAGCCCAAAACCTTCTAGTTGTTGGGGCAGAAGGTCAAACCTCTAGAGCGGCCCACACACATACGGTTCTTAGTAGAGATACAAAGTTCGCCACAGGGAGTTTTCATGGGGACTGGTGCTTGGCTGCCCCAGAGAAGTGAATGTTGTGGAGGGGAACCAGTGGGGTCAAGCACCTAAGTATCTGCTCTGAATTGCGTAGCTCAGGGTAACCCCCAAGTGAGATTCAACAACTATTGTCCTGGCCAGCCCTAGGATTTGTGCTTGAATGATCAAAACAATGAAACACTTTTAAACAAACAAACATTGTGTCTACTTTGTTTTCAAGTGTATGCAAAAATATTTCACATTATACTTGAGTCCCCTGAAGACCTATATTATGTGATATTAGGACCTATTATATGCGATAATACCTATCTTAAATATGACATAATAGAACCTCTTATGACATAATAGGTCTTATTATGACTTAATATGACCACTTATGCAAAAACATTTCACATTATATACTTGAGTCCCATTAAGACCTATATTATGTAATATTAGGGCCTATTATGTATATGATATTAATGACCTATTATCGCATAATTTAGGTCCTAATATTACATGTAATAGGTCCTAATATTTGCATAATATAGGTCTTAAGGGGACTCAAGTATAATGTGAATTTTTTTTTCATACATGGTCATATTAAGTCATAATAAGACCTATTATGTCATAATAGGTTCTAGTATATCATATTTAAGACCTGTAATCGCATAATAGGTCCTAATATCACATAATGTAGGTCTTAAGGGGAGTCAAGTATAATGTGAAATGTTTTCGCATGTGTGGTCATATTAAGTCATAATAAGACCTATATTATGTGATATATTAGGACCTATTATGTGATATTAGGACCTATTATGCAATAATAGGTCTTAAATATGACATAATAGGTCTTATTATGACTTAATATGACCACACATGCAAAAACATTTCACATTATACTTGATTCCCCTTAAGACCTATATTATGTGATATTAGGACCTATTATGTGATATTAGGGCTTATTATGTGATTATGGGTCTTAAATATGACATAATATAACATATTATGACATAATAGGTCTTATTATGACTTAATATGACCACGTATACAAAAACATTTCACATTAGACTTGAGTCCCCTTAAGACCTATATTATGTAGATATTAGGACCTATTACATGTGATATTTGGACCTATTATGTGATAATAGGTCTTAAATATGATATAATAGTCCACCTATTATGACATAATATTTAGGTCTTATTATGACTTGGAAATTTGGTTTCAAATTATACTTGGAATTTCATTGCATTAAAAATATTCTCTGTCATCTTAAATTATGTGCAGAACGGGCTCGAGAAGAAGGAAGTTCTCAAGTGGGAGTTGAAGAAAACGAACTCATTGAAGAACACATTATAGTTGAATAACATAGGGAGGAGCTTTCCCAAGTTGAACCAATGGAGGTCAAAGGAGAGGGGACAAGATCCTTACCTCCTACCGGTATGGATGAGCATATTGTGGATCTAGCTAAACAGGTGAAGAGAAATATTTCTTATAAAAATTTAGATTATTTACTTGAAATGGATGTGAATGAGTTGAAACGTCTCAGTGACGAACCTAGACATACTAAAAGGAGATCAATGAATAAAAGTGCAAAAGAAATAATGTCTCATTTCAATAATCTTGATACTACACTAGAGAAATCTCAATTGTTATCAATTGTACTTAATCATAAAGAGTTAATAGATCCACTGAAATTGTTGGGTATAGATACAATCCACTGAAATTGTTGGGTATAGATACAACAAGTCAAAAGAGGAAAACTTCTTATCTACAAAAATCTATTGTTGAAAATGTTAAGAAAGGTTTGGTGAACATTGGTAAAAAATCTCGAACAGTAGATAAGACCATTTCAAGAAGAGTGATGTTGACATCTTTAGTAAATGAAAGATTGCCTCAAAAAATACAAATCTCTTCACTGTCATCTGAGTTTGGTTTTAGTAGGACAATATCAAAATATGTGATAAGGAGAAGGAGTTTGAATGATACTACCTTAGAAGAGAATTGGGCAATTATGTGTAGAGCTCCTCGTTCTGATAGAATTGAAGATGTTGTTAGGAACTTGGTGACAATTTTTTGGAATCATAATACTCATCCTTCATCAAACAGTAAAGATGTTATCAAGCAAAGGATTGGCCCTGATCGTTATGATATCCATGTAAAAAATTGGTTAGACACAACAAAACATGAATTTTATATGTTGTTTACTATATCAAACCCTCATATAAATATTGGACAAGCCATGTTTGAAAGGTTAAGGAAATATTATGTGAAGGTAAACAAAGTCTTCAAAACTTGTTTTTGTCGTTATCACATCAAATTTGATCTATACTATCAGGTGTTTTGAAAGATTAGAGAAGATAGTGATGGTTATGAAAAAGATCCTCCTAAACGAACAAGTCAATTCATAGCATCCATCTTATGTAATAAATCAGATGACAATGCAACTAGTCAAATAGATTGCATAAAATGAATTTATGGAACATGTGGGGAGCTGGCTAAATTGCCTTTGAGAGATGAATTTTCTGACATGACGAAGATGGTAAATTGCAAGATTTATAAGTACAAAAAATTTGAAACACGATTTGGAAAGGAATCTACAAGGTTAGATTGTGTAGAAGAGGAGATACCTGTTGGAACACTTATGAAAAAAATTCGTAAGTTGATAAAATCATACATATGCCATGGGTTTTTTTCCAAGTGGCAAGCACAACAATTGCAAACATTAAGAGACACTTCCCACCTAGAACTATTCTATCAGTAGTGGACTTCGCAGAAAATTACTCTTTTGCATATCAAAAAGAGATTCAATCAGAGTATTACTTTTCAAAGAAAATCATTATTATAGTGCATGTGTGTTATCAACATGCACAAATGGATTTGGATGGTGTTCATAGTATATTTGAAAAATTTTTCATTAAGAAAGAGTACCACTTCTATATTAGTGATGATAAAGAGCATGACATATTTTTTGTACAACATTGCTTTCAAAAGTTTTTTGAATATTTGAAAGAGAGAGGCATAACAATAGTTAAACGTTTTGTTTGGTCTGATGGATGTGCGGAATAATTCAAATCTTTGAGGACATTTTATGCACTATTTAGATATCATCGAAATATCAAAATACTACATGTTTGGATTTTTTTTTAGAGTGGTCATGGAAAGGGTGAACATGATGGTGCAGGAGCTTGTATCAAACGTGCTCTAAGAAAGCATAAAATAAATTATACAAGAGATCGTATAGATGATGCACATTATATTGTTGAATGTTGTAAGAAACACTTTGTGCAATCTAATCATCCTAGTCCATCATCAGGAACATACAAGCCCATTCCATATAGAGTGTTTTAGAAGATAACTGGTACGCGATCTCTTTTAATGTTTTAAAATGTTTTTTTAATTTTTTTAAATGTTCAGTTCAAATGTTTAAAAACAACTTGATATGTATGTTCTTGTACACATGTACATTTCACAGATGTGGATAGAAGATCAATGCATGGATGCAAGAGAGTGGAGAAGACAAGAACTTTGCATTGTGTCATGAGTACAGATAATCACCCATTATCATTGTACACTAGGGATTAATCATGTTTTTGTTTTGATTGCATTTTGGAAAAATATGATAAATGCAAGAACCAAGAGCTTGGATATATCAGTGAATGGAATATTGTGCCACTAGATGCTACTAACACATACAAGGAAAATGAGGACGAAATCTTTAAGGACATTCCTTTGATTTCTATTGATTATGACCATATTTCCTGATTGATTAAAAAGGTATACATAATATTATATATATATTTCCTTTAAAAAATGTTGTGTGCATGTACAAATATTATGTTTTTAATCGAGTACATTTTAAATTTATAACTTGTTTTGAATTAAAGGAGATATTTTTCCAGTCATAGCAGAAGATGGAAATATAGAAGGTGTTAGTTATTATTTATTGTGTTGCACAAAAGAGAGAAAGAAGTTAACAAAATATGAAACGAGCGATGGAATGTCCTTTCCTACGGGTTTGAACTGATTTGAACGTTTAAATTTATTTATTTATTTTAAATGCACATGTGCACATTTTAATTTTTATACACAGCTTACACAAATTTTTAATTTCTCATTTCTTATACATGTATGCAGGCTCAGTTGTAGTGCAAGGGACATATTTCAAACAAGTTAAAATTGTTCAACATGGGATTCATTTCACTAAATACCAAATATACAACAAGGTATATCAGTATAGCCACTTGGTCATTATTGTTGGCCTAATTCTTTGTACAGTTCCACATCACGGGCGGTCTCAAAAGTGGAGACTAGATAGTGAAGATCATGAGAAAATAAAGTATTATTGAAAAGCGGTATGAACCACTTGATGTGGTATGAACTATTTAGTAACCTAAGTAAATGTGTTTGAACCCATGATTTGATTTTTATATAGCTTGTGATGTTAAATAATAGTACGCGTGTACATGTACAAAGTAAATTGTGATGTGGATGAGTTGAAAATGTCTTAAGGGGATGTATGCATAATTAGGATCATGTATATCTTTAATTTTTTAAATGCAGATGCATAATTTTTGTAAGTTATTAAAATTATTTAGCATGTATAAAGATGTATTCATTAGGACATGTGTGACATAAATTCATTTAATTAAAAATGCATAATTTGATTGAAATTTGATTTAAATTAGGACATGATGTGTAAACTAGGATACAAGTGTGTCTGTGTAAATTAGGATGTATGTGTGTAAATTGGGACATGTATGGAATTTGATTTAAATTATTTCTAGTACATTTTTGTATTTAAGTTTAAATTAGAATGTATTCATTTTTAATTAAATGCATTTACAACTATACATGTAATCTAAATGCATTTACAACTATTTGAAATTTTAATTAAGATGTATATGCACATACATTTAAACTCAATTAAATTCAATGCACATCTGTACATATTCAAATTCATTTAAATTCGAATGCATCTGTACACATGTATGAACATGTACATTCAATCTAAATTCAAAATATAATCATCTTTAATCTAGATGAACACAAATTCAAACATGATATATATTCAAGTGAACTAAACATTTTCTAAATTTCAAACATACATGATATAGATATTTAAGTATAATCAAACACATGTGTACACATATGATAATACTTGTACAATATAATCAAACACATGCATGTATATAAAGTATAATCAAGCATGCAAGTATTATCAAACACAAACTGTATAAAGTATAATCTAACATGCACATGATATAATTTGAATACATAGCAATATAAAGTAAGTCCAAGAATACAAGCTCAATATAAAGTAACTCTGAATACATAGCAATGTAAAGTAAGTCTGAATGTAGCAATACACATGTCTATGAAAGTCTATAATGTATATAAAAAGATAAACACATGATCTATAAAGTGTCAAATCAGCATGCATCATGTCAGCCACAAACAGAGCGACCGTCTGAGTGAGAGTCTTGGTGAGAGTCTGGATGTCCAATAGACCCCTGCAAAAGTAGAATTTATAATTAAATATTAAAAATATCTCTACATGTATGAATCTTATTTAAATAATCAAATAGACTAGTAAATTAAAATATATTGTAACACACATGTACATACAAAATCCATAACTAACTTGTCCACTAGCAGGTGTAGCATCGAAAGAATATCGCCTATGCACACACTCTGAGCTCAAACTAGGAGTGACATGAGGTAACTGTTGTACATACACGTGTATTTTAGGATTAGTTTGAACAATAAATGATACTTATTTAAAGTTATTTATTAAATCTAGAAATTATATGTACATCCTTTTAAAAATTATACGCTCATACATACCTGTGTATCAGGAGCCTGTATAGTCTGATCATCTCTTGTGATCATATCAACCACATCACTCATGCCGGCATATCTCTCTATGCCTGTACGAATGATTGAGGAGTGTAAGGGACTAACTAGATGATCGGGCATCGATGAAGTGTCTAATGTTAGTAGCATATCCATAAAACCAGTCTAGCTCAAACCTCATGGTTGCTCCTCAAATGAATCCAAACCCTCATCTATGATATGGACCTGATCATCTTGTATCTCCTCCTCTGCAAAAACAGAGTGATCTGTACGTGGGTCACCTGGAGCATATGTAGAGTGATGAGAATGTTGTGATTATCCCGGCGTATGCGTTGATGCAGTAGCATGCGTGTCTTTGAGAATCTCATCTCTAACAATAGCCAATGGTATCCCAAGTCAAGATGAAATGAAATGATATGAATGTAGCAGGTCCTCGAATAAATATTGTGACATTTGTACATGTCTAGCACCTCCTGCTATAGTTGCTACATTATCTAGCAAGGGGATGTCAGTAGTAACAGACTAATCTAAATCTAAAGCCACCTCATGACTGGAAGATACATTTGTGGATGATCTAGAATGTGGTCGGCTCATCATATATCTACCCAGCTTGTCTGATGATATGGTGGTTGTTGTTGATGTAATATCTTCAATCCTATCAATTGCTTCTCTCTAAGAATCAATCACAAGGTGATCCACTATGGGGGCAAGGGTTGGGACTATCGCCGAAAAATATCTCACCAACAAGATCCCTGTGTCTAGGTAGAGCTCTATCGTGCCTACGATATGCATCTCTATAATCTTGCCCCTCCCTTGTCCATAATATCTGGGAAGGTCAAGGTAGTTGGGTTTCAACTTACACTGAACCTCAGCATAGACCTGTTGTGCAAAGTATAATGGTGTTTGGTCATTATTAGGATAATGACCATGGGCAGCTAAGAAGCATGGGTAAATCAACCCTGCAACCTATGGATCAATACATCATGTCACCTGATATCCTCTCACCTTGTTCTTCTCTTGATATTGTATAAAACATCTATCCTTAATAGTTTCATTTGAGACTGCCCTCAACACGTCAGTGAAGGAATGAGGACCCCTCACCTTAGCCCTCAACTGTCTATAGATAGAATCTATAACATGTGGCAAAAATGAGGTGTGTCTAACAAGACGATCCCTCAATGACTATAAACTCTAAAAAATGGATTCGCATGTACTCTTGTACATGCCATCTATTTGTGGGTAATCTAAAACACCTCTCAATTTCCACATCTCATGGTCACTATGATGAAATATGGTACCTATATCAGGGAGAGGGTCTTGATCAGGAGCCTCTGGAGGTGGATCATGATCAGGAGCCTCTGCATGAGGATTCGAAGTAGGAATAGGTACATGGGGATCTTGATCCTCCATCTATCTAGGTAGATCATAAAGAAAATTTACGTAAGCACACACACATGAAGTGCATTCAATTTAAAACATTACATTAAAATCAGTGAAATCAGACAGAGAGAGATCATTAATCATGAGCTCATTAAATTAAATTTGTACACATGAATTTCTTGCATAATTCATCTATATGAAGTTCTTGCATAATTCAAATTTAAATAAATTATTTTAAAAAGAGTGAGATGGAGATCATTGTATATAAATTTATCTATATATCACATACATGTTTTAAATTATTAAAACATTAATGAGAGAGAGAGAGAGAGAGAGAGAGAGAACATTAAAGATATATGTGTACTAAATTAAAATATAATTTAAAAATTAAAACACATGCTGAGCAAATTAAGGGAAGAGAGCTCGAAAGACTAAATCATGGCATACATATTTACTAATTCAAACACATGCTAAGCAAATTAAGGGACTTGAGAGAAAAAGACTAAATCACAATGTGATAAGTATGTGGTCAAATTGGGTCCTAAGGGGTACATTGTAAACACTAGGATATTATAAGGAGTCATAAGTGGTCCTAAGGGGTCATGTATGTGTGAACCCTTAGGACCACATATGACCCCTTAGGACACTATGTGATCAGTATGTGGTCAAATTGGGTCCTAAGGGGTACATTGTAAACATTTGGATGTTATAAGGGACCTCATAAGTGGTCCTAAGGGGTCACACGTGTTCTAACACATGTGTGACCCCTTAGGACACTGTATGATCAATATGTGGTCAAATTGGGTCCTAAGGGGTACATTGTAAACATTAAGATGTTATAAGGGGTCATAAATGGACCAAAGGGGTCATGCATGTGTTAGAACACATGTGTGACCCCTTAGGACTACATATGACCCCTTTTGACACTATATGATCAATATGTGGTCAAATTGGGTCCTAAGAGGTACATTGTAAACATTAGGATGTTATAAGGGACCTCATAAGTGGTCCTAAGGGGTCACACGTGTTCTAACACATGTATGACCCCTTAGGACACTATGTGATCAATATGTGGTCAAATTGGGTCCTAAGGGGTACATTGTAAATATTAAGATGTTATAAGGGGTCATAAGTGGTCCTAAGGGGTCATGCATGTGTTCTAACATGTATGTGTGGCCCCTTAGGACCATATATGACCCCTTAGGACACTATGTGATTAGTATGTGGTCAAATTAGGTCCTAAGGGGTACATTGTAAACATTAGGATGTTATAAGGGACCTCATAAGTTGTCCTAAGGGGTCACACGTGTTCTAACACATGTGTGACCCCTTAAGACACTATGTGATCAGTATGTGGTCAAATTGGGTCCTAAGGGGTACATTGTAAACATTAAGATGTTATTAGGGGGTCATAAGTGGTCCTAAGGGGTCACGCATGTGTTCTAACATGTACGTGTGACCCCTTGGGACCACATATGACCCCTTAGGATATTATGTGATCAGTATGTAGTCAAATTGGGTCATAAGGGGTACACTGTACACACTAGGATGTTATAAGGGGTCATATGTGGTCTTAAGGGGTCATGCATGTGATCCTCTATGGTCCTAAGGGGTCATGTTGTGTGTGTAATAGGATGTGAAAGGGAGTCATAGAGGTTCTATTTTTTCTAATCTGTTTAAATTTATTATCTAAGTTTAAAAATATTTTTCTAAGTTTTAATTTATTTTCTAATTTTCCTAATGTTTTAATTTATTATATTTATTTTTCTAACATTTTTCTAAGTTTTAATTTTAATAATGTTTTTCTTAACATTTTTCTAAGTTTTAATTTAGTACCTTAGTATTCTAAGTTTTTCATAACGTTTTTTTAAGTTGAAAAAATAATACATATACAGTTATTTAATTAATAAAATAAATTAACGTTAAATTAAAACATTAAATTAAGTTTTCTAACATTTTTCTAATTTTTAATTTTGCTAATGTTTTTCTAAAAAAATTTAGATGTTTTTCTAAGTTTTAAAATTTTAGTATCTATGTTTTCTAAGTTTTTGTTAACGTTTTTCTAAAATGCTGAAAAAAACAATAAATATAAAATTATTTAATTAAAAAGCAAATTAACAAACAAATTATTTACTAATTTTTAAATAAATTTAACAAAAAAAAAAATTTAAAAAAAAAATGTTATTTTGTGCACTTGAAATAATGTAGATCGAAAGTTGAAAGGTGAGAAGCGTTGGCTACTGTTGACAAGGCATGGTGACGTAATGCTTATGTCGGGTTTTCTCTAACCCCCTCTCCACAGTAAACTCCCAAATCGAAAATGGTAGTTAACTGTCATTTTTGGTTTTATAGAGACTTCAAAAAAATAATTTTTTAAAGAGTTTGCTCGAAGGGGGGGTTCGATCAAACCCAAGAATCCATCTCGGGTTCTATCGAACCCAGATCCAATGGGGGGTTTGATCGCACCCATGGGGGTAGTTCGCTCGAACACCCCCAGTTCATTCAAACCCCCCCAAAAAAATATTTCTCCCACCCCGCAAATTTCGTTCGTGGGCAAAAGTGGGAACCATTATTGTGAGTTCACCCATCATAATCATAAAACCCTAATATACTCATAAATCCTCAAGAACATAAAACATCATAAACATCAAACCCTAATAACATTAGTATGATATCATAAGCATAAACTATCATAATCAACAACATCCCTTGAAACATAGAAATGTCATGAGTGTTTCATCAACATGAAACAAATAAATATGTCCTAAAACATAATTTCATTATACATAAGCAGCCTTCAATAAAGCAATTGATTATGCCTACCTTTAACATGCAACATGCCACTTAAGTCAACATAATTACAAGAGAGACATTATTAGCATATGGATTGAAAAGGTATTACCCTATATCATAATTCATTTCCTAAAGAAAAACATGTAATAAACAAGGTTAGAAAATCCACTTGACTACTACTCATTATAACATTAAAAGAGTACCATGGACCTCCTCCCTATTAGCACAGTCGGGATATTTACAAATCATACCTAAGCACCCTCATATACATATATGCAACTAAATATTAAATTCATTTGAAGGGAACTCTAACATCACATGCATTCTCATCTATTTAGATGATGTAATTTCATCCCTTTCCATCTATCATCCATAAAATATAACCATGTTACCTTCATGAGCTAACTATGTTAGAGGAAACATTATTGTCATGATGACTACTAGATCCAACAAATATTTTTATCCACATTGATTACCATTTCATTACTTGCTTCATCTACATTAAGTGTAGGTTTAGTATCATAATACCTGCCTTATCGTGCGAAGGTTAGAGGGGTATTACATCCTCTCCCCCTTGGACTTGACTTACTCCTAGAAGTTGAAAAAGCTAAGATGGAAACATAACACAAATTAGTCCTAAAACTTCCTTATCCATTCTCAAATATGCACCCTTTTCTTGGATATATGCAACAATATAGTTAAATGACTCATGAAAATGGTTAACCAATAAAAAGTAACATCAAAATCCATTCATTTTCTGTCATTTCCTAAACTTCTATCTTTAAATATGGTAGTAAAACAAGAATTCTTCCATTCATTAAACATTCAAAATCCATACATTACTCATTAAAAAAACAACGAGATGCACCATTCTTCACCAACTTGGGTATAGCAAACACACACTAACTCACTCAATCCCATTCAATAAACCATCACTTGTAATAAACATTCTAGCATGATGTAACTCTTTATTTTAGAATTTTCATAATGATATTGGCATCCATAAGTCTCAATAAATCCATAAGTCTCAATAAATGCAATAAACTTACACCCTTCAAGCACGATAATACATTTCTAACATCTATATACAATAATAAAATGAATAGTTAAACATTTTACACTGTAATGGTGAAAAATTAGGGTTTCCACCATTAGAGGGAGAAAACCACTAAATTTTGCTTGGGATGAGCATTACATTTAAAAGAGGGGGAATCCAATAGATTCAATCACAAATCAGCAAGGATTAAGACTAAATACTGATTGGATTGATTAATTTGGGGTCCTCTTTTGTAAATTTAATTGTTGAATTAAGATAAAGTGTTGAAATGAAGGTAAAAACATGAAAACAGTGAGCTATAGATGCAGGATTGCATTGTGCACCTAGATGTGAGAAATGTACATAGACTCCGATCTGATCCCTAAAAAAGCACCTAAAATATTGAGACCATGGTGGTGGTCGTCATGATCCTCTGAACTTTTCACGCACCAAAGGGGGATTGATTCGTCTCTACAACTAATGTCGATTTTGAAGATCGCAAATTCGTACCTATTTCTTGCACATAGAAAGAAAGGGAAATAGGTTGGGAATAGGGGCTTGCCTAAGTCAAACCTAGATTTTGGAATTAACCATGAAATTGAGATAAAGATAATTGAAATTGTTGTAATGAAAGATTCTCCTTTTGAGGAAGATGCTAAATAATGACTTAAAATCAAATGATATACCTCCTTGTGAAGTTTTGTTTGTCTCCACACGGGATTAGAGTTTTATGAAGTCTTCAACAAGATAGGATGGAAAATGTCTACTTCAATGCTTGAATCTTGAATTTATTGTTACTCCAAGCCTTGAAGGAAGAGTGGTCACTGTACAATTGCTTGAATGCTTGATGTCATATGTGTGTTTTTTTCTTATTGATGGATGTCATAATCAAATGAGAGGGAAAAGCATCCTCTTATACTTGCCTGTGTTGGGAAAACTAATTAATTTTTTGACATGACCTGACATGGAGTTAGGAATCCCCCTCAATTTTGAAATGCTAAATTGGGTTTTTGTGGGGCCTGAAATGAGGAGGACCATAACGTGGCACCATAGTCCTAGTAAGGACCAAGGCACCACGCCCTATTCCTACCCTATTTTGGGGATAGGATAAGCTGCCAAATTGATGTGAAGTTCAAAAATGCAACAATACTTGAGTGGTATGAGCATAATCAAGTCCAGATCAAGCCTAGAGGCGCAAACACTAAGGTGGGGACCCAAATGCAGTCAAAATTACAAAGGGGTGCAATTTTAGGACACACATACACAAACATACTCATCCACATCACCGAAAAGCACACATTACAAGGCTACAAAAGTAGGTATGTCTCTTCAAACAAGTGCCCACGCTCGATCAAGAGTGCATCCAATACCCAACATCTACAGTTCATAATCCATAACTCTTACTCAATGGCTCAATGGTGTTAGGCCACACACACATACAATGAGACCACCTATATAAGACCACAGTGCCTATCCCTTGTTTATGTAAGGTGGTTAGCCTCCAAGAGATAGTAACCACACTTAGGTGGGTAGTGGATCCTAGTTGCACAACAACCTCACATACCCCCATCCTCAAGGTTCAATGTGTCTGCTTCCTCGTATACACTCAACCAAGTTCACCTCATACCTCCTTGGAGAGGAGTCACATTAGAACACCAAGCCAACATTCGAAAATAGTATAGATAAACTAGTTTAGCCACCAATGTCCATAAATGAGCAAGAAAAGAAAATAAATTATCAATTTCAACAATAAGATAAGAAAAAACCCAAGAGTTGACAACACTAAATCAAATGTAAGCATAAAACTACATGCAAATATTCACAAATTGTGGCTAAACCATCACAAACAAAGATAAATTAATTTGTTGGTCCAAGAAAATGAAAAAGAAACCATCATAAATTACACATTACATCAGTATGTGACTAAATTTAGCCACCAAATGAGGAAGGAGGGAACTACGTCCCCAAATTGCACTCTGACAAGAAGGAATACACCACATATAAATATACACATGAATCCTCACAAAATAGAGATCCGCTCACACCACACTAAAACTAAGGGGAGAAAGGCTAAGAACATATGACCATGCAAAGGGGGTCCAACATAAAGAGAATTAGTGAGTACTTTCCTCAAGATGTGGAAGCTAAGGTCACTTCGCGCCACCATTTCTCATATGTCATTTTGTGCAACCCAATGAGCTTATTACTAATAGTATCCCTCCATAAGGTGACTTGACAACAACCCATGGGTTGAAACTCAAGGGTTAACAATCAAGCAAACAACACATAGATGGTATACCAACCCCATACCCTATAAGAAAAAACATAATCTTCGTGGATCATTACATACTTCACCAACCCATGGTACAAAAAGAAAGTGTTGGTAATTTACAACACCCAACAAAAGCACTAGTAATGGATAATCACAGTTACCAGGAGTACTCTACCAACAACAATATCATTGCCTAAGATAGAAACTTCATTAATTTTCACATAAACAAAATTAATATCAATTTTCCAATTACAAATACTCCTAGAATTCATGATAATTTTCTTTCCAAATTAACATCTCTAACAATTCACTTTTCTTTATATAATATGAAACTAAACACCCAAGCCATACCTGTTAGCAATACTCTCTCATTTTCACAAGACATCACACTAGTTCATAACAATGACATACAATATAGCATATCCATGGCATATTTTATCTATTTTCCAATATATAACATTAACATTCATTAACATCATAAAATCAGCAACTTATAAGGAAATCCATCATTTAATAACATGTTATACCATCATTCATTTTACAAAAATTCAAGGAATAAGCATGCCTTCCCAATTTCCAAATATGAGAAAGTAATAACTGTTGGCATTTTTTATGATTATGTTGTGATTGTCATTGATGGACACACACTTGCTATGAGATCACTTTTTTGTATGATTTAAAGCTCAACCGGTATAATGTATTATAGTCTTTAGACTATCGGTGTTTTGCAGAAAGTGTTTACCGTTCTGAAGCGGTATGAAGACCCCAAGCAGTTCGAGGATCTCAAGTAGTACGAAGGAACGAAGCGGCACAACTCATATTTCCCAGTCTTCATTTTTGTCAAACCGGCAACCAGTATTTTTCTTTAACTGGTATTTTGTTTGAACCGGTAATACTCTATGATGAGTTACCAACCAGCATTTTGTGATGAGTTACCATCCATCGATTGTTTAGTGGTGTTGACACTTTGGCAGTGCTTTTTGTGTCGTGTTACCAAATATGTCTAGATGCATTGAACCTAGGAAATTGTATTGTAATCCTATTGGACCGACATGAAATTAGATTCCTTTAAAAGGACATCATGTCAAGGGTTTTAGGTTGTTGCTAGGGTTTAAGGTGGTTGATGAATTTTTGTAAGTGTGATTATAGAAGAGAAGTTCAAGTCTGTGAGAAAAAGTAAAGTGTGAATGTGTTGAAGACTGAAGTAATGCTGGAATGCATTAGGAATGAGCTATCAAGGATCTAACCAAGCAATCTGTGCTATTTGCTAGATCACTCACTTGTTGATTACTCACATCTTCGACAAGTTTGAAGCCCTTAACCGGGTAGGCCCAAAAAGCCTTTTGTAAATCCTCTAACAAGGTGGTTCACATCTATGGATCTAAAATCCTCTAGCAAGGTGGTCTTTAATTGGACTTATCTCCTAATAGCGATTGAGATTCCTAACAGGATCTGTTCTGGTAAAGAACATTGTATGACCTTAACCGGTCCGGTTCCTATTTTGCAGATAGTTACTTGTGAGTTTCATCTCACCGTGGTTTTTCCCATTTGGGTTTCCACGTCAAAATCTCGGGTTATGGTGATTGTTCTTCTATGGGTGAATGCATTATTTGCTATTTGGTTTGCATGTGTGCTAACCGGTTTGTTTGCTAAACTGTTTTACTGGTTTACTGGTAGACTAGTAAAGTGTTTAAGTACAGTAATTTTTGGCATACTAATTCACACCCCCCCCCCTCTTAGTATTCATCAATTGGTATCAGAGACAACCTTTCTATAAGTTTAACCACTTGGAAAGAGATATGGGGGAATGCATTGTGAGGGAACTTACTCATTGGCTCACTTAGTCTAAGCAAGCCTATGATGATCTTATGGTCAAATATAAGGCCTCTCAGGCAAAAAGGAGAGAACATGCTGAAAAACTGATGGAGCTATCTGAAAATAGTTCTTCTGATGAAGTGGACATGGAAGCCCTAATTCAAGAAGTAGAAAAGCTGAATGAATCCAATTCCAACCTAAGAAAAGAGTTGGAAGGACTGACTATTCGAATGTGCCAAGAGCTTGAGAACCGGAGGAAAGCTGAAGATCTGGTAAAAGACAAAGATATGAAATCTCCAAGCTGAAGCAAGAGATCAGTGCACTTACTGCTCACCTTCATGAAAGCAAAATGGAAAAAGAAGAAGTACAAGGTGAACTAAACATGGCTACTTCTGAGAATGCAACCTTGAAGGAATCCAATGCTGCTATTTCCAAAAAACTCACTGAGTCAAAGGAAATACTTGCCAAATTCAATAAGAGTATTGTCAAGCTAGAACAGAAGCTTGAATCAGCTAAACCGATAAAGAATACCAATGGACTTGGTTTCTCTGATTATGAGAAAGGTGAGACCTCTAGAACAAAAGATGGGGCATCAAAGAAACAACCGGCATCAAAGGATAAAGGTAAGCAAAAGTTTAAACATGTTTGCTTTAACTGTCTCAAGGAAGGACACACTGCTAATGTATGTAGAAGTAAGGCTTACAATAATTTTCCTTATTTTCTAAATGATAAGCCTAGATCCAATAGATTCAATGGTAATTGTTATGCATTCAACAAGTTTGGGCATAGAGCATTTGAATGCAGGTTTGTCATGCACTATACTGGAAGGTATCCTCAGAGGACTCAAGGAGTTGGTCCGGAACCTTTTGTGAACCGGAATCCCAACCAGTTTAATACCTTTAATCATCAGTCAGGTAGCGGTGGCTATCAAGCGGCAACCAGATGGAGAGAAATCTGTGTGATTTGTCATGGTCACACTACTGCAACATGCAGGAGGAAGAACGGTAACATGAATAATGGACCATGGAGAGCACCTAGAATGGTCTGCTATCATTGCAACAAACTGGGTCACATTGCCATATTCTGCAGAACAAGAAAGAACAAAACCGGGTCACTCCGAAAAGAAAGATTGATATTGAAACTGTTCAAGCAAATATGAACAAAACCTAGAAAAAGAAACCAGCGGTATTGCATGAAGAACCGGTTTCTGCACCTAGTGTGGAAATCACGGAACCGGCAAACTAAGCATCAGAAAAGCTTAGGGGGAGCAAACAGTGAAATACTTCGAACCCCCGGTTTACACCGGTAAAAGACCTTAACTAGTATGAGATACCTGTCAGGCGGCAGAAGACCAGAAACGGTAAAAGGCAAATTAGGGTTTACGCCCTAATAGTGGAGCATTTATTATGGTAGGTAGAGAACATGTTTAAAAGAATTTTCAAATCATTTCTCACTTATCATTTTTCGAGCGAAGAAGTTTTTCAAGTGCAGAGCAAAGAAAAGCAATTTACACGACGATTCAAGGAGTCTATCAAAAACCTGAAGAAGAATCTGAAGCTAACATCTGTTGAAGGAGAGTAGAATGCAAAGCGGTATCTTTGCAACTGAAGGAGTGTGTGGCAAAGTTCAAACTACGAAGCCCTAAATTTTGATCTACGAAGGTATTTTTCATAATTCTTCATTTATCATGGCTTCCGCATCACATGATAGCTCTAGTACACCCATTGATTCTATGGACTTCATTAAACGAACGTCAAAATACAATGCCCTGTCTCAAATACCTGCTGGTGTTATAGTAGAAGAAGGCATTTCCGATTACATAGACTGCAAAATCGAAGACCTAGGGTCTCTTGTGATCCATTCACAGCTGAGCTTATTCTGCGGAAAGGATAAGAAGATTAAACCAGAATTCAGCATTCTGGAAAGGAAGAAACTTCACAATGCAGTTTATTTTCTTGAAGAATTTTCGGATGATCATATTCGTATTATTCTAAGCAGGGTACACGTGATAAAATGTACCTAGAGCGGACGCATGATATCACACCTGAAGCGATTCATGTCATCACCGGTTTCTGTAACACAAGGGAAGTGCAAGCCCTAAGGAAGGTCAGCAAGACTGAAGTGTCCAAGCTCACCGGTTCAGTGAGCGACTCACGTGGAATGACCATCAACTCAATCAAGGACGATCTGGTCAAGTATGTCTACATGGTGATAGGTTACCGAACGTTCTCTGATAGCAGAATTAATTTTGTCTCTGCTGCAGCGGTAAATGTCGCTTATAGGATGATCAAGGAAGATGCATCATTTGATCTGTGTACTTGTATGCAAAGACAACTTATGTTGAATCTTAAGTCGATCAAACAGGACAATGCACTGAGATTTAAGTTCGGACAACTACTGGTTGGTTTGCTCTTTTACTTCCAAGGCTACTTTCTAGGAGTAGGTGACATTCACTTGTCTGTCGACCAACCGGTGACAAAACAAATCAAGGAAAGTCTACAAGCAGTTGGAACCGGCTATCCGGAAGCACTGAACAAATACTTTTATGAGTTCAGACGCAAGATGAGCCAAAGGATAAGGATATCTGGTGATATAGTCAAAAAGTATGAGGAAGACATCTGCTTCACCATCAAAGTGGATGAATGCATAATGGAGGCCGTTGAGCCCAGATAGGAAGAAGTGGAGCCTATGGGCTATAAGGTAATGTATGATATGATGGACGGGTATGCTTCTACCCTAATCGCCTCACCCCTTGATCCTAAGGCAAAGAGAACCGACACCTATTTGGAAAGGGTTACACCGGTTGTAGAACTCTCAGAAAATAAAGGAAAGGCAGTGCCTTCAGCATCGGCACTGGTTACTGCAGCCAGTCCCAAAGTGACCAAGCAGTCACCAGCTAAAAAGAAACCGGAAGTTGCACCTGCCAAAGTCTTTGAAAGGAAGTGGAAGACAAAAAGAGATGCACCGGACTCAAAAGAAACTGTGTCAGAAGAACCGCCTAAGAAGAAGACCAGGCAAACGAAGAAAAAGACAAAGAATGAACCGGCAACATCTGCACCGGTAAATATTGATATTTCTTCTTACAAACCTTTGACACATTGTCAAAGAACTATAAAGAATATTAGGAGAAATTGTTGAATGATTTAATTGATTGTTTTGATGACTTGAATGATAATGAAAAGGAAGAAGTTGAATAGGAAATCATTAAGTATTTATGTGTAAATGACCGGTCACCTTCAGAAATTAGATCTGAGACACCAGATTCTTTATATAATTCTTTAGACAATAAATGGCGTATTGCCATAGAAAAGGAACAGGAAATGAGGGAGGAAATATTTGCTCAATATTTTCCTAATGTATCAAATTCAGAACTTTTCAAAGTTATGAATAAATACAAAGGCCTCTTCTTCATGAGAAGAAGAAGACTCCTATTACTGGAAGGAAAGGTTCATGAAGTAATAAAAGATACACATACTCATGCTCAAAATCTCTAAAGATGCATCAAGTGGTTGAAGCCAACAGGAATGTTGAGCAAGAACCAGAAATTGGCAAACCGGATGAGGTGTATAATAGTGAAGGAGAACCGATCACAGAACAAATGGACCCCATTAATGTTGACACCTTAGATGGTGAAAAAGTTACTCAGGGTACACCATTAGAAGGAATAGGATAGGAGAAGCAGGCAGAAGAAGAAAAGAAGCAACAGGAAGAAGAGAAGAAGAAACAGGCAGACGAAGAGGATAAGAGACAAAAGGAGGAAAAGAGGGAAGAGGAATAGGATAAGAAACAAAAGGAGGAAAAGAAGAAAGATGAAGAGGATAAGAGAAAAGAATAAGAGAAGAAGAAGAAGGAAGACGAAAAGAAAGAAGAGGAGAAGAAGAGAAGAGAAGAGGAAAATAAGAAACAAGAGGAAGAGAAGAAGAAGAAGGAAGAGGAAAAGAAAGAAGAGGAGATGCAGATAGAGAAAGAGGTGGCTACATGCCTACTTGAGTCATGGTCCTTATCCATGAAGCAATTTTTGCAGGACTTTAAATCAGTTTTTGACAAATTTTACTCTTTACTGTCATAAACACTTATTATTTTAATACTAATGAAACAAGAGTTAGTCTGCAATATTTTTGTCATTGTTGGCAAAGGGGGAGAAGTATATAAATTTTGATGTTTTGATGTATACTTTCATGTTATTTCTGTTAAGGAGTAGTATACATTGCATTTTCTGCAAAAGGGATAGTGTATATGCTTAGGGGGAGTAATTTTGATTATGGCATATTCTTTATTGTAAAACACTTAGATGTCAAAATTTTCCTAAGTGTTGCCATCAATGCCAAAGGGGGAGATTGTTGGCATTTTTTATGATTATGTTATGATTGTCATTGATGGACACACACTTGCTATGAGATCACTTTTTTGTATGAGTTAAAGCTCAACCGGTATTTGTTCCAACCGATATGATGTATTATAGTCTTTAGACTATCGTTGTTTTGCAGAAAGTGTTTACCAATCTGAAGCGTTATGAAGACCCCAAGCGGTTCGAGGATCTCAAGCGGTACAAAGGAACGAAACGGCACAACTCATATTTCCCAATCTTCATTTTTGTCAAACCGGCAACCGATATTTTGTTTGAACAGGTAATACTCTGTGATGAGTTACCAACAGTCATTTTGTGATGAGTTACCATCCACCGAGTGTTTGGCAGTGCTTTTTGTGTCATGTTACCAAATATGTCTAGATGCATTGAACCTAGGAAATTTTATTGTAATCCTATTGGATCGACATGAAATCAGATTCCTTTATAAGGACATCATGTGTAGGGTTTTAGGTTGTTGCTAGGGTTTAAGGTGGTTGATGAATTTTTGTAAGTATGATTATAGAAGAGAAGTTCAGGTCTGTGAGAAAAAGCAGAGTGTGAATGTGTTGAAAACTGAAGTAATGTTCGAATGCATTAGGAATGAGCTATCAAGGATCTAACCAAGCAATCTGTGCTATTTGCTAGATCACTCACTTGTTGATTACTCACATCTTCAACAAGTTTGAAGCCCTTAACCGGGTAGGCCCAAAAAGCCTTTTGTAAATCCTCTAACAAGGTGGTTCGCATCTGTGGATCTAAAATCCTCTAGCAAGGTAGTCTTTAATCGGACTTATCTCCTAACAGAGATTGAGATTCCTAACAGGATCTGTTCTGGTAAAGAACATTGTATGACCTTAACCGGTTTGGTTCCTATTCTGCAGATAGTTACTTGTGAGTTTCATCTCACCGTTGTTTTTCCCATTTGGGTTTCCACGTCAAAATCTCTTGTGTTATGGTGATTGTGCTTCTGTGGGTGAATGCATTATTTGCTATTTAGTTTGCATGTGTGCTAACCGGTTTGTTTGCTAAACTGTTTTACCGGTTTACTGGTAGACTAGTAAAGTGTTTAAGTACAGTGATTTTTGGCATACTAATTCACCCCCCCCCCCCCTCTCAGTATTCATAAATAACTCCATTTCTTAGCATATTTTCTTGATCAAACACAACATACATATTTCCTAAAAAGCATGGATATATCTTACATAGTTAAAGAGATTCATCTTTCCAATCAAAAAAGAACATGAAAGGATGAATTCTTCTTTCATAAGAATGAATTTTTAACATTCAATGCATCACCCTTACCTCACATTCATCACTTAACCCATAACATGATATGCTAATCTAATATTTCATGAGATATTCTAGCATTATCTATTAAAATGGCATTCATCTAATTTACTCATTTATATGTAGGATCATGAATGCAATTAGGAACTTAGGTCCTTAACCGAAGGTTGGCTTAAATCGACCATTTCTTTTACACGTATCAAATCACATTTATAAATAAACACTCAAATATTCCAATTGATACAAACTACACCAAGAAGTAGCATCCATATTAATTCACATATTCAAACAAAGAGAAGAGGGAGAGAGAGAGAGAGAGCCACCAATCAAGCAATAAATATGCCAAATCAAGTTCATTCTATAATAATCATGATAGAATTCATACATGTTTTCAATCATGCAAGCACTTCATTTCATTGAATATAGGGGAAACAACTCATCATTATGACATAATAGAGCCAATAAGCATGATCATATGGAAATACTTCATGTTATACATACACAACATCATTAATTAAGAGGTTGCAAACTCTTTTATACAAATCTATAAACGAGATCATCCATATACCTAATACTATCTTTTGCATTCAAGAAAACACTACAAATCACAAGGGAAATTCAAGGCCACATAAAAAAAAATCAACAATTACTTACATTAAGAGCATACACAAGAGAGAGAGATACATATAATGTCAGTAAACAACTATAATCTGAGAAGAGATAGCACTAGAAAATGCAGTCAAACAAAAACCTAGGGTCTTCATGACTTATTTCCCAAATATGCATCCAGGAGAACAAACACGTAGACAAGAAGCACTATAACCAACTTGCCACAACAATACACCATACAAGACTAAGGAAAATAAAATTAAACAAAGATCCCAATGTAGAAACTTGGGCTTTGATATCAGATCTAATGCCCTGCTAAGGAACCCTAGAGGACAACAACTAGCTAACCAATCTTACAAGGCAATAATTTTTTTTAAGACAAACCACAATACAATGATTAACTCATTGTGAAATTAATTATATCCAATGCACAAGTGGAAGATAAATGTACACGTCAACTAAGTCCTCATGTGAGTTCCCTAATGTCACACTACCTATGTAATACTCTACACAACATCCAAGAATTATATACCATAATGAAATATCATAACATTGTGAAATGCATGAGCATACACTTCTATCTCTAGGTTCATTTTAAACACCAAACTAAGTGTTCCTATGATAACCAAATTGTATAAGAAATGATAAAGCACCCATCCATATAAGAGTAGCTAGTACCAACATCTCACCACTTAAGCGCTACTCTAGGATTACATGGCTTTTCAATTACATTAAATAGCATTAAATCAATCTCCCTAAGGGGTGTCCAATATACAATAGTAGTGATAAAATTACAATGGTTCCAAAAGACATAACATCTACTAACACATCAATTGAATCATCTACATCATGAAATGAGAGATACTAGAAAGAAGATACAAGGTCCATCCAACGCACACAAACAAGTCCACCAATCCCCAATGGAAGTTGGTAACAACCACCCAACCATGTGGAACACTTAGGTCCACCCCACCATGCTCAAGATATAGACACAAGGCCCCACACACATAAGAAAACAAGGCCAACATCAGCAACATCCAAGAGCAACATAAAAGATACACATGGACAAATAGGTCACACTACAAGGTTTCACCAAAAGCTTGTGACACAACCACATAGGATAGGGTTATAGGGTACAAATAGAAAATAGTGTCATTGTATAGCCTCAACATGAGTTTCCCTAGCAACCTCTCTATGCCCCAACACCCATTTGATAACTCTTACAGAACTGAATAATCCTTTCATAGAGACAAGGAGGTTTGATCATGCTAGATCAACATCCTCAGGATGGACTAGCCTTCCCAGTCACATCCTTGGTCTGTATGAGCACTCAAGACCATGGGTGAGGCTTCAAAATTATCTTTTTAATGTGTATTTTCCATGTGATTCATTTATTAGGTTTTCACTTGATTAAATAACTCTTCAATGAGATTCCCTAGCAACCACTTTAGGGCCTTGACACCCATTAAGAACTACCCACCCCCCCACCTTTTTTGTCACAAACCATATTTATCTATAATTATTATATTAGGAAATGTAACAAGCTAAACATTTTAAGAGAAATCAATTCAAATAATCTAATAGTTGCAAATATTATCGTTAACATTAACATAGCAAGAAGGATTTTTATTTTTTTTTATATTCAAAGCAGGAACATGAAATATGATAATTGGAAGATTAAGTACATTGAACTAAAAATTAAGCATACATGTAAGATTTAAGAAATAAATAACTTGCATGAAATTAAAGAGAGATAGGGTTTAGAGAGTACTTTTCAACTGATGCTAAATTATGAACTTCAAACTCTGTCATGATATTGTTACTACTTATCAAGTTGTCATTAGTTTTTATATTCAAAGTCATACTATATATTCTAGTTGGTTAGCACTACCGAATCATGCAGTTGGTATAAACAGAGAAGTCGGTATGCACAGTCTAGTCGGTTACAGAAGAAAGCAGTCACAGAACACAGTATACACCGAAGCTATCTACCAAGTATCTTTTTGAGACTACCGAGCAGTAAAGTTAACACACCGAGTTGATATTCACCGAGTGAAACGTGTTACCAAATACATTGAACTTGGACATGCATATGAAAACGTGTTACAAGAATCGAGGCACATCTAACCGTTATTACATTGGAAATTGCACTAGAAGATTGTGTGTGATTACAAGGTCAATCTAACCAATGAAATATTTTGTTTAGTTATTTATTCAAGGAATCTTGTTTGTAAGATCGAAGCAATGAATTGGATCACCATTTTAAGAGATCTATTTATACAGCATGAATTAAGAGCAAGGTGTGTGCATATATGTATGAAGGAAGACTGTTACAGAGACATAGAGGTCACTGAGAAGGTTTTCAGAGAACAGTCGAAGAACAGAGTAAACAGAAGGGTTTATCGAGTTACTATATGGGTTACCGAGGTATGCTATAAGCAAGGTAATCTTATTCTGAGCACATAGAATCTGCTATAACATTTCAGATGTAAAGTTGCAGATGTGTGTAATGATTTATTGTAATATTGTGAAGTTGAATAGAAACCTTTAACAGGGTAAAAGACTCTAACCAAGTCTATAAATTGTAAGGCCTCTAACCAGGTGCAGCATTCAGAATAATGTTGTGAAATCCTTTAGCAAGGTAGATCTAACAAATCTTGTTACTCCTAATAGGGTAAGCTATCAGAACTAGCTAAACATGTAGCTCTAACCGAGCATCTTTATTATTGCAGTAGTGAAGTTGTGGGTGCCATCCCCACCGCAGTTTTTCTATCTAACTAAGAGTTTCTACGTAACCAAAATATATGTGTTATGGAGTGAATCATGTATGATTGTTATCTATTTGTTTTAACTTTATTTTATGTTACTGCACTATTCTGTTTATGCATAACAGTAAGGTTATTATTAAAGAAAAGTTTTGGAGTACTGATTCACCCCTCCCCTCTCAATACATTAGCTTTCCATATTGGGTCTGACAGTTGGTATCAGAGCTTCTATCTTGGAAAAGGGTTTAACTACCTAAAGAGAAAGATCTTATCAATGGAAGGCTATAAACAATCTCAGGGGATTGTGTATCTGCAAGAAGAGTTGGATCATGCAAATCAAGTGATTGTAGACATGCAAAGGCAAATGCAAAAATCTCTGAAAGTAAGAAGAAGATTATCTGATGACTTGTAGGATTCTCAAGAGTTAGTGGAACAAATTGAGACATCATCTGAGAATAGTATATCTGAAGAGACTGAAGAAATGATTGGAGTATTGAAAGAAAAGAACAAAGCATTGGTTGATCAGCTAAAAGCAATGAAAAGAGAACATGAACATTTCAGTACACAGATGACTGAAAAACTAGATGCATTGAGAACAGCTGAGGATAAAGCAAGAGATCTACAAAGAGAGAAACAACAACTTGAAGTCTTAGTATCTGATAAGAATGATGAAATCATAAGGTTGACTGGGATTCAACAAAATATGACAGATCAACTAGGTTATGCACATCATGAAGCAATTCTAAAGAATGATGAAAATCAAGCATTAAAACTTGAAGTATCTGTAGACGTCTAAAAATGGTCAACGCTTGCGGAGTCATACTTTAACATTCGCGCATTGCCTTATTTTAGGGTTTTTGCATCGCATTAACATTTCTTCTATGTCGCGCACTTGGTCTTTATCATTTGCGAACATCAAGTCCTTCTTTTGCATTCTTCATTTATCTCGCTTTCGAATTTGGTCTTGTCGATAACAATCTTCAGTCATGATTTTGGTCGATCTTATCCTGTCGCATCAATGTGCATGCTCATTTGGCATATTTTGACATCGTCAATTCGATTTCATTTTGGACATCGTCAATCCTAATCGATGATAGAATTAGGGTTTTGTCCTCTTGTCAATCTTGTCATCTTGCGATCGATTCGTCATCGATCCTTATCAACTTGTCAATCTTGTCATTTTGCGATCAATTTGTCATCAATCTTGTCATCTTGAGATCGATTCATCATAGATCCTTATCAACTTGTCAATCTTGTCATTTTGTGATCGATTCGTCATCGATCCTTGTCCTCTTCAATCATGTCAATTGGCGCTTATCAATTTGGTCCCTTTTAGTTAATTCGTCAACCAATCTCAATCGTTTGTCAGCACTGGTCCTTTGTCAGTCAGAATCATGATCAAATCGACCCTACATCAATTATCTTTTGTCAAGACCTAATTGTCGTCCTTGCATTTCTAATTCATCTTCTAAGATTTTATGATTTATTCATTTAATCTTGTTTGTCGTTTTCCCCCTAGGTTAAATTATTTATTTATTTATCCTAAGTCTTCTTGTCACAATTAAATATTTATTTAATTGGCTAACTAATTCCTCCTCTTTTTGTGAATTAATTAATAAATGAAAAATTATTAATTAATTTACCTAATTTTCCAATTTACTAATTTCTCCTAATTCCTAATTTTCTAATTTTCATCAATTTTCAAATTTCCTAATTTCTAATTCATCTAATTTTCTATTTTCTCTAATATTTCTCCTAATTTCATGGGAATGACATAGCAAATTTGTCATAATTTGTCATAATTGTCAATCAATCAATTTTGACATAGCAATTTGTCATAATTTGTCATAATTATCAATCAATCAATTTCGCATAGAAAGTGTCAATTTGTCATAATTTGTCATATTTGTCATTCTTGATTTGAAATTTCCTTTCAAATCTCTTCATGCTAATCTTGTCTTTTCTCCAATTTATCTATAAATTGGATGAATTTCTTCAATCCCAATTAATCAACTTTTCGAATCGATCCCCGAATCAATCACGCTTCTAGTATTCTTGCGCTACCGTCTTGTCAATCTTGCTTTCACATTATGCTTATGCACTTGAAGGTGAGATCCACAAAACAAAGCAATTTGAAGGAGAAAGAAGGACAATGGATAATTCTGGAGGAGACATTCACGTTTGCGATGGTTTGCATTTGATTTGAATGTTTTGTTTTCATGTCTCTATTGAATGTTTTTAGGATTTGTCATTGCAATTTGGTTTTTTGTGATTGAGCTAGTTTAATTTTTATATTGCTTTGATGATTTCCAAATTCCTATCATACAGTATCAAGATTGATCAATGAACTTGAAATAGAGAAGAAATCCAAAGAAACATTGAAGAAGATTTATGATGCATCAAAGATGTTGGATGAGCAACTGAATACAAGAAGAGCCAACAAAGATGCAAGACTCGACTACAAAGGAAAAGACTCTACTGAGAAAGGAATTCATACTACCAAGATAGGAGAATCATCAAAGCAAGCTGGAAGCAAGAATAAAATCAAAAAGAAGAAGCCTATTTGCTACTACTATAGAAATCAAGGTCATACTGCCAACATATGCCAAATCAGAAAAGGTAAGCAACCGACTATCACTAAGTCAAATGAGTATTGTTACAATTGCAATAAATATGGTCACACATCTAATCAATGCAGGACAAAGTCTGTTAACAACTATCAGAAGGCAAAATTCAAAGGGTTTTGTAAAAATTGCAATAGATATGGACATAGTACTGAGAAATGTTGGTTTAAGCAAAAGAATCACATGCGGAGTATACACCGAGCAAACACTAGAGGTTACCGAACTCACACAGATCCTTACCGATAATATGCAGCAGTACCATGGGATTATAATACAAGGATATGGTGTGAATGTTGTGGAAGATATGGACATATAAGTGCCAACTGTTTTATAAGGTTTGGAATGAACAACCGAAGATCATGTAGAAATCCTGGTATGGCATGTTTTCATTGTCACAAAGTTGGACATTTAGCTGGAGATTGCAGAGATCAACCTAGAAGAGACACTGAAGAGATAAAAGAAAAATTTAAGATGATTTGGAAAAAGAAGGAAATCATGTCAGATAAAGAAAGCACCTTACCTACCGAATTAGGTGCACCTATTCCAAATTAATCAGAAAAGGTATGAAGGGATTGCATTCTCTAAAGGTTAAATCATAACAGTTCCTATTCTATTATGCACAAAATTCAAAATCTGCATAGTTAAGATGCATTAGTAAGTTTGAAATTCCATCAAAAGTACTTTACAGGAAACCTATCAAGTCGATGTATACAGGAAGCCTGTCAAGTCGGTAAATGAAGGAAATTTGGTTACTCGGTTAAAACAAAAAAGGAGTAAATCGGTTAAAGGTAAACCGAGTGCATTTAATGTTTTGACCTAACCCGCACGGAGCCCGATAAGGTATTTTGTGTACTTAAAGGTATTTTCGTGGTCATTCTCATTCACCAAGTTTTCAAGAAAGCAAAGCAGAGCAAATCAAGGCGATCAAACTTCATTCAGAGCAAATTTCAAGGTATTTACATCAAATCTCATCACATTGTTAAGCTGGTTTCCGATCTTGTCAAATTGCTATTATCTACCGGGTGTGAAGCGTCATTCGTTTGTAAAACGTCAATCCCTAAGGATAGTTTGCTAAGTTTTTACCTGAAATCTACAATGGCGCCCAAGATCCAAGATCCCATAGTTGTCAAGAATGTGGAGAAGCCCTTGTTGGAGTACTCTTTTACTCCTAAA
The DNA here is from genome assembly GCF_030272615.1 of Cryptomeria japonica. Lineage (NCBI taxonomy): Eukaryota > Viridiplantae > Streptophyta > Pinopsida > Cupressales > Cupressaceae > Cryptomeria > Cryptomeria japonica. The sequence goes on along the minus strand of NC_081413.1, from coordinate 239,361,945 downwards.
GTCGCCTCTGAACCGGATGACAAAACTGCATTCTCACTCATCCCTGATCGAGTCTTGTTAGTCGAAGATGTTATATTCTTCACCAAATGTTGTGTTGAAGAACTCGGTCATGTTGAGATCAGTGACACATATGATGAACTTTGTACCGATGGCAAAATGGATAGCAAGTACGAGCATATCAAAAGCAAGGGATTAACTGAAGCCCTAGCCTATCCCCGTGTGTTCAAACCCCAATGGGTTAAGTTTGTTTTAAGCAGAGTCCATGATGATTTTATTTGGCTAGAGGAGCAACCATTCAAAATCATTAAGGAAATCATCCATGTGATCACCGGGTATCCTATCTATGATCATGCACGAGCATAGAAAATGATATCACAGAAGGAGTTAATCAGTCTAACTGGAGTAGAATCTGATTACTGAGGACTGAAATTGAACAATATCACTGATGCATAACTTAAGTTTGCAATTAGAGTAATTGATTACTATTTCTTCCAATCAGCAAGGGAAAACAGTGTACCATGTGCCGCTGTTGACTTAGCCTATAAAATAGTGAAAAAGAGAATGAAAGTAGATTTATGTGAAGTGCTACTGAAGAACTTGTTTGAGACCCTGAACACAATAAGGAAGCTAAAGAAGAACAACTCGGCAAACACACTAAAGTTTGGTTCACTTCTTGTATGCATGTTTTTCTACTTTGAGAAGTTCTTTCCCTCAGTCGGTAAAGTAGTTTGGGAGCTACACCGACCTATCACCCATCAAATCAATGATTTTATCAAGAAATTGGGAGATAATTTTAATGATATCATGGATGACTATTTCAGCAAATTTCAAGAGAAGATGCACAACAGGTACAGGATTCTACCACAGCTAGTAGAGAAATATAAGGATGATATATGTTTTGAGGTAGACACCGATTACTGTTATATGAATGTTGTTGAACCAAGGACTCAATCCTTGCCACCAATGGGTTATGAGATTGACTATGATATTACACAACAGCAAATTGATGCCTATCTTTCATTGCCAAGGCATGCTACCGAACTAAGATATGGAACTTATGAAGAGGTGAAAGAAAAGGTAAAAATGAGCATTGTAGTACCTAAAGCTACAAGAAAGGCTACAAAGATGATAAAGGTTTTATCTGAGAAATTCAGAGAAGCATCCTCCTCTACACCTGCCAAAGGCACTCTTGCCATTACCGAAGAGGAATCAGAAGCTCAAGAGGCAGGAATAACATTAAGTACCGAGTTGCCTAAGGGTAAAGTTCTGAAAAGAAAGAAACGGGACATTACAAAGGCCCTACCGACTCCACCAACAAAGAGACCCAACACTAGAGCATCAATTGCATCACCGAGTAAGAAACAAAAGAGTGTTACTGTTCCCAAGGTAACCAAAACCTACAAGAAATCTACTCGGAGACTCAATTTGGCAAAAGAGTCTAGTGATACAGAATCCGATGATGCAAACAAATTTCAGATTGTAAAAAGCAAGAAGGTAAATATTCATAGTGTTGAAAACTTTTGTGCCAATCTTAAAGAATATGGTGGATTTGCAGGATTTAGATATGTCAAGTATGAGACTAGGAATAATGATGAGAAGCGACAAATTGAAGAAGCTGTCATCTGCACACTTCTAAAGTTTCGGCTAGCTCCATTAGAACTAGTAAAGTCACTTTCGATTGAATTATACTTACATATTGATAACAGATGGAAATATGCAATGGACTCAGAGAAACAAATAAGAGAAATAAGTCTAGTCCATCTATTTCTTGATATGTCTGTAGCAGAAATAAAGGAGCATTTGACAACCTACAATTCTAAATTTCTTGTCAAACAGAGAGCCTTAAAATTGATGAATGGGCTATACATTGATGTAGAAAATGAGACAAAAGCCAAATGGCTAGATATCTTCAAACGAAAGGATGTCAATGAACAATCTCAAATTGAAATTGTTGATGTCACTGAGCACGATCCTGATGTCACTGAGCAAGGTCCTGATGCTACCAAGCAAGACCCGGCTAACACTATTCAAATTGATGAAGATGTCATGGATGCAGAAGCACTGGAGCAGGAAATGATAGAAGGCACTACCTATGCAAAACTTGTATCTAGTGAATCTATCTTAGAACAAGTTCAGCCTTATCCGCCGGTCAAGCCACCTGTCTCTACCGAAGCTCCTAAGGATACAGAACAAAGCACTGAAGGTCACAAGTCTGAAGCAGCAGAAGATACAACTAAAGATCAGAAGTCTCAAGCCCCGTCAAGCACTGAAAATGTTACAGCTGAGACCCCTAGTACCGAGACACCCAAGGACACCACAACGGCTACAGGAACTGACCAAAGTGTTGCATCTACCGAGCAACCTACCGAGGGTCAGCAAGCTTCACAAGCACTTGTCTTAGTGCAACCGACCAAAGGTAAAGAGAAGAAGGTGAGAAAGCATAGTTTCAAGATTGATTTAACTAAACCGATAGTGTTGCCCAATGTGGATATCTCAAAATTAAAAGGGCAAGCACTTACTGATTTCGGTGAACTATGAAAAGCAAAGGCTGAACAAGAAAAACAATTGGCTATTCAAAAGAAGAATAAAGTACTACAGAAGGTGAAGACACTGCTAACAGATATGCTTCCTTCAGCAACAGTGTCAACCAATGCAGCCATCCACATTCAACTGGATGAACTCCTTACTCAAATAGAAATATCTGGAGTTGATGCATTTGAGTGCCTAGGCAAGCTAAAAGATAAAGAGCTTACTGCAAAGACGAAAGAAGAGGTACAAAAAGCTCTCGCTATAGGAAAAGTAAAGCTTGTCAAATTCATTACTGAGTTGTCCCCTCAACTCAAGCATATTCTTTATTTATTTCAGAAACTTTGTACACTTTCCTTATTCATTAAAGATATCAAGAATAAAACTGATGCAATTGAGAAAGAGATCATCGGTCTCTCCAATAAGTTGACCACCGAACCTAATTCAGTTCAGAATTTTTATACCAAGCTTCAACAGCTCATGGCTCAACAGTTAGAACTTAGAAATGAAGAGCATAAGATCAGGATAGATATAATGACCCTCCAGACATTATTCCTTCCTCATCTCTCATCAGTTCAAGAGCAGATTAACCGAGCTACACGCCTATCTACTACACAAGAGGGAAGCACTCTTGATGGCTTAATATCACTATTGGCTGATATTCAAGCACAAAATTCTTTAATGGAAAGTGTAAAGGATGCACTCTCAGTCGCACTCACCGATGCCCGGAACAAGTATACATCTATTTTTGATCAGTTACCACCCCTGGATGGAAATTAAGTTTTTGATGTTTGTCAAAAAAGGGGAGTAATACTACCTATGATACTACATAAGGGGAGTAATATACTATTTGGAGAGTGATATAGTTTTGGTAATACAGCTTTGAGTATTATATACAGGGGAGTATACCGAGCAGAGTATGCAGAGCACACAAGCACAAAATAGAACCGAGCATGCAACATCTGAGTAATACACAGAATAATGATAAGGGGAGTATATCTGCATATACTATTTCATTGACTATTGTATATATTGTCAAGTGTAGTCATTTTGCAAAGTATATAGATTTTTGAGTTATGACTTTGAAAGTAGTTTTTGTCAAACATCTTAACTAATGTCAAAAGGGGAGATTGTTACTACTTATCAAGTTGTCATTAGTTTTTATATTCAAAGTCATACTATATATTCTAGTCAGTTATCACTACCAAATCATGCAGTCGGTATAAACAGAGAAGTCGGTATGCACAGTCTAGTCGGTTACAGAAGAAAGCAGTCATAGAACACTGTATACACCGAAGCTGTCTACTGAGTATCTTTTTGAGACTACCGAGCAGTAAAGTTAACACACCGAGTTGATATTCACCGAGTGAAACGTGTTACCAAATACATTGAACCTGGACATGCATATGAAAACGTGTTACACGAATCGAGGCACATCTAATCGTTATTACATTGGAAATTGCACTAAAAGATTGTGTGTGATTACAAGGTCAATCTAACTAATGAAATATTTTGTTTAGTTATTCATTCGAGGAATCTTGTTTGTAAGATCGAAGCAATGAATTGGATCACCGTTTTAAGAGATCTATTTATATAGCATGAATTAAGAGCAAGGTGTGTGCATATATGTATGAAGGAAGACTGTTACAGAGACACAGAGGTCATCGAGAAGGTTTTCAGAGAACAGTCGAAGAACAAAGTAAACAAAAGGGTTTACCGAGTTACTATATGGGTTACCGAGGTATGCTATAAGCAAGGTAATCTTATTCTGGGCACATAGAATCTGCTATAACATTTCAGATGTAAAGTTGCAGATGTTTGTAATGATTTTATTGTAATATTGTGAAGTTGAAGAGAAACCTTTAACAGGGTAAAAGACTCTAACCAAGTCTATAAATTGTAAAGCCTCTAACCAGGTGCAGCATTCAGAATAATATTGTGAAATCCTTTAGCAAGGTAGATCTAATAGATCTTGTTACTCCTAACAGGGTAAGCTATCAGAAACAGCTAAACATGTAGCTCTAACCGAGCATCTTTATTATTGCAGTAGTGAAGTTGTGGGTACCATCCCCACCATAGTTTTTCTCTCTAACCAAGAGTTTTTGCGTAACCAAAATATATGTGTTATGGAGTGAATCATGTATGATTGTTATCTATTTGTTTTAAATTTATTTTATGTTACTGCACTATTCTGTTTATGCATAACAGTAAGGTTATTATTAAAGAAAAGTTTTGGAGTACTGATTCACCCCTCCCCTCTCAGTACATTAGCTTTCCATATTGGGCCTGACAGATACTGGTGAGGAGGGAAAGTATCATTAGGGCACTTTTATGCCCAACCACAGACTATCTAGTCCCCAATGCCATATCCTTCTAGATTGGCCCGGCCCTTCGCAAGGAGGTAAAGGAAAAAGAAAACTCAATGCCATCTGAGACTCGGTGTTAGGACCTACACATTTAGTCGGTCATACACTAAGGGTAACTCCCTACTAGTATGACACTGTGACTAGAGGTGTATCTGGTAATAAAGATCAGACAAATGCATGCATTACGCAGCACCACCTTGGCCAAGGTTTAACACTATAAGCACGAATTAACGGGTTGTCAATGATCTCACCCTTCTCGGCAATAAGTTTAGGTCTACGAAGTTCAACTAAACTCCAAAGGGAAATTAAGACCCAACTTTATGTTTAGCATACATTTGCCACATATTTAGTACTATGAACTATTATCACAATTTCCTTTCACATTCAAGACTACATTGGTTTATGATGATCAACGGAGCCCCTGGCTTGGGAAAGTTAGGGCGTAAGAGCCACCGATTGTACGCACAATTCCTAAATATGGAATAAAACTTGTCGGGCATGTCTCTGCTATCTGACCCTTTGAGAGGGACCTCCCAGTAATGATGCTAACTACATCCTTTGCAAAAGTACTCTTCTACTCACTACCTTCCTAGGCTAGGGTATAGGTTAATTCCTAACTCTAGAGAGGGTTATCTCAATTAGATAGATTTATCTCAGAGTTATCCTGACTTTCAATCTAAGGAAGATTCTGAATATTATTGTTTAAAGGATCAACTTCTTCATTAAGTTGACTCGGGTATGAACACCCTTCAGTTCAATGGTATAAGTTTGCACCACTATGCTGAATATTCTTACCAACACATGTTAGGTACGCTTACACATACACACGAGTACAAATACCTTCACATATCTATCAAGTAATACCAATTATAACCACACGGGTATCTACTTGACGGTATATGTCAAAGTACATGTACAAGTATGCATAAGTACCTATACCTTCATATGTATGATAGGTATTCTAGGGTGCCTTAGACTAAAAGTATAATTAAATTTAACAACTAGCAATTGTATCACAATAATCCCAAATTTTATGAAGAGCAAGGATTCCATGGTTAAGAATTTATTCGAGTCTAAAGTTCTACTAAAGAATATACGCAAATCTAACACATAGGCCTGTAGTTGTCATTACACAAATTTTTCTACCTTAGAGGTATATGAACTTGTGTAAGAGTGTATATTATCTCTAAGACACACGTCGGCTGATTTTAAATTATTGGTTTTCCGGTTTAAGTTGACCGATAGGAGCCTTGTTGCACCTTGATACCTGGTTATGTTCTTATGATTTTCAGATTTTAGTTAGCTAAATGGTGTTAGTAAACATATCCTCCAAGCCTACCACCAATATTTATATTTTTATTCATACTGGCAGACCTTAAACATGTTGATCTAGAGATAGTGTAAACTTGTTCACTCTGGAAATGAAGATATTTTTATGTAGAAAATAATAGAACAGTATTATGGAGGATTTAGGGTATAAAATGAGTCTACCACTATAATTCCAGATTTACAACATCTGAAGGAATTAAAAACACCTCACTGGTTTTCTGCATACAGTCTTCCAACCACTAAAATGATTTTCCTGGCCTTTCATGATATAAGCATACACATTGTTATATAGACACACACACACACACACACACACACACACACACACACAGATATATATATATATATATATATATGTTCACATATGCATACATTGACGAGTATATATATTTACACATATGTATTCCAAATTTAACCAGGTATGAGAATCTCGTACATAATATCATTCCATTTAAATTTACCAAAAACAGAAGGTAAAATTTGCATTATGCAGAAGTAAACAGAAATACTACGTATAAATTTTCTTTAAGACGGCATACGGGTTTTTCCTTTCCCATCAAAGTATATTTCTAGAATTCACATTACAGAAGGAATAATAACTTGGAAATTTTCATGGAATATTGCAGAATAAACTGCATTTATTTTCTTCCCTCTATTTTCTAGAAGTTTAATGAAAAATGGAAAAGAACATAGTCGAATCAGTAGGGTAACCAAACCACATGACCTAGAGGAAGTAGAATCCTGTCAAAGGTTGCACTCTAATGTACTTCTCACTCAGAGCCCTTGAACTTAGTAATGGCTGAGCAGACAATCACGAAATTGCAGAGTAAACCCTCCTTCCTTTGTCGTCTAAAAGAAGAACAAATAAAACACGATAATGCTCTCCTCTTCCAAAAATGGTTTAAGTATTCACCAACCCATGACTCTTCCTTGGTTCGCCCTAATACCAGACGGAATTCTCAAACCGCCCAAGGAGTCACATTAATCCCATGCTCCATTCTAACACCTTCAGCATATTTCGCTTTCAGCATAAGCTTCCCGTGAAAAAATATCTTTCCATGCCTCCTTTAAAAAAAATGAATGCATAATATTACTTATATTTGGTGCTTTTATTTTCCCTTTTCTTTGCAAATGAAATCGATATATATATATATAGCACTCGAGACGAGCTTGCTCTTGCACCTGATGGAGCATCTCATCTATTTGCCGGTGAAGATATATATATATATTTGGAAGTATTGATAATGCGTTAAACCCATTTCTTTTCTTTCTTTTACTTGCTTACTCTATTCTTTTTCAAATCTCCAATACCTGATAATTCCAAAAGGCAAGATAGAGCGATGAATAAAGGTTTAATTAAAAACTATATCCCTTACAATTTTGCCATAATATATTTAAGTCAACACTTAGCAACTTTAGGAGGGGAAAACTTCATATCTCCCTTTCACATAACCCTCACTTGATTATAGAGATGCCAATTTAAAGTTGGCAAATGATAATTTATTTAATTAAAAAATAAACATTGCCATATAAATTATAAATTAATTAAATATACATATTTATTTATATTTATTTATATTGATATATATGCGACCTATACTCCCTACGAATACCTGACTGTGGTAGTACGTATACGTACTCCCATACCCAGGTACTCGTATAGGATATATACGTAACATATATACATATACATAAATATATATAATTATATAATAAGAGTAACATTAGTCCCAACCAACTTGATTAATAATTATCTCGAGAAGCGACAAACCCTAGGGTTATAAACCCTAAATTCTCTACAGTGACCTACCAGGTTACCTAGTGCACTGGCTAACAAGGTCTGACAAGATCAACATAGGTTTAATTGGCTTAGGTTAGGGTTTTCAAATGGCATTGAGTCATTTCCTTCCTTTCACCTCCTGACCTGATGATACTTTCCCTCCTTTCATGGAGGACGACGGTCTCCTGCACACACTTGGCCCACGAAAATTGGTTAGATCCAATCTTGTCTAGTTCTAGCAATTAATAGATCATGACACAGAAAATAAATACAAGACTTGGAACTTAGAAGTCAGTCCCTTAAAAAACTCAATTTGGAGAGAGTTTTTCAACACAAAATAACAAACAAATAACCAGAAATTAAAATCACTTTCAGATATCAATGGAAGACATTAATTACTTTATTTTCCCCTATTCCAATCCAATAAGGAAATTTCATTCACAAGAGAATTGAAAACCATATGAACAATCCATTTGAAAACATAAAGAAAGAGAGAGCATTCAATGCCAATGCTTAAACACACATGACCATAATTTAAATCTTTTTTAAACAACAATAAAAACCATTGAATACATCACCTTTCCATATTCAAAACATGGAAAAAACCATATAACATTCAAAAGGGTTTTCAAACCCTACCTTGGGTCTTGCAGAGACAACAAGAATAGAGAATGTCAAAGAGATAAGGAAGCACAAAAGCAATCCACGAGCAACCAGGAGATTCCAACCAGCAACAAGCCAAAGAGATCCACAAAATGCTCCAAAAAATCCTCTATCAACACCCAAATACAAATTCCCAAGGTCTCTCCAAAATCCATTCGCAACTAGAATTGTTACTCTAGCCCCTTACTATTCTAAATGGGCTCCCTGACCGAGTTGGTTGAGGGGAGGGCTGGCAACTATCGAGTGGAGGGGGGGCCCAGTTGGGGGTCATCAATGAACCGATGCCCCCCTACTATTCTAAAGGCAAGCTAATGCCCCCAGTTAATTAATCAGTTCCATAGAATTGGAGGGCGAGTCCGTAGACCCATAGAATAGTAGGGGGAATCAACTCGCTAGCCCTCTCTCCACAAACAACCAAACTCAATCAATAATACTTTGAAGACTCACAATTTCTTCCCACAACATTATCTCCTGAACTCTAGCCATCCCCCAAAAAATCAGTCATCCCCAATAATAAAATTATTCCCAAAACTTGTATGGGAATGTACAACCAACCCCCAAAAACAAAACTATCCAAAACATAACAAAAATCTATTAATTAATCTCACAACTATGCAACCAACTCCCACAGCCAAAATAATAATCAAATAAAGAATAGCATTCCTCCCTAAAAGGATTGCATGAATAAAAGGAGGAATAAATAATTTACTCCCCAAAGTAAATATCATTACCCCCACCAAGTGCTCATAAATCATAAAATGGTATTAAATATTATAATATGATAATAAACCATTAATATCTCATAATAAACATTAATAATATTAGTAATAACAATAATATTAATCATAAATACTCACACCATAAATGGTGTTACCAAATCATAAATATTAATAAAAATACAACACATGAATGCACATGAACATGACTAAGATGGAAACATCGTTCACCACATAACCAAGGCACTGACTTGAGGATTCGAACATTACCTTTATGGCTATTCAAATAGGTGATCTCAAGACCAAAGGTGTTTGTCCTAATACAAGACAATGGCTAGGGCCAAGTCAACTTGAGCCTATATGATATCTCCATTACCACCATTGGGGATTGTTGGGCATGCTCAAACCTGTGAAGCTAGATGGAGTCGATGTCTGGTACCTACATCAAAACAAAACACAAAACACCTACACGCACAAATATCTATATATACATCTAATAAATAACATTAGTAATCACCTGAGCATACGTTAGTACATCATAAACAGAATACATTATCCAACATATAGCCATCAAGAGATCATAATCATAAAAGCTTAATATACTCATAAATCCTCAAGAGCATAAAACATCATAAACATCAAACCCTAATAACATTAGTATGATATCATAAGCATAAACTATCATAATCAACAACATGTCCTGAAACATAGAAATGTCATGAGTGATCCTGACGAATAATGATGAACTACTAAGGTCCTAACCGGTACTGAGAGGGGGGGTGAATCAGTACACACAAAAAACCGCTTCAACACTTTGTCATATCAAAACACAGCTAACCGGTTGTCTTCACCACTGAACTTAACCATAGCTATACCGATTAAACAAAAATACTTCAGACAGCATTCAATAGATCTCAAACCTTGATAACTACTTCACTGATATAATCATGCATGAGTTGTACCAATAATACCACAACCATTTAACAATGCATGCATATCTAACTTAATCAAAACCGCACAATCATCACATGAAAATCTCACAACCCATAACACACAAATTTTTCACGTGGAAACCCAAATGGGAAAAACCACGGTGGGAATGAATACCCACAAGCTGTCTATGAACTCTTTTGAAGTCCACTTTGTTAGGAGCCTAGTCTGGTTAAAGACTTTACAATAAAGGTCCTGTTAGGAACCGATCCTGTTAGGGATCACCCGGTTAAGGGATGGCTATATACCCTGTTAAAGGTTGAAACCCTGTTAGGAGTTACCTCGCTAGAGGATTTAAATAACACAATAACCTTGAGCCACCTGGTTAGAGGATTTACAACAAAGCCTGTTAAAGCTACCTGGTCAAGGGATTTACCTTCTGTTGAAATGGTTAGAAGACAACAAGTAAAACACTGATCTAATAACAGCACTTCTTGCTAAGGCAGATCCTTTTCAGTTCCTCTCTTCTGCAATCACACTCTGCAGATTCCTCACTCTAGTTCTGTAAGTATCAAATCTCCAACACGCGAACACAAATACAACTTTTGCCAACCACTGCAATAACAAAACTCATCGACCTTATAGACAACAACTAGGTCGGTAGCATAAACCCTAAACCCTAAATATTTCATGTTTACGCTTACAAGTGGTCCAATCCTTACCGTCCAAACACATTACATAGAATGAAACGATCTAAAACATATCTCAAGGCATTCTGCATCGTCCAATCTTCACTGCATCTGAAAATCAATAACCCATCACACGCTCTTCACACACCATTAAGAAAAACGTTCATTCCCGAGGTAGGCATTCAATGCATTCAATCTTCACGCGCAAGAACCACAAAGAAATCCTTCACGTGCACACAACTGACATGGTATCTCGATCCTTATCCTTATTCCTTAACTAACCGGTCACAAAACATCATCAGTTGCACCGCACAAGCCAAACTGGTAACCCTAGAGCTGAACTAAGACTACCAACCGGTAGTCACACTTAGTGAACCCCAACACCGGTCCACTCCATCCCGGTTGACCATAACCGCTTCCGATCTTCATACCAGTTCATACCAATTCACCTGCTTGAGCACTTATTGACATCAATGACAACATGCATTATCACCGCTTCATCATATGCCAACAGATCCATCAGCATGAAACAAATAAATATGTCCTAAAACATAAATCCATTATACATAAGCAGCCTTCAATAAAGAAATTGAGTATGCCTACCTCTAATAGGCAACATGCCACTCAAGTCAACATAATTGCAAAAGAGACATAATTAGGATACAGACCAAAAAGGTATTACCCTAGATCATAATTCATTTCTCAAAGAAGAGCATATAATAAACAAGATTAGAAAATCCACTTGATGACTACTCATAACATTAAAAGAGTATCATAATGGACCACCTCCTAATTAGCATAGTCGGGATCTTTGCACATCATATCTAAGCACCCTCATATACATATATGCAACCAAATATCAAATTCATTGGAAGGGAATTCTAACATAACATGCATTCTCATCTATTTAGATGATGTGATGTTATCCCTTTCCATCCATCATCCATAAAATATAACCATGCTACCTTCATGAGTTAACTACATTAGTGGAAACATTATTATCATGATGACCACTAGATCTAATAGATATCTTTATCCACGTTTATTACCATTTCATTACTTGCTTCATTAGCATTAAGTGTAGGTTTGGTATCATAATACCTACCTTATCATGTGAAAGTTAGAGGGGTATTACACTATGTATGCCTATCCATTTTGAACCACTTATAGAAATGGGTTTAGACATTGATTTACACAAGACTAGAACTAGATGCTTTCTGAAACATAAATATACATATACATATAAATCATTAACTATATTTAATCCTTTTAAATCAATAAAATCATCTAATAAATCATTAACTTTAGTTAATCATTTTATATCAACATTCACTATCATATTTCAACAAGAAGTCTAAGCAACTAAGTTTACATCCAAACTGCATTAGGACAAAATTTATAATAGTGAAAGATTAGTTTTATGAGTACTTTTGAGGTCACACTTATTTACTATATTGTTCTCCTTCTTGTCCTTATCCCAATGAAAAGGTGGTTGTAAAAGTCTCAACATTCAATCATGCATCTTCCTTCTTGGTACTTTCTCCAATTATGTTGATGTTACATTTTGTAAATTCAGATTGACTTAAGTGCTAAGGGCTATTCCCAATCCTAAATAGAATTCTAACAAGCTTCCAAGAAGTGCCATCACAGCATATGCTTCTAAAACTACTAAACCTTGATTTATAAGGCTGCGTCCCTTAGCTGGGCTCTAAGATCTATTTTTAAATAGTGGGAGGTCTCATAAAGTCAAAAAAGATTTGCACATAATTAATTGAATTTTTTTCCAATTGTTCGGATTCTTCCATTAAAGAAGAATTGCTAAGCTTAGCTGAACTATAAAAAGGGCCTACTCCCCCCACCAAAATCTAAAACTTATAACAGAGAAGCAATAACTTTAGAGTTCAAATATTTCTGCAAACTTAATTACAGATAAACAGAAAGCAAACAAAACCATATCTGCACCGCTTGAAATTCATACAGCCCAAGGCTGAATTCTCAACTGGAGCACGACCCCTTCCTCTCGGACAGCCATGGCCCCTGCTCTGCATTGAGGGGCGCCCTCGACCACGACCCCTTGAACTCGCAGCTCGACGGCCTTCAGCAGCTCTCCCATTCCGTTCAACCTTTGGGATAAGTCCGTTCAAACAGGCAGACTCAAGGAATTCATCTTCCCTGTCTGCATTGTTCGGTTCATCCCCAATAACCTCCTTTCTAAGAATCTGAGCGCCATTCCCGTGAATGCCCTGTGACGCCCTAAAGCAGGGCCCTTTAAATCCAATAGAAAGGGATAGTAGTTGATAGTCTCTCCCAGAACCGAGAATAAAATCAGGTCTCCCGGGTCGGCATATTTTGAATCATGCATTTGAGCTAATTGATCTCAAACTTCCTTTGCTGTATTTGACTCACATACGAGTAGAAGCACATAATCACTTAATTTCAAAAGTATCTAAGAGCGAGCCTTAACATCTCTTATCTCCCACTAACTGATAGAATTTGCATCTCATGTAGGTTTGCCCTCTTTTCCATCAAATAATCTAAACATGTCCTTGTTCAGGAAGAATTGAACCGTACACCCTCAAACTGCATAGCCTATTGCCATTACTGTATCCGTGTAACTTTAGAATCTTGCAAGTATGTTTCTTGAAAAAGAAAATGAGACCTTTAATGCCAATAACATGTGAAAATGTAGAGCAGAGTTGAAGTTTTTCTTTTCTGTGACTGAAAAAGCAAGAGAAGTATACTCGTGAATGTGGGATAGTCATGGAAAACAGCTGTCAGTGTAATAAACAATTTGCTTATGTGGATAGTTATGACATAGACCCCTGTGATTGGCTCTTACTCACTTGGTTATACTGTTGACAATCTGTAGGTCCCCTTATAAACCTTCTATGTCACACTCTAATTCCTTTCAATGTTCTAAATAGCTGGATAAAAATCTTGCTACATATTGAGACAATATGTTCATTAACCCTGTGAGTGAAATGGTGTCCTAAGAGAAGTACATATTTGTTAGGTATATGTAAGAATAGTTTTGGATTATTAACATGATGTAAACAAATTTTATGCAGTTGAATTCAGAAACACAACACAACAATCATTATAAACAACAATCATTATAAACTGAAAATGTAATGTCTCAAAATGATACATTTTGTCATTCAATTCTACACAAGCTGAATCGTGAAGCATGAAGCAGCAATAAATCAACTTTAGACTACTATAGTTTTGTTTAAGCGGGATGTTTTGTTATATGCTGCACCTTATGGGCATTCATTTTGAATATAGTTTCAACAAGAGAAGAAGTTGACTTGTCTGGCAATCCTCCATGATTCTTTGATTAAAAAAATTATTTTAATACTTGGAGTTTCTCTTTCAATCCTTCCCATTGTTTGTAGATCCAAGAAGTGCATAGATAGACAAGGGTAGTTTTTACTTGGTGAGACTCATGTTACAAATATAAATCCATGATTCAGCATTACTTAGAGGATGTAGATGCACACAGTCCCACAGTTCTGAATGATAATCTTATACTGAACCTCAAAACAAACCACTACCCAAATGATATCAGAAAAGCTAAAAAGGATATTTAAGATCAGCACAGATTTAGTGTTAATAGAATTGGAATTTGTTTTTTTTTTTTAATTTGACAGTGTAGATATTTTTATGTCCATCTTTTCAGATCAAATTTTATGATTTGTCATTGAGAAATGAAAGCATGAGACCTAGAACTGTCGAATTTTTAGAGGAAAGAATGAATACAATTGCAATGGACTGCGACAGGGAAATGATGAAATTCATTCTTCACATGGGGTCTATTTTTTTTTTGAGGTTATTGAAAATACACAAGGGATACAATAGAAATATCCATTCCCATGGAAAATTCATCTGTTCCCCTGTGCTTCCACTGTAAGTGATTAATCTCGCAGCTATTTGTCAAACAGTTTTTCACTGTCAAAAATTGAAACAATGGAGCAGATGCTTGTACTACTATACATCAATGACTGCAATAACATTCAAATTAAACTTAATCTGTGGTTTTTTGCTGATAGTTGAAGCTTTATTCATTCAGAGGCAAAGAGTCGCGAGTACAACCACAGCGGCACCTAGTAGAAGAAAGACAGAAAAGATCAACGCCAGAGTGAGATTACAAAAAGAATAGAGATTGAGGGCATCATATAAGTATCTTATTCTTTGCCATTGTTTCTTGCTAGAAAGGATCAATTTTGGCATCATGTAGTTCGCCAAAAACTATCTTGCAAATAGAATCAAATTTCAAGATCCCCAACCCCCACTTTGGAATTCTTAACAGAAATCTGAAACATCCAGCCGTGGTTGTATGAACATACCCCGGATAGAGCATTTAGAGAACTGTGATCCAACAGAAGAGCACCCAGGAATCCATCTCCAAGATGTTTTGTGATTCTGAGAGGAGAGCTCACACACTAACATCTGAGATTGAGAATCCTTGAAAAAATACAAGAAATCTCCATTGCCAGCAAACTTGTAGTCAAAATCTGTTTTCCCACCCAAAAAACTATTGAAGAATTCGCCAGGCATTGACTCAATCTCCAGCCAACCATCCTCGTCCAGCTCCCACACCTTCAAGCATTTACAGTCCCTGGGAGAACCCACTCCTCCAACCAGAGTAAGTTTGTCTCTTCTCTGCACAAGGAAGGAACATAAGAGATGTGGTCCCCTTGGCACCATCACCTCACTCCAAACCCCTGTTACAGAATTAAAAGCAATAATACTATAAGGCCTAGCTGAAGTGAGGCAGTAGATTGTCCCATTGCAATAAACTGTGTCATTGGGCGTCCATAAAGCCAATCTCACAGCGTATTCGCAAGGGACCTCCCCAACCACATTCCATGAATCTGCCAATGAATCATACATTTCTATGGATGGCTCATACCCATTTGCATCTTGGGATCTCCCACCTGCTACAATAATTTGAAAGCCACTGCAATTACCATTGTTGCCATCGGAATGAAACCTCCTTTCAATCACAGAGATGAGACTGCTTGATCTGGGCTTGTG